>NC_133618.1:58262832-59462832 GCF_048593235.1 Sminthopsis crassicaudata
AGGGGCCCGTGGAAGGGGACTGGGCTCACTCGTCCTGTGGTGTCTGAGGGTGTCCGTGGCACTTCAGGGCCTGGGGGCCATCACTTCCACCTCGACAAGGGCTTTTCCTTCACCCATCTCCAACTTCCCAGACTTGGGGCTAGAAACAGATGCTGCTGAGGATGACTTTGGTGTCTGGGAGGTGAAAACCATGGTGACCATCATTTGCCATCTCCTCTCGGAACAGAGTGAGTGCCGTCCCCCGCCCCGCCCCCCCTGTGTCTGCCCTCCCCTCCCCCACTGCTCACCCACTTCTCTCTCTCAGATCACAGTTTCACGGAACCAGAAATCGTCAAGTGCAAGTACGATTCTGGACCCTGGTAAGATGTCGGGGGCAGGGGGGGCTGGGGGCCGGGTGGTCCCGAGGAGGGCCCCTGACGCCTCCACCGTGCCCCCTGCAGCAGCAAGGCCGAGGTGGTGGACAACGAGACCGTGGTCCGGGCGAGAGGCCTCCCTTGGCAGTCGTCGGACCAGGACATCGCCCGATTCTTCAAGGGGCTCAACATTGCCAAGTGAGGGGGGATGGGAGGGGGCAGCTGCCACGGGGGAGGGGCGGCCTCAGGAGCTGGGCCTGACCCTCCCCTCTCCCCTGGCTCCTAGGGGGGGAGTGGCGCTGTGCCTGAATGCCCAGGGCCGGAGGAACGGGGAAGCGCTCGTCCGCTTCGTGGACTCGGAGCAGAGGGACCTGGCCTTGGAGCGGCACAAGCACCACATGGGTGCCCGCTACATCGAGGTGTGTGTGGGGGTGGGTGGGGGCTGGGGGGGAGGGGGCCGCCTCTCCTCGCGCCAGACTAAGGAGCGTGTGTGCATCCCTCTTGGCAGGTGTACAAAGCTTCAGGGGAAGAGTTCCTCAAGATCGCTGGGGGTGAGTGGCCTCTGCGGGGGTATAAAAAGGGGAGGGGCAGCGCTGGGCTCCAGGCCCCTCTGAGCCCGGTGCAGGCTCTGACAGGCCGGGGAGGACCCCCTTGCAGTTGAGGAAGCTGTCAGGGAGCAGCCAGTCAGTGCGTAGGGGGTTGGGGCCGGACACCAGCTCTCCGGCCGCCCCGCTTCTCCCCCCTGGCACGCTGCTCCTCGTCCCCAGGCACGTCCCACGAGGTGGCTCAGTTCCTGTCTCGGGAGGACCAGGTGATCATCCGCATGCGGGGGCTGCCCTTCACGGCCACACCGGCCGACGTGCTGGCCTTCCTGGGGCCCGAGTGCCCGGTGACCGGCGGGCACGAGGGCCTGCTCTTCGTCCGCTACCCGGACGGCCGGCCCACGGGGGACGCCTTCGCGCTCTTCGCCTGCGAGGAGCTGGCCCAGAGCGCCCTGCGCAAACACAAGGGCATCCTGGGCAAGCGCTACATCGAGCTGTTCCGAAGCACGGCGGCCGAGGTTCAGCAGGTACGATCGCGGTCGGGGCCCTCGCGGGAGGACCGGGGGGCCGGCCTCTGACGCTCTCTGCCCCGCGTCTCCCCAGGTCCTGAACCGCTACACGTCGAGCCCGCTGATCCCCACGCTTCCGGCCCCCCTGATTCCGGTGCTGCCCGCCCCCTTCCCCTTGGCGGGGGCCGGCGTGCGTGACTGCGTCCGGCTGCGGGGCCTGCCCTACACCGCCAGCATCGACGACATCCTCGGCTTCCTGGGGGAGGCGGCCGGGGACATCCGGCCCCACGGGGTGCACATGGTGCTGAACCAGCAGGTGAGCCGGCGGGTGCGAGGGGGGGGGGGCAGTGGCCCCTCAGAAGGGGTCTCAGGAAGCCCTAGCCCCCGCAGGGCCGGCCATGGTGGGGGTGGGAGGGGAGGGCTGCTGAGAGCGGGGGCCCCTGCGGAAGGGGTCTCAGGAAGCCCTAGCCCCCGCAGGGCCGGCCACGGTGGGGGTGGGAGGGGAGGGCTGCTGAGAGCGGGGGCCCCTCAGAAGGGGTCTCAGGAAGCACTGGCCCCCGCAGGGCCGGCTGCGGTGGGGGTGGGAGGGGAGGGCTGCTGAGAGCGGGGGCCCCTGCGGAAGGGGTCTCAGGAAGCACTGGCCCCCGCAGGGCCGGCCGTCCGGGGACGCCTTTATCCAGATGAAATCTGCGGACCGAGCTCTTGTGGCCGCCCAGAGGTGCCACAAGAAGATGATGAAAGAACGCTACGTGGAGGTCTTCCCCTGCTCCGGGGAGGAGATGAGCCTGGTGTTGATGGGGGGTACCCTGAGCCGCAGCGGCATGTCCCCCCCGCCCTGCAAGCTGCCCTGTGAGTGAAGGCTTTCGGCCCGCCGTCCTGGGCCTCGAGGGGGGACCCTGGGGGGTGGGGGGCCTTCTCTCCCTCCCGACCAGTGGGGTGGGGGCGGGGGCAGACCCAAGCTCTTGGTCACTTCTCTTAAGCCCCCTTATCGGGGAGCCGACCCGCGCCATTTGTTTCCAGGCCTCTCCCCTCCCACGTACGCCGCCTTCCAGACGGCCACAGCCGTGATCCCCACGGAGGCCACGGCCGCCCTCTATCCCCCGTCGGCCCTTCTCCCTGCGGCTCGGGCTCCCTCGGCCCCCACCCCCGTCACCTACTACCCCCCGCCAGCCACTCAGCTCTACATGAACTACACGACCTATTACCCCAGGTAGGAACAGCCTGCCCAGGGCATGTGGCGCTGGGCCCGTTTCCCGGGCACCCCCTCCCCGCCCTGGGCCTTCCTTTTGCCCCTTTTCTCCTCACCCCTTTTCTCCTCATCCTGTTCCCCCTGCGCCAGCGCCTGTGCCTTGCCCGGCTGGTCTCTGCGGCCAGTCCTCCTTCCTTTGCCCCAGGCTCCAAGCCTCCGGGAGTGGGCTCAGGGAGGCCGGGAGCTGGGCCGCCGGTGCCCACCTGTGTCCTCCTCGTCTCCCCCCAGCCCCCCGGTCTCCCCCACTACTGTGGGCTACCTCACGGCTCCCTCGGCCGCCGTGGCCCCGGCCCCCGCCTCCGTGCTGCAGCAGCCCGGGGCCCTGGTGAGGATGCAGGGACTCCCGTACACGGCCGGTGTGAAGGACATTCTCAGCTTCTTCCAGGGCTATCAGGTGAGAGTCCCGGGCCCCAGACCCCCCCGGGCGAGGCCTTGTGCTCCCGGCCCGGGCGCTGCCAGGAGGCCCCTGAGAGGGGCCGGGCCCCCGGGTGAGGGATTCCCGTTTGATGGTGGGGCTGGAGCTCAGCTGGGGAAGAGACTTGTTCCTGGGCCTTAAGGCCCACAGAGAGCCCTCTGAGGGCGCCGGGGCAGGTGAGGAAGGCAAGCCTGACCCGTCCTCCAGGGATGCTCCCGAGCCTGCGTCCAGGTTCTCCTTGCTCCCAGCTCCGAGCCGCCCCCAGAACCTGCCCCCTCCCCCGCGTCTCAGCCTCCCCCTGACCCTGTGTCACCCTCCGTAGCTTGCCCCCGATGACTACGCCAATCTGGTCCCAGTTGGTGACCCCCCCCGCCCTGTTCTACAAGCCCCCAAAGAGTGGGTGTGCTTGTAGCTGTGAGGGACCCGAGAAGGTAAGAGGCTGCGGGGCTCCTCGCCTCCTGCCTGGCTCCTGGGCTCTGACGGCTCCACTAATTTACTGGTTCTTCTCGCCAATCAGCTAACCCGAGGGCCTGGGGGTGCGCTGTGATTGGGGGCCTGCGGGCGTGACGGGTGGGCGCAGCCTCTCTCCTGTGAACCAGACTTTCCGCTCTGCTCTCCTCCCGCCAATTGTGCTCTGCTGGGCTGTGGTGGCTGGTGATGGAGGCTCCCAGGGCCGGCCTCCCCGGGCCTTGTACCGCTCCTGGCCGGTCCTTCCCGAGGACTCAGCCCGCTCCCCCTGTCCCCCACAGCTCCCAGCAGACTCTGTCCTGGTCCTCCACAGCTTCAGCGGCCGGCCTCGGGGCGATGCCCTCGTCACCTTCCCCAGCCTGGATGCTGCACGGCGGGCTGTGGCTGAGGAACATGGCCGGACTCTGGGTGGTCAGCATGTCCAGCTCTCCCTGGTATGACCTGATGCGCCAGGGCAGAGGGCCCAGACCCTTGTCTCTGACACCCACGTGCCTTGAAGGGGAGAAGGGCGGAGGGATCATTCCTTCCTTCCCCCCACAGCCCCTCCCCCGTGTGACCCTTGCCTCCTGCTCTCTGCTCCCCCAGCCTTTGAGTTCTGCAGAAGTGGATGACCTAATGGTCCCTCGCTCCCCCTCCGTAGTTACGGGTGGCTTTTGGGCCCGCCGCCGCCCACCCGGAAGCCTGGCCTCCAGTTCCGAAGGTTGGGGGGCAGCCTCCCCACCTCGGCACTGCCAGGCTGTAGCCCTGTTAAGTTATAATTTTTTTTTTAATTTAAGCCAATGCAGAAGGGAGTCCCTGTTTACACAAGCCTGTACTTGTACGTACGTTGTGCCTATGTGTGGGACTGCTTTGGTCGGGACTGTGCAGTCCGGAGGGTGGAGAGGGCGGGCGTCCCCGCTGTTTCCGAGGAGACTGGGGACCTGGCCCTTCCCCTGGAAGAAAAGGGAGTCCCCAGGCCTGGCTCCTCTCCTCCCCTGCTTGTGAGTTTGGGGCCTGCAGGGCTGGGAAGAGCCCTTCTGATCCTGCCTCCTGATGGCAGCCTTAGTTTGGCCTAAGGGAGGGGCCTCTGAATAAAAGATGCAAACACTCGCCCAGCCTGCTTCTCTTGTGATTTGTGGGGAGGGGATTTGGAGCCCCTCTCCCCTCCCCTCCCAGGAACGGCTAGCCCACCCACCGGGCCTCTGTCCTCCCTGCTGCTGCTGTTGTCGGCCTGGGGGAGGGCCTGGGAGCCCCCAGCAGGGGGCACTCGTGGCTCACAGAGGGATGGATGGGAGCTACTGAACCATCATTCTGGCCTCCCTCCCGGAGTTGGGGTGGAAGGCTCCAACCTCTGGGGGAAGTCGCATAGACTTCTGGGAGAGGAAGGATGCTTAGAACGGGAAAGGTTGCCCCCTTGTGGAATAGGGAAGGCAGTGGTGGTTGTGTGCTATCTGGTCCCATTTCTCTCAGGCCTAGCTGTCAGGTTTGGGCAGCCTCAATTTAGTCAGAAAAGGTGGGGATTAGACAGGAAGACTGAAATGTTCACTTAAAGTTGTTTTTCTATGAGCTCACCTCAGCAGAAGTACTTCTTGGCCCAAATATAGGGAGGTGTGCTGCGTTCATCCACACTGGATAAATTCTACCCGAAGGAGCGTTCGTGAAATCACAAACCTGAGCCAAAAACCTTTCATTGTATACTTAAATGTGACCTGAACCTTGCCCTGTTAGGCAGGTAGATGAGGTTTCAGAAAGCGTGACCTGGCATGATGATTTGTCTCAATCATTTCATTTATGTAACTGTTGCCTTTCGGCGGTTTCCACGATTGTACTTTTGTGAGTTGTTTGGTTTTGTATTTCTGAATTCTTCATCTTTGTCATTTCTTTACATTAGAATAGGAAGAATTCAGAGAAGCCGGAATAGTTTCCATAATTTCACAGAGAGATGACTTTGAAGACGGGAGGGATTGGAGAGAGACAGAGAAGGGATGCTGATGGGAATTTTCTTTTTATATACATACTGTAAATAGATTCTAACAGCCTCAGCATAAAAAGTAGTATTGGGATTATGGTTGTGGAGGAGAGGGTTCATCATGAGAAGAGGGGAAAGTGAGGATAAAGTATGTGAATCCTCAAGCCAAGGAAAAAACTAAAGGCGACTTCCACTTCAAAGTTGTGATGCTGGTCAATAAGCAATTGGAGAGCTGGGATTGGACAAGCAGGGGAACGTTGGAACATTGTCTCCTTATCAGAGTGAGGATGTTCCCTTGATCATGTTTATGATTAATTTCATGAGGACTTGACAAAGTGTTATTTTTGATAGAGGGCTCAATCTGTTGGCTACATCTAGATGTTTTTCTGAAATGAAGCCATCAGTGAGATAGTAAGTCATGTGAGATTTCTAGAAATCAAATGTAATGGGTTGCAAGTGCTAATAAAAACCTAACCAAAATTGACACATAATAAGACACTATCTGTTCTAAGGACAACTGGCGACACTGGATAAAACTCCAGGCCTGGGATCTTGACCTCCCCATTTGCTACATGATGGGGCAAGCCTTGTAACTGTCTGCCTCAGTGTCCTCGTCTTAAGCTGAAAAGGAAATGTTAAACCACTTCACTACAAAAAAGTATGTTTCAGATTTGATGAAAACATTTTATTTGGTAGTTTTAAAAAAGATAGGTGGGTAGAAGAGGGTACTACAAGACAGAGCCAGAGAGGAGGAGGCAGTCTAGGAAATGGTGTTTGGCATTATAATCTGGACTCTGACCCAAATTACAAAGTTGGGTCTAGAATCTGGAACAGCATCGGGACATGAGGCAAGTCTGTCAAGTGTAAATGTCTGGCATTCAGGTTCTGGTGGTGCGACACACTGTGCGGCACAAAGGTGGTCGGTCACACTGGAACTAGGAGTCCTGAAGAGATTATGGCCTTTTTGCTTCCTTTGTTTTGTTTTTGGATTACTGGCTATCTTCCTGATGGGGAGAGGCTGTGGGGAAAAGCCCCAGAGCAGAAATAATCTTGCCTGTGGCTTTACATTGTTGATTAAATGAGGGAGGACACATCTGATCTTTCATAATTTATTTCAGCATTATGATTGAAAAGCCTCAAATACTAGTTCTTCCCTTTATTTTATGCAAGTAGCACTGCAATCATAAAACTTACAAAATGTTTGAAATACAAAATGTACATGAAATTACAATACGTAGCTCTGTAAACATAATCTAGCACAGTTTTATGAATCTTTAAATATAAAACAGTTTGCGGACCCATCTCTAAGCCTCAAGGAATGACGTCCATTCTGAATATCAAAAATAGTTTCAAAGCACAGGTCGGGCTCAGCCCTTAGTCCCTTTTTCTCTTTGGTTTGCCAAGGAGTTCCACTGACCTGGTCAGAAGGTTACCAGGAGAAAGCTAATGGACACTTCGGGGATTTGTTTTTCAGAAGATTGCTCGCAGCCCCACTTGTCAAATGCACAGAAATCCCATGGGCTTCCTAATTTTGTTCTGTTCCCTCTCCCTCCCACCCCCGTGACTAATGTATCCCATCTCCCAGACTCGCCCAAGCTTTGCCACCTCCCCTCCTGTGGGTTCTGTGAAGACTTCCATTTGCACATTTGCATAGCCCAACAATGGAGGGTTGTGTGCTTTTTTTAGACCATTACATTGCACATAGTTTTTTGTTTGTTTTTAACAGTCTTTAGGATACAAGCCGGAAACATATTAAGACCCTTTATACTGAAGCTTTTAAAAGGCAGATACAAAACTGTTTACATATCCAAAGCTGTATTTTTATGAGGAAAGCATTTCTAGGTCTACAGGCATCAAGGTATTTAAAGGCATCAGGAAATTTAGTTTAGTGCATAGCAACTTGGGATTGTACAGGCTTTCACACTGATCTACTGCAGAGCCCCACTAAGGATTACTACAGTGATTCTAACTGAGAAGGTCCCCAGCAACTTTCTGGGTTTGGGAGCTCTAGATACTCTACACCGAGAGCATCAAACTCCTTACTAGTGCAAATCCCCACTACAGGTCCTCCAAGACATTATTCACAGTTATAAAACTTGCCGACAGTAGGTGAGGATAGCTTCAGGAAAACAAAAAATATGATCATGCTATGTAGGGACAGCTCAGGCAGAGCAAGTGGGATGTCCCTCTAAGTGACTTTCCCGTGAAAAGATGAACAGTACTCATCAAAAAAGCAAACCCACTCTTGAAATTACAAAAAAGACTTTAAAAAGTTCCCATAATGATGATAGTGGATCAACTGTGATGACAATTCACAAGTGGCAGTATTTTCCCCTCCTTGAAGAGCAAGCCCATTCTAAAGAATACCACTGGCAAATGCTATTTAAAAAACAAACTTCTTTATCCTGAAGAGAATTGAGGGAATACCTGAGGACACGTAAGATTCAATCCCAGGAATATTGTGTCTACATCTCAAGTGCACTCGGCACCAGATTAGAACAGTGGAAAATAACACCCTACATTCCATGGCAATTAAATTCCTCAGGAACAACTGAATCCCAATGTTCTAGACTTAGCTAAAACTAGCTTTACAATGTGCCACCTGGAAAAAATCATGGTTTATTCTATCAAGGATGAAGTTTACAAAGAACTATACTCACCACCCCAAAGAAAAAGCCCCTTAGACTTAAAAAAAAAAAAAAAAAAAAAAGCCATTAACATAGATGGAAGTAATGTTGGAATTAGTTCAGAATATAGAAGTAAAAGAACCCATTTTCAAACGTGTGGCAAGCCCTGGCCTATAATACCAGCTCAATAGAGATTTACCTTAAATTCTTCTAGGAGGCAATAAGTTAAAACCTATTTTATTAAAAATAGTTCTTAATTCAATAGCCTCATGTTTTCTAGGCTCTTACCAATATAACTTTTCAAAGGTACACTCATCTCGACAGCCTCTAGATGTATTCTTACAAGGGAGAAGCCTGTAATCAATAGCAGAAAACTCCTAAAACCAGACATCAGAGTTTCTATGTAGCCTAGCTTAGAGAAAGCTAGAGTCTCTGGAAAGGACTGTAAAGAAGAATTTTAGCAAGAATAAAGCTTCTGCAAATGTTTTCCTATTTTCTCTAAGAAAAAGCTGTGAAAAGGAGAAATTTCAGTTAGAATCCCAACTTTTATACAGGACTGTTAACATAAGTTTTCTCAGACTCTGAGTAAGGAAAACAATCTGAGTATGGAAACTGTATGAGAAGATTACCTATAAAGTTACATAAAATTTGCATTTTGGAATGTCATTTCTATCCCAACATTTGCAATGGTGGAATGGTCTCTTCTCAATTCTTCAAACAACATTTATAAAGAAGTGCAGGGCTACATTTTGCTTTACTTCCTATCGATCTACAACATCCCCAAGACGTCATTTTTGTGCAGAGGCTTCGGCTGCTGGGTCTCTCTGCCCCTGGAAGGTTTTATTATTAAAGTTCTCTTTTTAAAACATGAAAGCTGGAAGGCCTTTCTAATAACAAGAAGCAGTAGGAACCATTCCTAACTATTCTATGAAGCTTGGCTAAAAAAAGCTGCATATAGAAGGTGGATTAGATTTTTTCCTCAAATTCAGGGCAGCCTGGGATTATCAGAGCACACCTTCACACTTTTAAAGCACCCCTGATATAAAAGTATTCTCTTTAAATGCAGAAAAAGCAAAGCTCACTTTTAAATAGCACAAATATCCTATGTTGCTTGTTTTTTACAAAGTTCATTTGTACACTGTCCAAGATTTAGAAATGCTGTCCCTATGTCAAAAAATGGCACCCGCAAAAGGGGCAATGCAAAGAACACAGTTCCAGTTCATGAAGGCCACAGAATTGGAAGCACAATAGGTCAAGAAGAAGTGGTGGATGAAGAGTTATTCAGGGAAGTGCACTGGTGTTAATGAACATCTAGTTGCAAGGGTCACCATTTCTAGACTCCATCTGATTTTCTTGAATCCAGTGAATCTGGGACCTCATGACAAGGCTGAATTGTCACTGATGCTCCTCGTGAAACTGATATCTGGGACATATCTCTTCCTATGATCTCATTCACTGAAAAAAAGAAGAAAAAAAGGTTATCTCATTTTCATAGTCCTTAATTGAATATATGCCAATTATGACATGCAACTTTGAAATAATTTTTGCCGTTAGTCTGGGTGTAGATTTCTCAAAAAATCAACTCACATACCTATAAAGCCATGTAATAAAAAGCCCATGTTCAAATTTCTAAATTGGATGACATAAGAAAAAAGGGAAAACAACTTTCAAATAAAGTATACAAGGTGCTTGCTCCAAAAGATATCTCAATTTTCCTGTTACCTCTTATGTGGAAAAGATACTGATCAGAAAGATTACACAATACAAAGGAATCTAGTCCATCCCTCACAAAAAGGGAAAGGCAAACTAGGGCCCAAAGAGGAGCGTTGCTCAAGATCCTAAGTGCACTGCACAGAAAACCTGTAGGTCATGATTCCCAATGAAAATTGCTCAGCTTTCACTACTCTCAGAGTAAAGTTTCATCTTCTTCTGCAATCCACTAAGAGACTTCCAACAACACATCAGCTCTTTGAGATTGATCATGGACATTACCTAGCATCTCCCCAAAACAGCAAACAAAACCCAACAGTTTTGGATCTAAGATTTTCAGGCTATTTAAGGAAATTTGTATGATAAAGGAAACTTTCAGATAAAGGTACATTGAAAAGGACAATAAGTAAAGTAATGGAAAAAGAAAAAGCACTCTGGAGATAAAACATCGGGTTAAGGGAATTAAAACTATTTCACTATCACTAAATGGGAACAGTATGGGAACTGGGAAAGAAATCATAGTGCTCCCGTTTTCCACTATTTGTGCCTTGTGACATTCGGGGCAAGGTCTTTTTTCCCCACCATCTCTCTAGATGCCAGAGAAAAACAACACGTGTTGCTGAATGAATGGTCCAGTGTATTTTATATAAAGACAACTGCCTAAGGTGATTGTTCAATCTTCAATGTTGACAGGACAGATACCAGAGGCCGTCTGAGCCTGCAGTAGCTCTGCCTTGGTTTAAGCCCTAGGAACCTAGTTTATCCTCTACTAGGCTGAACCAGTGTCTGCTTTCCTCTTTCTGCTTTATCCAGGATTTATTTTTTCCTGCTTTATCCAGGATAACTCAGGGCTAGTGCCTGAGGGTATCTAGTCTGGCTTCCTGCAGCTCCCAGCACAACCTAAGAGCAATCCCCTATCCATGTATGTAGCAGAGCTGGAATTTTAATCCTTACTAGGTAGGAATAGCAACACTAGGGGAATGGAGATTTCAGAGTGTTCCTAGGAACAGCTGCTTTTTCAGAACTGGTCACCCTTTGTAATTAAGTAATCCTTCAGTGTAATACGAACCTTGTAAGGATATCCTGGTCCATTTTTAACAACAGGCAACCCAAAGATGCAGAACATGCTTTTAAATTTAATCTCCTTTATTAACATTTTCTCTACCCTCTTCTTAAGTCACTCATGAAAACATTAAGCCAAACCCCAATTAGTTTGCAGATTTCTAAGACGTTTTGAGTACTGACATGGAATGCTAGAATGTCAGAACTGAACAAGACCTTAAACTCTATAAATGCAAGCCTCAGAGATCATTAGGCCATATAAATGCAGTTAGTGGCAGGATGGCTGGTGGTCAATTGTCATTCTACTGTTCTTTCTGCCATTTTTTGATATAGGGACAGCATTTGTAAATCATTTGTGGGGAAGTAATCCTTTATATAGAAACATTATTTTGAAGAGCTTACTACATTCTTCAGTGGGATTTAAGTATATCACAGGATTAAAATTTCGGATTTGGGGATGCTGGACATATATCAATGTAAGCGCACAAGCTCTGATTTGCTTCAGTATTATTGGTTAAAAGGATTCACAGGTATCCTTTGTTATATAAGAATCCAGCCAAACTGAAGGCAAACTATTAATCCTCAAAATACATAATGGTATTCAAAGTCTCCAGGGGAGGCCCTGAAGAATAGTCCCCCTAGCCAAATATGGAATTTGTATCTTCTACGCTATTCTTTGGTGTCAGAGTACAGGGCCTAGAGGCAGAAAGACTCCCCCCTTCAAGTTCAAATCCAGCTTCAGACACTTCCTAGCAGTGTGACCACGGGCAAATCTTGTCTGCCTTAGTTTCCTCATCTGTAAAATGAGCTGGATAAGGAAATGGGAACCCTTCTTTGTCCAGAAAACTTCAAATAGGGTTATAAAGAGTCTGACACAACTGAAAAGCCGGAAGAAAACCACCAATTTTTTCAGAATGGCACCTTAAAGTTTCACAGCTAATCATTTTAGATAACATACATATCTTACTTAATTCCTTGCTTTACCTTAGTCTGTCATTTATAAATCCTACACACATCATGGATCTCATTCCAGGAATGGTTTCCTCTCCTGTCATCTCCCTCTCACTTGTCTTTACCCTCTCCCCGGGCTCTGTCCCATCTCTTTCCCCTCATCATATATACCTCCTCCTCTCCCCATTGCCATCCCAAATCTCTTCTGCTTCTGGTAGCCCTCACTCCTTAGGAAGATCACCTACCCTGCATAACAGCCTGGCAGCCAGCCTCACCATTCCACAAACAGGCTTCTCTTTGAAATCACCAGCAGTCTCTTCGTTGCCACTTCTAAGGGACCTTTTTTAAAACTTTATCCTCCTCATTATCTCCTCAGTCCTTGACACTGTTGACTGTCTTCTTCCTGCAGGTATTGCAGGGCACTTTCTGGGGTTCTTTCTCTTCCCCCTCTCTACCACTTCACTTGGGGATCCTATCAGTTCCTATGGATTCAAGTATCACCTCACTGTGGATGATTTTCCAAATTTACTTATTCAGAATTAACTTCTTCGCTCTTTGTCTCCTATTGCCCAGTGGAAATCTAGAATTGGTTAGACACAAAAATCTCAAACTCACCATGTCCAGAAGTAAATCCACTTTTTCTCTAAAAGGAGTGGGGCTCTAGACTTTGAGGGCATCAGACCTACAACCTGGGTGACATCCTCAACTCCTCAATTACCCTTCTCTTTGCTAACCACTTGCCAAGTTCTTTCAAATTTACCCTTGGGCATAAATGGCTAGATCAGTTCACTTCTCCACCAACAATGCATTAATTAAGAGCTCCGATATTTCCTTTTTTGTCATATCAACCAATTTGAGTTGTTTTAATTTATATTTCTCTATTCAAGTGATCTTGTAACACTCTCTCTCCTTTTTTTGGTCCTAAATTATTCTCTTATTTATAGATCTATCCATCAGTCATAGCAAATTACATTCTTAATTTACTTATCACCTTTTATGTCTAAACTTTTATCTTGGTAAGATTTTGTCCATACCTAATTTCTGCCATTTTCTGATGGTCCTGGCAGAGAGTTCTTGTTCCAAAAGCCTGGATCTCTAGACCTATCACATATTAGATTACTGTGGTCATTATGGCACATTGTATTATTCAATTTATTCCATTGATCTATCACTTTATTTCTTAGCCAGTCTCAGATTGTTTTGATGATTACCGCTTTATAACACATTTTGAGATCTAGTATGGCTAGGACTTGTTCCTTCACATTTGTCTTCAATAATTCCTTTGATATACCTTTAGTTTTTTATGTTTTCCTGGCTCTATAAAATAATTTTGGGGGGAAGAGGAGTTTGATTGGTATGGTACTGAATAAGTATTAGGGTACAGTTGTCATTTTATTAGCTTGGCCTATCCACGAGCAATTAATATTTTTCCAATTGCTTAGACCTTTGGGTGAAAAGTGTTTTATAACTATATTCATATAGTTCCTGGGTTTGTCTTGGCAGGTAAACTCCCAAATACTTTGTAGTATCTACAGTTATTTTACTGGTAATATATAGATATGTTGATGATTTATGTGGGTTTATTTGTTGCTAATTATTCCAACTAGGAGTAGATAAATAAATGGAAGATCTTCTAAACAAGGAACAAGTGCTTGGGGGAGAGCAAGAAAGAATTTATATAGGATTGAACCTGGTCTTGGAGTAAACTCAGGATTTTAGGAGTGTGATAAAAGGGAGCAGGAATGTATTCCATGTATAGAAGAGGGAGAGAGAATGTGAGTTTATCAATAAAAGCCAGAGAAGTTTGAGAAGGGAAGTGACTGAAATTATTAAATAAATTCATGACTTTAGCAGTCATGTTATAAAAACAATAACTTGGAATAAATAAATTTCAGTGAGCCCATTTGAGATACTTCTCCTGAGAAGAACTTATTTTATTTAAAAAAAAAAAAATCACTCCCAAATAACAATTATTTATTTTCCTTCCCATGTTCATCCTGATCCTCCTTTCTTGGGAAAAAAAGAAGAAAAAAGAAACAAAAAAAGAAAAAAAAATCCACACATTGGTTAGGTCCAAAAATACATGTCTCATCCTGCAATTTGAGGAAGCTAACAGCATGATGCTGGACACTAGATCATTGATTATTGCATTTAACCAGGGTTCTTAAGTCTTTCAAAGATATTTGTAAGACCTCATATTCAGCTTTCTTTTTTTAATCAGTGTTTTTCTCCTTTGACTCAGCCATGTTCTCCTGTAAATCTTTCACAGAGGATCCACTCGATATCCTCTGTTCATATTTTCCATGATTCTCTAGTGTGTGGCCATGCCAAATCTTGTAATATTCTTTATGACATCTGGCATATTGAGAAATTCATCTGATTTTCTCTGAACATGCATAATGGTGGGGAAGTAGGGGTGGAGGGAAGCTAGGTGACGCAGTGGATAGAGCACCAGCCCCAAAGTCAGGAGGACCTGAATTCAAATGTGACCTCAGACACTTAACACTTCCTAGTTGGGTGACCCTGGTCAAGTCATTTAACCCCAATTGCCTCAGGGAAAAAACAAACAAACAAACAAACAAAAAAAAACAAAGTCATCCCAAAGAAAATAGAGTCAAAAGCTGTTTTTCTAGTAGCAATATATATATATCTATAAGGAAAGCTGAGTGCCACAGAATCAATGTTTTTGAATTACAGTGTTGAAGAAATCAGAAGTTTCTGAGTCTTTTGGACAACAAAAGGGTCAATTCAATCAATACTTGAAAAAAATTAATTCAGACTACTCATTGAAAGGACAAATAAAAAAGCCAAAATATTTTGGATATATAGTGAGAAGACAGGACTCATTGGAAAGCACCCTGAAATTGAGAAAGACTGAAGGCAAAAAGAGACAGGGATGGCAGAGAACAGAAGCTTGGAAAGACTTTTAAGAGATAGCAGAGGACAGAAGGGTCCTATGCTATGGTCCAGAGAGAGTCAAACACAACTGAACTAATGAACAATAACATATTTATTTATTTATTTTTATTTCCCCAGGGCTTTTGCTACTTGTGAAAATGTTTTATGTTTCAAAAACCTTTCAGTGTCATTTTAGGGAAATGAGTCAACATTTTACCCAATTAATGAGCTTCACTTGCCTCCATCCCCATCCCCATCCCCATTTCTTCTGGCCACAAACTGTCCAAGAGCAAAAGGACACTGCAACATTAGACAGAATCTCCACAAGATCAATAAGTATTGCATCTACTAAGGATTAAGTAGGAACAGGCATAAGATATCCGATTATATTCTTGTCAGGAATAAAACAACATGAAGCTATAAAAATCCACTAAGTTCAGAAGGGTTAGTCTCATAATATCCAATTCCATCACTTTCTACATCCGACCATGCACAAATCCTCATGTGTAAAACAAGGATAATCACTGCATTAAATGACAGTTTTTTCTCATGACCAAATGAGACACAGTATAAAAAACATTATGTAAATGTGAACTATTATTACAAACAAGGAAAGAAAAAAAAAAAGAGTTGTGGCTAAATCAATTTAATATTTATTTAAATCAAACAATACAGTCTGACAAATGTTTACTAAATGAGCTGAAATGAGGAAAACATCGGCTGTCACCTCAGCAAGACAAGCATGTTTCTGCCTCCCCATCATCGCCTCTGGGCACCCCTTCTCTTGACCGCACAGCTACCACCCGAGTTTGGCTTCTCATCTGGCCGAGATTACTGCAGCGGCCTTGTTGTTGCTGTTCCTGTCCCTGCCTGTCTTTTCCTGCTTCCCTGTATCTTACACAGCCCTTGCCAAAATAATTTTCCTTAAGTGCATACCTGACTACATGAGTCCCCCTACTTAATCAACTTGAGTGATGCCCTATTTCCTCCAGAACCAAATACAAACACTTCTGTTTAGTTTTTCAAGTTCGATACAACCTGGCCCCAAACTTAGCTTTTCAGCCTCATTAGACATTACTGTCCCTCTCTGAGTTGGAATCCAGCCAAATTGATGTTCTGTTAGCAGGGAAGGTGGTCATTCACTTGGCCTATATCATTTTGTTCACACAGTGACAACTAGAGAGCTGAAATGGCATAGTCATTGAGGATGATCCAAATCAAAAAGCCATGGGCCCACTATAAGATATCTGACAGATAGCTAGAACTCTGCTTGGCAGGAAGAACTTTCTACCATTCTGTTTGATGAGAGCTCTCTGTAAATTCTATCTCAGTTCTTCCTCGGGAACCAAGGCTAAGCCTTCCCATGACAACTCTCAGATCAGTGAAAGCTCCCCCCATCCGTGGGCCTTTAGGCTTCTCTAATGGAACATAGTAATAACGAGTCCATTCCTGTACACAACAAGGCACTGTGCCTCTTCCCCCTCAGGGTTACTCTCTAGTTTTTCTCCCTGTTGGAATTGTTTTCATTTGGTTCTTCAGAATTTCGCTCTGTAGAGTTTCCAAGAATGTACCCTAGAGATCCCATCTTTCCTTTCAATCCTCCAAAATGCCTTTCCCCCAAATCTGGGCTTCATCCATCAAACTATGTTCTGTTCTCCTCTATCATGAACTCCAGGAGAGTATGGTTGTTCCCCTTCTGCCAACACTGCAGAACAATGGGGAAAGAGTGGGGGAAATTACTTGACCTTCCCTAAGGTTTCAGTTTCCTCAACTATAAAATCAGAAAGTTGAACTATCATGTCCTCTAAGGTCCCTTATAGCTCTAGATTTTTGTTTCTTTGATAACCCCCCTGTCAATGAGAATCAAATCCAGAACAGAATCGATTCCTTTACTTTTGAAGAATGACATTAGCAGTAAGGCAAATCAGAAAATTATAAGCTATGGTGCTTTTGGAAGAGATGTCCAGGAGATGTCTGGATAATTAAACATCCCCATCATGATGATATAACCTTTGTATCAGATTTGTGATCTATTTTCTGAACTTATCCATTTCTCCTTTCTTTCCAGTAGGATGGTAGTATATTCTGAAGACAAAAAACCCTCCTGTTTTTCTCTAGGCTTCCTTCTTGCTCCAACTGCTGGATTTCTGTGCTGTAGCTGGCCTTTTTCTGCAGATATAGTGGATAATGGGTGGGAAGCACTGCTTACATAGAAGACTTGATTGATGTATTGGTCAATTTTACTGAATTGCCTTTCCTCCTACTCCCCTAGCCCCTTGTTTTAAGGAATGGCTCTCCAGAAGGGGGAAGAGAAGAGGAATATATTGAGAAATGAAGGTGATGTGAAAACAAAGAATATCAATAAGCATTTTTATTTAAAATACACAAAGAACTACCCCTTTCCTTAAAACAATCATGTTTTTCCTGGCCCTGGATTTCATTCCACTAAGTCTCAATGACATTTGTGAAGCGTCAAATTTGCCTCCTCCTGTTGTTTGGTTAACTAAATTTTGATACCCAAAGGGTAACAGGCCTTTGAAAACATGGGATTTCTTTTTCCTATATTTCTATGTTATAGTTATTCTCCATTGTATCTAGATTAAATCCTCTCATTTTACAGGTGCCCAAGGTCACAGAGTTGGTCATTGACAGACTTAAGTACTAGGAATTTAAATGACCTTATTGTTGTTGTTGTAGTCATGATCAACTCTTCATGTCCTGATTTGAAGTTTTCTTGGCAAAGACACTGCAGAATCTTACAATTTCCTTCTCTAGCCCATTTTATAGATGAGAAAGCTGAGGCAAACAGGATTAAATCATTTGCCCAGGGTCACACAGCAACTGAGGGTATGAGGGCAGATTTGAACGCAGGTCCACCTGATTCCAAGTCTAGCACTCTAACCACTGTGCTGCTACTTAGCTGCCTCAATCAAGATGCCTTCAGAAACTTTATTGAAACATTTTGTGTTGATTTACCTATCACTTAATACAAGAGTTGTTTTGTACTAACAATACATTTATCTTCCATTTTTGATTACTACTTCTTAACAGAAAGGAAGGATATTCACTTTAAGTAAGTGTCCTCCAACAATGTTTCTTAATTGCTTTGGTCAAGCTAAATTAATTCTTGTTAATTTAAAAAATTGACTAAGAAGAACCTGTGAACCATTCTTTTGTTTATCTACAATTTATACCTTTTTGCTTCTTTTACACTTTTATTGTGTGTGTGTGTGTGTGTGTATATATATATAAAATATCATTGTCAGTAATGATATGATTCAGCTCTTTCAGAGGAGTATCAATAATGACAAGTATCTCAATTAGAATACCAAAAGTTAAATGTTCCTCAAGTAACAATTATTAAATAAACCTTTGAAAGAGCTACATCAGCCAAACTAAGTGATCCACTGCTTCCATTTTCAAGACAGTAAATGGATATGATTACTTCAAAGAACAAAAAAGATTTTTGCTAGCTCATTTTTTGGTGTTCTTGTCTGATTGTTGTACTATGTATTAAGTATTTAGAGTAGGTGAGAAGATTGATTTGTATGATAGAGACTACTCAATATTGCACAACTCCCTCAGTAACTGTCAGAGGAATTATAATGGCCAAATAAAGAATAGATTTTTCTGAGCTAGCCTGGTACAGTGGGATAAATATCCTATGGCTGGCTGATACTGGTCCTCCCTGTAAGACAAAAGGGGCATTCATTTGATCTGTTTAGATCATAATCTTCCTTCTCTACAAAATGAAGGAAATGGATTAGAAGTTGTTATCTAGGGTCCCTTCCAGTTCTATTTAACATTATATACCTGACAAAACTGGATGGTACTAATTAATTTTACTTCCTCAGCTGACATTTAGGCTGAAATAACTTGTATAACCACAGACTTCCAGGATTTTGTAAGATCCATCAGTTTCTACATCTGAAGGCAGCAAGCTCCTCCAAGAAAATCTAAGAGTCAGAAAACCCTGGGATAGGAAACTTGGGAGTGCAAGAGACCTGCATGCAACTTAAGAGCCCATGGGCTCTGAGGGGTTTCTAGCACCCTCTCCTGAGATACCAGAGAGAACCCCTGAAAATCCAACACTCTGAACATCAGAGATCTAGGGGAAAATGATAGTACACACAGATAATTCCTGCTATTGGAAAAATTAGGTTGGCAAACAAATTCTGAGCTGCAGCAAGTGGGCTAAACCAATTTAATATCTATACTAATTTCAGGACTAATATGGAGAGCCCCACAGGAACAGGGTGCTACTAGGATGCCTGAGATGCCTGAGAAGGGGTGAACAAGCACAGGTTGGAAATGGAACCAGTCAACTCCTGTGTCCATCAAGTCAGGGATTAAAAAAGGTTAGAGGTAGAAGGCTGTTAAGAGGAAGATAGTAAGAATGGGAATAGCTGTTATCAAACAAACTTCCTCATCTTGAAGAGAAAATTTTAAATAGACAAGAAAATAAGTAGAATTTAATCTAAGAAGTGCTTTAGTTTACCTGGGGAAATGATAAAAATAATTTGTGTTATATAAATGTAATGGGACATTGATTAATCCTTAGTAATAACAAATGAGATGGTCTCAGAGATTCTTGAGTGAGCAAAACCCAGAGAACAATATATGCAGGGGCAGTGACACTATAAAGAAAGCCAATTCTGAAACATTTTAACTGAAAAACCTACCTGCATCCAAAGGATGAAGTAGCAGATTACCCACTTTTTGGAAAGAGAGGTAACAGACACAGATACAAATTCAACGAACTGTCAGATTATCAGGATTTTTTAACAAACAAACCTGAACTTAATAGAAAATCAGCATCGAATATCAATTTCAAGAGACCCAATTAAGGACAAATTGTTTCGGTTTTACACAGGGACATGAAAAATCTATGTTTAACGTTGTCATTAGAAATTGGATAGTTTCAAAAGAAAAAATTGTGGCAGAACTCAGTATGATATGATTCTAAAAAGTAAAACCGTGCAGGAAAAAGTAAAAACTGTAATTATGTTATGTGAATGGTATGCAAGAGCAAGAATTGACACGGAGGAATTAGACTGGGGAGAAGGGCTGATATGTATAGAATCCTACTCATATTAGAAAAGGTTAAAAAGGAGACAAGTCTGAGATACCACTATACACCTGTCAGATTGGCTAAAATGACAGGAACAAATAATGATGAATGTTGGAGGGGATGTGGGAAAACTGGGACGCTGATACATTGTTGGTGGAGTTGTGAAAGAATCCAGCCATTCTGGAGAGCAATTTGGAACTATGCCCAAAAAGTTGTCAATCTGTGCATACCCTTTGACCCAGCACTGCTGTTATTGGGATCATATATCCCAAAGAAATACTAAAGAGTGGAAAGGGACCTGTATGTGCCAAAATGTTTGTGGCAGCTCTTTTTGTTGTAGCTAGAAACTGGAAGTTGAATGGATGTCCATCAATTAGAGAATGGTTGGGTAAATTGTGGTATATGAAGGTTATGGAATATTATTGCTCTGTAAGAAATGACCAGCAGGAGGAATACAGAGAGGCTTGGAGAGACTTACATCAACTGATGCTGAGTGAAATGAGCAGAACCAGAAGATCACTGTACACTTCAACAACAATACTGTATGAGGATGTATTCTGATGGAAGTGGAAATCTTCAACATAAAGAAGATCCAACTCACTTCCAGTTGATCAATGATGGACTGAAATAACTATACCCAGAGAAGGAACACTGGGAAGCGAATGTAAATTGTTAGCACTACTGTCTATCTACCCAGGTTACTTATATCTTCGGAAGCTAATAATTAATGTGCAACAAGAAAATGGTATTTACACACATATATTGTATCTAGGTTATATTGTAAGACATGTAAAATGTATGGGATTACCTGCCATTGGGGGGAGGGAGTGGAGAGAGGGAGGGGATAATTTGGAAAAATGAATAAAAATAAATAAATAAAAAAAGAAAAGGTTAAAAAGGGAATTTTATATATATCCCCAGATAAATTTTAGAGGGTTTTATACAAGAAGAGGAGGGAACAGGATAAGATAAGCTATAAAAAGGTATATAAATTAATGGGAGTGGGATAATACAGTAGATTAATGGGAATAGGATAAAAAGAGAGGTAAAGAATGGGGGAAGATAGCAAAAGAGGGAGGGAGAAAAGGGACAGATTAAATAATAACAAAGCAAGTTAGGGGAGAAGTAATAAGTAACGTATAAGAGTTAGCAGGGATAAGAAATGAGATATACACAAAACACAATAACAATGATTAGGAACAGAATTTATTGGAATAAAAAAAAGTAATCACTGATCTCAAAGTCAAAATTTAAAAAGATTCAATCAATATGATGATCCACTATGATGGACTTGGTTCTTTTCAACAATGAGGTGATTCAGGTTAAATCCGATAAATTTGTGATAAAGACAGCCATCTACATCCAGAAAGAGGGCTGGGGGAACCGAATGTGCGATCACATTACTTTTATTTATTATTATTATTTATTTATCATCACAAAGTATTTTCACCTTTTTTTTGTTGCTTGCTTGCTTGTTTTTTTCTCATTCTTTTCCTTTTTTGATCTGATTTTTCTTGTGCAGTATGATAAATGTGGAAATCAAGGGTGAATGCTGAAAACTATCTTTGCATGTATTTTGAAAAATTATTATTTTAAAAAAAGATTCAACCAAAAGAGAGAAATCTACATTATGTGTTAGCCATATTAATATTGTTTTAGATATATTTGTTTAGGAGTGCGTGTATATAAATATGTGCATTAAAAACAACATCATCATAAATATAATTATGCTTAACTGTAGCCTACTTGGGGGTAGTGAGGAAAGGGAAGAGAAAAGGGGCGGGAAAGAATAAAGCAAAAAGTATATATCAGAAAACAAAAGAAAACCTACAAGGAAGCAAAAAAAAATGTTTCTGAACAATGCCTTCTATTATTCCATATGCTTTCTTGAAATGGAAATTTATTATTATATTTTGAGCAGTATTATGTTCTATTATGCCAATGTTTTTCTTTCTTTCCCTTTTTTTCTATTTAGTATTTAAGTTTTAAAAAAATATTTTAAAAAAACGACTAGTAATAATATTCATTTTGCTTGACTATTATTATTTACAAAGGTCTGTCTTCCCTCCCTTTTCATGGGAGGGAGCTAGAGGTACTAGGACATTTCTTTAAAATGCATAGATAAGAAAAGAAGGAAGTTCAGAGAGAAGTACAGAGAAGCAGGACAGTTCTGAAATTAATTTATAGAATTTACTTTTTTTTTTTTAAAAGCAAGCATTATGAAATAGAGATACATGGTTCCATGTAGTCGTTTTTTGTTTTTTGTTTTTGTTTTTTTGCTATTTTTAATGGAGATTTTTTTTGCTTAAAAAAAATTAGAATATTAAAAACATCATGAATTCTGAAATCTCTAATTCTATAGCCACTTAAGTTACTTATGAGAACTGCCATGGAACAAATAATAATGAATTTTTAAAAAGATAAAAATTTTCATTTCAAAACTCCTCACTACAAAAACATTCCTATAAGGATAGTGAGAAAGCAAATTTTATTACTAAGAGCTGACATTTCTATCGTGCTTAAAAGTTTGCAAAATATTTTACATGCATTATTTCAAATGATCCTCTAAACTAACTTTTTTGATAAATACTTTCATCACCTCTACTATATAGGTTAGAATACATTTTAGAGAGCTTCAGTGACTTGTCCAGGGTTACAAAACTAGTAAGTGTAATAAACAGGATCAGATGATTTTTTTTTTTTACAACAGTCCAGAACTCTTTTCACTAAATCACATGGTCTTTATAATTAGTAACTGATTGTTAAGTCCAAATTAACTTAAATCCATGTTTTTTTTCTAATGCCTCTCCCCTTCTGAAGATCACTATACTTCTGGTCCCTGGGGTTCAGTGGGGTGGGTGGTTAGGAATTCAGACTTTTGAACTTCTCTGGGAATAAACTTTAAAGAAAATCTCAAGGCAACTCATTTCTTCATTTCATCAGTGTTTTCTCTGTCAATGCTCAGATATGTTTTGTTATATCAAATATGGCAGGGATGAAAAAGAGTCTTGGAAGTGGGATGAAAAATTTTATCTCGAGGGAAAGGGAAAATTGGAATCAGGATTTAAATAAGCACAAACTAAAAAGACAGTACTGACTGGTACTGAAGTTTTTTCAGAGAGGCAAAATGTAAGGAGTTGAGACTTAAACCAGTTTATTTCCAGAGAGAAAATTCAGGTAAGTGGTCAGTACTGGATCAGTAAATAAGATATAGGATGAGAAAAAAAACTGATGAATTCAATCAGGATTGCCAAAGATTTAGGATTACAGAAGCAGCGTGCATTGTTCCAACTGATCTGTTTGCTAGCATGGTCATGGACCATCATCATGTCTCCCTACTCTGCAACAGTAAGGCCACAAGACTTGACAACTTTCTCCTTAGTCTTCTGGATCAAGATTAAAAAAAAAAAACAAAAAAAAACCACCCAGCTTCCCATTTACTTATCTCTTGATGTGAAAATAAGGTACTACTTATTGGCTTATTTTATTAATCAATCAAATGTTTGTTGAATATTTATGTGCCAAGTATTATGCTAGCCTAGGAAATAGGGGAATATAAAGATAAAAGTAAAAAACACCTTCACTATGAAAGTGTCAGGGAAGAAAACATGTATGTGTATACACACAGATACACACATAAAATGGGTACAAGGTAATTAGGGGAAAGGCATCAGCAGCTAGGGTGATCAGGAAAGGTTTAATATATAAGGTGGTACTCAAGTTGAGCCTTAGAGGAAACAAGGATTCTAAGAGAAAAAGTGAGAAAACTTAAGAATATATATTCCAAGCACGAGGGAGAGTAAGTCATAGGAATGGCTGATGGGATACTATGCATGAGAAACATTTAAAAGGCCATTTTGGCCGAACCACAGTCTATGGGAAGGTATAATAACGTACTTTAAAAAGTAGGTTGATTAGAAAATTTTTAAATGCAACAACAACAACAAATGGGTAAGGTTTACATTTTATACTGGAGATGATAAAGGAGTCACTGATGTTTACTGGCAAGGGAATATATGTCTCTACCATTGAGGGGACTGGGATAAGTTTTTTGTAGGAAGTAGCATTTAAGTGGAATTTGAAAGGATGCTTAGATTCTCTATGAGGTAGATAGTAGTGGGGAAGATGTATATTCCAGGTACAGGGTAAAACCATGAAGCAGAAAATGCAAAGTCCTGTAAAGGAACAAGCAAGATAATCTGACAAGAATGGTAAGGACGGAGATAAGAAGGGGAAACATAAGATTGCTAGGTATAGTAAGCCTGGGAAGAAAGGCTGGAGTCAAATAGAAAAAAGCTTTAAAAGCTGATTGAGAGAGAGCTTGTAATTCATCCAAAAGGAAAATAGGAACCACTGAAAGTTTTTGAGAAGGAAAGTGACATGGTCAGAACTGTGCTTTAGGAATATCAATTTTATGTGACATCTGTGTAATTTGAAAGAAAAAAGACTGGAAGCAAGGACACAAAGTGGGAAGATATTGAAAAGATTTGGGTGAGAATGATGAGCTGAAATAGGACTCTGGTTGTGTGGAGAAAAGGGATGGATGCAAGATATATGAAGGTAGGATTGATAAGACTTGTTAAATAACTGAAGTAAGAGTAAGGAGTCAAGAATGATTCTGAGGTTGTGAATGTGGGACAATGATACTACTGACCAAACAATTAAATTTGGAAAAGGGATTGTTTTTTGGGGAAAGAGAAGGAGTTCAGTTTTGGACGTGCTGAATCTGAAATGCCTACTAGCACTCTATCAGAGGTCAAATAGGAAGTTAATGATATGGTACTAGAGGCTCAGGTGAAAGAGTGAGCCTGATATATAGATCTGAGAGCAATCAGCATTCAAATGAATTGATGGAAGTCATGGTCAGAGGGTAGAAAACCCAGAGAAGAGTTTCAGAGTACATAGACAGGAAAAGAATCAAAGAGCAGTTATCAGGAAGAACAGGAGGGGAGAGAACATCTAGAAAGTGATCAAATGCTGCAGGACTGCCTTTGTTGCTCCTTAATATTTCCATGTCTCTCCTGCAAAGCTCGCTATTTTAGCTGACCTAGGTTCTTAAATGTATTTCTCCAAAATTACATACTTCATTATTTCAAAAGCACCATGATCTTATTCAGTATAGGTATTTGTTCCTTTCACCAGTGTAAATTACAACTCCTAAAAACTTATTAAATAATAATCATTGTGAATATGGCAAAGAGGAATCCCACCTTTAACAGCTACCCTTTTGGTAACGAGTTTTTCCATATCTAGATAGACCTGGACCTCTGGCCTATTGCTGAGACTATATGCAGAACTTTTCCTATTTGGTAGAACCTGCCAGAGTTTGAGTTCTGTTGACATAGCCTTTGTAAACTCAGCCATGAGAATCAAATTAAATTAAACTCATTCTTAGTTTGATTTACAAAGTTCCTTGGAGTCTGGCTCTTCTAGTACAGATATCATTTCCAAGATCTTCCCAATCTTCCTCCTGATATCTTATATTTATATAGCACTTTATGACTCAGCTTTTTTTTTTCCACCAAAGTCCTGTCAAGTGGGTAATATATTATTCTCCTTTTACACAAAAAGAAAACGAGACTAAAAGAGCCTAAGCTATATCTAGTAATTTTGGGACCTAGGGTAAACTTTACAAAATATATCTGAGGTAGCAAAGCTATATGAAATATGTCCTCAAATTAATTTTAAGAAAGATTAAATTTGTGGAGAAAGTGACCTCAAGACAAAAGTACCTCTGAAGGAAGGGGTAGTAATCTCAGGATGCAACTGCTAAGAAGGAAAGATTGAGGCAAGGTGAGAGGTAGAAAGAAGATCCACTAAGTGATAGCTTCCCATTTTAATTTATCTAATCTTCCCCTACTATACCAAAATACCTATTAGACTGTTTAAAATACTTCCAAATGCTTTAAAATGGAGAAATAATACACCAACACAGTGGCCCCCTTCCAAGCAAGCTCAAGATGGATTTTTAGGTTGATGAACAAAGTATCAAAATGAATGACCCAATGTTGTGCAGTGCTGGTATGAGTCAGAAGACCTGGATTAGGATCTTCTCTTTGATACTTACTGGCTGTGTGACCATCATTTAAGATTTTTTTTTGAGATGAGTTTTCTCATCTATATATTGGAGAAAATAATATTACATTTGCCACCAATGTCACAGGGTTGTTGTGAAATTCAAATGAGGCAATATAAGTAGAGCAATTTACAAACTTTCAAGATCTATATGAAGGTTACTTATTTATTCACAGCTTCAATTGCTTAAATTATGTCCTTTATGTATATCAATCAAATTCTGATTGTTATTTTTTCACAATTTTCTGATGCCAGAACCTTGTGCTAGGTACTAGAGGATGAACAGACAGGAGAGAGTTCTCATGAAACTCCCAGTCTTTTGGTAGGTGTGACCCAAGCAACTGAGCTCTAGAAAGTCAGAAATTTGCAATGGCGGGGAAAGAGCATTCTACAAATAGAAAATACTATAGCACAATCACATTAACTAACTAAATTAATTTAATTTGTTATCAAAAACCATGGCAATCAGATTGACCTCTATTATTTAAGATTTTATCTTTTACTTGAAATTTTACCTTCTAATAGACTACTTAATAAATATTTGCTTACTGAAAAAATTATCAGATAGGATCTTTACTTTTATTAACTTTTCCAATGTTTTTATGAAAAAAATGTTCCAGTTCTAAGTCAAGAGGATTTATGTCTAGAGTATTTATGGAGCATTCATATATAAACAATATCTATCTTAATGTTCCAGTCTAATCTAAACTCCTTAAATTTACAGGCAAGATCATTAAGGCCTAGAGAAGTGGTGCAACTTGCCAGGTCACATGGAAAGCAATTAGCAGTTAGATTTAAAATTGAACTCAGGTTCTTTTCAACCTAAATCTGGTGTTCTTTTTACTATACTATAAAGCTACCCTCTTGGGCATTCATTAGGCAATTTTAGACAGATATAAAATTTTTCTTCTATAGCTTACACCTTTTTTTGGTTATTGCTTGGATCCAGATTCGTGCTTTAATTTGCATCAAGAATGGTCTCTTGTACTACTGAGTCACTGAAGAGTTTAAGTGGCAATACTGGTCAGCAGGTGTCAAAGACTGGACTAAATTTAAATCTTCCTGTATCTGAAGTCCTAGCTGTTTCACCACACCATACTCTTTTGTGGTGTACACAGAATTCTTTAATAGAATATATAACAGTAATTGACATTCACATAACACTTTCCTGTTTACAAAGTGTTTTATGTATATTTGAGCCTCACAACAACCCTGTGAGGTAGGTGACACAAATATTATTCTAATCTCAAAGATGAGAAAATTTTAAAGACATTAGTTAAGGTCACTACTAAGAAGCTATAAAGCTAAAATTTTAACCAAGGCTCTCTGATTACAAATTCAATGGTTTTTCTGTGACATTAAACACATTCAAACTATGCAAACGTGATTAATAGATATATACTTGAAATTTATGCCTACGTACTTTTTTGTGGTCAAAATTACATATCCCGAGGTACTAAGTATGAGGAGAGAATCATTATTGTACTTATAATTAGAAAGGGAAAGAACCAAGGGATCTTAGGAACTCACAGAAGGAAGAGAATTAGCTCAAGTAGGAATGGGAAGACAAGGTCCCTTTATGTCCTTTTCACATCCTGGGAAAGATGATGACAAGCCCCAAGAGAAGCGTCATGATGATCATAAGATGAGAGCATGAAGAACCACCAAGGGGATAAGGATAAAGTAAGGAAAGCTGGGTCTCTGGTAGCATAGGAATTTGACAAATAATGGAAAATTACTGAAAATGATCACCTAATGAATTAAAGATCACGACAAAAAAATCAAGAGAGTGTTGAGTTGGGAATCTAGGCCCATAAAAGACCTCTACCATCTGCAGCTGTTCCCAAATCTTTAGAAAGCTATTATAAAAACATAGTTCTTGAACTGATAAGGCAAAAGCCTAAAGGTTCCAACAACTTCCTAAAGTGAAGAGGTAAGAAAAAAGGATTTTGTTTCTCTCACCTTAAAAGTACTAAGAAATTCCCATTGTAAACACCCTAGGGAAATAGATGGGAGTTTGGACTCTGATCTGCCCCATCTTCAACCTTCCAAACACACATGCAGCTGTCCTGTTTTAGAGTTTAGGATTTAAGATCCATCCCAGAAAATTGTCCTAAGATAGCTCAGGATGTTGCTATAGGACTAATATCTTTTATTTATCTACAATTAAATAGATATAATAGATATAAAAGAAAAACTTGTATGGAAATCAAGATAAAATCCAACCATGAAAAAAAAAAAGATATTACTACCTTGGTTTGTTACCAAAGGAATTACAAAATAAGTGATTTGAAGCTATCCCTCTGCTTTGAATTTCCAGTACTCGTTTACTTCCTAAGAGAACTAGCAGATGACTTTTCAGCTAATTGACTACAGTAACAGAAGATCAGAGGATCATTCTGCTGGTGAAAAGCAAACTTGAACACTGATTTTAAAAAGTATAGAGATGACTTTCTGGTTACTTTTTAAAGTCTGTGACATCACAAAATATAACTCTGCAGGTTGAATTTGGGCAAGAATTTCTGATGACAATGCACTTACTAAAAATAAACATGAAGTGTGAAGTATGTCAGAAAACCTTAAAAAAATATTCAAAGAGTTCATAAAGGAAAAGTTAAACATGAAGAAGGTATGGTACAACTTTAGTTTGATTTGTATTTGGTAAGATTTTTTTGTATACCATCTTCTTAAAACAAACTACCTAATAGGAAATAAATGAAATTCAAGGATTAAGAGGGCTGGATGGGAAATCAAAAGACTTGGGTTATAGATCCAGCTCCATCACTAATGCTGCTAGATTTGTTTTCTCATTTGTTGGAAGTGACTCTAATCATCCACTCTACTAAAATGACTTAAAAAAACAAAACAAAACAAAATAATGTTAATTGGTTAATAAGTTAATTAAGCCTCAAATGGCACTGTAAAAAACAAAACCAAAGAAATCTATTCTGATAGTATCAGCTAGGGTCTTGCTTTGGGAGAGTATAAAAGGACAGATAATCACTACCAGAAAAGAAAACACTCCTTGGCTAGAACCACCCAACATATAGGCTTTAGCTTCAAAGAGTTTAGGTTTGCCAATAGGTCAAATACAAAGCAAAGTTTTCTTCTAAAAAGGTGAAAATTATTGGGAGTCATAATTTTTAAAAATATCATTCTTACTTCACACTGCCACACTTCTCCAAAATCGTATTCATCTTTCAGCCTAGACTAGGTTAAGCTCACACACCTTATTAGCTCACAGAGGCAGTTAAAACTTCACAAGATGTCACAGATGGAGCTCTAATCTCACCTTTTAATTTTAGAGGAAAATACTGATGATCAGATCTTCAATTACAGAGCAAATAACTTCAGGTAATAGTCACAGGTGCTGCTGCTGGGTTTCTGAACTGATGCTTAGTCCACTGCCCTGGTTCTGAGAACTTTTAACCTAAGCTCTGGAAAAAAAACTAATTGGATTGCCCTCAGCTTAGTTTAATAAATCATAGCAAGTGTTTGCCTGTAGTTCAAACTTGAACTATAATTTAAGGAGAGCTTAAGAAGTTCAATGTAGTTAGTTTTAAAAGCTGAGTCTCAGTTAAATTTTAGCTATCAGGACAAAGGATAAAACTGCAAAAAGATATACTTACTATTGCACATGCACACCCTCACTTCTGCGCATGCAAATCAGGTAATTGCATGCTTAACTACCTGATTTGTGCATGCAATTACCAGATTTGTGCACACAAAAACTGAAGCAGTTTAATAAACACTCACCCTTCTACGTTCTCCAGAAAGGAGTTGGATATGAGAGCTGACTGTGTTGAATCCATTTCTTGGCTGAACCTGATGGCTGGTATTCCAAGTCAGAAATAAAATGGTCTGTGTCAGAGAAGAAGACATAGCTACTGAATGGAGCAAACCACAAAGTATGGTCATTTACTACAGTGCCTTGCCTGATGAAGAACTCACAGAGAATTTCATATTTAGTTCATTTTAAATTGGACTCATCCTTTATTTATAAAGAATCTTGGTTGTTCTATCATATTTAATGATAGGGATTTAGTAATTCTGTATTTGCTAATTAGCACTCTCAACAGAATGACATCAGTTTAAGTAACTGTTCCTAGGTCATGATAAAAAATGAGAAGTGACATTTACATGCACTATTTTAACATTTACAAAATGTTTTATATATGTTAAGTCATTTGATCCACAACAATCATAAGAAAGAATTACGAGAAGCACTGCCATCTTTTGGTATCATGAAGAGTTGACTTGTCCACCCTCAGACCATGGAAATTCCAATTTCAATCTCTTCTGACTGCACATTCGGTATTTTTTCCACTACACAAGAGACCTTGTGGATCCTTCTAGAGGAAGGAAATAATAGTTGACTATTATTGACTTTTCTTATTTATCAAAGGTATTTCTCCAGTTTAAAACGATATTATTCTAATGGAGATTGAAATTCAATTTAGATGGAGATTGAATTCCCTGGATAATAGATAATAATTTTTTTAAAGTTAAAATACCCTAAGAAACCCTATGTGCAAATTGGGGGTGGGATGGGGTTTGAAGGGATTGGTGGTAGTAATTTTACTTGTGTCAGGGAATGAATGGCATTCACAAATGCAGATACACAATTTATTCAATATAGTGTCAAGAAGCAATTTGGACACTGAGAAGTTAATCATAATTGCTAAAATCCATATAGATCTGTAGTTTGTAAAGGGTTTTACACATATGACTTTATTATGATCCTCAGGTCTGTGAGGAAGGTAGTATCATTAGTCCCATTTTATAGATGAGAAAAGTAAGATAAGAGAGTTTAACCAGCCAAAAGTCACACTATTTACGGAAGCAAGCATGGTAAGATTTGAATGTTCATCCACAGTCACACAAAAATGCCAGAGGCAGGACTTAACTCAGGTCTCCCTGACTCCTGGGCCAATTTCTATTCACTATGTTTCCTTTTTGCAAATATTTATCCTTAAAAAATAAAAATGATCTAAGTAATTCTATATATAAAATGGAGCCAACAATGGTTTTCTGAAATGTGTGGACTTAGGAGAGTCTTTGAAACATAGAAGGCATCATATATAAATGCTTATTCCCTTTTCCTTTTCCCAATCTTCAGTCTTCAGTGATATGGCAACTGCCACATGGCAGTGCCAGCTACAATAAGCTTTTGCCTTCTTGTTTTCCACATGTGAGTTTTGTGAGGGAGGAAGAGAAAAATAAATCCTTTTGTGCCACTCTGGATTGCCAGGATAAGTCAGCACAGTAGAAATCAGTCTTCTCTGTTATTAGTTCATTATTGTTAGAGTTCTTAAGTGTCTAGTCTTTCATTTTGTTGTTCTATGATATTCAACTATCTGTACCATTACAATATAAATCGTTGGCCCTCTTCACAAAGACATTGTGACATTTGTTTTAAGAAAAATATGGCACAATTTGGGGACAGAAGAGTCATTCCCTATTCCTATGATAGAAGCCCTTTACTTCCAACTTTTAGATAAATCACCTGAATGAGCAGGAAAGGTAACGTGGAGAACATTACTGGTTTGATTCTCAGCTTGGTCACTATATGCTCCAGATTGCTGATGAAACACAAGGACCCTGCTCCACCAGCCCTGTATCTGAATACTTTGACATGTGCTGGGTCTTTCCCATTTAGAGCTAGAGCTCCTTGAAAACAGCAGTTGTCTTGTCTTTCTATTTGTAATGTCAGCACTTACCACAGTGCTTATCTTATAATAAGGGCTTAATAAATGCTTCTCATCCCAAGAAAGAACACAGAAAAAAAAAGATCATATAAGCATAGGATTTCCTGAATAATGGATATGTCCAGTATGAAACCCCTTATTTTCAACTTCTATTCCCTCCCATAGGAAATATGGGATATAAGAGGTAATTAAAAAAAAGTAAAATTATCTAAAGGAGGGCCCTTCCATTATTGTGATCCAATATGCAAAATCTACTTTTTACATAATTTTTTTTTCTCTCTCCAACCAAGCTTGCAGATTCCCTGAAATCCATTGACAAATTTCAGATTAAAAATCCTTGGTTTAGAGGGAAACCTTCCTAGGGTTTCTGGAATTTTCCTATTAGATTTTTACAATTTCTTCCTTTAGTCCAGGGCCTGGCAAACTGTGATCCACAGACCTGTGGCTATAAAAAGGCTATGAATTAAGAATCTTTTTTTTTTTTTTTAAATTTTAAAAATGATAAAACTTCCAAATAAAAGTAACAACCATTCCTGGCTTACAGGCTGGTATAAAAATGCAGACTGGATTTTGCCGACTCTTGCTCACCCCACAAAGATCTCTTCCTTAAACATTTAATTGTTCTGCGTGTTTCATGTGGTTAACTTGTCGCTGTGATTAGTGTACTGCAAGCTTTAATTTTGTAAGTCTTGTAACTGTAATAAGGGACTGGTCTGGCCCAGCATGCACAGTAATTGACTGATAATCTTATAGAATAAGCCAGAAGGTGAGAGGCACCATGATATATAGCAGAAGGTAGGACCATGTGTAATGGAGGGGGCCTTTTCTATTATTCCAAGGATGAACAGGTATTGTTTCTGATCTGCTTACCATGGGAAAACAACGAGCATTTTGATTTGCTATTGAGCTGAAAATGAAAACATGTTCAAAAGGTACTACCTACCCAGAGAAGGCTTTTTTTTTGGGGGGGGGGAAGGAGGTGGGGGAGAGAGACAATTGGGGTTTAAGGGACTTTCCCAAGGTCACACAGCTAGGAAGTGTTAAGTGTCTGAGACCATATATGAACTCAGGTCCTCCAGGTCTGGTGCTCTATCCACTGTGCCCTCTAGCTGCCCCTCAGGGAAGGCATTTTTTCCCCTGCCATTTTCTGCCTCTGTTGCAATTCTCCTGAGGTAGCGTAGCCCCAAAAATGTAAGGCCATGGCTTGGTGACTTTTTTTCTGCTGAAGTTAAAAAAAAAAAACAAAACAAACTCAACAATCATACTCTGAATGGACAGGTAATAGCAAATTAGATAATTTTAAAAAGAACAACAATAAGCTTGTTTTCACAGAATCACGCAATCCTAGGAAATGCAGAAACAGGAAAAGCCATGGAGAGCATTTAATATAATCTCCCAATCAATGGTGAGGCAACTAATGCCCCAAAAGTTTAAATAACTTGCCCAGTCATACAAGTATTGAGTAGCAAAGCCAAAATTAAAAACAGCTCTTCTGACTCCAAATTTAGTTCTTTTTCTACTATGGCTACATTGCTTCACCTGCTTTGCAAGAGAAATCAGTTTCTCATTATATAGCCTGAATTCCTTTGCCATAATAAAACGTATTTCATATTATCACTAGGTACTCAAGATAAAGATTCAGCTAAAGCTAAAGTTTGTAACTTGCATTAAAAGTTACATTTAGAGAAAAATCCTACCATTTAAATAAGGAGGCAAATACTATTTATTAATGGTTCATTTCTCATCTATGGGCCTTAGATTCTCTACCTAGAAATGAGGGGATGGGAATAAGTTTATCTATATGCCTCTTCTTAGCTCCAACACTCTATAAGTCCACTCACTATATTATTCCCATGATGTACATTTCCATTAATGATATAATTGTCTAGTGTTTAGGTTACTGAGTTTTTAAGGGAAAAATATAATATATATTTCATATTTTGCTTATTAGGTACATGCAATGCCAAAACAGCTATGTTTATGTCAAGAATCACCATAACTACACCAGACAAATTTAGTGAAATATATTTAGCTTTGACTTTGATTACACACAACCTTCAGTAGTGAAGTGTCAACTTTCATTTCAACAGCATGGCAGGCTATATTTAACACAACTCTACTTCTACAGTAGGGATGCAGCTGTGATTTTGGTTAGCTTGTGATCTAAGAGAGGGAATATGGCAGGCAAAGAACTGTCCCTAACAAGCTGCATCAGGACTTAGTTGGATTTTACACAAGTTTGTCTGTATTATATATAAGTATATCTTAGACCAAAATAGTCCAAGATAGACTAAATTCAAAGCTCTAGAATCATAATTAAAATGTTTAAAACTAAATCTATTATAGACAATAATATTTTTATTATTGGTATTATTATTCCAAGAAAAAGGTGGCATAAGTCACCACATTGTATAATTCATAGTCTTACAAAAATTCACAGTTCCCCAATATGCACTGAATGAAAATTCATTGCTAACTTGATAAATATAAAGTAGATTATTCAAGGTTAGGCAATGACATTAGGAAAAAAAATACATAGTAGAAAACATGGAAAATAAGTTCAAAATGAGAGCTCCAAAAAGGATTTGAGTAAAAGCAACACTGTTGTAATAACGACAGCCTCTCAGATTGTTTTGAAGGCAACAATTTTTGAATGATTGTCTAAATAAAATGAATTTGCCTTGTAAACCCTGGATAGGATGCTTTTCCCTAAATGTTCTAAGCTCCTTTGAAGCCAAGGAGGCACTGATTTGACTCAAATGAACTATCACTAGGAGTCACTGGGAATAAGTTTATGTTTTAAATTTCTGTCTCTTTAATCATTCATTCAACAAGAATTTGTTAAGCAACCATGAGGTATCCTAGCAATAGACATTGGGATAGATGCTAGGTCCAGAGATATAAAAAGTGGAAGTTTCTACATTGAAGAAGCTTACTTGGGGGGTAAAAATATTCACAGAATATATGCAAAATAAATATACAGTGATTGGGGGGGCAAGGGAAAACTAAAAACTAGGGGAATCAGAAAAGATTTTTCAAGATTTAGCTCAAGTGTCACCTTCTTCAAGGATGCCAGGAGTTCTAAGCTTATTGATGATCTGGTCTAATCTACAAAAAATATGAAACTGAATACGTATACACTTTGGGGAATGAAATGCAACAAAGGAATAAATAAAAGTTTGCCAAATTGAATTCCACATAGCAAAAAAAAAAAAAAAAAAAAAAAAAAAAAAGCATGCTCTCCAATGACTGGAAATAACTGAAGAAATCCCTGGTATACTGATGTAATAGAAGGAGTAAATGGAAGAATTCAGAAAAGAGGGAGGATTTGTATAGACCAATGTAGAGAAGAGAAAAACCTACGAAAACAACATGCACAATTACTACAATACATAGACAAAAACAACATTAAAAAAAGTATCTGTACTCAAATGAAGTGAATGAAATGAAATTAGTTTCATAGGCTAGATCAAACATACTGTCCTCCTGAAAGGGGAGTCACGACTATTATAGAATGAAATGATGCATATAATGTCAGACGTGGTCTCTGCCAGGTAGATCTGTCTCTTTTTCTGTTGAAAGGGAGATATGAGATAAGGAATGAGTACACTAGAAAGTGACTATGGCATAAAATCCAAATGCATCCCACTCATTTCTTATGGTAGTGCCAGTATCCTCTCCCTAATAATAAAGGAAACCTATACTAACTAGTCAAAAAATTAGGTTTAGACAATATACACAACATATGCAAGTTAAACTCCAAATGTGTGATTTAGACACAAAAGCAAATGTAAGTATGGGTATGTATTCATAACCAAATTAGAAAAACAAGGAAGAAATGATTTATGATCTACAGACAAGAAAAAAAACTTGATGTTAAGCAACAGAAAGAATCATAAAAGATGAGAGGTAAATTTTATTGAATAAAAATTTAAAGTCTCACTCAACCAAAATCAATGCAACTAAAATTAGGAACAACTTGAAATTAAGTGACTTGCCCTGTGTTACACAGTGAGGCCTGAGGCTGGATTTGAAGTTCCTGACTCCAGAGCCAGTGCTCTATCCATTGTGCAACCTACCTGTCTTTAACTGTCTTTGTTCCTATAGACATACTGCTAATTGAAGGTGGAAAAAATAAATCACAAAACTGTTACTAAGTCTGTTACAAAATTTTATCATACAACCCGAACTGGGAATCACTACTATTCAATTCTTCTCTGTCTCTCTTATCAATTCTCTATACCACTTCCCACTGTGGCTTTCTCAAACCTTTTCATTCTTCCTCAAACACATCAAGGCTTCCCTTAACTTCCTATTTTATAGAAAAAGCCACTGAAGACATATTTCTGAACAACTGATCTCATTCACCCCCAATCTCCTCCAACAGATATCATTTTCTTAGTCTCTCCCTGAACAGTTCTAACCTACTCCCTTCTCTCCCCTGACATTATATCTTCCTGGTACAGGTCTTCAAAACCTGGATGATTTTCACAGGCTTCTGGTTGGTCTGCCTCTCCATTCCATTCCATCCTCCACTCAGCTGCCAAAGTGATTGTTCTGAAATTGGTATCTAATTATGCCACCCCCAGTGGCTTCCTATCATCTCCAGGATCAAATACAAAATCTGTGGGGCATTCAGAGATCTTTATAACCGAACATAACTTCCCTACACCCTTTCCAATATTCCTATACTTTACACACCTCACACAGTGTTGGATGACTGGATTCTTTTTGAATCCTTTATACTTGGCATGCTTAGCACAGAGTTAGGTGACAGCAATAATAAGTGTTTCATAGTCTGACTGATCAAGCTTCTTGTGTTTACATATTAAGCTTTAAAAATTCTTATGACTGCACTAAGAAATAGCCTAAGAATTATATATCTATACTGAAACAAGCAACCTCATTCTAGGAATAAATTAAAGTTGATGATGTATGATAATGTAACCTTTTTACCAATAAATTCATCATCCTGTTCAGTATCCTTAGTACCCTTCTAAGTCCCTCTTGGAGGGTGGATGGTGGGACAAAAAAATCTATTAGGGTTCAAAGGCCAGCTATTTCCCACCAGTTCTACTCTTTGGCCTAAACTCTTTCATACCTTGGATCAGGCACCTTCAAATTGTTTCACAGCCTTCTTTTGGGCACTGCTTTCCCCCATTAGGTTATCAGTTCCTTGAAGGTGAGGAATGTCTTTCTTTTTTTATTTGTAACTACGGCATTTATCACTGTTAGGCAGATAATAAATGTTTACAGACTATTACTTAAAGTTTATAACAAAACTTGTTAATATCTTAAGACTTAATTTGGAATAAGCCTTGTAAATTTCCCATTAAAGGGTTAAATATTAGACCAAGGGCCAGAAAACTATCGAGGATTGGACACCTGTTTCTGTACTGTCAACAATGGCATTTACTTGTTAATTTTAAAGGATTTGGTCTGCAAGTCATATTTAGCTGATCTCTTCCCTAGACCACTAATATTTAGATAGTATTTTCCCCCCAAGGCATTCCATTCACAATGAGAATTCAGAATGTTAAGAAATGTACAGTAATATTGCTGCCAGTTTAATAATTTCCTACCTAAGCATTTTACCAATACTAATACTGATTTCATGAAACACATGAATAATTCTGACCTTCTTGAATATGTTCAGCAAGATTTTCTAAACTAGAAATATTTTCCATGCTAAAATATTAAGTATGGCATTATGTATATATATAAAAAAATTCTAAGTAGCAAATTTAGGTCTATTTGGAAAACTGACAATTTCATACATTTTACTCCAAAAGGTCCCCATTTCCTCCCTTTATATCCTATTCCTTCTCTTTCTCTACTTGAAAAAAGAACATCTGGGCATTCCTACAATAACTTTCAAGTTCAAACTGTTCTTCTGCTAAATGACTTTAGAAAATATTGAGATAATAAATATTATTTCCTTAAAGATGGGATATGGCCTCAAATCTGGCCTCAGATCCTTAAGGGATGTATGACCCTGGGCTATTTGTCTTAGTTCTTCATCTACAAAGTGAACCTGAGAAGTAAATGGCAAACTATCTTAATGTCTTTACCAAGAAAACCCCAAATGGGGTCACAAAGAGCTGGACATAAATAAAAAGACTAAACAACAACAAATAATTATGTAATAATTTTTTTGGATAAAAAAATCTCAACATATAGTCTTAATACTTTAAGAGCCTATAATAGTAATTACCACCCCCATATTCCTACCCCCAATTTAGCATATGGATTCTGAAAATTGCAGCGGCTGAAAAAATTCTTCACTCTGCAGCCAGCTCTGACATGTGAGACCAGACTTGTACTTGAAGCCTTTGCAGTTTGGTGGAACCTGACAGTGTTTATGTTTTGCAGGTTTAGCCTTTAAGGATCCAAGGTCACTTATATGTCATGATTAGGACATTGGACTAAAACATGTATCCTAGAAATATGAAGACTGTTAATGGCTCAAAGTATTTCAACTATTACACTTTTTAAAAAAAGTTGGAATCAAAAAGGGGGAATTTTTTTTTTTAATCATTCTTTTGAAACAATTATTGACATGTCCAGTCAAAATAATGTCTGAAGTTGGCATGTAGTTATTTTGAAGCTTTTGATCTTTAGGCTAAAATCAGCCAGATAGAGAACTATGTAAAAGAAGAGAAGCAAAGTACAGTAGGAGAGAGAATATCATCACTAACACCATCTCAAGGCCAGGCCAAAGGAATATTTATAATCAAAAGCTTAAAACAATGGTGTATCTTAATTTTTTTTTAATTATAGAGATTCAACACCATTGAGTAGTACTATAATCTGTCAATTACTACAACTTACAAGGTTACAAAAAATAAAAATTAACCAGTGACCTTCATTTTTAACCTATCAGTAGATAATTATCAGGCAGCTGGGTGGCTCAGTGAATAGAGCACTGGGTCTGGAGTCAGGAAGACCTGAGTTCAAATCTGACCTCAGATGCATACTAGCTGTGTCACCCTAGACAAGTCATTTAACTTTGTTTCATTTAATTCACTGAAAAAGGAAATGGTAAGCCACTCTAATATCTTTAGCAAGAAAACCTGGTAGATGTATACACATATATTGTATTTAAGATATACTTTAACATGTTTAATATGTATGAGACTGCCTGCCATCTAGGGGAGGGAGTGGAGGAAAGGGGGGGGGGAAAGTTGAAATAGAAGTGAGTACAAGGGACAATGTTGAAAAATTACCCCTGCATATGTTGTTAATAAAAAACTATAATACAAAATAAAAGAAAGAAAAGAAAACCTGGGGGAGAGTATTGGTGTGTTATGGTCCACAGGCTAAAGAATTCAAATGACTGAACAGCCACCACACAGACTAATCCTATTAGATAATTTAATCATCAAAGAGGGTTAATGCAAAGATTTCTTCTGTTTATTACAGAAAACTTCAATGGAAGTTATATTCCCCAAGTATTAAAAAATGTAAAAAAATTTTAAACCCAGTTATAAGAAATCCTACTTAAGTATTTTAAAGCCTATTCAATCCAAGTAAATGTACTCAAAGAGGATTTAAAGGTACTGAATTTAGATTTTAAAAGTATTCTCTTTAATTTGTACAATTTATCCAGTGGTTTGGTATTAACTTTTTAATATTAACTTTTAAAAAACAGGGATTATCAAAATGAAATAACACCAGTATAGTGTTCAAAGAGCAGTGTTTTATTTTAGGTTATACTCTAAGACACTTCAGGTTCTTTAGGTCAAGTTACTAAAAAATTACATTCAGTTAGATCAAATAGTTATAATGGTGTAGTCTTCTCGATGTCATGGATTTCACCAAATTGAAACCCTTTATATTTCAAGATCTTATTTTCTTGGATTTTGAAATTTGGGTTTTATATAAGTGCTTATATCACCACATATATTTATTCAAAAAATATATATTTTTTTAAATTAAATTCAATACTTGAGGAGACAAGCACTGTAATAAAAATGTCACCCCACATGATACTCACAAGGAAGGCATAGCAAGTATTATCTTTATTTTACAAAAGGAGACAAACTCAAAAAAGTGTGATGTCACTTATTTGAAACAACACACTCTGGGAAAATGAGCTTATTTAAGGCAAGACTTCTAATAAAGACAAAGATCATTTTTTAAATCTACAATACAAAATGTAAATACATAGGCAAATAATGACTTAAACCCATGCATGACTCCAAGTCCAGATTGTTTTCCTTCCTGTCAACTATTCTGAAAATCTGACTCTACTGACTTAACAGATATTCACAGTTTGTTCCCTGGTTTATATATCCTATAAAATCACATTTCAACAAGTCAATTTATGCTAAGATAGCAAGAGAAGAGCAAGTTTTTGACTTGTCACTATGACAGCAAATACCTGGAAACTAGTTTCTCTTCACACTCTATTACTTCCACTGAGGACACAAGTTTAATAAATGGCATGAACCAAATTATCCAATGAGTATGCTGAATGAGTAACAAGATTCCCCCCCCTCATCCTTATTCATTTCCGAGATCCCATTAACTCTGAAAGAAATTTAGAACAATACAACTCTTTTCTAGTAAGTGAAAAATTAGTGGTACAACAGTGTTGACTCTGCAGATTTTAAAGAATCTGTCCCAATATCTAATCAAAGAGATTTATATCATACATAAATATAAATACACGCATGCACACACACACACACACACACACACACACACACACACACACACACACACACACACACACACACACACACACACAAAAAAAACTACCTATCTCTGGGTATTCTCTTTCTTTCTCTGAATCTTTAGAAGTCACTCTCAATTAAGGTAGAGAAATCTGAATTCTGGATTCTGAAAAACAACACCACTTTACCCAGGTTCACACAGTGTCAGAGCTGGACACTGGGCCCTAGTTTTCCTGACACTGAAGTCAGTTCTTTACCTGCTAAAAAACACTGCTTGTCAACATTAAATTTTCAAGAAAAATAAAGGTATTTCAAAACCTAGACTACAGAAATGCATGAAAGGCAACTAACAACTTTTCAAGAATGATGGTCTTAGATTTGTCTGAATGACAAGATCATATGTATTAACTCACCATCATCTAATGTGATATCCTGGAGACCAATGGTTTCAAAATTCAATTTCCTGATCTTCAGGTTCAGGTTTAATGTTCACAGCTGCTCCATCAGGTGGAAATGAAGATGAATCACATCTATGCTGACATACTATTGAAGAAGATACAGAAATACCTCCCACTCCAGGACTGTGTGCTTGAGGTGAGGGTTGTCCAGAGTGAGCTATGGTTGTTGGAGACGGGGATGAAGCAGGTCCTGAGCTAGGAGACTGATAAGGCATAGGCTGTAACTGAGGAGATGGGGGTCCGGATAGTGGTGAATGGACCAAGGGATGAGAGGCTGTTGGTGAAGAAGTTGTAGTAGACCCAGGGTTTGAAGTATGGTATGTTCCTGGCTGTAACTGAGGAGAGGGCTGTCCCAAGGACTGGCTTGCTGGAGAAGTAACTGGACCCTGTCCCACATTTGAACAATGGTATACAACTGGCTGCAGGTGAGTCAATGACTGCCCTGAATGAGTTGTATGTACTAAGGGATGTCCTGCTCCTGTAGCAGACGACGACAGTGACCCTGAATTTGAAGAATGAAATTGTATTTGTGACAGAGATTGACAGCTAAGATTTATTAAATTGGGTACAGCTGTATCCTGTTGAAATGAATTTGCATCAAATCCTTGATTGGCGGCAGCATTAACGGGAAGACAAGTCTGTCCATTGTACATAACATTAGTTTGCATAGGCTGGTAGGAAGACCTCACAGGAGGTGCTGATGTGGCTTGAAAAGACTGATGTAGCACAGAAGGCATCACATGACATTCTTCGACAGGACTGATGTTCCTACTTTGCATATGAGACAGATGGGATGCTGAGGGGGTCACCATTGATGTATATGGTTGTTGGACAGGACAAACAAGACTTCTAGGCAATAAACTGTCATGTGGCTGCCCTGGATCTGAGGAAGGCGATGGTGTCCGAACAGTATGCAGGCCTTGAACACTGCCACTCGGAGGCACAGACAAAGATGGAACCGAAGACAAATCCATTTCTTCTCTATGCTCCTGTTTCATCAAAACTGTAAAAACAAAAAGAAAACAAAACTGAAAACAACAAAATTGCTACATAACTAAGATATTTGTTACTAGTAGCATAAGAACTATAACATTATATATAGTACAACCTCTCCAATCCTTTTGCTTTGAAAATGGTGAAGAAAACATGCACAACTATTGCTACCTCCAATTCATTTAAATTCAGTCAATGGTGAAATTATGATGAAAGCTTAACATTTATTTAAGGCAAGGCTTCTGCCTTCCGAAAGCTCATAAATATTTCATAAATAATTCCTAATAAAGAGAGATCATTTTTAAAATCTACACTACAAAATGTAAATACATAGGCAAATAATGTGCCATGTGAAAGTCAAGAAATAAAAATACCCCATTATTTCAGGAATTTAGGGAAAGCAGTCTAGAAAAGGTGATGTTTGAATTGGGATTTAAAGGACTGTTAGGGATTCATCAGGTGGAAGGAAAGGAAGAGGAACAAAGGCACAGACACAGGAAAGCACAGACTATTTCAGAGTTGTGTTACAAATGGTGAATGTGAGATTCAGCTGGTACAGAGTGTAGATAAAGCTAAAAGGATGAAATGTATGGTTAGGGTATGGCCAGACTTAGGAGAGTATTGAATGTCTAGTAAAGGACTTCATGAAGGATGAGTTGAAAGGCAGAGAAAGTAGAGACAATGAAGACCATTTAGAGGGATATTTCCTTATTCCAATTAGATGGCAAGGGTATGCAATGATAGTGGGAGGAAAGAGAAAAGGACGGGAGACTTACAGAGAGAGAGATCTGACATGGTTTAATAATTGGCTGAGAGAAAGTAGAGAAAGAGTCAATGGCATTAGCAAGGTTATAAACTTTGGAGAACAATATCTAACACAAATTGAAGGCAGAGAGAAGCAATTCAGTTTTTGACAAGGTAAGTCTGAGATGCTAGTAGAAAATGCAGTTAAGCAGATATGGATGGAAGTCTGGGGTTTGACAGACACAGAAGTGGAGTTCTTGTATAGTTGAAACTCTGGAAATGAATGTGATTTCTAAATGAGAGTATAGAAAAAAGAGAAGGGATCAAGGCAGGACCTTTGGGGAATATCCAACTTATAACATCTGGAAGAGGATGAGGAGTGAGGGAAAGAGGAAAAGAATAAATAGAGGGAGACAGGAAGAAAATTAGGAAAGTGAAGGCTGAAATCAAAGCAAGAAGCAGTATACAGAAGGAAAAGGTGGAGAGTACTGTCGAGTATTTCAAAGGAGCTCAGAGGATGAAGGCTAAAAAATAGCCACTGGAGTCAGCAACTAGAAAGCTGTTGGAAGAGACCAGATGAAAGTTAACAGAGCTTGAACTAGAGTGTGGTGGCTATGTGAAAAAGAGAAGTAGATGGGTAAAAGATGTTGTAAAGGTAGAATAAAGATGACTTTACAACTAAATGGATATTCAAGATGAGGTAAAATAAAGAATCAAGGATGACAAAGGTCATGAACCTTAGAAGGAATGCGATACCCTTGACAAAAAGAGAAATTCACAAAAATAAGTGGGTTTGGAAACAAAAAATGCAGTTGAACTGGGAGGCAAGGGGAGAAGAGGGAGGGAATGTTGTGTATCTAGCAGATGCAGAAAGCAGAAGGATTTCTATCTGTGAGAGTTCGACTTTGAGCTCAGTTTTAAACATGAAACCTGGGATTGTATAAGGCAGAGTTGAAGAAAAGTACATCCTCAACCTAGGGAAACAACTTGTCTAAAGCCAGAGTTTGGAGTTGGAATGTCATATGGGAGTAACAGCAAGAAATCAAGTTCTAGTTCACTGTGAGATCTCCAGATTAAGCACCAATAGTCCTATTAAACCCATTCGTGGTCCAATCATTTTATTAATATGGATAATTCCCTCCAAGAGTTGAAATTTTACTTTCTTCAGAAGGTCTCTCTAGATTCTTGAGTTACTCTGGCAAAACCGAACCACTTTCTGGTGACAAATCTTTCCAAACTTAGTCAGGACAACTAGTTCTAGGTGTATGGTAAAAATGCATCACTAGGGTTATATCTGAAGCCTTTCCAGTTTAACTCGGCATACTTCCTGAGAAATTATGATCACCTCCAAACTTCCATGGAGAAGTGGAAGACTGTAATGACAGACTAAAAGGTAGTGCAGGAGGATGACAAAAAGACAACTAGATTTGGTCATTCGATCCTAGTTTTGCTTCTTACTATTCATTTGACTTTGGGCAAATCATTTCAAGCAACTTGAAAAAAAATCTATCTGTTCTCAGCTCATCTGAAATGTTCCCTAGTCTTTTCCTTAATTCTAAATCTATGATTCTACCACCCTCTAATTTAGGTAGGTTAATGTAGGTTAAAGGTTGTAATAGTTGTGCAAAATCTCCAATTGTGAGCTCTATAGGTTCACGGCTGAATAAAGAAACATCAGTTCCTCAGAGCTCTCATAATATCAACTCCCACAAAGTGGAGACAGAAAGCAGGCAGAGGTTCCAGCAATAACATGGAAAGCTTTGGTAGCTAGGATGCAGGGTTACAATAGCAATTTTATCTGTACGGTTTGATAACTAGAGACTGCAAACTGCCTATTTCTGAGATGAATTGGTGGTTTGCCAGATGCACAAAATTCTATGCATTGATGAAAAGAAAGCTCAGCATTTAAAATGTTAACATTTGTAAAAGAAATAATAATTACCTTTCCAAAAAAGTTCCATAATTGAGCATTCTTTCCTTAGACATCAACCAAATTCCTAGAGTCAAGTTATTTTTCCCCCCCTTTTTTTTTTTACTGAGGCAATTGGGGTTAAGTGACTTGCCCAGCATCACACAGCTACGAAGTGTAAGTGTCTATGACCACGTTTGAACTCAGGTGCTCCTGACTTCAGGGCTGATGATCTATCCACTGCTCCACCCAGCTGCCCCCAAGTTATCACTTTGATACAAACTCAAAAGCTGGATATTCAAAGTACATAAAAAGCAACTCCAGGATAAATTTAATTGTTTTTCGGTTTTGTTTTGTTTTCCTGCTTTCTCATTATTTGTTCCTCATAGGAACAATGTGATTTGTTTTTGCTCTTAAAAAAAAACACAATGCATTTTCCAATATGCTATCCAATCTTAAATATAACTCTCAGTTATAACAAAGGGAAAAAAGAATTAGGTAAATAATCATGGTTACTACTATCAATAGTATGTTCAAAAATTTGCATCATCTCCACCATTATGTTTCATTATCAGGTAACCAGAAGTAAGGTTGGACCCTGATTATAATTTGAATTATGCTGTCTTTTCATTTACCTTTTATTCTAGTCATTATATATACTAGTCTCATGATTCTGCCTCAGTTCATGTAAGTCCCCCCTCCCCTTTAAAAATTCTTTTATTTTATCATTTTTTTTTAAGGGAAACTAAATGGGATTGTGGGGAGAGTAACAATCCTGGTGTCTTGATTGCAAAATTTGGCCTCAGACTCTGGGCTAGCCACTTAACCCCATCTGCTTTAATTTTCTCATCTGTAAATTGTGCTGGGGAAGAAAATGGCAAACCACTCCAGTACCTTTCTCAAAAAAACAAACAACAACAACAACAACAACAACAAAACATCAAATGGGGTCACAAAAAGTTGGACATCACTGAAAAACAACTGAACAACAAAATATTTTTTATGACACATTAATAAAGCTAATATACCACAATCAGTTCAATTATATCTCTATTCAATCAGCAGTCACTTGTTCCTTTTTTTTTCCTTAATTGTCACACTAAGTATGGCTTTGGCTTCTGAGATGAAGCTTTTTTGAGAAGCTGCCACACAATAATTCTAACAAAATCCTGAGGTTTGCCCCAGAATAATAACAATATTAAGTGACATGTTCTATCCTAGAAGTCAAGTACTTAGAAATGATAGGAGAAGTGGGTTCTAACTAATTTGCCAGAGGCATCAAGAACAGAAGGCTTCCTAAAAAGTTCCAGGACAGTCAGAAAGCCAAGGATAGAAGCTGTGGAGGCTTCAAGGAGTCACCATGGAGATACAGTGTCACAGACTATGATAGACCAAGCTTTGGAGCTCTGAATCACCTTCTGAAAGGAAGCCTCAAAATTTCATGAATATCACAGTCAAAATCCAGAATACCAATATCCAAGAAAAAATATGGCAAACATTCAGTACCAAGTACCAAGGAACTGCTATTAGGATCGTACAAGAATTAACATATTCTACCAAAAAAAGTGATCTTAGAATACAATATTCTAAAAAAAGCAAAAAGTGATAGGAATATTACCAAAAATAACTTACCAAGAAAAGTTGGCTATAATCTTAAACAAATGGATTAGGAATGGAACAGAGGACTTTCAAGTTATTTTGGATGAAAAAAGTAGAGCTGAGTAAGAAACTTAAAAAGTCAAATTTCTTTCTATAACTGGAAGTAACTGAATGCTATTATAGTGCTAACATTATGATGGGGAAAAAAGAAAGAAGTGTCTCTTCAGAACCTTCCAAGGATACTGAAAGAGTCAATAGGAAAATCAAAGACACTGAAAGTGGATTAGTCTTGAAAAGACTGAAAATAAGAGAAAGCCAAGTGAAGAAAGAAGGAACAAGGGAGAGAGACTTGCTATTTCTCCTAACTGAAGTGTATAAGAAGGGATTGAGGAGTGCACATCAGACAAATCTCACTTTTCCCTGGAATGGACAAAAGAGAGTTGAACTCAAACTCAAAATTTGGTGTAAAATACACCAAACTCTCTAGGAAAACAATTGGAGATGATAAAAAGAGAAATTAAGAGGAAGGAAATCAGAGATGTGCTAGAGCCAGCTCCTTTGGGAAAGTCAATTATTAATTTTTCAGCTTGCAAATTTACTCCTTAGAAATTATTAATGCTATGAATAAGGATTTGATTTACTGTTACATTGATTATATACACTTAAGAAAGTGGTGTATCAAAACAACAACAACAACAACCACCAAAAAAAAACCCAACCCCAAGCATTATTCAAGAGCAGAACTTCACCTCTAATATTTATAACACACCAAGAGAAGGAAACAAAGTAAAATAAACTTTATGATCCTGGAATGAGAAATTAAATAAGGAACAGAAAAGAATTGATGGCCTCAGCTTCAGACAAATGGAGAATGGCTAAACAAAACGTGGTATGTGAACAGAATGGAAGAAATTATTTCAAAGACTTTTGATAGTATGAATTGCCATGGAGTAAAAGAGAAAACAACCAAGAGAACAATGATTTATACAATATGGTAAAGAAAAACTAGTTTGGAAGTCTTAAGAAATATGATTTAAAAAAAAAAAAAAAAAAAAAAAAAAAAAAGGCAACCATGTCTCCAGGATCAATGAGGGACCATGTTATCCACCTCCTAACAGGTGACAATACAAGGTGAAAGGTCATACCTTTTTGGCTTTGGCATCAATGCAGGGATTCATTTTGTTTCACTATACTTATTTATTATGAGGAATTTTTTTTCCTTTCTTTCATTTAATTGAGATGTGGGTAGCAACAATGATACCAAAAAGAGGTAGTAACATTTTTTATATACACAGAAGAAAACAGAAAAAAGCTCAGAAGTATAAACAAATAGGGCAAATTTCAAAGTTTCAATAAATCAATAAATCATAATATACAAAGTTAAAACAATTTCTATGCATTTTTAAAAAGTAGTATGAAATGGAAATTCATGGTTTCATACAAATTCCTTTTTATCCCTGCTGTGTGTATAAAATGGCTCTTTTTTGGTGTTCTAAGTTTAAAACTTAAAAAAAAAAAATTAAATCATATAGCTGGACAACAACCAAAGTGTTGACTACTTTGGTATACATGGAATCTTTCTATTTTGACTTGATTGATGGATAGAATCATTATAAAAAGTTTGCTAACAATAAATTTCAAAGTATTTGGATCAATTGATTTTCTATAGTGCCATCTATATTTACACAATTTTCCTCTAATTTTCAGGTCTTCTTTACTAGAGGTTGGCTCTGTATTGATCAACAAACATAATACATAAACACTAGAGATATGAGGAAAAAATAAAAAATCAGGACCTGCCCTCAAGGAGCTTACATTCAACTTTTGGAAACATCTGGCATAGGGTGACAAAAGACATCAAGAAAAAATACAAAGGAGAAGATTAGGGAGGTATGTCTCAGTCCAGAGACATCAACAAAGGCAACTTGGAAGGTTGGCAGGAAAGGTTTGTCTCAATTACGGTAAGAGGGCCTTGGGAAACCAACAAACCAGGAATGGGTGGAGATGGTGGCAGCTTCCAGAGGCCTCACATCCTTCTCCCCACCTCTTACTAGCACTGAGGACTCCTTTGCTTCAGCACATTAGAACTTACAGTCACAGTGAAGGCAAGGATGCTCCTCATAGCTCCAGGGCAGAAAACAGTGCTTCTGGACAAGTCCATTCAAGGATCTCTGAAAAGAGCTGCACAAAATCCCTCAAGCCTGGGATAGTGCACCCACCAACTCTGGAAACAAGCACTACTTTAAGAAAGAGTTAAAAGCCAAGTGATAGGCTGGGGAAATAAGCAAATAATAGAAAAAGATTCTGGCCACAGAAAGTTTATTAGGGTGACCAACAAGATTAAAACATACTCAGAAGTTATCAAAGTCAAAGCTCCTATGTCCAAAGAAAAATGACAATTAGTTTTAAGCCATGGAAGAGTTCAAAAGGGATTTTGAAAATCAAGTAAGAGATATAGAGGAAAAATTGGGAAAAGAAATGAGAGTGATGAAAAAGTTAAAATAAAAAAACTAATAAGGAGAAGAATGCCTTAAAAACAAAATTGACCCAATGGGAAAAGAGGCACAAAAGAAGACTGAAAGCTATTTAACATACTTTAACTTACTTAACATGTATGGGACTACCTGACATCTAGGGGAGGGGGTGGAGGGAAGGAGGGGTAAAGTTGGAACAAAAGTTTTTTCAAGGGTCAATGTTACCCATGCATTTGTTTTGTCAACAAATATCTATAATAAAAAAATAATAAATATGGCAACAAAAAAAAAAAAAAAAAGAAAAAAGAAAATTAGAATTGAGCAATGAAGTTAATTATTTCATGAGAAATCAAGAAACAACAAAACAAAATCAAAAGAATGAAAAAATAAAAAACAGTGAGAAATACAATTAGAATTGGAAAAACAACTGATCTGGAATATAGATCCAGGAGAGATAATTTAAAAATTATTGTTCTACCTAAAAGTCAGGATCAAAAAAAAGAGCTTGGATGTCATCTTTCAAAAAATAATGAAGGAAAACTATCTTGATATTCTAGAACAGTGTGGTCCTTAAACTTTTTAAATAGGGGGCCAGTTCACTGTCCCTCAGACTGTTGGAGGGCCAGACTATAGTAAAAACCAAATCTCACACTCTGTCTCGGCCCTTCAGCTCATTTGCAATAATCCAGTGGGCCGCATAAACGTTCTCCTTGGGCCCATCTGGCCCCCGGGCCGTAGTTTGAGAACTCCTGTTCTAGAATCAGAGGGTTGTTATGGTCCAGAACTCTGTACCTGAAACAAGAATTTTTACAAGGTGCCAACTATGTGGAAGTGGTTATCTAATTTAGCATGGTGATTAATAGTTCTCTAGTTCAGTATGATTGATTTAATCTTACCACAAATAATGGTTTTCTAGTAATATTCTTTTCCCCTTTTTTTATTGTAGTAAGTTTATTTATGTATTTCAAATACACATTACTTTATATCATGTTGGGAAAGAAAAATCAGAGCAAAAGGGAAAAATCTTGGGAGAAAGAAAAACACAGAAGTAAACACGTGCTGATTTACATTCAGTCTCCTTAGAGCTTTTTCTGGATGTAGAGCCTTCCTCATTTTCTTTATTTTCCTTGCTTTTTTTTGGGGGGGGGGAGGGCAGCATGACTGTTATGGAAATATATTTTGCATGATTTCACATCTTTGGTTGACATCTTAATAATTTCCTTGTGGATGGGAGAGGGGCTAAAGGGAGGGAGAGAATTTGCAACTCAAAATTAAAATAAAAAAATAAAGGGATTGAGTAGGACTTCTTGCTGAAAATGAGAATAAGTTGTGCAAAGTTAGGAGGCAGAGACAAGGAGGGTGAGTACTCTAGGCATGAAGGAAAATCAGTAAAAATGCCCAAAGTGTCTAGTTTGAGAAACAATAAGGAATCCAGCATCACTAAACTGTACAGCATGTAGAGGCAAAGGGTAAATAAGAAAAGGCCAGATTATATTCTGAGGAAGAGATGAAGGAATGCATTCAAGCCACAGAAAGACACAGAGACTAGATAAAGAGTGTTCAGTACGGGGACCAACTAGTAGGTTGTTTTGGCTAAAAGATTGTATGCCTGAACAGGACTAATACGAAATGTTTATAAAGACAGACTGGAGCCGAAGATAAAAGAGTCTTAAATGGAAGGATGAGGAATAGGTATTTATACCTAAAGGCAATAGGTAGCAAATGAATTTTTATTTTTCATAAGACACGTATAATCTAGCAAAACAAATTCCCACATTGGCTATGTCTACAAAATAATGTTTCATTCTTTTAAGTCTAAGCATAGCTTTTTGGTAGGGGGAAAAGACAGTGAAGATTTTTGGCCTGGAGTTTGATAAAGTTAGATATGGTTAGACTTGGGCATAGAAAAATTACCTTCACTGCTATGTGGAAGATGAACTGGAGAAAAGAGAATGGAAGAAGATCACTTAACAGATTCCAATATTTTACATGAAAGATAAGCGAGCTCAGGATTAACTAGAGAGAGGGAAATAATTCTATGAGCTTGGCAACTGACTGGATAAGAAGAAAAGGGAATAGAAGAGTGAAAGATGATACTAAGTGAATAGAAGAAGTTTTATCCTCAATTGAAATAAGGGAGTTTGAAGAAGAAATGAGTTTAGTTGGTAGAAAATAATGGGAACATTTTTAAATTACAAAATTTAAGAAAAAAACATTTGGATTAAAATGTCTAGCAGGCAGTTTAACGGAAACATGATTAGAGTTTAGGAGAAAAATGAAGGCTAGACATACAGATCAGGGACATGTCTACACATGATTGAAATTCAGTTCACAAGAGCTAATGATATCATCAAGGGAGAATGTATAGAAATAACAGAGGACCTGGGATAGTGTTTTGTGAGACACCAATGCTTAAGGGTCAAAAAATAATTTACTTATTATGCCTTAGAGGTCAGTATTTAGCATCAGATCAATAAATTTGGAAATGAGATAAGATTTTCATTACTTCTAAATCTATTCTTCTGTGTTCTAAAGCAACCTTATAAGAAAGCATTACAATAACTCCTTGTACCTGGCGTGTAAGTAAAACGTTGAGACTGGCTTTTTTTCCTCTTGCCATTACAAAGATAAAACTGCACCTGCACCGCAGCTTTAACTGTTCTGTTATGGTATGGAGGAACTTCAAGGACAATGTTCGCCTAAGTGAAAATTCAAAAAAGATAGTATTACATTTACAACTAAAAATGAAAAGCACCTATCAAATTTAGCAGAACGAGGTGGAAACATTTTAAATAATTTGGGCAATGACTAGAAATAACACTACTAAAATTTACTGCATATGAAAAAATTTAATTTTTATATTTTGGTTTGAATGTAGTTTTTCCCATAAATTTTTGGGGGGTAAAACACAAAAACAATTTTCCCCTAATGGTCAGTTTAAATTATACTGGGGCCTTAGAACACCCTATATAAAGAAATATTAGAAGTTCCTGAGCTGGCTCCAGTACATTTGGTCCATGCTTTCTGCATGGCCATGAAATCAAGGAATAAATACCACTCCTACTTTCCACATCCCCATTCCCATCTTAAGCCCCAAGTTGATTGCTATATGACTATCCCATTCAGAATGGAATTTCTGAAAGTAGGTTGAGGTAGCTGAAATGCTATGAACAATAAATAGTTGAGTACAATAAATAGTCTGAGCAGTTCATTCATAGTTTGTCTCTTACCTTCCCTTATCTCAATCTAAACTAGATATTATAAAATTAAATTTTATTAATTATTTGACAATTAATTTCTCTATCTTTCTCCAACTAACCCCCTTTCACTTTTGTATTAGAAGAGCCAAACCTGTTTCATTTTTAACTTTGTTTCCAATTCCTAGAATATTGCCTTGTATACAGCTGGCATCAAATAAATGTTTATTGTTATCAGATTGAGGTTTTAAATTACTTCAATGAACTGAGGAAAAAAGGGCTCCTTCTGACTTAAAAGAACAGCTAATAATTAATGCAGCTTTCCTATTTAAATACATTAACCAAGAATACTTTCTAAAAGAAGAAAATTAAAATTCTCACCCCTTGACACTTTTCCCTAATTATTTTTCCTTCTACTTCCCACTGAGGACGGCCATCTGTTGAAAGAAATGATTTGATTTATAAGTAATTCAGGTTATAAAGCACACAAAAGCATTCAATAAGACTATTATTAGAAGTTCAATTTTTAAAAAAAATTTAAAAATTAAATTTAAAGCAAAATGTAAATATGTAGTTACACATAAAGATTATGAGGAATGCATTTTCCCTAAAAAATACCAAAGTTCCTAAATAATTTAATTCATTTGTGTCTTAAGGAAAAACATATCTAACTATATGCATTAGATTATTTCAAATGTGTAGGAGTTTAAAAGACCAGTACAAGATTCCTATTTCAGTGCCATATTAGGTTTCTAGTGCATCAAAAAGTATAGCTGGATTTATAAGTGTAGGTTTTAAAAATCAGCTAGATAGCCTCAAAGAACTAGTTTTATGATTTAATATTGAACAAGTAATCATTTAGAGATGAATAAAACCATAAATATTTTACTTTGAAAAAACTAAAACTATATTTATTTGCAGCCTTAAATTTTACAGATAGAATTTTTCTTATTTTCATAAATCTACACCATTCAAACAATCTATTTAATCCAAGGCAAAGTTAACAGAACACAAAAAACAGGAATTAGAAGCAGAAGGGACCAAACCTCCATTTTACACATGAAGAAACTGATACCCCAGTAGAATAAAGTGAACCAAACTGTTCTAGTTCATATCTGTGGCAAATAGCTGAGCCAAGGATTCAAACCCAGGCTCCAATTACAAATAAACCATTCTTTCTACCATACTGTGTGGCTTCCTTACAATACCATTTTCAGGGCTGTCTTGGTATTACTTATCCCTATGATGCTTTCTCTACTTTCTCATTCCATCTTCCACCTCTCTGCATTTATAACTCACACCTGTGAGACTTTGAGAATTTTCACCTTCCTTTAAGTTTCAAACCTTAAAGGTTTGACTTTGCTTCCAAAATCTTTCTTGACTCTTTCCTAAGTTCCATTTCCCTCCTAAAAAACTTGATATTCATTTGCACTCTGTATACTTATATCCCTCAGCAGAATCTGAGCTCATTGAGGACAAGGATTATCTTGTATTTCTGTATCCCCAGCACCTTGCATTTAATAGGTATATTAACTTGAACAGAATCATGAAAATTTAAATTAAGTTTTTAAAATCATTATAGTATACAAATTAAAAATCAAATTCTGCATTACCTCTAAAATGGGAAAAAAAAAAGTTTCTAAAATTCATTTCCACTATGAGGAGGGGAAAAAAAACAACAACCACAGAACACAAAAGAAATGTGTTTAATTTATATGTATTTTTAAAATTATCTGATTTGTGGTATAATAAAAGAGGATAGTTGGAAATTAATTAAATTATACTATTTTTCAATCTACACTTTTAAAAAATTCTGTAGTGATTTTTTTAACATAATTAAGTTGTAATACTTTAACTCTGAAGCTAGTTAACAAGTAGATTTCAATCATTTAAGTCACACACAAAAATTTTTTACCATTGTTGAATATGTTTTCCTTATCTTATGCAAGAAACATATTTCCAAAGCTATTTTCAATGTGAATTTCTATAAGGTCAGTGGTGTCAAATTCAGGTAGAAATGGATCCTTGCAGGTGTCAAATTGGCTTAGGAAATCACACATTAACCATATCACTATTTTATTACATTTTCATATATTTTGCTAAACATTTTTCAAACATATTCTCTTAAATCTTTATTCATTTTTGCATTCATTTATACATTTATTTATTTTTACTGAGGCAGATGGGGTTAAGTGACTTGCCCAGGGTCACACAGCTAGGAAGCGTTAAGTGTCTGAGACTAGATTTGAACTCAGGTCCTCCTGACTTTAGGGCTGATGCTCTATCTACTGAGCCCCCAGCTGCCCCTTCAATTATATTTTAATCAGATTTGAGATACACTCAAGAGTTGCAAGTTGACAGTGCACGAATTTGACACCTCTGCTAACCTTATTTTCTCACTGACTTCCAATGACAAACTGGAACATATTTATATGCCTAAAGTTAAAATCTGATATATTGAACTGAAAATCTCTCGTAAGGTAATAACAATGATAGAGGACTCAGAATTTGAGGTTATCAAGAGCAGAAACACACATAAACCATAATATGTAGCTAGAAAGAACCTAAAATTTATCTAATACACTAATCTCTGGCAAAGAAACAGGCCCAGAGAGGCAAAGTAACTTGTATAGAGTCAAAGAAGTACTAAACAAGCTACAAACTGAATTTATATCCTTTATTACTAAATCTAGTACTTTTTCTACACAATATCTTCTTCAGAGGTGGCAGATACTGTAGCATGCCCTCCAAAATCCTTACCAATTCTAATAATCTATGATGTATTAGTCCTGGATATGCCCATTGAGGGGCAGTAAGGAATTAAAAATAATAGTAATAGTTACAAATTTGGGTGTCTGAAAGAATTTTAGTACCTTTAACAGAAAGTGGGCAAAATCTGAAGGAAGACTATACTTGGGAGCAAAGGGATATAATAATTAGTTCATTACATAATTAAGTAAAAAGTATAAGGCTACAGATTTTATCTTATAATTAATTTATTGTTTTTCTTTTCAGCTTGACTATCAGAGTCTAATATGACTGCAAACTCTGAATCCATCTTCAGTAAGGGTCATTCCTATTGTCTTCAGGAGAAGCTGCTCCTTAATCCACATGCAAAACTTTCAGGACAACTTGAGTATTATGTTCAGTTCTGAACTCCATATATTAGGAAGGTAGTGAAGAATAGCCACAAGAAGGCAATCAAAGGTCAAACCTACTGAGCTATGTTACCCCTGGCAGTCACTTGACAAGCTCTGTTGCAGTTTCTTCATCTCTAAAATAGGAATAATAGCACCTATTTTCCAGGATTGTTACTTAGATAAGATAAAATGAGATAACATTTTAAAAATACTTTACAAACCTTAAAGTGCTATATAAAATGCTTATTATTATTATTATTACTATGTCATACAAAAATCAGCTTAAGGAACAAGGGATATTTAGCCTGAAAAAGAGATGTTTTGGATATTATGGGACAGATTTTTTTTTCCCCCCACACTGTGATAGTTTTATTGTTTTATTGTTTTGTTTTTTTTTTAATGTTAAACATGGTAAAAATATATGTAAATCCAATACAGGCATACATATTTATACAATTATTTTGCTGCACAAGAAAAATCAGATCAAAAAGGAAGAAAAATGAGTAAGAAAATAAAATGCAAGCGAACAATAACAAAAGAAGTGAAAATGCTATGCTGTGATCTACACTCAATCCCCACAATCCTCTCTCTGGGTGTATAGATGGCTCTCTTCATCACAAGATCATTGGAACAGGCCTGAATCATCTCATTGTTGAGAAGAACCACATAGGACAGCTGTCTTCAAGTATTTGGAAGGCTGTCCTGTGGAATATGAACTAGAGTTGTTCAGTTAGCTTCTAGGTGATAGAGGTAGGAACAAGGCAAGGAAAATATACATAGGAACACTTAAACTTAACATAAGGAAAAACTCCCTAACACTTCTTGTTTGGAATTTTTTTAGGCATGTCCAAATGTTCATGATCCCATTTGGGGTTGGGCAAAGATACTGGAGAGGTCTGCCATTTTCTTTTCCAGCTCCCAGTCCTTAGAGCTACACAAAAATTAGAATTTGCTATAATGGGAAATAGGATACTATTCCTTTTCATTAGAGATCTTCAAAGCAAAGCTAGATTACTATGTATAGTTTTGACTAGATGGTCTCTAAGATCAACCAACAAGTCAGTCAATCAATAAGCACTTATCAAATACCTGCTATATGTCAATAAGGTGCTAGGCACATGGTCAGAGTTGAGAATAAGGAAAATCATATCAACCATGCAAAAAATAGAATGGATGAGCCAGGGAAGCCAGGCCACTATAGTAATTAGGGTGAGAACTAAGATGGTAGCTTTGAGACGAGAAATAGTGTCAGATGAAAGAGATGTGGAAATTGAAGCGCAATATTAAAAGCTGACTCTTAGTTATGCAGTTTGAGGAAACTGAGGAATTAAGAATAGTATTATTTACAAATCTGGGAGTCTGAAGGAATCCTGGTACTTTCAAAAGAAAAAGGGAAAACTCTGAAGGAAGGAGACACTTGGGGGCAAAGGACTAGGATAATTAGTTCAATTTTGAATATGCTGAACTTACATCTCTGGGACATTTAGTTTGAATTGTGTAGTAGGCAATTAGTGATGTAACAGAGACACTTAAGGGAGATCCTGCGACTGATAAAATAGATCTGTGGATCGTGTATATAGAGAAGACAGTTAAAACCCATGGAGTTGATGAATTGATAAGGTCACCACGGATGTGGAGAAAGAAGAGAAGAGGGTCCAAGATAGAGCTTTGGAGGACATGACATGAATATTGACCTAGCACAGGAGACTGAGAAAATCAGAAGGTAGGAGAAAAACCAGTAAAGAGTACTATGATGAAAATCCAGGCAGGAAAGAACAAGATATATGAGGACTGAGAAAAGATCATTGGATTTAGCAAACAAGACATATCTGGTGATAAGCAGGATTTCAGAAAATCCTGGAATGACTTATATGAATTGTAGCAGAATGAATTGAGCAGAACCATACTGTATGAAGATTAACATGACTTATCTATTCTCAGCAATCAAGACAATTCCAAAGAACTCATGATGAAAAATGCTATTCACCTCCTGAGAAAGAACTGATAAAGAGTCTAAATGCAGATCAAAGCATATTATTTTTCACGTTATCTTTTTCTTGGTCTGCATTTCTTTCACAAGATAACTAATATAGAAATATTTTGCATGTTTGCACTTGCATAACCTTGCTTGCTTGCTATTTCAGAGAGTGAAAAACAGAGGTGGGAAAGAATTTGGAACTCAACATTTTAAAAACAAATGTTAAAAACTGTTCTTACACGTAGACGACTTAAGTAATGCTGATGAGGCCATAAAAAAAAAAGAACACAACAGTTTGAGAAAAGAAAAGAAAAGAAGTGAGGCAATTACTCTAGAGAACTTAGTTGAGAAAGGGACTTAAAATTTGGCTATTTATTCATTTATTTAACATTTTATTTTTTCCCAATTACATGTAAAACAATTTTTTTAAAACAATTTTTATTAAATATGAAGAAGTGAAGATAAATTAGGTTACACTAAAATCAATCCTAATTTGTGAACAATCTTCTTTTAATATTCTATTCAACTCTTGAGGACACAATTCATTTTACAGCTCTTTGTACTCCAACTCTTGAGGACACAATTCATTTTACAGCTCTTTGTACTCCCTGAAGAGTACCTAGAAGAGTGTCATATAAAGTCAATGCACAATACTTAATTCTTCAACATGATTGTATGGTATGGAATAGAGAGATAAGGTGAAGAACTTACAGGAATGTGTGAATTTTTTTTCTTTATTTTATTTTCATTATTTCTGTGTTTCCCCTATGACCTGTATGATATGTGCAGACCCATATTTACTTGAGTCTTGGCCAACTATAAACATATTTACTTAACCTGAGCTGATGACATTTATCAGTATTTGCTAATTATCAATATTTAGTCTATTAGCTTGACAACTGTCTACTTAATTATCTGAAGTCTGATTTTCTGTTTCCTAGAAATCAGGTGATTTTGGGGAAAAAGAAACCTTCCATTCCCATCTCTCAGGATAGCTACAACCAATTAGATGCCTCCTCCACCCCTTCTCAATGTTTTCTTACTTGTGATGTAATCTCTTGTATAAAAGCTGTGTGTCTTTACTAATTCTTTACCCCTCCTACCATAAGCTTTCTCTTTCCTTTATCTTGTGATGGGACAGCTCATCCTCCAGAGGTTTAATAAACAACCTTTCTGCCTTCTACTTTGAATGATCTCTGAGTAATTATTTTGGGCAAAGGTCTTCTACATCCCACACAATATAAATGCAAGTTCTTTCTGCAGAGAATCACAAATCATCAACTCTTTCTCATTCTATGCAGCTATTAGCCACATTATTCTATAAATAATCCAAAGAATATTTATCCAAATTTCTGAAGACAATTTGTGGTAGTCAATATAGTACTTGAGTGGTCCACTATAGATGAGCTTATTGATGTTTAAAAAATCATGTGCTCAATGACTTGGCAACAGGAACCAAACATACAGAGCCAGATAGTACATCCTGGGCAATAATAATTATTCACTTTACTCTCACACTTTTCTAACTCAAAACCCTTACCAGAGAACTTTTGATTATACCGTAATGGCTTATATTTAAATTAACAGTCAGACAAGCTCAACTAAAAAGACCAAATTCATTTATTAAAAGTGTATCACATATCGTAGGTGCTAAGGAGAGCATATAGTTACATGTGCTAGGTGCTTAAATTTAGCAAGGATAAATAAGTTAGTTTCTATTCCTATGAGAAGCTATAATTTAGTTAAGCAGTGTGCCCCAAACAGTTATTACATAAAATAGAATATTATAGCTACACATAAGATATAAAAATAAATCTTTTATCAAAATTCCAAATAATGTGAATTAATATTTTTTCCTTTAGGTTTACTTTACATTTTTTCCAGTATTAAAAAAAAATTACTTATATCAAGTAGCCAAATTTCATACACCATACCATCCCCCTGGAAAAATATTCTGAAATTACCTAAAACAATGTGAAAATGAAAATTAATATCGACACACAACATTTTGGAAACATTCAATACACAAATTAAATACAACTAATTTGTTCTTTATAAATTGTTTCCCATTTAACTTTAGTAAAGCATTTAGGAATAAGTATAGTTTTTCAACTTTTTTGGAAAAAGTGCTATTGCTATTTACTGACTGAGCATGGTGGCATTTGCCTGTAATCCCTTCTAGCTGGCAGACAGTTTCAGCTTACAATTTCTGAGCTATAGTAGATATAAAACCAACTGGGTGCTTACACTAAGACTAGCAACAACATGGTAATCTATAGGATTGGAGGAATCGCTAAACTGCCTAAGAGAGAGAGAGAGAGAGAACTGCCCCAGGTCAGAAATAGAAAGGTCTTTCAGACTGATCAGCACTAAAAATGATAACTGAACTTCTAGCCTTATATGAATTTCACATAGGGAGACCTAGTCTCAAAAATTAAAAATCAAGCTGCTTAAAATTTCAACTGCTAAGTCTGCTTAGAGATGGAATTCTATTTGCAAAATATAAGGACAGTTTATTCCATTACCTTGGCCTTTTTCAATAAAGATGATTTTGGATTCTGGAAGAAAATTTGATCCAGTCACCACCATTTCATGACCTCCATTTACTGGACAACTGTTGATACTGTACTTTTCAATCTGAGGAAGTTCTTGAGCAGATCGCTGTGCTATTTTCCCCACCAAAGAATTGAATAAAAGCTTGTATTAATATGTAAAATTTCAAGCATAAAGAATATATTTTTAAAAAATGAAAGTAAGAAAAATTACACTTAATAAATTAACATTTTAGCAGTAATTTTATTGCTAAACTTGTAGGATTTTAAAAATAATTTTACATTATTTAATTACAATAGACAATGTAATTTAGGGATATAGTTATACCACCATTATTCATTTACATGTTCAGGCATGGGGCTAGAATCAAGATTTTTGAATTTACTATTGCATCGTATTTTTTTATAAACCAAACATAAAAATCAGCCTGCTTACTTTATCATCACAGAAGGTTATTCAATTTCTATGTCTAAATTTGCTCTTCTGACTTAACCTTTGTATAGCAAATGAAGAGAAGACAATCTACTGCTTGTTAAGGAAATTTTAAATAGATACCATCATACTCACTTACAGCATTCAACAGGTATGGAAGCAGTCTGCAGAGACAAGACTTTTCCACTAGGCTGGGGGATGTGTACACGAAAGACAAGGCGCACTCTAGTATTCTTTCTGCCAATATCAGTTTCTCCTTTTCGAAGTTCTATATCTGAATTGCGAAGTTTTAAAATACCTGCACAATCAATACTAGAGGAAAAACATAATACTTTACTTTCTGATTCATAAGCAACAGTCCTAGAAAACCCAGCAATTTTAGTTATGTATTTTTAATCTTGTTTTTATAGGTTTCTATAGACAAATAAAATCATCAGCTATTGGCTAATTTTCTAATAATAAGTCTTTCTATATTTAGCGAGACTAGTCCTAAGGCAATAGACAAAATATGTTGCTGCTATAGTCATATTTAAAACCTTGATAGAAATTGCCAAAATATTTTCTTTCCACTGGTATAGTCTTTGAGAACCCATAGTTATATTTCATAATTAGAATGGTAATATTTTAGAATAGCCCCTAGCAATTTTACACTCCAGTGTTAGAAAAGAACTATGGTTCAACTATCATATAACTTAAAACCAGGATAAGAAAGGAAGAAAAATTGTACTATTTGGAAGATCAAAGGAATTTTTAAAATAATAGAATGCTTTTGAAAGTACAATTGTGAAGCTATATCAATTAAAGGTTAGTTATGGACTAGTGTATGTATCAATAAATACCATTACATGTTAAAACTCAATTTTCTAAGCAATGGCTAATATTGTTAATAACATAGCCTAGAGGGCAGCTAGGTGGTGCAGTGGATAGAGCATCAGCCCTGAATTCAGGAGGACCCGAGTTCAAATCTGATCTCAGACATTTAACACTTCCTAGCTGTGTGACTCTGGGCAAGTCACTTAACCCCAGCCTCCCCCAAAAAAAAAAAAAATAAAAAAAAAAAAATAACACAGCCTAAATTAACATATAAGGCCAGCCAAAAGCATATACAATAAAAACAACTATAGCAAATTGCTGTTATTCACATAAAGAAAGGATAAGAACAATAGAGTACTGGTCAAAAATTAAAATTAGCTAAGTTAGTTTTCTTTTTTTCTTTTTGAGGCTGGGGTTAAGTGACTTGCCCAGGTTCACACAGCTAGGAAATGTTAAGTGATTTGAACTTTGATTTGAACCAGATTTGAACTTGGGTTCTCCTGAATTCAAGGCTGGTGCTCTATCCATTGCGCCACCTAGCTGCCCCCCACTAAGTTAGTTTTCATTGCTCCCTGTTGTTTCTGATTATAGCTTTCTTTGTTTTCTTTCTTTGTTTTCTATCTTATGGCACAATCTGTAGTAAGAAACCAATCTGTAACCCTAAAACCTAAAGAGTGCTTAAAGGATGATAATTAGCAATGAAAATTAAGGGAAGAGGAATTGAGAGAGAAAGCTAGGTAAGTTGTTTCATATTCTAATGTGAATTTCTAAAATCTAAAATCTTTTTCAAATGTACAGATAAAATACCAGAAAACAAATGAGATTTTCAAAAAAACCATTTGCAGCAATGTAGTAAAGTTTTATAAAAAAGTACTGCTGTTCTTCCAGTTCTAGAGATACTTATTAAGATATAAGAGCAGTGATTAACCATGTTAACGTGACAAAATTCAGTATTTTACGTAGGGTATTGGAAAGTTTAAGGCAATGATTCTGGTTTATGACATTTAGATTCATTTTAGTTCAAAATCCTCACTTTATAAAGAGGAAAAATTATGAAGATTTAGATTGGAGTTAGATCATTTGCTATTGCTTTCTGAATGAGATGTCAAATTGTACCACTTGTATATATTATTGGGGAAGGAGAGAAATATATTAAGTGCTATTTAAAACTACATATTTGAGAAGGCAACAAATTTTCATTCAACTAAAGTTGTTAAAAATTTAAGAGGGGAGGAGGGAAAGAGTAAGTCTTAAGTCCCAATTGTACATATGCCATTTAATAAAGAAGAGTCTTATTTAAAATGTGCCTCAGCATGTTTAACTTATATCAGATTGCTTGTTGTCTTGGGGAAAGAAGAGGTAAAGGAGGGAGGAAGAAAAATTTGAAACACAAGTCTTACAAAACGAATGCTGAAAGCTATATGTGAATTTGAAAATTGAGGGGAGGGGAGTTAAAAAATAAAAATAAAATAAAATGTGCCTCAGATCTTAAGGTAAGATAAGATAAAATTTTAAGTGACTGACATATGTTATTCCTAACTAAAACCTCATCTTTTTATGTAAGAAGCTTGTCCTGAGCCCATTTGTTGCTACCTTGCTTCTAAGACTCTCTAAATTATACTGTCTCTATCTTTTTTTACATATGATAATCTGCATTACAAAGTCTGTTTTTTTTTTTTTTTTTTTTTTTTTTTTTTGCCTCAACAATTAACACTGAATTACAGGGAAAGAAGGTAGAAAGCTGAGGGGGGTGAAGTGGAGAAGGAAATCAGTTAATGGAAGCTTTAATCACTAGATAGATAGATAGCACTGGTACAAGATCACCTTTCATAGCTTGTTACTCCAAAGAGAAGTAAGTTAGAGGAGAATATAGGTGGTGGCAGCAATTTCTGTGCTCACATCTTAATCTAAACCATATACAGAAAGGAAGAAATATAACAGGAAAAATCCTGGATTTGAAGTCTGGGTTCAGATTTTCAACTCCACCAATGAAATTGAGAATAGGTATATATCAAGATCCTACTATGCACCAAATACTATGGTAAGAGCTTTACAAATATCTCAGGTGATCCTCACAACAATCCCAAAAGATAGGTAATATAATTGTGTTACAGCTGAAAAAGCTGTCTGAGGATGGATTTGAACTCAGATTCTCCTGATTCAGGCCCAGTGTTTTAGCTACTGTACTCCCTAGGTGCCTTCTACAGGTTTCTTATACTATTTGGCTTCAATTTCCTTATTTGTATGAAGGAGGTAGACCAAATGACTTCTAATTCTAAGATTATTGTCTTTCTGGCCAATTTTCTTGGATCTCTTCCCGGGAACCTCAATGACATTTGGTCTAAAGCAGGGCTAAAAATTACAAGCAAGCCCAATTAAGGATGATTCAAATTTATTCCTATTTGGTTAACTAGAGATGCTTACAGTCCAGAATATTTTAAAAATATACATATATTTGTATATTTCCCCCCCAATGTAATAGTATGATTCAGCAAAAATGAAGTACATATGATGGCTATTTGTATAACACACACTCTCTCTCTCTCTTATTTTTTCTTCATTATCATAGAATTTCCAGTCCAGATGGAATTAGATAAACAACATACCTGGCCGACATATTGTTTTCAGGAAGAAGTGGAATTTCTAAAACTTTTGTGCTCGCAATTATTATTTCTTGGCTAGCAGTAGCAACAGTCTTCCCAGTGATTCGGTGCACCTGATAGAATGCATGTGGTCTTAGGTAGCGATCATCTGCTGTTCCAATGAACATTTGTAGATTTATTGGTTTTTCATTATAGCCCAGGAGCTAAAAAGAAAAAAAAAAAAAAAAAAAAATTTGTATTTCCAAAGTATAACAGAATAGTGATAGTATAGTTACTTTTTTACTATTTCATTGTTTCTATTTGTATCCTCAACTCCTGGCACAGAGTCTAACAAATAATAGGCATTTAATACATACTCGACTGATTAATCAAAGTCTTATATTTGTTGCATTTATAACATATGAATAAAATGTGATTTAAATAAATTAATAGTCATAGATTCCAAATTTGGAGTATATATATCTATATCTATCTATCTATATCTATATATATATATATTTTTAACAGTGATAAAGGACTCAGAGCAGCAGAAGAGATATACCACAACTCCTAAGCACTTTATTTCTGAAAAGCTAGAACCTGTTTGGAGTAAGCAGTAAGTGGGGATTCTCAATACATTGCATATAAGCAGAATATGCTAGAAACAGGGATGCAGAGAAGTCAGTATTATAATTTTATTGTAAGCTCTTCAGGGAAAGGACCATACTCTATACTTTTTCAATAGACTCTGTTCAGGACCCATATTTTAACACACAGAAGGGATTTAAAGACTTTTTGGATTTGACTATCAGGAAGTTTATTCATAGGTCAATAAAAAGTAAACTTACTTCTTTAATTTGAGATAAGTCATTTGTTATTCAATAATATTGTGAATAACTGTAATTACCATTCTTTGAGATTTTTGATAAACATTATTGCTGAACTAACATTCTGATTAGTTATTGACACCACATAACAAAGAAAACCACTTAGCAAAAAAGTAAAGTATTTTTCCATTTAAAGATCAGGTTATTTAAATGAATAATTTTAAAAGAGGTAAGCTGTTCTCTGGCTCCATCCCAAGTATTATGGTTTTTTTTTTGAGAAAGCAAAGTACCCTTGATTTGTGAAAGCGGATGCAATTTGCTGATGTGATTTTAAACTATTTATTTTCTGCATAAAATATATATACCAACTATTGCTCCCCCTTTTGCATTATTATTTTAAAGGTTAAAATAATAGCTAAATTTTCTGCTTTTCTATTTTACTACTCAATTCTAGGTTTCTTAGCTTTTGTCATGCTACAACAGAAGAAGACATACAGCAATAGCTAGGGAATAAGGCTAATATGCTTCGATAATGGTAGAATAATTTTACCTTAGTTGCAGATTTTTCACTTTTATCACTCAACATTCATTTATTAAGTTCCTCCAAGTGTTTGCTATTATGCACTACATTGAAACCCTATACATTACAGCTTCCTATTTTTAACTATTTCAGATGCATTTTCCTCTTTCAATCAACATTGTAGAAACAGACATAATCATTACAAGCAAACAGGAAGTATGAAGTGGTACCCTACAGGTCAGATAAAAGGGAAGAGAAAAAGGCTGAGGAATAACACGCAGTCAACTTTAATGATTCAGTCAACTATGTAAAAAGTTCAAGGTCTCTTTCTCTCTCTCTTTCAGGACTTAAATCTGGAGAGCTTATGGACAATCAGTAATGGTCTAGTGCTCTAAGACTTTACTAAGAGGCAGATTTGTGGGAATTTGCCTGTCCTGTTTTGTAAAGATCATCTACCCCTACCTTCGTATCACCAAATAGCTCTTTGGTTCTTCAGCTCAAGGCACTGATATCTATACTTGGAGATAAACTTAAATTAAGGAGTAAGATTAAAGAAAGGATAACTTTAAAAAAACCTCTGGGGCCATATGACTAATTTTATGCACTTACCTAATGACTAAAGAAAGTTATCGTATATGCTAGTGTCTATAAAGGATATACTTATTTTAATAATGTTTAAAAAGCTTCAAAATTTTTCCATATAACTAACTTTCAAAGTCCTGCATAATTTGTCCCTAATTCACAAGCCTTTCTCAAGTATACTCAAGTCAGTCCAATAATAACTCTATGCTCATCCTTGCCAATAAACTTTCCTTCTGTTTCCTACTCTGAAATGTTCTTTCTTTTCTCTATCCAACTTCTCTTCAGTAGCTAGCTTTTAAGGAATTACAGTAGAAAGATATGGACTTGAAGCCAGAAACTTTAATTCAAATTCTAAATCTTCCATATATTAGTTTGTGAGCATAGGTCAATCAATAAAAAAGCATTTATGAAGCACCTACTACATGCCAGGCTCTGTGCTGAAAGATAGGGATACAAAAAATAAAATAAAATAAAAAGACAGTAAGTGGGAAGGATAGTAGAGCAGAAGAAGACCGATGGCCAGAAAAAAATGTCCAGACCTTAGAAATTACCAGGAAACCAATGTCATTGCAACAAAGAATATGTATCAGGGACTAATGTATAAATAGATTGGAAAGGTAGAAGGCTAGATTATGAAAGGCTCTGAATGCCAAATAGCATTTTGTATTTGTTTCTGGAGTCAACAGGGAGCCAATGAAGTTGATTGAGGGAAGGGGTGACATGATCAAACATAAGTGTTAGAAAAATCATTTTAGTGGTTGAGTGGAGGATGGATTAGAGTGGGGAGATCCACCAGCAGGCTATTGCAATAGTCTAGGCATGAAGTGATGAAGGCCTGTACTAAAGGGATTGTAGTGTGAGAGGAGAGAAAGAGGCACACTCATGAGCTATTAATGAGAGGCCTTAGCAGCAGACTGGATACTGAGGATGGAAGGGTATGAGAGAGAAGTGAGGAATACAAGATGGCTCCTTGGTTGTGATCTTGAGGGACTGAGAAGATGATGTTGCCCACTACAGCAACAGGGTCAAGATAGGAGGGGAAAGGATTTGGGAGGAAAATAATTGGTTTTATTTTGGAAATAAAAAGTTTAAGACACCTTTTAAGATTTTTTTTTTCTAGGATAGAAGAAATGTGAGCATATTTGTAGGCAATAGAAAATGAGCCAGTGGACAGGGAGAGATTAAAAATAATGAAAAACCTTGGAATGAAGGAGCAGTCTATTGCAGGAGGTCGGATAAAACTGGATCATTTGAACAGGAATAGGGTTTAGTTGCTTCACCATGTGTGATGGGCATGAAGAAAGTAGAACACACCTGAGTGATAAGAGATGAAGAAGAAGGGAGAAAAGGGAGCTCTCGGGAACTAGTCTCAATTTTTTTCTTCACAAGAAATTTTTTTTCTGTAAAATACAAGTTTCTCAGCTAAGAGAATGGAGAGGAGGAGCCACTGGAGATTTGAGAAAGAATGAAAAGCTTCAGCAGAGTCACAATAAAGAGGAGGACAGTGAATTAAGGGAGGTACAGCAGAACTGCCTAGCAGCACTGAGGGCTCAGTTGAAGATGTGTAACATAAATTTGTTTTTTATTTTTAAAAATTTCAATAATATTTTCTTTTTTCCAAATAATTGTAAAGATAGTTTTCAACATTCATTTTTTAAAGACTTTGTGTTCAAAATTTTTCTCCTTCCTTCCCCAAGATAGCAAACAATCTAACAAAGGTTAAATATATGCAATTTGTAATAGACACATTCAGAACAACTGCATGCGACTGCAAGACTGAGAAGATAGGTAGGAGAAAATTGTTTCCTTTTTTTGAAGAAGTAATTAAAATGGAAGACCAAGGGAATGCTATATAGTTTGGTCAGGATTTCAAAAAGCATATGAAAAAGTCTTTCATACTATTAAGATATAGTGTGGGGAGGAAAGAAAAATTGTGGGTTAGAATTTAAAACAATTAAATATACTCCAAACTGGCTGAATAGCTGAATAAAAAAAAGTTTGATATTAACTTGAAATGAGGCCTGCAATGAAATGCCACAGGAATATGTGCTTGAACCAGTTCTATTAAAAAAAAAAATTAAATCAACAACTTGAGATATAAAGAGAAATAGCTTGCTTGTCAAACTTGAAAAAAATGTAAAGATGGATGGAATAACTAAGATATTATATGAAAAATAGTTGTTACTTTGTCTAAGGTCTGGATATTTTTTTCTGGCCATCGGTCTTCTTCTGCTCTACTATCCTTCCCACTTACTGTCTTTTTATTTTATTTTATTTTTTGTATCCCTATCTTTCAGCACAGAGCCTGGCATGTAGTAGGTGCCTTTTGCTGAGGCAGTTGAGGTTAAGTGACTTGCTCAAGCCAGTCAGAGTTAAGTATCTGAGGCCAAATTTGAACTCAGGATCTCTTGCCTTCAGGGCTGGTGCTCTATCCATTGTGCCACATAGCTGCCCCAGTTACTTTGTTTTTTAAACTTTGAACAAGCTAGGTCATTGAGCCAAATTAGATAACATGAAATTTAATAGAAACATACCCAGCTTACACTTGGATCTAAAAAAAAAAAAATTATTTCCTAAGTACATAATAGGAGAGACATGGCTACATATCAGCTTGATTGAAAAAGACTCGAGAAGATAAAGGGACTATAAGGTGGATAACATGAAATAGTCAGATATGACAGAGAAAAAAAAAAACCAAGTTTATATTGCACTGAGAGGTATAGCTTCCAGTAAAAAGCAGGTAATATCTCCACTCAACTTTGTATTAATCATACTACACACACAGTACCATATTATGTTCTAGATACCACATTTTAAGATCATGCCACAAGAAGATCAATGAAAGGGACTGAGAATATTTAACCCAGAGTACATTAAGATAACTTGGAAGAACATCATGGCTATCTTCAAATATTTGAATCTGTCACTTGGAAGGACTGGACTTGTTTTTCTTGGCTCCAGAGGGCACAACTAGAACAGTGAGGTGGAAGTTGCAAAGAAGAAAATTTAGGTTTGATGGAAACATCAACTTTTTTTTCATCAACTCTCCAAGACTGGAATGGATAGCTCATGAGATAATAGATAGTAGACTATCCTCTTCACTGGATATCTTAAGGGCCAGCTAACCTTTGTCAGGGCTCTTGTAAGAGGAATTCCTTTTCAACTATGGATTAGACAATGAGATTCCTTCCAAATGTGAGATTCTGTGATATCATGATGCGTAAGTTCAATCCTCTACCTGGCTTCCAAGCCCTTTAAATAATCAAAAGAACTTTTGTTATCAAAACTTGGGGGTACCCTTCCTCACAAGATGGTCTTAAAAATAGTTCAATGACTTAAGTGCTAGGCCTGAAGTCAGGAAGACCTGAGATCAAATCTAGCCATTTACCATCCTTGTGACCCTATGAAAAAGTCACTTAATTTGATTTGCCTGTTTCCTCATCTATAAAATGGAGTAAGAATTCCCCAACTGATAAAAAGATAATATTTGTAAAGAGTTCAGCACAGTGCCCAATACACAGAAGATAGATGTCTTTAATGTTTTTTTTTTTCCTTTCCTTAGGTATGCCACACTTGTTTGTAGGAGGTTTGTCAAGTTTTGAGTAGATTTCCTCCTCTTATTTGAGGAACTTTTCCATTTTTCAAATGATGCTTTTCTTCTCACAATTCTCTCATACTTTTCCAACTGGTTAGGATTAGAGAATGTGTTCTACTACATTTGGAACACACATCCATTTGATATTCTTACATAGTCTTTCAGATTCTCTGATTTAAACTCTAAGGGCAGCCTATTTCCAAAAAACAAACAAACAAACAAATTTAACTGGAAGACAGTTCATTTAGAAAACTATAAATCATTTATTGTGCTGATTCTACTTAGTTTTCCTCCCAAAACTGTCATTTTGTCATTTTTTTTTTTTTTTGAAACCAGAAAAACTATTTTATAGGTTTTAGGTTTGGTTTTGTTTTTTGCCACATTTTTAATCTTGCCAGAAAGGCTGAAGATAATCCCTGTGAAAAGCAACTTGTTCCAAGGATGGGAAGTTGCCTTTTTTCTTATCCAAAATTTTTAATTAACTTCATAAATCAGTCAGAAAGGGAATTACAGCAAGAGGATTCTGGGAAGATGGTGGAGTAAGTCAGAAAATTCCAAATTCTCCAGATTTTCCCCACAAAAAAGAAAAATTTTTTGCCTCAGGGGGATTGTAGAATGGTTAAAAACAGATAAAGAATTGGCACAAAACAAAGTCCCTTCAGGGACAATTACAGAAGATCCAAAGAAAAATACCAGGGACAGAGCTGTGAAGGCTCTGTTCCAGGCTACACACCTCCGGCTAATTCCAATGAAACAGCAATGAGCCACCCTGAGGTTAGATGGATTGAGTAGTAGTCTCTACTCCAGCCCAGGAATTTTTATATCCCAGACATGGTGGCAAGTCTGGCATTAGAATCCAGGAAGATTGAGGGCAGCTCTTCTGAAAAGGACTACAGACCCAGCTATGTTTCTGAGATACAGTGAGAAGTAAGCAACACATTCCCAGTGACTGGACACTGGACAAGAAGACTGCTGTCTGTGGACACTTGCAGGAGGGAAAAAGTCCTGGTTTTGGGTTCTGTGTCAGGGTAAAAATGAAGGAGGACCACCTGAGGACAGAGGCATTCTTCCTCTTTGCCCCAGAATTAGAGGTGATTACACCCACTAAATGCTACAAAAGGAGTAGGAAAAGGAAAAAGAACCTAGCCATAGAAAGTTATTATAGGAATAGAGAATAATAAAGAAGATCTTTAGAGGAGGATACTAAAATTTAAAAAAAAAAACAACAACAACAAAAAAAAAAAACAAGGACTTTCCTACCCCAAAGAGTAACATTAAATGGTTACCTGCCAAAAAAGAATTCATGGAAGAACTTGAAGAAGACTTAAAAATATATGAAACATAAATACCCTCTACCAAGATATGGTCAAAATGGGTTAATGATTTAGATATAAAGGTTGATAAATATAAGCAAATTAGAAGAATGAGGGATAGTTTACCTTTGGAGAAGGTAAGAAGAAGAATTAGAGGACATTATGAAAGAACAACCATTCTAGAGAGCAATATGGAATTATAACCAAAGGACTATCAAACTGGGTATACCTTTTGATCCAGCAATGTCTCTATTGAATCTGCAATCCCCCCCCAAAAAATCATAAAAAAGGGAAGGGGACCAACATGTGAAAAAATGTTTGCAGCAGCCCTTTTTATGATGGCAAGGAACTAGAAACTGAGCTAATGCCCATCAGTTAGGGAATGGCTAAGAAAATGATGGTACATGAATGTTATGGAATATTATTATTCTATCAGAAATGATCAGCAGGATGATTTCAGAAAAGCCTGGAGAGACTTACATGAACTGATGCTAAGTTACACAAATAAGAGAGAATATGTTATCCAGCAAATACAAGATTATATGATGTTCAAGGCTCTTTTTAATAATGAGTAATTCAGGCCAATTCCAAAAGACTTGTAATGGAGATAGCCATCTGTATCCAGAGGGGACTATGGGAACTGAGTGTGAATTTCAACACAGTATTTTCACCAATTATGTTGCTGTTTGCTTGAGATTTTTTTCCTTTCTCATTTGTTTTCTCCTTTTTGATCTGATTTTTCTCATAATTAACATATATTAGATTACTTGCTGAATAGGGGAGGAGGCAGGGGATGGGAAGGAGAAAAATTTGGAACACAAGGTTTTGCAAGGGTAAATGTTGAAAACTATGTATATATTTTGAAAATAAAAAGCTATTATTTATTTAAAAAATACCAGAGAAAAATTAAAGGAATTAACACAGTCAATGAGGAGATAAAACTGTCACTCTTTGCACATACTATGATGATACATTGAGAGAACCCTAGAAAATTATTCAAAAACCTACTTGAAACAATTAACAGCTTTAGCAAAGTTGCAGGATATAAAGTAAACACACAATCCACCAACACTTCTATATATTCCTGACAAAGCCCAGCAGCAAGGAATCCTTTTAAAATAACTGCAGGCCCAGTTACACCCAGAGAAAGAACACTGGGAAATAAGTATGGACCACAACATAGTATTTATACTCTTTCTGTTATTTGCTTGCATTTTTGTTTTTTTCCCCCTCAGGTTATTTTTATCTTCTTTCTAAATCTGATCTTTCTTGTGCAGCAAGATAACTGTATAAATATGTATACATATATTGTACTTAACATATACTTTACCATACTTAACATGTATAGGAATACCTGACATCTAGGGGAGGAGGTGGAGAGAAGGAGGGGAAAAGTTGAAACAGAAGTTTTTGCAAGGGTCAATATTGAAAAAATTATCCATGCATGTTTTTGTATAAAAAAAGCTATAGTAAAATAATCAAGATATAAAAGAAACAAACAAAAAAATAAAATAACTTTAGACAAAATAAAATATTTGGATGTCAACTTGCCAAGACAAACCCAATAATTATACGAAAATTATGAAACACTTCTCATACAAATAAAGTTACATCTAAGCAACTGGGAAAATGTCAATTGCTCATGGATAGGCTGAGCTAATATAATAAAAATGGCAATCCTACCTAAATGGTCTACTTGTTTAGTGCCATACCAATCAAACTTCTAAAAAATTATTTTATTGAGTTAGAAAAAATAATAACAAAAGGGCAAGATTATCAAGAGAATTAATGGAAACAAATATAAAGGATGGTGGTCTAGCAATACCAGACCTAAAACCATATTATAAGCAGCAATCATCAAACCATTTGGTACTGGCTAAGAAAAAGAGTGACAGATCAATGAAATAGGTTAGATATACATGACACTATAATAAGGTGAAATTTTGATATCTGATAACCCCCAAACTCAGATTCTGGAATAAGAACTCACTATTTGACAAAAATTGCTGGGAAAACTGGAAAATAATATGTCAAACTTAGAATAGACCTATATCTCCTCCCGTACCAAAATAAGATCAAAATGGGTACATGATGTGAGCATAAAGAATGACACAAATTAGGAGAACAAGGGATAATTTACCTATCAGATCTTTGGAGAAGGGAGGAATTTATGACCAAAGAAGAACTAGAAAACATGAAGAAAGGCAAAATGGACAACTTTTAAATTAAAAAGGGTTTGTACAAACAAAACCAACACAAACAAGAATAAAAAGGAAGTACAAGAGCCGGGGGAAAATTTTTACAGCCAGTATTTGATAAAGACCTCATTTCTAAAATATTAAAGCCATCTATAGTCATGTAAAAAAATGCCCTAAATCACTATTGATTAAAGAACTATAAATTTAAAACAACTCTGAAGTAGAGCACCTCACACCTCTCAGATTGGTTAAGATGACAGGAAAAGATAATGATAAATTGTTATGGGCCAGAACTTGAAACAAAGTACTAAGTGGAATTGAGGAGACAATGGTTAAATCTAGTTTAGCATTCATTTAATCCTACAACAAATAATGATTTCCTAATGATATAATGATTGGTTTATACTCAGTGGAGAGTATATAAGCTAGGAGCCTCAGCCAGGATTGATTGGGGAAGATTCAGAAGCCAGAGAAGGAGGCAGGAGCTCAAGCTCTCGGAACCAAGAAGAGAGATAGACCTCTAAGAAAACTAGCTGAGCCCCAAGTGAAAGAGATAGGACTTTGAAGAAGACAATAAAGGATTTGGACTTTAACACCTGGCTGAACTTGTGGTGATTACTGAACTGAAACGAAGGCTGCTCCCAGAGACCCCAAGAAAATCGAACCAAGAAGAATATTACAATAAATTGTTGGAGGGGATATGGGAAAACTGGGACACTAATGTATTGTTAGTGGTGGCAAAGAATTGGAAAATGAGTAGATGCTTATCAAATGGAGAATGGCTGAATAAGTTATAGTATATGAAAATAATGGAATATTATTGTTCTTTAAAAAAAATGATGAGCAAGCTGATTTAGAAAGGCCTAGAAAGATTACATGAAGTGATGCTGAACCAGGAATATGTTGTATACAGTAACAGCAAAATTGTGCAATGATTGACTATGAAGGTTGTTTCTTAGAAGTTCAGTGATCCAAGGCAGTCCCAATACACTTTGGATAGAAAACACCATCTTACTATTTTAAGGAGGGGATGATGGGAAAGAAGAGAAAACATTTGAAACTCAAAAATATTTTAAAATGAATGTTAAAATTTGTTTACATCTAATTGGAAAAAAAATAAAATACTATTAAATGAATAAATTAAAAATAACACTGGCTTCCTGGCTATTCCTGCGAGGTATTTACTCTGGCTGCCCCCCCCACCCCTTGGAATGTTTTCTCTTCATTTCTGCCTAAAGGCTTTCCTGATTTCCTTTAAGTTTCATAAAATGCCATAATCTTTTTTTTTTTTTTTTTTTTTTTTTTGAGGCTGGGATTAAGTGACTTGCCCAGGGTCATACAGCTAGGAAGTGTTAAATGTCTGAGACCAGATTTGAACTTGGGTCCTCCTGAATTCAGGGCTGGTGCTCTATCCACTGTGCCACCTCGATGCCCCAAAATGCCATATTCTACAGGGAAGATGTCAAACTCTAGCCATGCAATTTAAATCAATTAAAATATAATTGGGAAATGTTTAGCAAAATAAAACATAGATAATGTTAATTTGTGGTTTTCTAAGAATATGTAGCCAGCAGAGATCTGTTAGTTTTTACCTGAGGTTGTTAACTATTATTCTATAGGAAGGCTATTCCAATTCCTCTTAATTTTAGTGATTCCCCTTTTAAAATTTTCCCTATTTATCCTCTATATAATTTATTTGTACATACTTGTTTTCTTGTTGTCCACCCAATTAGATCATCAGCTCCCAGAAGGCAGGGGCTATCTTTTGGCTCTACACTTAATAATTGTTTATTGACTAAGTGACTAAAAGTCACTCCAACAAGGCTAGAGGTTAGGTGAGAGATTAGTGCTAGATAAAATAAGTTTGCTAGGCTAAAATATGAATCTAGGTTTTGTGATTTTAAATCACTATGGTATTGTGTTATTCCATGCCAACTCCAAACTTGTTTTTTGTTTTATAACTGTTTGTATGTGGGATAATTCTCTGCTTCATACTGGATACTTCTCAATTTGTACCTTAGTTCTATGTCTCGAACTTTAAATTACTCCCTCCTGGATGCCATAAAAGAGAAAGGAGGGGAAAAAGAAACAGATCCTGAACCTCACCCCCAATCGTAGGGGTCATACTCCACAAAACTGCTCCCTGTCTGGACAGTGATGAACTCAAACATTTACCCTGATTTTTTCTTGTGCAGCTTTACAATATGTTTAGAAGAATCGCACATGTTTAACCTATATTGGATTGCTTGCTGTTTATATTAAAAAATAATTTATAAATATAAATATAAAAGTCAATGTTTCCTTCAAATAGCTGTGAAATTATACCACTAAAATAAATCTGATCTCATCACTACCCTACTACTACATTTTGAAAAGCTCTTCTCTTACCTATGAAATATTTAAATTGACATTTAAAATATATACAATATAGTTCATAACTACCAATGTACTTTTCAAGTTTTATTTCATATCACTCTCCTTAACTCAATCTTCATTCTAGCAAAAGGAGGTGACCATTAGTTATTTCCCTTAAGTGATATTTTATTTTCCATCTTCATGCCTTTCAAAGAAAACCTCCTTCTCCTATTTGTGGAATGCACTTTCCTTCACTTACTGATATTTCATAGATTCCTTGAATTCCTTCTAAGCACAGCTCAAGCACCAATACAAGAAATCTTTCCCTGTCCCCTTCAGATATTAGTGTTTTCTCTCTCTCCTGAAACTACTTTTTATATATACTTTGCATTTCATTATTTATGTTTTTGTTCATTTTACTATAGCTTCTAACAGACTATAAGCTCCTTGAAGACAGGAACCATTTCATTACTTTCTTTATAATCCCAGTGCTTAAAATAATGCTTTGCCTTGTTATAATGTTTATTGAATACACATGATGAGTTTGAAATACTTTTGAGACAAACAAGTGAAAATGTCCAAAAGGAAATTAGAAATGCAGAGAGAAAGATTAGGGTCAAAGATAGAGATTTGTACTTTAATCACAAAGGGATGAAAATAATATTTATAAAGTACCTGGGTATAACTAGGCAGTTATATAAATGGTAGTTGTTGTGGGGGAGGGGGAATAAGAGAGCTAGGTTTTAAAGTAAATAGAGCACTGTGATCAGGAAGCCCCAAGTTCAGAAACTCACTAGCAGTGTGATCCTCGGGAAATAATTTACCTGTGCTGTCTCAGTTTCTTTAACTATAAAATAGGGATAATAATAATATACTACCATCACCTGAGAATTAAATAAGGTAAAATTTACCAGGAACTTAGCACAATATCTGGCATACAACTGGCTATATAAATGCTTGCCTACCATTATTATTGTTGTTATTAAAGTAAGGAAATGGAGCAGAATGTAAAAAAACAAAAAAAAAAAAAAAAAAAAAAAGTGAAGAGAAAAGTGCTAATGGTTAATGTTCAGACTTAGGAGACTGAAATAAGAAGATAATCTATTGAAGGAAACAGAAAACTTGTACTCAATATGGCAAGAAAACCAAGACAATAGAATTTCATTGAAGCTGAGAAAAGGAATTTTCAAGATGAAGAGAGTGATCAATAAAAAAACAATAAAAAAGGAATAAAATCTAAGAAAGGCAAGTAACTGGGGATATAAACACAAAGAATGAAACCATTTCTATTCTAGAGGAGATAACATTATAAAAGATTAAATTAAAAAAATACATACATAAATCACTCTCCTTAACTCAATCTTCATTCTAGCAAAAGGAGGTGACCATTAGTTATTTCCCTTAAGTGATATTTTATTTTCCATCTTCATGCCTTTCAAAGAAAGCCTCCTTCTCCTATTTGTGGAATGCACTTTCCTTCACTGACTTCAGGGCTGATGCTCTATCCAGTGTGCCATCTAGCTACCCCAAATGAAATACAAATATGCAGAAAAATATACAAGATAATTAAATATGCTAGTTTGGGAGGGAAGGCACTAGGTACAATTTCTTTTTAACATATGTATATCATTTTCTTGCTTTTGTCTTCATCACATTAATTTCAATGTCTCTTCACCGCTTAAACAAACTCTTTTTTTTTGGGTGACAAAAATAATTAATAAAAAACAGAGACTATGTACCAAGAATACAACATTCTGCTCTACTCCCTACTTTTATCCCATAAGGAGACAAGGATATTTCATTATTTGTTTATAGAAGTAGTTTCTACTGCTTGAGTTGAAGAGATAGAAAAGTAAACCACAGTGGGCTTTAAAGATAGATAAAAGAGTCCATTAAATGGAGGCTATTTATATGCTAGAAAGAAAATGAAGATCATGGCTAGGAAGAGGCAATGGGTCTTATGAAGATTGAGGGGGCTTTGTTTAAAAAAAAAAAAAAAAAAGGTAAAGTCTCCAGAAAGGAATGACGAAGATAATAAGGAGCCTTTACTCCTTAGTAATAATACTACTACTTGTCACTTCAATTATTTGGGCTTCAGTTTCTTAATCTGCAAGATGAAGAGGAGAGCCAAGTTGCTATTTATGGTCTTTTTCACCTTTATGACCTTATGAAATTTATTCAATTCTACTTATCACAAAAGCTTTGTAAACAATTACTTTTCTGTGGGAGGAAAAACTCACCTAGCTAGAGTAAAAAGAAAAAAAAAAAAAAATCAGTATTTGATCCAGTGGAAGAAGAGATACTTCATTTATTACAAAAGGCCCTTTTCTAGGACAATGATATTTTCTCAAAATTAAATGACATCTTAAAAAAGCAACATGAATAAAAATATCCCTGGCCATGTAAACTATCCAATACAATATGCTAGTAAGTACTATAGAGCCAATGAATCCTTCAATCACATTAGACTAGTGACATTAATACCAGCTTGGCAAAGACATAAACCACATGTTCTTTATACTTAAGATAGTAAGCTGAACGGGTAATTGGGGGAAGGGAATTCTGAGTATAGTGTTACAAAAAGAGCATACTTTAGTACAGGTATTTTGTTCAACGTCTGTTTCATTCATGCACAGGACAAATAAAGCTTGCTTCTCATGTACTATAAAAACTCCAAATAAACCAGATTTTATCTCCAGAAGGAATAAGTTTGTTGAATATAGTGAACAGGTTATTACAACTATCAGTAGTAAACTCTTAGGGGGTAGGGAAAAGAAACCCCCCATCTAGTAACAGTATACTGAGATACACCACCCACTTCTTTGTAGAAGAAAGCACAGCCAAATTGTTTTTATGTTTCTGTAACGTTTCCATAGCAAAGGTCAGTGCCTGCGTAAGTTAAAATAAAGCTGGCAGGCTGAAGACTGAAGGTCACTACAGGATAAACTAACACTGCTTCAATACAAAGTAATTCTATTATCAGTTTAACTGAATTACTCGTAGGATCTTGTAAATGCACTAGGAATCAGAAAATATACTGTAAAGAAACTTTTGAAAAATATTATGTTATTTAAAGTTGCAAATTTATGCACAACTATAATATACCCCAAACCACTCAATATGGGAGAACATTCTACTTTGTTTCAAATCTTTATTTTCCTAGAAGATTGGTTTTAGAAAGAAAAATACAAAAATTTGGGTGGGTCTACAGTGAGATTTGAACCTTTTCCCAATTATACTGTAATAACTTATACAGTTAGTGCTCAGTGTCCTTTCTTTTCTTCTTCCTCTTTTTTTTTTTTTTTTGCTGAGGCAATTGAGGTTAAGTGACTTATTCAGGATAACACAGCTAAGAAGTGTTAAGTATCCGAGACCAGATTTGGACTCAGGTCCTCCTGACTTTAGGGCTGATGCTCTATCTATCCACTGTGCCATCTAGCTACCCCAAGTATTTTTGTATATGGGGGATCCTTTTTAAACTTTCTTTGATCTCTTCGGCATTTGGATTTGGTATAGCTAGGTCAAAAGGCTGTTTGCTATCTTTTGTTTTCCAGAATGGTTATAACAATTCATAGCTCCTGTCATTCTGTGGCCTCTCCAACATTTGTCACTTTCATTTTTTGTGAACTTTCTTAATATTTTTAATATTCACATTGATTAAAATGCCCATGTGATTGGGGGGAGGGGGATTTTATCATTATATATAAAATTATATAATTTTAAATTTTAATTTAATTATAATATAATAATATAAATTAATTATAAATTAAAATTAAAATTTAAAGAGTATTCTAATTCTGTGCTGTGGTCTATATCTCTTGGAACATATTTGTCAAAATAAGAGGCTTAATGCAGCAGTTTTTACATAATTTGAATTACAAACTGTTACAAATTTCATTTTCTCTGATTTTTTAATTTTTTGAACATAAAATACTTCTAAAAAAATTCAGATAGTGCATTCATGTTGATGTTGACATCAAACTTTACTGCTTAAACCATTATTTTAAAAGCTCAATTCTGAAATCAAATATATTTTAAATATACTCTATGATCAATAGTTTACTAATAATCATCATTTAAATAAATCAGTCTATGACAGTAAGAAATTTTTTAAAAATTCAAAACTGTTAAACACCAACATCGAAATTAATTAAAAATAAAAATGCTATTAAAACAATTTTCAAGTACCACTGCACACCTACCAGATTGGCTAAGACAACAGGAAAAGAAAATGATAAATGTTGGAAGGGATGTGAGAAAACTAGGCTACTAATGCATTGTTGGTAGAATTATGAACTAATCCTGCCATTTGAAGAGCATCAGAGTTCAATAAAACTTACCCTTTGATCTTGCAGTGCCTTTGGGTACATATTCCAAAGAGATCATAAAAGAGGGAAAAGGATCCACAAGTACAAAATGCTTGTAGCAGCTCTTTTTTGTGGTGGCAAGACAGTGGAAACTGAATGAATGCCCATCAATTGGGGAATGACGAATAAGTCATATGAATATAATGGAATACTATTGTTTCATAAGAACTGATCAACAGGATAATTCAGAAAAGCCTGGAAAGACATACATGAAATGCTGAATAAAGTGAGCAGAACCAGGAGAAAAATGTACATGGTAACAGCAAAACTATGTGGTGATCAATGATGATAAACTTAACTCTTCTCAACAAAGCAGCAATCCAAGACAATACCAATAGACTTGAGATGGAAAATGCCATCTGCACTTAGAGAAGACCTATGGAGACTGAATGCTTATCAAACCATCTTGTTTTTACCCTTTTTTTTGTTTTGGCTTTTTCCCTTTTATTCTGATTTTTCTTTCCTAACATGGAAATATATTTAAGATGAATGTACATGTATAATTTATATCAGATTGCTTGCTGTTCTTGGGGAGGAGGGAGGGAGAAAAAGATTTGGAACTCAAAATTTTACAAAAATGAATGTGTACTACATGTAACTGGAAAAATAAGAAAATATTAAAATGGGGAGAAACTACTGTTTTTATCTGTACCATTATTTTACAGATAGAGGCTTTCTCAGCAATTATTTTGGGCCTTTTCAAATCTAGCAATATGGATTAGAGGAAAAATTACACTGAATCTTAGATAATCAGGAGTCACAGAATCACAGAATGAGAGAGAGAGAAGGGGCCCAAACAGCTACGTAGTATAATTCATAGTAAGATTGGATGTATCTTCACCTAAAATCAAAATTGTTATGAGTAATCATTAAGTCTCCATTTAAAGATTTAAAGATCACTAGTAATTAGAAATCCATCTTACTCTTTCCTTCCTAAATTTAGAATTAAGAGACTTAGGTTCAAATTTTGGTTGTCATACACTAAATATATAACCGAGCAAATTAAAAACAATTTATCTTCAATTTCCCCACATAAAGTGAAATAATATCTACACTACATATCTCAGATTCTCTAAGGAAAGCACTTTGTAAATGTAAAATCATTATGGAACGGTGAGTTATTATTCAACTCTTAAGTACACTTTCAATAATTCACAATTCTGTGTACCTGTAATCTTTCCATTAACACATGGTTGATTTTTGCTGAAGCTAAAATAATAATAATAATAATAATAATAATAATAATAATAATAATAATAATTTATCTACCTTCAGCAAACAGGATAATCAATCTCTCTGAATTTACATAGGTAAACTGCCTAGGTGACAAGTGAACCTATATGCAACCACTAAAACATTTATTAAGAACTTAAGGTTAAGTCACTCTGATAGACACTGGTAGTGATAAAAATAGACCCTATGCTCTAGGCACACACATGTAAGCTGAAAATGAACAAATATAAATTGATTTGGAAGAGGAAGGATTGTAGAAAGATTAAGAAAGAAGAAATCCATTTTATAATAACATGCTGACTCTGGAAAAAGTAGTTTTAATGCAGCAATGGGGATGAAAAGATTATAAAAAAGTTACAAAGTGAGTTAGAGCTGATAAAGTGTAAACAGTTTGGGGGCAGCTAGGTGGCGCAGTGGATAGAGCACCAGGCCTGAATTCAGGAGGACCAGAGTTCAAAACTGATCTCAGACACTTAACACTTCCTAGCTGTGTGACCCTGGGCAAGTCACTTAACCCTAGCCTGGGGAGGGGGGGGAGAAGTGTAGACAGTTAGACAGTTTTATCTAGACATTTCAATGTGAAAGAGAGGAGATAAAAGATGATTGGCTTAAAAGAAAATGGCTGATCCAAGTAAAGGATTTTTTTTTTAAAGGAGGAAGGATAAGGGAAAATCTGGGCATATTTTGAAAGAGCAAAGGAGGAGCCAAAGAATACACAGAAACTGAAAATTCAAAAGAAAGGATGACTGAAGTTTCAGGAGGACATATGAATAGATGGGATCAAGAGGACAGAAGAGTTGGCATGAAGGGCAAAAAGGATGATCTTATACTCTAAGACTAGAAAAAAGAAGTTTGGGGATAATGCAGAAATGATTTGAAGTATGGAACTGAGAAGAATGAGTTTAAGAGAGGTGGTCTCAAATCTTTTTTTCAGGCAAATACTAGGAGCAGTACCAACACTGGGGGAATGAAGGAAGTGCAAAGAGAAGACAAAGATCTGCACACTAACTTCTTTCATCTACTAGCTCTTATACTGACATTGGAGGAATCCCCCAACTCTCCGACATAACATCTCAGACCCTCCCTCCAATACTGGTTGTGCCTTCATCAAAATCTCCTGACACACTAAAGATGTAAGCTAGAATAATCCTTGTTTTCCCACTATCACATCTAGTCCCTTTCACTATTAACCACCACCCAACAACCTTTCCTTCTTTTAGGTTTCTAATGTCAAAATTTGTAATGATTATATATTATCCCCAGATTGTTAGGCTCTTACTAAGTGCTAAGTAGGTACTTAACATTTCTCTAGTTCACACCTTTGGTTCCAGCATTTAAGGGAAGTTTACCCCTTTGAACTTCTGAGGAGGAGTTTATATATGAAAAGGAGTTTACACAACCTTTAAAAGGAGCAAGTTCATTGGTTGAAGTAATTTTCCCACAAGTCCTTGAGTTCTCACACGCCCATTCTCTGGGAGGATAAAAGAAGACAACATTGAGCAAGGAGTTAGTGGAGTCTGGGCCAGAGTTGGGATGGCGGCCTGGAGGAGGAGTCTGGATTAGGGAAGGACAAGAGCTGGAGGAGATTCAGAGCTCCCAAGAAACCTGCTCACAGAGAAAAGATTTTACAGAAAAGAGATCTCCTCCCAGAGAAGGATTACAATTGAGAGACAACAGGACCTTTACATTTTGGTGCCCAACATGGGACACTCTGGAGGAAGAAGAGTCGAGTCTGGGTCAGAGTTGGGACGGCAGCCTGGAGGAACAGTCTGGATTGGGGAAGGACAAGACTTCCCGAGAGAACTTCAGGGAAGCTTGAGGAGATTCAGAGCCAGGATTCGAGATTCTACCTTCTCTCTGGCTGGAGGCTCCAGAAGCCTTCCAAGAAACCTGCACACAGAGGAAAAAATTATACTCTCCTCCCAGAGAAGGATTATAATTGAGAGACGACAGAACTTTACAATTTGGTGCCCACAATGTGGGGCAAGGCTTTTGCTTATCCTGACAAGGACTTATTCTGAGCCCTTCAGAGGAGCTAGCCCGGACCTTCACACCAAATCATTCTCTCTTCTTTCACAAGTTTAGCACCTGGCTCATTATATTCCTCTCTTCTCCTACTCTTCCTGCCCTCATCCTAGAGGATTCCAACATTCATGATAACATTCCTTAGGCTCCCTATCCTCCCAATTCCTTAGTCTCCTTAAATCCCATGAACTGTACCTTCCTCTACCTCAGCCACAAATAAGGATGATGGTCACACACAAGCTATCATTATCCACAAGTATTCTGCTTCCCTAATTTACAGCTCTGATATTCCTCTATCTGACCATAATCTCCTGTCATTCCATCTCTCACTCTTCCCTAACTTTTATTGGTTGCCTCCATGGAGACCTCCAATTTCATAGTACTTTCCCAGTCTACTTAATTATCCCTGCTCTAATTTTCCTTTTATCTTGATACAATTTTGACCCTAGTCAATTAAATACTACAATAATCTCTACTCTAGAATACCTTGCTCATGTCTATCCCAAATTATCCCCTGCCAAATTTAAGTTCTATATTACCCTCACTATCTACATCCCCTCTACTACTAATAATATGCCATTAACCTGAGCTAAAAGAAGTGAGATAAACTGGTGGCTTCTTAGATCATGATCTTCAGATTTAATTGAGCTCTCACTACAGCAAAACAATTCTTTGCTTCTTCTCTAATAGAACCCTACTCTCTTCTCTAAAGCCTCTCATGCCTCCCTTCTCTCCTGTTTTCTCAAATGGGGACCTCACCTTACTTTACTGAGAAAACAGACTATTCCTAGTGACCCCTCTCCTCTCTCTCCTTATCATCATCATCCCTTCCCACTCCTCCTTTCCTTCAGCCTGACAAGTGAGGTGGCCTTTTGTGTACCTAATCTATTCTACCATTCACCACTCTATTTCTTACTCAAAACTACATTGTTTTTGAGGATTAGTAACAGTCTGAATTCTGGCACTGCTAAGCTGCCATCCTTCACATTTATTTCTTCAGTGATTCCTTTGATATTATTGAACTTTTGCTTTTCCAGAGAGATTTTATTATTTTTTCCCTAGTTCTATAATGTTTTCGAAATTTGGGATGACACTGAATAAGTAAATTAATTTGTATAGAACTATCATTTTTTGTCATATCCTTTAGACTTACATATAAGTAATTAATATATCTCTGATGGTTCTCTTTCTGTAATTGTGTTCATACAGTCTCTGGATTTGGTTTAGAAGGTAGATCCCAAGTAGTTTGTTTATTTTTTGCAAGACAATTAAGGTTAAGTGACTTCCCCAGGGTCACACAGCTAGTGTTACGTGTCTAAGGCTGGATTTGAATTCAGGTCCTCCTGACTCCACTGCATCCTCTAGCTGCTTCCTACTACAGTTATTTTAAATGGAATTTCTTCTTCTCTCTCTTCTGTTGTGCAGAATTGTAGAATTAAGAAATGCTAATGATTTAACCTAATGTGAGTTTATTTTATAGACAGCAATTGGGCTAAAGTTGTCAAATGTTTCAACTAGCTTTTTAGTTGATTTCTTTAGAATTCTTTAAGTATACTATCATATCATCTGCAAAGAATAGTTTTGTTCTCTCATGATCTATTTTTATTTCTTCAATTTTTTTTCTTCCTTTTTTTGTTATAGCTAGAATTTTTAATACGATACTGAATAATATTGATGATGATAGACATCCTTGCTTCACCCCCTAATCTGAATAAAAAAGTTTCCAGTTTATCCAAATAATAGATAATGTTTACTCTTGGTTTTAGATTAATAACCACTTGTCATATTAAGAAAAGTTTCACTGATTCCCACGCTTTCTAGTGTTTTTACTAGGAATAAGTGGTGTATTTTACCAAAAGCCTTTTCTGCATTTATTGACTTAATCACGTAATTTGGGGGAGTTTTATTACTGACATAGTTAATTTATGCTAATAGTTTTCCTAATATTGAACTGGCCTTGCATTCCTGGTATAAATTCTGTCTGTTCACAGTGTATGATCTCTATTTTAATTTCCTCGTCAGTATTTTATTTTAAAGTTTGCATCAGTATTCGTTAGGAAAATTGGTTTATAGTTTTCTATCTGTTTTTTGCTCTTCCTGGTTTAGAGTTAAAAAAAAAAAACCCTTTGCATAATGCAATCTTTTACATTATGAAAATGTGCATAAAAAGATTTTTGTAGGATTCCTTTAGTATCTATTTTTTCTCCAAATGTATGTAAATCAATTTTTCCTTTAAATATATGTCAGCGTTCACCAGTAAATCCATCTGTTGTTGGGGATTTCTCAGGGACCTCACTAACAATTTGTTCAATTTATTTTTTTAAGACAGTCATAAAAGGACCAGCTAGGTGACACAAGAGATAGAGCACAAGCCCTGAAGTCAGGAAGATCTGAGTTCAAATGTGGCTTCAGACACTTAACACTTCCTAACTGTGTGATCCTGGGTAAGTCGCTTAACCCCAATTGACTCAGCCAAAAAAAAAAAAAAAAAAAAAAAAAAAAAAAAAAGATAGGGTTATAGAAGAAGTCTATTTCCTTTTGTGTTAACTTGGGAAGTTTATATTTTTATAAATATTCATCCATATAACTTAAGACTGTCATTTTTACTGGCATATATTTGGGTAAAATTAATATTTGCTTTAATTCTATTTTCTTTGGTAAAGCATTAACCCTTTATTCAGTTCTTTCCCTCCTTCATTGAAGTACTTGTTTAGACATATAAATTTCCCCCTAAGGACTATTTTGGCTGTCTCCCATAAATTTTGGTATGTTGTCTCATTATTGTCATTACCTTTAAGGAAATTATTTGCTTCTATGATTTGTTCTTTGACCCACTCATTTTTTGGAATGTTTCCAATTAATTTTTAAGCTATGCTTTCTATAATTCTTTATTGAATGCAGTTTTTAACTGCATTATGATTTAAAAGGAGTCTATTTAATATTTGTGCTTTTCTGCATTTGTTTGTAAAGCTCTGATACATGAACATTTTTGTAAAGGTGACATTTGTAGCTGAAAAAAGGTCTTTTACTTTTGTTGTGGTTTCTGTTCAATTGTTTCAGTAGCATTTAAGACTTTATGACTCTATTTGGGATTTTCCTGATAAAGATACTGGAGTAATTTCCCATTTCCTTCTCCAGGCCTTTATACATATGGAGCTGAGGCAAACAGGGTAAAGTGACTTGCCCAGGTGTGTCACCTAGTAAACCTAGAAGGCAAATTTGTACTCAGGAAGATTAATTTTCCTAACTTTAGGCCCAGCACTCTAGCCACCTAAATGCCATATTCTTTCTACTCCCACTCAATTTTCTTCAGTGGTCTATCATGTCAATTTTTCTTACATTCTATTCATTTCTTTAACTCTTATTTTATGGCTAGATTTATTTATCTACCTCAGAGAGGAAAGTTGAGGTCCCTCACTAGTGTACTTTTATTATCTAAAAACTTACATACCCTATTGTTTGGTATAACTATTTCGTCATTGTCCATAGTATCTTTTAGCAAGATGTAATTTTCCTGCTTGTTTCTCTGAATTAGGTCTATTTTTGTTTTTGCTTTGTCTGAGATTGTGATTGTTACTTATGTTTTCAATCCATTAAAACTCTTCAATTTTTTTTTTCCTGGACAGTGTTATTTATCAGAAACCTTTAAGCCCCTCTTCATTCTATACTTTGGAAATTAATTTTCCAGAAACAAGGCTTTACACTAGTATTTAGATAGTTTACTAAAGTTATATTCATCTGTGAAAATGGTGCACTAAAAATATAACAAGCTAATCCAAAAGCAAATAACATGAATACTGAACTTATTTTACAAATTTTATAATCAAGGAAAATGTCAGTTGTTGAATAGGTGCTAGAAAAACAGTTGCATTAACAGACTGCTGGTAGAACTGTGAACTGGTCAAAAGTTCAGGAAAGCAATTTGGAACTATAAAAATACTCTTTGAGCAATGACACCATTTTTAGGAATATACTCCAAAGAGGCTGAAGACAAAAAGAAGAAAAGGAGCCATAAGTACAAAAATATTTATATCATCAGTTATAGCTGAAGTAAAGAATCATTCATATAATTTCTGGATTTGTCTTGGCAGGTATAGGCCTAGATAATTTTTTGGAGTTTAGTTATTTTAAATGGGATATTTCTTTCTATCTATTCTTGCGGGGTTTTACTGATGACATACAGAGAGGCTGATGATTTATGTGTATCGTGGCTAAAAATATTTTAAAAGATTCTCAAATGAAACCCTTTTTAAAAAATGCTCTTCTCTGTGACCAAAGGGCTATAAAATTGCATAGCGTATCACTGCTGGGTTTGTATCCCAAGGAATTCATAAAAGAGGAAAAAGGATACACCTGTGCAAAAACGTTTGTAACAGTTCTTTTTGTGGTAGCAGAGAACTAGAAAATGAGTATATGTCCATCAATTGGAGAATGGCTGAATAAGTTATGGTATATGAAAATAATGGAATATTACTGCTCCATAAAAAAAATGATAAACAGGCTGATTTTAGAAAGACCTGAAAAGATTTACAAGAAATGATACTGAGTGAAACAAGCAGAACCAGGAACCCATTGTACACAGTAACAGTAAGATTGTGCAATGACCAGTTATGAAAGACTTGATTCTTTCTCAGTGATTCAGGCATCTCAATAAACTCTGGATAGAATCTGTGTCCAGACAGATACCTATGGAGACTGAATGTAAATAAATACAGACTATGTTTACTTTTTTTTTCCTTCTTATGGTTTTTCCCTTTTGTTCTGATTTTTCTCTTCCAACATAATTCATAAAGAAATGTGTATATTTTTAAAAATAAATATACATATATAACTAGAAAATTTTTTCTTAAAAATAAAAAGGCTGTTCCCTATGTAAATCAAGAACAATATAGCAATATTTTCTTAAAATCATTATTTTGTCACAGATTAGGTACCTAATATAGAGAAGGAAATGATCACAGTAATCTAGGGTTTGATATCTAACAATCCTACTGGGGCAAGAATGGAGGAATAGGGATGAGGAAGCTATAGGAAAAACAAGCAAGTAGTCTGGCAAAAAGGTATAGACAAACTGAATTAAAAAAAACAACAACACTAAAACAACTTTACTATTACTAGGTAATGGTTATTTTACAAATAATATTCTACACATTATTTCAAAATACACTATATGATAGCTTTCTTTCCTACAGACTAAATAAAATAAAATCACATTTTTATACTGTGGGTTAGGACCAAGTTATTCAACTAAAAAGGTTTTATAGGCAAATGGAAATAAATTGATTGCTAGTATTATCAAAAGGTTATCAAAATTTTATACTAGTAATTTTACTAAAAGAATGATGTCATATTTTAATAATTAGAGATGATAAAAATATGCCTGGACTTCTTTCTGTACTAACTGAATTAAGTTAGGCAGACATCTGGAAAGAAAAAGACAAAAGAATTATCATTATCCAGATTCTAAAATGTTATCTCTATCTACCTACAGATCAATTTCTAATGGCAAAATGTAATACCAAAAAACAAAACAAAAAATACAAACAAACAAAAGAAATCACCCTATGCCAGATAAACTTGAAGTGGAAGTCTTATAGAATCATAGTAGCTCAAGACTCAAACAAAGACAATGAAAAATAGTATTTCTGCTAAAAAGCCTCTAGACCTTCTATAAATGGGCTGGTGCCTATTATTCATGTGTATGTCATATACTACTAGTACAAATGATCTTTTTTCACAGGTGAAATTTATATAACTAAAAGCCTAAAAAAAATGTTAAATGTCAAAGAACAAGAGAAATCAAGCTATAAGTTGGAAATACTAACCTGTGAATGATCTAACAAAAGCTGCAGGATTAAAAACAAACAACTGTAGGTTGAGTAGGACATGATATGCATATAGGATATATGCAAAGATAAACTGAGCACCTCACATTATAACCACAATATCTTAGAACATAATACTTCTGGGAAAGGCAAAGCAAGTCCCAGAAGACTACAATAGTGTCAAAGGAAGTAATTATAATTTATTTCAATTATAATTATATTCTAGTGTTTGATATAAGCAGCTAATAGCCTCTTGGTATAAAACTGATAACATCTCAATTAAAAAACAAGTCCTAATACAAAATAGACTGAATGGAAATTTTGAAGAGAGAAGTGAAGAAAAGAAGAAAAACTTTTTAAAGGAAGCAATTATATGGGTTAGTCAGCAAGTTTAAGGTGTACCCCCCCAAAAATGGACTGAAGACATTCAAAAGTCTCAGTATTAAGGCTTTTGGAAGCCCTGTATCTTGTATTTCCAAGCCCAGTAAACACAAGTTTCACTCTCATCCTAAATCTTATTATTAATTTTTTCTTCTTCTTGTTCAGGATTTCAATTGATTTTTTAAAAAATTTTGGATTTTTATTAATAAATTCTACCCTAAAGTCTTAATTTTAAACTAAATCTGTCCCTTCTTTCTTACCAAGTAATTGAAAGAGATTTAACTTTATTCCACCTTAGAAATTTATCTTATTAAAATTAAAGATAGAAGGGGGAAATTGGTGTCTTAAAAGATTCAAGGAGAAAAGAGAAATGTAAAATGCCAACAAGGGAAACTTGAAATGGAAGTAGAAAAATTTTCATTTACTTTTAACTATTACATAAAACCAGTATAATCCAGTTTAATCAGTAAGACATCTTTTAAACCTTAAGTCAAACAAAATAAAAAAGTAACCAAGAAAAATATAACATTTTCAAAGCAGGATACTCCTAGACATATATCCTAAGAAGACTAAATATAGGAATAAAGGAGATGAAAGAAAGAAAAAGACCCATGTATACAGAAGTATTTATAGTAATTCTTTTATAGAAAAAAACCGGAAATGAAAGGGCTGCCCAACAAGAGGTGAACTTGATAAACAAATTACGGTATAGGAGTATAAGGAAATATTACTGTACTTTAAGTAATGAATAAAGGGCTAATTTCCCAGACAAATTTTAAAATGGACTAAAATAATGAAGTGAGGAGAACAAAAATTATATATATATAATAACATTGTAAAGAAAAGTGACATTGAAAGACTTTAGAACTCTGATCAATGCAATGTTCAATCTGGATCCCAGGGGACAGAGGATGGAGCTTACAGAGAGAACACAGACTCAAACTGAAAAATGAGGTATTTTTGTACATAGCCAACATAAGAAATTTGTTTTGCTTTATCAGGTAATATATATGTATATAAAAGAGTTTTGTGTTTTTCCCATCTCCCCCCCAAAATTGGGGATGAGATGATAGTTCTCTCCTCCCCCCCCAAAAAAGGGGGTTTAAGTATTCTTAAAGAATGCAGTCAGTTAATAAACATTAAGGGCCTACTATGTGCCAGGCACTATGTTAAGACCTGGGGATACAAAAAAAAAAAAAAAAAAAAAAAATCCCCTATTCTCAGAGTTTACATTCTAATGACTGACAGTATGGAAATGCTTATTTTATCTGGTGTTTATTAGAGACAGAATAAAAAACTTAAAAGAAACAGAAGAACCGGGGAAAAAATTAAACTAAAAGATAAGTAATTGTAACAATCATGCTTGCCTTCAAATAAGAGAAGAGAAAAAGCACTTCCTTTTTTTTCTTGTAAAAGTGAGAGTCTGGATGTGGATATTGAATTTAACATCAGATTCAATTGATGTAAAGGTTAGTTTTGCTGCTACAGCAAGTGTAGTACAAGAAATGTTCATGATCCAGAGATGGAAAAGGCACTGAACATCTAGCTAGTCAAGATTACAAGCATCTTTGTGTTAGTTATGTCTATAGGGCCAAGTGCCACTTGGTAGTTCCATTGCCCATTACCCAGTTCTGGGCAACAGGACTGAAAGTCGTAGTTGCAGTAACAAGGGAGAAGGGGCTAATTAATGCCTAATTAAGAACCACAGTTCACAGTAGGAAGACAGTGACTACATGTCTTTCTGGATCACATCACACCCTGGAAGCACTGGAAATTTAAAGGCATCCAGAACTATTTATGAAAATAACAGAGAAAAAAGCCTAATGCTCAGAACAGTGCCACCTCTCACTCCTACTATAAAGAAAAGCAAAATTCAACTCTTAATGTAAAGTCCAAAGTCAAGAAATGGGGTGGAAAAATGAGCAAGCAAGAAAGGAATAACAAAAACAACCTAACAATAAAGATACTGTTGGTGCTGAAATATCAATATTGAAATGTGAGTGCAAGGACAGCTAGACGGCACAGTGAATAGAGCACTGGACTGGAAGTGAGAAGGACCTGAGTTCAAATCCAGCCTCAGACATTAGTTATGTGACCCTGGGCAAGTCACTTAGCCCCAATTGCCTCCAAAAACAGAAACAAAAACAACCCAGAACAGAGAAATCAAAACAGCTTTTTCTAAAACTATAAGTACTGAAACTAAGAACAAGGATTATCTGTAATGTGGATGAACTAACTATAAGTCTTTCTAATAAGATGACAGGTGAAATAAGTATGTTCATAAACATATTCAATATTTTACTAGAAATGTTATAGCAACAAGAAAAGAAATTGAAGGAGTAAGAATAAGCAACAAAGAAACAAAACTATCACTCTTTGAAGATGATATGATGGTATAGAGTGCCCAAGACAATCAACTAAAAAATTAGTTGAAAAATTAACATTAGTAAAGATACAGGATATAAAATAAATTCAAAAAATTATCAACATTTACATATATGTATATATAAAACAATAAAAGCCAGCAGAGTTAAGAAGACAAAATTACATTTAATTAACTACAAACAATAAAAAATACTTGGGAATCTTCCTGCCAAGACACAGTGAGGAACTATATAAACATAATTATAGACTTGTTGTCCCTTTCTTTCAACTCCATCTCCTCTCTCTCCCCACCTCCTGCACCCCAGAGTGGAGAAGTCTAACCTAGAGCTTCCATTCCACTTCACTGTATTCTTTCCCCTTGGTCCTGGAGGCCAGAGCTACAGATCCAAGATCCTCAAGAAATCACAGGGCTAGTGGAAATCTACAACCAGGTTCCTAGAAGTTTCTCTTCCCTTGGTTCTTGAATGGAGGGAGAAGGATGTTCCTTGGAGACTGAAGTAGAAAACCAGGATAAGGGAGTAAAGTTATCTCCCCGTTTGGCGATGGCTGAGAAACCAGAGCCACTAGAAGAAGCTGAATCGCTGGCGCTGAATGGAAATGAGGGTTCCCTCCAGGACCAGGACAGCATCAACCCTGAGAATCTTGAGCCCCAAGAGGAGAACTTTCAGCAGAAGTTTAGAAACTTCCGTTACAAGGATGCCTCTGGGCCCCGGCAGCTGCTCCAACATCTCCGACAACTCTCACGAAGGTGGCTGGACCCAGAAGTCCACACAAAAGAGCAGATGATAGACGTGCTAGTGCAGGAACAGTTCCAGGCCATCACAGATGATGGAATTACTGGTAAAAATCCTCTCATGAAAGTTCCACCAGGAGCAAGCCCGCTCTCTGCTGAAGCTAGAAGGCATGTGCCATAGAAGTAAGCTACGACTTTATACTTTTCTTGGACAGTTTAAGATTTTAAAAAATGTGTTGAATGTACTTTTACTTGGATTTCAAAGCCATATTAAAGTAGTTTTGAGTGAGACTGATCCTGTGGTGATTATCTGGGTGGTCGCCTAGTGCTTACTGCTTGAAAAAGGTGAAATAATGAGATTAAGACTCTGCTGCTACCATTTTCTTAGTTTTACCTAGGTAATCAATCAGTAAACATTTATGAAGCTCCTACTATGTACTAAGCACTAGGGATACCCCCCCCCCCAAAAAAAAAAAAAAACAACAAAAAAAGAAAATGAAAAGACTGTCCCTGCTCTCAACGAGCTTATAACCTAATGAGGGGAACAACATTCAAACAATCACATACAAAGTAAGCCATGTACAGAATAAATAGGAAATAATTAAGAAATAGAAAACATTAGAATTGAGGGGTTGGGAAAAGCTTCTTATAGAAGGTAGGATTTACAGAACCCAGGTTGACCACTACTCTAGGAATTATGTAGTCCCCAAGGAAGGAGGTTTGCTGATAATGTTATTAACCCCAGGAATATTTCCAACTGGATAATCTGGGCCTTCCCTCTGATCTTAGACTTTAAATAATTAATAATTAATAAATTAATAAAATAAATTAGACTTAAACTTTTTAAATCATTGATAGGGTATCACTTTAATTGAAGTCTCTTTACAGGTCAGTGTTGGAAGGCAGAAGAGGCCAGAGAGTATGGGGCCTTAATTTCTTTCAGCGTTCCTAATCAAACATTAAAATTTTGTTACATATTAGTTATATGTCAAAGTTATGCCTTCCTCTGGGAAAGGTCCTGCAATAGCTAACAAAAATAGTAAATATTTAAATAGGGCTTACTTACTACAATCTAGTACTAAGACAAAGTGCTAAGCTGAATAAATTGTGATATATGAATATTATGGAATATTATTGTTCTGTAAGAAATGACCAACAGGATGATTTCAGAAAGGCCTGGGGAGACTTAGATGAACTGATGCTAAGTGAAATGAGCAGGACCCAGGAGATCATTATATACTTCAACAACAATACTCTATGATGATCAATTCTGATGGACGAGGCCCTCTTCAACAAGGAGATGAACCAAATCAGTTCCAAGAGAGCAGTAATGAACTGAACCAGCTACACCCAGTGAAAGAACTCTGGGAGATGAGTATGAACCACTACATAGAATTCCCAATCCCTCTATTTTTGTCCGCCTGCATTTTTTATTTCCTTTACAGGCTAATTACACAATTTCAAAGTCCGATTCTTTTTGTACAGCAAACAACTGTTTGAACATGTATACATATATTGTATTTAGTTTATACTTTAACATATTTAACATGTATTGGTCCAACCTGCCATCTGGGGTGGGGGGGAGAGAAGGAGAAAAATTAAAACAAAAGGTTTGGCAATTGTCAATGTTATAAAATTACCCATGCATATATCTGGTAAATAAAAACTATAATTAATAAAAAATAAATAAATAAACATAATTATAAGACACTTTTCATATAAAGATCTAAACAATTTGGGAAAAAAAATTAATTGCTCACTAAGTCAAGTAAATGTAATAAAAAGGACAAGACTACACAAATTACTACTTATTCAGTGGCATACCAATCAAACTAGCAAAGAATTATTTTATAGTGCTAGAAAAAAAACAACAAAATTCATCAGGAAGAACAAAAGGTCAAGAATATCAAGGGTAATTAATGAGAGAAAGAAAATGGAGGAGGGAAAGAAAATATAATACCTTAAAAAAACTAACAAAACAGTAAGCATCAAAACAATCTGATATCACAAAGAAATAAGAGTGGGTGGAATAGATTAGATCAATAAAATGGATTATATTTAAATATATAGAAACAAATGAACATAGTAACCAGTGTTCAAAAAGATTTGAGCTATTAGGCATAGAACTCACTAATGGGTAACAACTGCTAGAGAAACAAAAACTATTGGGAAAGCAATCTGGAAGAAACTAGGCAAAGATCAAAATCTCACAGCATATACCAAGATAAAGTCAAAATAAGTAAATGACTTAAACATAAAGATAACATTATAAGTACATCAGGCCAATATGCATCTCTAACATATAAAGAACTGAGTCTAATTTATAAGAATATAAAAGCCACTCCACAATTGAGAAATTGTTAAAAGATATGAATGGGTATTTTTCAGAAGAAATCCAAGCTGTCAATAGTCATACCAAAAACATGTTTTAAATCACTAATAATTAAAGAAACAGAAATCAAAATAAATCTTTTATTTTTAGTGACAAAAATATTATTTTACTATTGAGAATAACAATTAGAAATATATAGTTTAAATAGACAATTTTCTCTTACTTCACTGGTACTGAAAAAGCACAAGCAATTAAACACTCATTATATCCTATTTTAAATTTGTTAGTTTCCTAATGACAAGTATAATGCAGTACTATTAACTTGAAAAGTAAATTCGGGGCAGCTAGGTGGCACGTGGATACAGCACCAGCCCTGAAGTCAGGAGGACCTGAGTTCAAATGTGGTCTCAAACACTTAACACTTCCTAGCTATGTGACCTTAGGCAAGTCACTTAACCCCAATTGCCTAGGCGCAAAAAAAACAAAAACAAAAACAAAAACAAAAAACACTTCTATCTCACCAAAAAAAAAAAAAAAAAAAAAAAAAAAAAAAAGAAGGCTTAACTTAAAATACACACACACACACACTAAAAATGGTCATACATATTTGCAATAAAGAGACTATATAGAAACAATTTCTCCTCCTTAGTTCATAGTAATATACAAAAATCCAAAGACCCTTAAATTAAAAACTGGTATTTTTAACACTTACTCTATCCTACCACACAAATCTTATAGAGAGGGAAGTTATGGCAATATGATGTTTATATTCAGTCTCTTGAGAACATAATTAGAAGAACCAAAAAGATAACCTTACTTTTCCAGTTTGTAAATTTGAATACTTCAATTCAGTTGATTAATTAATTGGCTGATTAATTAAGATGAATTTTATAAATTATATGAGTGTCTCTCCTTAAGACAAGAAGAACCTTGAAATGATCTCAAGCTTACTTTCCAATTTGCCATCAGTCAGGTCAGCACTCATTCAAACCTCCACCATCACTGGTTTAGTTATCAGAAGCTCCATAAAGAAGCAGTTCTTACAATGTATCTCTGAAATAGCAAGAAGGGAAAGTAAAGCTGAGGCTTAGTACAATATAGATAGTCTTCCCACATCTCAAAGAAAACGCTATATTGCTTCTAGTTCTTGTGCTATACTTTGTGACCAGAACTAATAATCTTTATAACAGAGGAGAAATCTAGCTCCAGCACAATCATAAGGCAAAAGATAAATGTTCAAGCACTGGCACTAACTGACCTATCTTTTCTTAAAGTACAAAATGGATGGGAAAAGGCAGGAAACACTTCTGAAACCAATTATGAGAATCCTAAAGGCACCCAACATAAAAATGGCCAATTTTCCCAAGAGTGCCTTATCTATAACCACAGACCTGAGCCTAAGGAAGTCCTGATTTACAGAAACTCTCCAGAGTGGAAAGTTTTCTGGAGAATTTGAAGCAGACTACTTACCTAAAGGAAAATCTCTCCATATTTCATAACAGTACCATATTGGTAGTTTCTTGGAACAGGTTTTCTATTTGGACCCAAAAGCAATAATCTTGAGATAAATTAGATAGACAGACAGAAAGATTGATTCATAATTTTTTATTGCAGAACAGACAAGCTTCTCAACAGGACTGTCTGCTGGGCAAATCACACCTTAAAAGACTAATACCTTCACAACAGGATGTCCTCCAGTAGATGCTTTTACTGCACCCCGACTACCTTCAGTTTCATAGTGAGCTCGATGATGTGTTTTGGGTTGTACTTCTATTTTCAGTTCACATTGTCCAAAATGAGTTGGTAATGGCCAATCTAGAGGAGGCAATGAGGATGTGCTACAAAAAAAACACAAAAGTGAATATTGCTTTACCATTATCAAAAGAAAAAAAAAAAAAAAAAAAAACCACCACACTATTTTACCAGTACCTGCATTTTAAACTAACTGATCTCAGAAATAAAGTATTTTTTAAAAAAAACTGAGTTAAGCAAAATAACTCATTAAAAATAATAAAAACTACACATGCTCTCCATTTTCCAGTTGTTTTTTACACAGATATAAGAAAATAATTATTTCTGAGCTTTGAATAGTTTCTGACCTTTAATTTTTTGGAAAATAACACCCAACTCTATTTTGTCCAGATCTATGATTTTACTGGTAAAAATGCTAAGGAAACTTTCTTTACCAATGCAATATGTAATTGTGGCTTATAGACTTAAAGAGGTGCCTGGATTAAATGGCTTGTCTAGTCATAGAGCCAGTATGTCTCAGAGGTAGGGAAGTATCTGGATTTTCTCTGCCATCTTAACTAGCCTCTAGTATGATTGTTATCTAGTTTCAATGCCATTTGCCTGATCAACTCTATCACATTCCCCATGGCAGCTTTTTTCTCCTTGGGTTACCTCTACCATCATTGCCCCATTTCTTCTTATAATCACCTTAGCTTATACATCTCATTTGGTTTTTCTTGGTTTTATCTGCAAAGGATAAGGCAGCCTTTCTTGCCAACACCAGCCTTTATTTTTGTTTTTGATCACATCTACTCCATAGTCTTTCTGGAGCTTTTCTTCTTAATAGTTGTTCCCCTTCCTGCTTTTTAACCTCTTTTTAACCAATTGAGGTAGCCCTTTCTAACTCTGAGATCACCTTTCACCTATATGTATATACACATTATAGTTTATAGGTTAATGTCTAGGTTAGTGGAGAAAGGGGGAAAGAATCTAAAATATGCTGTGAACTTACAAACTACATGCATCTTGGGTCACAATTTCAACACAACTTCTCTAGTAAATTGCTCTTTCTTATCTACTTCTCCACCCCCTTCTTTCCTTGTCCCTCTCCACCCCCACCTCCCTATCCTCTCTTTTCTCTCTCATCTTTTAACCTCTTCAAATCTACTGGATTTTAGAAAAAACTATGTGTGACATCTCCCCTATTTTTTATAAAATTATTTTCTCATTTAATTATCAATGTATATGAAACCATTACTCTCTAATTTATAGTAGTACTTACTTTTTAAAGGGTATAACAAATTCCAGACATTACTTTCAAAACTGTTGTTTTAATACTTCCTTTTGCTTACACATTAAAAAATATTTCAATGATCATTTGCAGGGATCCAATCCCCCTAATTTAAAACTGCTACTCCAGTAAAAAATTAGGGGAAAAATTTGAAAAATTCAACTTTTAACTGAGAACAATTCAGTTTGATACAGAATCCTTTTTTTGTGTGTTTGGTTGTATTTAACAAGGCTTTTTTTTTTTTTTTTTTTTTTTTTAAGTGTCTAGAGAATGAAAAGATAAAATTTATTAAAAAAACACAGGAGTGTTTATTTAAATGATGATTATTAGTAAACTATTGATCATAGATTATATTTAAAATATATTTGATTTCAGAATTGAGCTTTTAAAATAATGGTTTAAGCAGTAAAGTTTGATGTCAACATCAACATGAATGCACTATCTGAATTTTTTTAGAAGTATTTTATGTTCAAAAAATCAAAAACGAGGCACAAAAAAAACTGAACAAAATAATACCTTAAAAAAAAAAAAGAATAAGCCAAGTAATAAGGGGGAAAATCCAATGAAAAGAAGAATGCTTAAAAAGCAGAATAAGCCAAATGCTAAAAGATATACAAAAATTTACTGAAGAACTGGTTAAAAAGTAGAATTGGCTAAAAGAAAAAGAGGTGCAAGCTCATTGAAGAAAATAATTCCTTAAAAATCAGAACTGAGCAACTAGAAACCAACAAGTCCATAAGACATCAAGAAAAAAATGAAACAAAATTAAGAAAATGGTAAGAGAAGAAAATGTGAAAATCTCCATTAGAAAGACAATTTTTCTGGAAAAAAGATCAAGGACAGATAATTTTATAATTATTGACTATCTGGAAAAGCTATGAGGAGAGAGGGAGAGAGAGGGAGAGAGAGGGAGAGAGAGAGAGAGAGAGAGAGAGAGAGAGAGAGAGAGAGAGAGAGAGAGAGAGAGAGAGAGAGAGAGAGAGAGAGAGAGAGAGAGATTTTATTCAAGAAATTTCAGGAAAACTGCCCTGATGTTTTTACAACAAAATGGAAAAACAGAAACTGAAAGAATCCATCAATCACCTCCTAAAATAAGTCCCAAAATGAAAATTCCCAGGACTATAATAGCCAAATTCCAGAGTACCCTACTCAGGAAAAAAATAATATAAGCAGCCAGAAAGAATCAATTTAAATATCATGGAACCACAATCAGGGTAACACAAGATTTTAACAGTATCTTCATTAAGGGACTAGAGGATTTGGAATATAATATTATAGAAGGCAAAAGAGTTAGGATTATAACCAAAACTCACCTACCTAGCAAAACTGAGCATAATCCTTCAGGGAGGAAAATGGAGATTCAATGAAATAGAGCACTTTCAAGCTTCCTAATGAAAAGACCAGAGTTAAGGAGAAAATTTTACTTTCAAATACAAGAGTCAAGAGAAGCACAAAAAAGATAAGCAAGAAAGAGAATCATAAGGGATTCAAGAAGGTTAAACTGTTTACATTCGTACAAGACAATACTTATAACTCCTAAGAACTTTCTCATTATTAGAGGATATTTATATAGACAGAGGGCAAAGATATGAGTTGAATATGATGGGATGATTGTCTAAAAAATAAAATTAAGGAATGAGAGAGATGCATTGAGAATCAGAGAAGTAGAGCAAATTGTCTCAAAAAATGTGCAAAAAAGCTTTTACATTGGGGGGGGGGAGGATGGGAGACATGGGATGAAGTGTATAGAGCTTACTCTTGTTAAAAATGGCTCAGAAGGGACAGTTGGGTGGCTCAGTGGATAGAGTACTAGCCCTAAAGTCAGGAGGACCTGAGTTCAAATCAGACACTTAACATTTCCTAGCTGTGTGACCCTGGGCAAGTCACTTAACCCCAAATGCCTCAGCCAAAAAAAAAAAAAAAAAATACACTCAGGTGAATATAGAAATCTCCTACCCCCACAAGAAAGTAGAAGAGGGGCAACAGATAAAAAGAGGGCAGATTGGAGAAGGCAGTTAGAAACAAATCACTTTTTAGTATGGACAGGGTGAAAGAAGAGAGACTATTAAGATAAACAAGGAGGAATAGGATGGAGGGAATGCCATGAGTAATAATAATTTTGAGAAAACAAATTCAGTATACTTCTTTAATAAAGACCTCATTTTTCAAATATATAGAGAAATGAGTCAAATTTAAAAGAATACAAGTCATTCCCCATCATTCCCCAACTAATATATGGTAAAAGAATATGAACAAAGAGTTTTCAGATGAAGAAATCAAATAATGATTATCAGATGACCAGACCATAGTCATATGAAAAATGCTTAAGTCACTACTGATTACAGAAATGCAAATTATAACATGTATTGGACTACCTGCCATCTAGGGGAAGGAGGAAAGAAAAATCTGGAACAGAAAGTTTTGCAAAGGTCGATGTTGAAAAATTATCCATGCATATGTTTTTAAAATAAAAGACTTTAAAAAAAAAAAAAAAGCGCAAATTAAAACAACACTGAGGCCACCCCACACCTATCAGATTGGCTAATGATAACAAAGGAAAATATAAAATGCTGAAAGATGTGGGAAAATTAAGACAATGATTGCATGGCTTGTGGAGTTGTGAATTAATTCAACCATTCTGGAGAGCAATTTGAAACTATGTCCAAGGGTCCTAAAATCATGCACACCACTGCTAGATCTGTTATCTAAAAGAGATCAAATGAAAAGAAAAAGATTCTATTTGTAAAAAAAAAAAAAAAAAAAAAAAAAATTATAACAGCTCGTTTTCTGGTGGGAAAGAATTGGCTATACTCATCAAATGGGAAATAGCTGAGCAAATTGTGGCATATTATAATGGAATACTACTGTGCTGTAAGAAATGACAAATAGCATGCTCTCAGAAAAACATGGAAAGATTTACATGAACTGATTCAAGTGAAAAGAACAGAACCAAGAGAACAATATACATAATAACACAATATATTATTATTTTATATATATATATATATATATATATATATATTATTATATATATAATATATAATAACACAATAATATTGTATAATTATCAACTATGGATGACTTGGCTATTCTCTGCAATACAATGCTGCAAGATAATTCCAAAGGACTGAATGATGAAAAAATGTTACCTTTCTCCAGAGAAAGAACTAGTAGAGTTCTTCCTGAGTTCAAATCTGGCCTCAGATACTTACTAACTGTATGACTCTGAGCAAGCCACTTAAGCCTGTTTGTCTCAATTCCTCATTGTAAAAATGAGCTAGAGAAGGAAATGGCAAATCACTTCAGTATTTTTCCCCAAGAAAACCCCAAATGAGATGACAAAGAGTTGGACACATTGAAATAAATGACATACTATATAAACTTGTCATATAAATGATATTAAAACTGGTTGGTAAGAATTATACAATACAGGAGTTCTTTTTAAAATCTCATTTATACTACAGCCTTTAAATAGAATATTATTCAAATTCAAATGTTCAATTAAAATCTCTTTAATGCTTAAAGCTTCAGTAAAGGCAATGCATGAATTAAAAACTAGCTATAATTACATGTACTTTCCTAAGACAAAGGTATAGAAAAATAAGACTTTAGATTATTACACACAAGATCATAAATGTTTTTTGAATTTATTTGACCCTCAAAAATAAAAAATGAATGACACTAACAAATGAAAAAGACTCTTTTTATTGTAAGACCCTATAATGAATACACAGAGAAATACTGAATTTCTAACTTCACAATTCAACACAATGAGAATGCTAGAATGAGAAAAAGGGAAATTAACAAAATAAAAGGAAATAAACTGCTATCCTATGCTGAAACTATCATAAAACAGACATAAAGGTAAATTTTTACTATTGTAAGTGAACTAATACATAATGGAAAAGGCATGACTTGAAAAAGAATGGGTTAAGTAGCTAGTTTAATGAACCTAAAATATCATCAATCTACTCAATAAGAAAGCTAAAAAAAAAAAAATAATAAAAATTTAAATAAAAGGGTAATCTTCTGTTTGATAAACCCAAAGACATCAGCTTCTGGGAAAAGAACTCACTATTTGACAAAAACTGCTGAGAAAACTGGAAAATAATAAAATAATATAGCAAAAACTAGGCATAGACCAACACTCAAGGTAAAGTCAAGATGTACACACAATTTAAATATAAAAAGTGATATTATTGCCTGTCATGGGGGAGGGAGGGAATGGAGGGAGGGGGGGATAATTTGGAAAAATGAATACAAAGGATAATATTATTTTTAAAAATTACTCATGCATATATACTGTGGGGAAAAAAATTCTAAATAAAAAAAAAGAAAAAAAGAAAAGTTAAATTTATTGAAAACTGTAGAGAATGCAAGATCCCTCTGCATTAATTGGGTTTCTTTTTGCTACTAATAATAGTACAATTAATATGGTCCTTTGAGATTTTAAATGCATTTAATTCAAAAGTCTATAAGATAGGAAGTGCAAGGAACATTAGGCACATTTTGCAGATGAAGAAACAATCTCTTTGAGGTTAAATAATTTGCTCATTATAATTCAGCTAATAAATGGGATTCAACCCCCCCCCCCAAAAAAAAAGTGATATCATAAGCAAATTAGGAGAGCAAGGAATAATTTACCTGTCAAATCTATGGCAAGAGAAGAATTTATGACCAAACAAGAGATAAGGAACATTATAAAATAAAAAATAGTTAATTTTTATTACATTAAGTTAAAAAAGAGTTTACGCAAATAAAACCAATGCAACCAAAATTAGAAGGAAAGCAGAAAGATAAGAAACAATTTTTTAATAATAGGTTCTTAATTTCAAAATATTTGCAAAAATAATCTCAACATTCAACTTTGCAAAACCTTGTGTTCCAAATCTTTTCTCCCCTCCCTTAGACAGCAAGTAATCTAATGTATGTTAAACATGTGCAATTCTTCTATACATATTTCTACAATTATCATGCTGCACAAGAAAAATCAGATCAAAAAGGAAAAAAATGAGAAAACAAAAAGCAAGCAAACAACAATAAAAAGGTGAAAATCCTACATTGAGACAGTTATTCCCCACAGTCCCCTTTCTAGATAGAGAAATGGCTCTTTCTATCTAGTGGAACTGGCCTGTATCAACTCATTAGAAACAATGTTCTTAGCCAGTATTTCTGATAAAAGCCTTATTTCTCAAATATATAGTGAAATGAGCCAAATTATAAGAATACAAGTCATTCCCCCCAAATTGATAAATGGTCAAAAGATATGATCAGTTTTCAGATGAAGAAATAAAATCTAAATATAGTATATGAAAAAATACTGTACAGAAATACAAGTTAAAACAACTCTGAGACACAACTTCATACATATCAGATTCACTAATATGACAGAAAAGGAAAATGATAAATGTTGGAGAAGATGTGGCAAAATTGGAACATTGATGTATTGCTGGTAGAGTTGTGAACTGATCTAACCATTCTGGAGAATAATTTGGGATTATGTCCAAAGGGCTACAAACATCCAATGCAAATACTTTGATTCAGCAATACCACTACTGTATGAGCTGTATGCATCCCAAAAAGATCATTAAAAAGCGTTATGTACAAAAATACTTATAGTAGGTCTTTTTGTGGTGGCAAAAAATTGGAAATTGATGGGATGTCCCTCAATTGAGAAATGGCTGACCAAGTTGTGGTATATGAATATAATAGAATATTACTATGCTGTAAGAAATGATGAGCAGGTAGATTTCAGAAAACCTTAAGATTTAACATGAACTGACGCTAAGTGAAAAATGAGCAAAACCAAGAGAACATAAAAGACACACCAAAATCAACCCTGTGTAATGTTCAACTAATGATTGACTTAGCACTTCTCAGCAATACAAAGATCCAAAACAATTCTAAAAGACACACGAAGGAAAATAATCTGTACCCAGAGAAAAAACTGGAGAATATGAATACAGATTGAAGCAAACTATTTTCACTTTTTTTTTCCTTATGGTTTTTCTCTTTTGTTCTGATTTGTCTTTTACAACATGACTAAATGGAAAAATGATTTATGATTATACATGTTTAATCTACATCAAATTGTTGTCTTGTCTTAGGACAGAGAAAAATTTGGAACTCAAAAACTTATAAAAATGAATAATGAAAATATATTTACATGTAATGAGAAAAAATAAAATACTATCAAGGGGGAGGGGTTTAGAAGAAGAAAGCTACTAGCAGGATCTGTGTGAAGCATAATGTTCATATCACAAGAGGCAGACATACCACTAAATGCTCATCAGAACATTTTAAAAAATTGTGGGCTACATTTTAAGATAATGAAGACTGTAATATTTATTTATTGCCCATATGTCAAACTGCTTTTGTAACATTTAATAAAAATGGATAAGAAAATGGGCCCCAGGTTGGAAAGAAGGATAGACTGCTTTCAGGAAACTTCAAAACTTCATGGAAATCTGAAAGCAAAATTATGGTGATGTTGCAATTTAGCAGTGGGTGTGCAATACCACTGGTCTCTGAAGAACTCAACATAAGTATGTAAGTAATTGTGGGAATTGAATGATCCACAATGATTCCATCCTGTGACTCAATTCTGGAGCTAGCTCAGTTCCTTTTCTATTCAATTTTGGGTCTAAAACCAATTTCTGGTTAATTGGTTAATTAATCTGTTAACTGCACATGTTGGGGAAATGTCATTAAATTGTGGGGATTGAGAAAAAACTTTACTGCATTATTTGAACCCTACACCAACTCTCTCTGCTGCTTAGAGAACTTTAATTAAAGATCTAGGTTATGCTGACCAAAAACCGACTAAAGACTGATGCAAGAAATTTTTTCACAATTTTGTATCTCAAGCAATGCATAGGACCCATATGACTTATATTAAAACTGGCTTCATATTGGTTAATCAGTTGTTGCCATGTCCCTTTGAATAGTCACTTGGAGGAGATGAGATACCTCTTCTTCTGATTTCAGGAAAATGAACTTAGTTGCTCTCCCCTTTCTAATTCAAAAATTCCCTAATCTTTCCTTCAATTATAAATTAAATTACCTAATATATCCTGGTTAATCGTTTCCTTTTAATTAATTGCTCTTATTTGATAGTTATAATACATAAATCTTTAATACCTAAAAATCTCCCCCAAAACTGAATAAGGACTGGTCCCAATTTGTTATGCAATTATCAAGTATTGCTTAATAAATCTATATTCTTGAAAGCTTGAACTTTTGATTCCTCAGACATTTCATTTTTCCCGCCACAGTATCACAGAAAGCAATAGAGAGATAATGATGTGAATAATAAGGCACTAACACCTAAAAAACATGAGAGACTAAAGTATACAAAGAAATCATATGATGGGGAAAAAAAGGGTGGTTACATGGCAAGAGATTACAAGTGAATGACCAGAGCATTAAATGGGTAACCTTGTGATGTGGGGGGAAAACATCAAGGAAGGCCTCCATAGCAATTTGGGTACTCCCTTCTGAAAGAAGAAACAAGACCATGAAAAGTGACTAGACAAGAATGGATTACAATATGCATTACTGAACAGAAACTCTAATTCATAAGATTCTAATACTAATAGTAATTAAAAAAAAAAAAAAAGGATGGAAAATTTTATAAGAAATCTGTGGGCACAATAGGGAGATCCAAAAAATGGCTAAACTGAAACTAGAGATGCAGTCAGAAAAGTCGTAATTAGTAATTATACCAAATAATATAAACAATATAGTCATCCATGGTCAACACCATACAAATAAAGGGATATACTGCTGGTATAAATTACAACAGAAATTATTATGATGAGTAGATAAAGAGCTAGGTCTGGAGTCAATGAGAGTGGCGTTCAAATCCAGCCTTAGACACTTAGTAGCTATGTCCCTGGGCAAGTCACTTAACATTTGCTAGTCTGCTAGTTCTCAACTGTAAAAATGTAGTAAAAGCATCTACCTCCCAAGGTTGTGTTGAGGATCAAATGAGACACGTCAAAAGCACTTAGCACTGTGTGTGACTTATAGTAGGAGCGAGCTGTTGTAGATTGATTTAGAAGCACAGAATGTATAAGTCATCTTTTTTTATAGGTTATATAGATCAGGAGATAAGTAGACTTAAAATAAGTTTTACATCTGTCCACATATAAGCCATGTTTCATGGATGGTAGAATTCTTGAGGCATCCTTAATTCACAATACATTAATGTGTAAAAGCTCAGTGGCAATTACTTTGCCACATTCAATATTGATCAACTGCCTAGTAAAACTACCAGATTCTATTTTTTTGGTTTAGTTTTTTGTTTTTTTAAAAAGCATACAGATACACACACAAATATACTTTTAAGAATATTAGGAATTATGCAAGTTTCTGGGAACAGAGACAACAAATGCAACAGTCTTAGGCAGCAAGGAAGATAAAACACACATGTCTAGAAATCAGAGGAGAAAGAAGGATAACCACGGAAAGATAGGACTGGGGAGAGATAGGGGCTTTATAGTTTGAAGGAAAATCAAACTTCTGAGTGAGATAAAGGCATATGAGATTTCCAAGGATAGCTGAAGGAAGGCTCCAAAGCAAGAAGTACATTGCTGAACTTAAAGAACAGTTCATAGCACAAGTAATCTAGAATGTAAAGGGATGACAGGGATTAATAGGAATTAAAGTGGGAAAGCAAAATCAAAGTAAGGTGAAGAAATGTTCATTTTTATTTTAGAGGCAAGAGGAAACCAATGAAAGTTATTGAAGGGAGAATGAGTGGAATAAGTTATGTATGAAATAGACAGAAGGTTCTTTTAGCAACTCTAGAGAGAATGGCTGAGTAAGAGGCCATTATGATAACTTGGATGAAAAATGACAGGGATGGGGCAGCTAGGTGATACAGTGGATAGAGCACCAGCCCTGAAGCCAGGAGGAGTTGAGTTCAAATCTGTCCTCAAACACTTAACACTTCCTAGATGTGTGACCCTGGACAAGTCACTTAACCTCAATTGCCGCTGCCAAAAAAAAAAAAAAAAAAAGACAAGGACTAGATTAAGATAAGAATTATAGAAGTGGATAAGGGACTACTTTAAGGAATATTATTGGAGTAGAGGCATGAAATAAAAAGTTTAGAAAAAAGCAAAAATGTTGTTAATAGTAAAGCAAATATAATTCATAAAGTTATTAAGCCTGCAGAAAAGGCTAAGGGGCTGTCCCCGTTTTTATTGCTATTATGATTGCTTCTGGTAATTATGACAATTTACAGAATTTGAATCAATAAATATACTATAAACCAAAAAAAAAAGGCTAAGGAATTTATCACTTGCTCTGAAGCATATGAAAATTTACGGCAGACAAATCACTTTTATTTTTAAAAAGGACAAAATAATTGATAAAGAAGATAAAACTATATAATGCAGAATAAATTATCAGTGATTAGATACTAAATACTAAACAAGTATTACAATACCTCTCTATCATATCTGAAATATTTTTTAAAAAGAAGATGCACAGAATTGAGAAGTCTGAGGTAGTAGAAATGACAAGAAAAATTCATGTCCTTCCTCCAAAGACAGACCAGCTATATAACCATAGACAAGGACTTTACTGCTTAGAACTCCAGGAAATTTTCAACATACAGTGTTTTTCCCCACACAAAGTTTCTGACATGTATTAAAAATTAAAAGCTTAGAGGGAAAAGTACCTACATTTACAAAAATGTTTGCAGCAGCTTTTTTTTTTTGTGGTACAAAGAATTGGAAAATGAATAGATGCCCATCAATTGGGGAATGGCTGAACAAATTGTGGTATATGAACATAATGAAATGTTATTGTTCTGTTAAAAAAAGATCAACAAGCTGATTTTAGAAAGGCTTGTAAAAATTTACACGAACTGATGCTGAGCAAAACAAGCTAAACCAAGAATACATTCTACACAATAACAGCAAGAATGTGTGATGAACTATCAAAGATTTGGTTCTTCTCAGTGATTTATGATTCAAAGTAATCCCAATAGATGCCATCTGCATCCAAAAAAAGAAGTAAGGAGACTAAATATAAATCAACACATGCTATATTCACTGCTTTTTTCCCTTTTTTAATCTCTCCTATGGCTTTCCCTTTTGCTCTGATTTTTCTCTTGCAACATAATTCATAAAGGTATATTAAAAATAAATAAATTTACTAGGGGAAAAAAAATCTAAGGCCCATAACAATTCCATCCCATTACTCTACCCACCCAAACCCAAAGGAGGAGGTTGTTGAATATAGAGGGACAGGGTTTTTTTTTTTTTTTTTTTTTTTTTTTTTAATAAGTAAGGTTCACTGAATCATAAGAAAAAACTAACAGTTAAAGCATAAAGTATTCAAAAAATTTTTTCAAGGAACATAATGCTAAATTATATGTTTCAATTGTGAGAAAAAGAGAAAAGAATAGCCAGGGGAAACATACAGATAAAATGGAAAAGAAAAAACAATGGGAGAAAAATGGTAAAGAAAGACAAATATAGATAGAACGAGTTACAGATTATGCATTAAATGGTGATAAGATAAATTGCTTGACAAAAATATTCATTTGTCAAAACTCAGAGAGCTGTGTAGTGGCAGAGTCAAAATCAGAACTCTAGCAATCTAATATCCCACCAAAATCATTGTTTTACAATACAGGATAATCTGCCTGCCATTTAAGTATTTTACAATTATAGCTAGCTACCAAAAAAGTATCAAAAATCACCCTAAAACATCTTAATAAAAATTTTTAACTTGGATTTTAAGCTATTAACTCTAAAGAAAATGCAATATGCTACTTTGCACAGAAGTAGTTACATTAAGTTAAAATCCATGATATATAATTAATGTGTTCCAAAGAAGAAATCATATTTACTTATTTGTATTCCCTTACCGAAATATAGGGGTATGGCCAGGCTTTGGTTTATTCCAGGTAAAGTGCGAAGGAACTGAAAGAAATTGATCACTAGACAAATCTTTCTTTAAAGGATGCTGAGACCCAGGGCTATCATCTATAGTACTTTCTAGGGATGGTGATAAATTTCCTTGGTCGTCTGAACAGACATCTATTTTTCCTGGCAAGGTAGCAGTTTGATCCTCAGAAGTCTTTCTTGTTTTCAGAGGGATATCAGTCTCTGCACAGCACTGAAATGAAAAGTGTGCGGGACTCAGACTTTGCACACCATGGAGAGAAGTATTTAGCCATGTGTCTTCTGTTATACTTCCTCTGGGAGAGTGACCAGGAGAGTGGGTTGGTGAATGATGAGGTGAGAGTGAACCAGCATAACAAATCTCAGCACTGGAGTGTCTTCGTTTCCCACATGGAGAGGTAGGTCTTGATGAAGGCCTGGATGTTGGTCTAGGGCTAAGCCAATTTTCATCAGTGATACTAGTTCTAGGAGAATGACAAGGAGATTGCCTAGGTGATAATGAATTTCCAAATCCATACTGTTGTTGCCAAGATTCGTCACCAGGACAGCATCTTGGAGAACCACCAGGAGAAGCTAAAGGAGAACCAAGTGTAAATCGGGCAGCAGCTTCATTGAGCTCAGACTCTACATCATCATAAACATGAGAGATAGACTCACAAGAAGAAGCATCTGAGAACCAGCTCCTGGAAGAAATGCTGCTGGCTGGGCTTGGACTAAGGGATGAGTCTCTGTACGATGGATCAAGAGGAAGATATAGATGATCCCTAGAAGGTCTTTCCAAATAATCACCTTCAGAGCCATTTGTGTGCAGTTCATCTTCATGAGCATCTATTCCTTGATGACAGTTGGGAGAAATGGATGTAATTTGAATACTAGGGCATTCAAAAGGTTTGGGACCACCTAGTGGACTATACTTAGATTCAGGAATCTCACAAATTCCTTCATAGTTTTTGTGACCCTGCAGCTGAAGAGGTGGTGACAAAACTGAGGTATGAGACTGTAATCCATGGTGAGGAATGCAAATTGGCTGGTGTACAGTTGATGGAGGTTGATCTACATTAAAGATGTAAATGGATGCACAATCAGCTGGTTCAGTATCTGGCAAAGAAAGAAAAAAAAAAATACAATGACTACAAATAATGTAAAGAAGAACATAAAAATGAAGCCAAATACTTATTGTTAAAACAATTTTGGTCTTCAAAGAATAAAATACCTCTTCCCTTTCTGTAAAGAAAGGAGACTATAGATATGAAATGTTGTACACAATTAAAGACGAAGTCATTACACTCAATGGGTAGTTATCATTTGTTACAAGGAGAAACTAATGGTGGACTAGAGGGAAAGAAGAGGAGACAATCATTTGATGTAAGAACAAAATCCATTAATAAAACTTTAAAAAAGAAACTAAAGGCTAAAGAGACTCATAGAAGATAAAATGGATGTCTGTAGAAATTTACAAGTTTTGTACAACAAAATCAATTATGTAAAATTAGAAGGAAAATAGATAATGAAAAAAATATTAACAGAAAGTTTGTCCAAGTGTCTCATATCTAAGATATATAAGGAATTGATTCAAATTTATAAAATTAAGAACCATTCCAGTAGATAAATGGTAAAAGATATGATAGAAGTTTTCTAAGGAAGAAATTCAAGCTATATACAGACGTACAAAAATATTCCAAATTGTTAACAGAGAATGCAAATCAAAGCAACTCAAAGTTCTACTTCACACATGCATCAATTAGACAAAAATGACAAAAGGGAAAATGACAAATGTCAGCTGAGCTATGGGAGAACAAGAACACAAATGCACTTCTAGTAGAGTTGCAAAGTGATATAGCCATTCTGAAAAGCAATTTGGAATCATTCCCCCAAAAGTTATCAAAATGTACATGCCTTTCAACTCAACAATACCATTATACTCTAAAAAGAACAAAGTAAAAAGGAAATGGATTCATATGTACAAAAATATGCATGGTAGTTCTTTTCCCGGCAAAGTAAAATGGCACTCACTTATGGGGCTAAAATATGGTATAAGAATGTAATAAAATATTATTGTGCCACAAATGTAATGGATTGTTGCACCGCCAAACTGGAAAGAATTTAATAAACTAATGTAGAATGAAATGAGCAGAAACAGAAAAATTTATAAAACATCACAGCATTAAAAGGAAACAACTCTGAAAGACTTTATAAGTCTTGAGCAATGCAATGACAGATCATGATTCCAGAAGAATGAAGATGACGTAAGAAAGCCACCTTCTTCTGGAGAAGTGATGGATTTAAAAATGTAGAATGAAGCATCTATTTTGGACATGGCCAATGTAGCAATTTATTTCATCTGAGAAAACATATTTGTTATGAAGATTTTCCTTTTCTTTATCGTTCAAGGGTCGGGGGGGGGGGAGTAAGAGGAAAGAAAAAAATTTTGTTAATTTGGAAAAAATGGAGACGGGGGGGGGGGGGGGAAGAGAAAGCCTACCAGCCAACCTCCAATCAATATTTTAAGTCAGATAGAGATTTTTTACATTTGTGCACATACACTTGTATTTCTAACATTTCTAGAACTGTAAAAAATAAGGTTAATAACACAGTGTATGTAAGCCAATTAATTCAACCTAGAGTGTGCTAAAAAATTTAGGTCAACCTAAATGTCTGTATGAACACATGCTTAATCAACAGTGCTGACAATGGGTGAGAGAATGATTCTTCAGCATCCAGTATTACACCCAGCATTTTACTGTTATAATTTTAAAAGAGCGAGAGAAAATAGATGGTTCAGTGAAATCTATCACAACTACCACAAAGTAATTCAAAGAACACCATCTTCACATAAAAAGTTCAAATCTTTCCTAGAATAATTCAATCCAAGCCAATCATACCATATTCTCTACTGAGTATTCCTCATTATCTTCCCTATATAAATATCCTATAAGTTCAATAATTACTAAAATAGAATTATGTACAATCAGCTTTATTAATGATATAAATCTATTGTTGTCATGTCTGACTTCTTAAATTTGTGGTTTTCTTGGTAAAGACTTGTTTTCCATCTCCCCTATAAAACATAAATACTTAAAACTTTTGAAAATGTCTAGCATGCTATGCAAGGTATTAATGTCATACCAGTTATGTAGTTGAACTTGATTATTTTTATATCTGGTACTAAAAAGTAATAGTATTTATAAAGTGCTTTAAGGGTTGCAAAGTCTTTTATATGTTCTCATTTGATTCTCAACAATTCCATAGATGGTGTAATTATCCCCATTTTAAAGGTGTGAAAACAGCTTTAGAAGCACATAGCTAGTATGTCTGAAATCCTCTGTTTTCTAACTTATTCTAATTCTTCTTTATATCCCCATCTATTTGCCCAGCGCTTGGAACATACTAAACATCTAAGACTGTTGAATGAAGCAGGATTCAAACTTTTTTTTTGGACTTAGATCTAAGTCTAATACTCCATATAAGAAGACAACTAGCTGACTCTAAGAGCTAAATTACATACTGAACGTATAGACTTTCAGAGAAATGATCACTAAAAGTTCACTTAAGGAACACTTCATAGGGGAACTGAAGATAAGTTGAGGGAACTATTATAATCCACAGGTTTGCAAATTTGTTTCATCCCTGACACTTCACTTTCATTCACTCCACATACTGAATCAGTTACCAAAACTTATTGTTTCTGTCTCCAAAATATCTCCCATAGAATCATCACTCTCATCAACTTTTTAGGACCTCCTAATTTGTTCCTTACCTCAGGTTTCTCTCCATTTGAACACATCCTCCACACAGTTGATTATGATTTTCCTAAAACCCAGATGAAATATCCAGCGGCACCTTATTATCTCAAGAGTCAAATATAAATTCCTCTATTTAGCACTTAAAAACCCTACATTTTCAGGTTTATTTCACATAATTTGCCTCATGGTCTTATGGGCTAATCAGGTTTCTCATTGTTTTTTTCATTTCCTCTGTGCTTTTACAGTGGCTGACTGCCTTCCAAGTATGAAATGTACTTCTTCCTCAACGATGCCTCTTTTTTTTTTATTATTAAAACTTTTTTTGACAGTACATATGCATAGGTAATTTTTTTTTTAAACAATATCATCTCTTGTACTTTCTTCTGTTCCGAATTTTTCCCCTGCTTCCTTCCACCCCCTCCCCTAGATGGCAGGCATTCCCATACATATTAAATATCTTGTAGTATATCCTAGGTACAATATATGTGTGTAGAACCGAATTTTGTTGTTGTTGTTGTTGCAAAGGAAGAATTGAATTCAAAAGGTACAAATAATCTGGGAAGAAAAACAAAAAAAAATGCTCAGAGTTTACACTCATTTTCCAGTATTCCTTTTCTGGATGTAGCTGATTTTGTCCATCATTCATCAATTGGAATTGGATTAGCTCTTCTCTATGTTGAAGATATCCACTTCCATCAGTATCATTGTTGAAGTATAGAATGATCTCCTAGTTCTGCTCGTTTCACTCAGCATCATCAACGATGCCTCTTAAGACTCTCTACTACACTCTTTCAGGCCTAGATCAAGTGTCACTTTTCACATGAGGCCTTTCCTAATCTTCATCTACTAATGTCTTTCTTGCCTCTGCAATCACCATTTGTCATTTTTATATATGCTTTAGCAGTCTGGTGAAGCCTACACACCCTTCTTCAGAATAATATTTTTAAGTGGATATAAATAAAATACACAGCATTATTTAAAAAAAAAAAAAACCTATTATACTGAAATACAGTTACCAAAATACTGATAAAATAAAGACTCTGTACTCTACCGGCATGTTAGTCTGCAAAAGAATATAAATCCTTAAAAAACAAAACAAAACAGTATTTTATTTTTCCAAATAACATTCAAAAATAGTTTTAAACATTAATTTCTTCAAGATTTTGCTTGGGTTTATCAAACAGTAATTATTATAGTCATTGATTATTGTGAATTGTGTGCCTAGCCTATTCTCCTGATCCAACACTCTTCTCTCTCAGCCAGAATCAGATGATTTATAACAAGAGTTTTAGGTATAGTATTGTGAAGCATACTTTTTATACATTCTTTTATGGGAGGGGGGTTTAGTCTATGTTCTCTTTTGCAACATGATTAATGCAGACAAGATTAGAAGGGAAGCAATAAACTAGGAAAATATTTTTACATTCAAAGGTTCTGATAAAAACCTCATTTCTAAAATATATAGAAAATTGACTGAAATTTATAAGAATTCAAACCATTCTCCAATTGATAAATGGTCAAAGGATATGAAGAAATTGAAATTATTTCTAGTTATATGAAAAGATACTCTAAATGCTGGTTGATCAGAGAAATGCCAATTAAGACAACCCTGAGATACCACTACACACCTCTCAGATTGGCTAAAATAACAAGAAAAGATAATGATGAATGTTGGAGGGGATGCAGGAAAACTGGGACACTGATGCATTGTTGGTGGAGCTGTGAACAAATCCAACCATTCTGGAGAGCAATTTGGACTTATGCTCAAAAAGTTATCAAACTGTGCATGCCTTTTGATCCAGCAGTGTTACTACTGGGCTTATATCCCAGAGAGATCTTAAAGAAGGGAAAGGGACCCATACATGCAAAAATCTTTGTGGCAGCCCTTTTTGTAGTGGCTAGAAACTGGAAACTGAATGGATGAATAAACTATGATATATGAATGTTATGGAATATTATTGTTCTGTAAGAAATGACAGAGATGCCTGGAGAGACTTACATGAATTGATACTCAGTGAAATGAGCGAACCCAGGAGATCATTATACCCGGCAACAACAAGAGTATACGACAATCAATTCTGATGGATATTGCTCTCTTCAACAATGAGATGATTCAAACCAGTTCCAATTGTTCGGTGATGAAGAGAGCCATCTACACTCAGAGAGGACTGTGGGAACTGAATGTGATTCACAACATAGCATTTTCACTCTTTTTGTTGTTGCTTGCTTACATTTTATTCTGCCTTTTTTTTTTAAAACTGGTTTGATTTGATTTTTCTTGTGCAGCACAATAATTATATAAATATGTATGCATATGTTAGATTTACCATATATTTCTACCATATTTAACATATATTGGACTACTTGCCATCTAGGGAAGGGCATAGGGGAAGAGAGGAAAAATTGGAACACAAGGTTTTGTAAGAGCTAATGTGGAAAAACTGTCCACCCATGTTTTCTAAAATAAAAAGCTTTAATAAAAAATAAAACTGTGACTAATACAGAAATATGTTTTGCATGATTACACATAGATGATCTATATCAAATAGTTTGTTTTCTCAATTGGGAAGAGGGAAGGAGGAAGAGATTTTGAAACTCAATTTTAAATACAAATGTTAAAAATTGTTTTTACATGCAATCAGGAAAAAATAAAATACTAAATTAAAAAAAAAAAAAGAATGATACTTAAAAGTCTGAGTCTTGTTGCATTTACAAAGTTAAATTAACATTTTCAAATATAACTTGTGTTCTGACCAACTGATTATATTTAATATCCAGGATACTTTGAAAAAATGGAGAAGTTATGAGTATTTTTTTTTAGGTAAAGATGATCAAATATTTAAAAGTTGTTTTTATGTTTAATTTACACATTTAAAAAAGAAAAAAACAGTAGATTGATCCTACTAATTCTAACTATATCATTTCTATTTCAAACTATTTATATTATAAAAAAGATACTTTTCTTAGAAGAAAATTCTGTTGAAACTGAATTAGACAATTTATCTTTATATAAAAAAAAAAAAATCAGAGGAAGGACGTTTTTAGTGCCGTTGAAGAAACATTATAATTTCTGTTGTTATCTAAACCTCATTAGAAATGAAAGCAAAAAGGACTATGATAAATTGTTTCTAAAATTTTTTTCTATAAAACTCAATATATACATTATAAGCAACAAATCAGGGTAAAAAGAAAAAATGTTATATAAAATTTTAATCTAAAAGCTGTATCAATAAGGGTAAATAAACATCTTCAAAATGTATGGACTTTTTTCAAATATAAGTCTTTATTGTTACAGAAATGACTCCGGTACAAGGAAATGTACTAGGCAGGGTCAAAGAACTGCTTAAAAAAAATTTCAGCTAAAAATAGACCCTAAAGTTCTGTGGCAAGTCTATATAACCCTGCTCCCTGATTGGACCCAAGATAGACTGTTTTGCACTTAGCATATCACATTTTACAGTCTTTTCTTTTTCTTCAACATTATTTTATTTTTCCAATTACATACAAAGATAGTTTTTCAACATTCATTTTTGTAAGACTTTGAGTTTTGAGCTTCAAATTTTTTCTCCCCTTCCTCCCTCCCCAAGACAGGAATCAATCTGATATAGTTTATACAATACTTGTCAGGTTATGAAGAAAAAAACTATAAAAAAGAAAAAGCAAACAAAAAATGAGATGAAAATAGTAAACTTTGATCCACAGTCTCCATAGTTCTCCATCTGGATGCAGATGGCATTTTCCATCCAAAGGCTATTGGAATTGTCTTGGATCACCACATTGCTAAGAAGAGCTAAGTCCAAAACAGCTGACCATTAATATAATCTTCTTATTGTGTACAATGTTTTTCTAGTTTTGCTCACTTTATTCAACATCAGTTCATCTAAGTCTTTCAAGCTCCTAAAAATCTTTCTTATCTCAACTTCAAAATCCTCTAGTATGGGACATAGAAGCCAGCTAAGACCATACAATTTATAATATCCCCATTTTAAGAGATAAGGAAACTGAAGTCCAGAAAGGGTGACTTGGTCAAGTTCCTGCAAATCTTGAGCTTTAGAACTATATTTCAAATCCAGATTTTATGACTCAAATTCTAGCATTCTTTCTCTATACCACTACTTCCCTTGTAGGTAACAAAGAAAGAATCTAAGATGGCTTTTGTTGCTTTATGAATTACTAGATCAAAGCTAAACTGGTAATACAGTAATAACATACTATGAATTTTATTTGTTTTGCAGTCTGTATACAGTCTGGACACATCTATATGAGCCAGCAACGTGATGCAATGAGGAGAATACTCATGTAAAAAAAAATTTTTTTTGACAATTGCAAAACCTTTTATTTCAACTTTTCCCCTCCTTCCCCCTACCCCCCTTCCCCCAGATGGCAGATTAACCGATACATGTTAAATATGTGAAAGCATAAGTTAAATACAATATATGTATACATGTCCAAATAGTTATTTTGCTGTACAAAAAGAATTGGACTTAGAAACAGTGTACAATTAGCCTGTGAAGGAAGTAAAAAAATGTAGGCAGACAAAAATATAGGGATTGGGAATTCTATGTAGTGGTTTATAGTTATCTCCCAGAGTTCTTTCACTGGGTGTAGCTGGTTCAGTTCATTACTGCTCTCTTGGAACTGATTTGGCTCATTCTCATTGTTGGAAAGGGCTCACATAAAATTAAAGTTAACAACAGCACCTACCTCCCAGGATTGTTGTAAGAGAATCAAATGAGATAAGTGTAAAGCATTTAAACTAGGTACCTAGTAAATAAATAGCAGGTGCTACGTAAATGTTGGCTATCATATTATTTATTACTTATTATCAACATCATTATTATTATGCCTAAAGGTTTTAAAACAATAAGTAGCTAATTAATTATTCCATAAAACCAGTATTTGAAATTTACTTCTTATGTGCTAAAAGGATATTATAATAAAAGAAATACTCAGGGAAATCTGGAAGGAAAAAGGAAAGCTTAAGAGAAACAAGTAGCTTCTGAAGGAAGAAAGAAACAACCTAAAAGACAGGAGGCCAGAAAAGAAATAACTTTTCTGGGAGAGGGTAGCTATGAGCAGTTTTGAAAGCATGAGTGTTTGTGTGTTGAAGACAGCAAACATATCTGCATGACCAAAAAAGCAAGCCCAAGCTGGAAAGTAATGCGAAATTAGAGTAGCAAAACCTTGGAAGGACCTTGAAGAACATGGTAAGCAGTTTATCTGACAGAGAAACAACAGGAAGCCCCACAGATTTATGAGTAGGGATATTTCCATGACCAAAATAATATTTAAGAAAGCTTGACACAGCCTGTCAGCTAAATCAGAGACAGAAGAGAAAGTAGGATGCCACAAAATAGAAATTTTAAAAGAAATTAAGAGAACTTGTGCCAGGCTGATACCTATGTATGAGAAACTATGAAGATCTGAGAGAAAAGACAAAAGATATAAACAGAAATTAGTGAAAGGCTGGTGCTCTTTAGAAGCACAGAAGAATAATAAATCTTGTGAAATCTGTAATACCCTCTACCAAAAGCAAAGGAACAATAAAAATTCAAATGATATAGAAGCCATCTTTGACTTCAGCATTTACAAAAACACATAAAACAATTAGAAGCAACTAGGTTGTGCAGTGCATAGAGCAGTGGGCCTGGATCAGGAAGACCTGAAATCAAAACTGACACTAAAGTTGTGTGACTCTGGGCAAATCACTTCACCCTGTTTGCTTCAGTCGAACACAACTGAACAACCACAACCTACTTATTACTTAAAATAAATGGACTTAAAAATCAGATAAATGTATATTCAGAAGCATGCAAGAATGGGCAATGTTACCTCTATAAATACAAATCAGTATTTCACTTTCAAATCACTAAGATTTTTATTTTCCTGAGATCATAACTATTTCAAGTTTCTTCCCTCCTCATTCTTTATATGTTCCCAATAAAGCTATGCTGAGATATGTTTTTATTTATTTTGGAGCGAGTCTCCTTTGCTCTCATCCTTTATAGCCATCCAAGATGCTAAATCTGTTTGTCTCTCCATATCTCTTACATACAACACTTTCTCTCTCCTCACACAGCCACCATATTATATTAGTTCAGGCCCCCATCACTTCTCATCCAGACACAACAGTGCAACAGATTATTAATTGATATCACTACCTTAAGTTTCTCCTCTAATCTTTTCTCCACAGAGCTACCAAGTAGTATTCCTAAATCCAGATGTGACTATGACAAAGAGAATTATTTTTAACTCTGATATTCCAAAAACAAAAGATTAAGATTTGCCAGTGGGGAAAAATGAAACATTAATAGAATAAAACACTTTTTCTCAAGAGTATTTTATTTTTCCAACTGCAATATAGTTTTCTTTCTTTCTTTCTTTCTTTCTTTCTTTCTTTCTTTCTTTCTTTCTTTCTTTCTTTCTTTCTTTCTTTCTTTCTTTCTTTTTGAGGCTGAGGTTAAGTGACTTGCCCAGGGTCACACAGCTAGGAAGTGTTAAGTGTCTGAGATCAGATTTGAATTCGGGTCCTCCTGAGTTCAGGGCTGGTGCTCTATCCACTGTGCTACCTAGCTGCCCCCAATATAGTTTTCAACATTCATTTCTGTAAAACTTTTGAATTCTAAAATTATCTCTCTGTCTCCCTTACCTCATCTCCCCACTCCCAAAGACAGCAAGCAATATGATGATATAAGTTATATATGTATATCATTTTAATCTCATTTCCATATTAGTCATGTTGGGAAATGTTGAAAAGTCAAAACAAAAGGGAAGAACTACAAGAAAAAAAACTAAACTAAACTAAACTAAAAGTTTAGCTTCTATCCATAGTCAGTCTCCATAGTTCTCTCTCTGCATGTGGTTGGCATTTTCCACTCAAGTTTATTGGAATTGTCTTGGAACACTGCATTGGTCTATTATAGTTGATCATCACATAATCTTGCTGTTACTGTGTACAATGTTCACTTGATTCTACTCACTGTTCACTCAGTAATAGTTCATATAAGTCCTTCAGGCTTTTCTGAAATTAACCTGGCTCATCATTTCTTAAAGAATAATAATATTGCTTTGCATTCATACACCATAACTTATTCAGCCATTCGCCAATTGATGGGCATCCACTCAATTTCCAATGAATAAAGCACTCTTCAAAAATTCCTGGTGAAAAGACTACAATTTCTGCTGAAATTTTAAACTCGAAACATAGGAGTTAAGTGAACAACTAGAAAGGACAAAGTAACAATAACAATAAAATACTTATATTCTAATAGGTAGAAAGAAATATCCCTTTAGAATTGACTCCATGGTTCAGAGAGAGAGTTAACAACATACAATATATACAACATATATAGCATACACAGGGATTGGATTTTGTTAATATTTTGAGAGAGGAAAAAAATGATAAGGCAGATTTCAGGAAAAACCTGGAAAGACTTGTATGAAGTGATACAAAGTGAAATGAATAGAATTCAGCAATATAATGATCTAAGACAAATACAAAGGACTCACAAAGGAAAATGCCATCCATAACCAGATAAAAGGCCTAAAGAGTTAGACTGTAGATCAAAAACACTTTTTTCACTAACTTTAATCTTTGTGGGTTTTTTTTTTCTTTTGATCTATTCCTTCTTTCACAACTGTGACTAATATAGAAATGTGTTTTACATGATAACACATATATAAACTACATCAAACTGCCTACCATCTTCAGAAATGGGAAGGAGATAGATGAAGGGAAAGAGAAATTCGGAATTTTTCTTTACATTTTACTGGGGGGGAAATAAAATAATATTAACATTTTTTTTTGAAGAAAGGAAAGAAAATAGAAAAAGGAATACATCAAGAAATAGATGAAAAAGAAAGAACACTAAAAATATACATAGAGTTTGATATAAAAATAAATTATGGTCAACAAGGAAACAAGTGGAGAAAGAAGATGAGTATCTTTAGACAAGAAAACCAAAGACAAAGAGTCAATAAAACATATTAAATTTGGAGGATTTATCAGAAAGAGGAATATATATATATATATATATAAGACCCAAAGCCTGGAGAGGAATTTGATAAGATTTCTTTTGTTTTTTTCAAAGCCTTCTTTTTTAAAAAGAGGACTGGGTAAAGACAAACCCAATGTAATTAAGATTAGAAAGAAAGCAAAACATGTTTAACCTATAGTGATTTGCTTGCTGTCTATGGGGGGAAGAGAATAAAGAAGTAGGGAAATTTGGTACAGAGGGTTTTACAAAGGTAAATGTTAAAAACAATCTTTGCATATATTTGAAAGAAATAGAAAGCTATTATTAAAAAAAGAAAGCAGAAAGAAAAAAAAATTTATAATAAGTTTCTGATACAGTCCTCATTTCTCAAATATATAGAAAATTGAGTCAAATTTATAAGAATACAAATTGGGGCAGTTAGGTAGTGCAGTGGATAAAGCACCAGCCCTGAAGTCAAGAGGACCAAATTGACCTCAGACACTTAATATTCCCTAGATGTGTGACCCTGGCCAAGTCACTTAACCCCAATTGCCTGGGGCGGGGGGAAGAATACATAGCCATATGTTACATGAAAATTATGTTCTATGTCATGAAAAAATATATATTTTTTTCTTTCTGAGGCTAGGGTTAAGTGACTTGCCCAGGGTCACACAGCTAGGAAGTGTTAAGTGTCTGAGACCAGATTTGAACTCTGGTCCTCCTGAATTCAAGGCTGGTGCTCTATCCACTGCGCCACCTAGCTGCCCCAAAAAGATTTTAATATTTTAAATCACTACTGAATAGAAAAATTAAAATCAACTACTAAGATACCATCTCACATCTATCAAATTGGATAAAATGACTAAAAATAAAAATAATGTTTAAGGGGACGTAGAAAAACTGGGATGGCTAATTAATTCACTGTTGGTGAAACTGTGAAATGTTCCAACCATTCTGGAGAACAATGTGAATCTATGCTCCAAAGGTTATAAAAGAATTGTACATATGAATATCACTATTAGCTCTGGAATTTAAAGAGATTAAAAAAAAAAAAAGACCTACATGTACAAACATATTTACAGAAGCTCTTTCTGTGGTGACAAAGAAATTGGAAATTAAGGGAATGACTAGTAACTGGAAAATGGCTAAACAAGTTGTGATATATGATTGTAATGGAGTACTACTATGCTTTAAGAAATGATAAGCAGACTGATTTCAGAAAAATCTGAAAAGCCTTATCTGAAATGTTACCAAGTGAACTGAGTGGAATACTGTACAGTGTTCAACGATCAACTGCGAATGACTTAAAAATACAATAATCCAAGAAAAAACAAAGGATTGATGATGAAAAATACAATATGCTATACACCTCCAGAGAAAGAATTGATAGTGTCTGAATGAAGATTTAAGCATATTATTTTTCACTTTCTGTATCTTTTGTGTTCTTTCTTTGGGTCTATTTTAAACAACATGACTAATATGGTAATGTGTTTACATGATTGAACATATATAACCTATATCAAATTGCCTCCTACCTCAGGGACAGAGAGATAAGAGAGTGAGAGAACATTTGGAACACAAATTTTTAAAAAATGTTAAAAATTGTTAACTGGGGAAAAATAAAGTCTCTTAAATTAATAAAAAAATTTAAGAGTGGCAACAAGGAGCAAGTAGAAGAAAAAACAATCAATTATAATGGTGAGAAAGAGCCAATTTATCATCATAAACATGAATGTAAATGGCATAAACTCATCTATAAAATGGAACAGTGTAAGAGAAAGCTTTAGAAAACAAAGTATTTTTCTTTTAAAAAATTCTTTGTTATTTAAAGAATGAGTCTTTGGGAGCAAGGATAGAAATAAATATGGGGGAAATGAAGTCAACGAAAAAACAAAAACAAATAATTCATTCTTCAAGCAAATTTTTAAATGCAGGAGAAAAACAAATAATAAATTTAAAAAATAAAAAATGCAGGAGGTAGCAATCATCATCTGAGACATGGGTAACACTGATAAGTAGAAAATGAAATGTCATCCCTTCCCACCCCACCCCCACCAAAAACTATTTCTACCTGTCTATTCATATATTACAAATTGGGACAGTATTTAGTACTTCAATAAATAGCAAAACTATAATGGCTGGAGGTTTCAATAAGCCCTTTCAAAACCATACATAAAATATTAACAAAAAAGAAGTACTTCTATTTAGAATTTTTAAAAACTGGTATAATAGAATTATGGAAATTACTATATAAAAATAGAAAGAAATGTATATTTTTTCAGCTATGTTTGATACCTTTGTAAAAACTGACCAAGTGTTAAGGTATACATAAAAACCTCATGAATAAAAAAAAGCACAACTATTAAATATATCTTTCATTGACCAAAATGCATGAAAAATTATTAAAAAAAACATTTAAAGAAATGATTAAATCTTGAATGGAGACTTTAAATTATTTAATCCTAAAGACATTATGTGTACCATGACAATATTATCTAACTTCATTTACACACTGTCAAAAGGTTTAAACTTCATAAAATTAGAAGAAAAAAATGGAATTCATCTGAAGGAACAAAAGGCCAAGAATCTCAAAGGAAATCAGGGGGGAAAAGTCAGAATACAGAGCTAAAAAGCAGTGATCATTAAAACTGTAACTGTTTTTTAAATTTTCAATAAATTTGTCATTGGAACTAATAGATTAGATACATAACAAAGTAACTGAAAACAGCAGGATGATATTCAATGAACTCAAAGGCTACAAATACTATAAGGTCTTAGTAGTTATACTTGGAAAATGGAATTCAGCCTCAAAGAAAAGAGTTCAAACTAACATCTCACACAATCCACCCCAATAAAATGGATAGAGAATGTAGGTGTAAAGGGTAATACAATAAACTAGAAGAGACAGTTAATATTTTTCTCACTTATAGATGAGTTCTTGCCCAATCAGTAAACAAAGAGGATCAGAGAAGATAAAATAGGCAATTTTAAAACAAATTCTTATTTTTACTTTATATAAAATATTATTTTATTTTTACATATTTCAATTCTAACTCCTTCTCCTACCCTTCCCCCAACCATTGAGAAGGCAAGAAAAATACTCATTATGTGAATGAAGTCATGCAAAAAATATTCCCACATTAGTCACACTGCCAAAAAAAAGTAAGCAAAAAAATTAAAGTGAAAAAACTATACTTCAAATATGCACTCAGAGCTCATCAGTTCTTTTTCTGGGAATAGCATTATTCTTGATAAAGATGACAAAAAATATTTATGACAGAAATATTGTTAATATTAAATAATATTACCTATTATATGCTACTCTTTTTAATAAACCTACTAATATGAGGATCCCAACATCATTCTTAAAATATTTAATCTTCATTAGACTGAGCTAAGTTGAGCCACACCCTAAGTCCCAATTCTGGGATTTTTACCTAGTAAAGGAATCTCGTTTGAACTTAGCTCCTACATGTCCTTGTCCTATTCACTGAGAATTATAGAGTTAGCTCATGAAGGCAAATTAAACAGAAATTTTGCCCAGAATGCCAAGGGCAACTGAATTCTCAAGACCAGCCCTTGCCACTAAATGTGACCCTCTCCCTCTTTTCTCTTAAAACTATCAGAATCTTTTCCTGTGTCTGCAGATAAGACATCATCTTATCAGGGTGGGAGGCTTGCTACACAGTTATCTTGATTAAAGATGCTTTATTCTTCCAATCATGAGTTTGATTTATTTCAAGACTTGACAAAGGTCTGATATCCACAAAAAAATTGATGTAAAATATTTGATAACAGTCATTCTTCAATAGATAGTTGTTCAAATGATATGAACAGGTAATTTCTTTTTTCTTTTATTCTTATTCTTTAATTTAACAAATACTAAGAAATATAGACATTTCTACATTCACATTAGAACAGACTGTGATCTGCAGAATAGAAGACCCTGTATATTAACTTCTGGAATAGCTATGGTTAGTAAGTGTGACTTCAAAATCTTCATAAAAGACCAATTTCAAATTGTCACTCCCTTCTGCTTGCTCCAAGTACTTCCCTTCCTTCTGTAATGTTCTCTTTTTCGGTTTTCTCGGGGTCTCTGGGAGCAGTTTTCCTTTCAATTAAATAATTACCGCACAAGTTGCCAGGGGTCCAAATCCTTTATTGTCTCTTTCAAAGTCTAATGTCCTTTCCTGGGGCCCAGTTAGCTTTCTTAGAGGCCTATCTCTCTCCTTGGTTCGGAGAGCTTGAGTTCCTGCTACCAGTCCTTTGTGTTCTCTGCCTCTGCCAGCTTCTTGAGGTCTCCCTGAATATGTCTTGGTTTATGTGGGAGAGGCAGGAGGCCCACCACTCCGGTCTCAGTCTTCCAGTTCTGATTCTGGCTCAGTTTGTCAGAGCTTATATACTCTCTTATCAAAGAGCTATAGTAGAACTATAGTAAGTACTAAGAATTGTTAAGCAACATGCTAAACAACCATTGTCTCTATCAATTCCACTGACTTAAGCACCTAGTAAGAATCCTTTGTTTCAAATTCTGGCCCATAATATTCTTCAAGTCAAGATTGCCTTCAGCAACCAGCAAACCCAAGAAATGCCCAAGAAAGACTAATCTTTTTAATATTCACATTCTACCTATTGCTATTGCTACATGGCAGAGAGGTATGGAATACAACTGTCTTCAAAGAATTAAAAATGAATATTACACAGAAGACAATATGAAGACACAAGGTAAGAGTAGGATTCAACATATAACAAATGAGGAACTTCAAGTAACAGTAAAAGATGTCATAAAGGAATTCTATGATAAAAGGAGAAAGAAGAAAGGAAACAATTATTAATTAGCACTGTTATATAGTTAATTAGCACTGACTGTGCTAAGCACTTTACAAATATCTAATTTGATGCTCACTACTATTATACATGCTATAATTAAGGAAATCAAAGCAACTACAGAAAACTTACATTTTACAGAACAAATGCATTCCAGAAATTTGAGGTATAAAGAAAATTTTAGGTCAGAGTAGTCAAATATCTGAAAAGATGAACAATTCTTGCTTGATGGTGGTAACATAAGTGACACAGAACAAGAGATAAAAGTCTGCAAGGTCAAGGCATTACATGGTCAAAAGGTTTTGTAGTTCATTAAAATATTAAAATAAAATGCTGGAGTTCCTAAGATAAAAAAGGAAGAATAAAAGGGAAGAATATTAAACAAGATGCTAAAATGGTTTCCGAAAATAGAAATAAAGGATAATAGAAACAAATTAGTGAAGAACCAGGAACATATCAACTTTTTATCCTCATCTGTTAAGTAACTTAAGAATGAGGCTGTCCATAAAAGAGAACAGGGTACATGGCATCTTCAAGAGAAACTCAAGTTTCAATGAGTAAAAGAAAATGGCAGGGGGAAAAAAAAAAGAAAGAAAGAAACAGATTTAGGCCGATGAAGAAAATTTCCCAGTCAAGATTCTACAAGACACAAGATAGAAAACATAAACTGTAACTTTTTGTAGTATCAAAGAAAATGGAGTTAAGGTAGATGGTTATCAAATGGAAAACTGCTGAACAAACTCCAAGTCTGAATGTAATGGAATAACTTTGTAGTCATGATTTATAGTGATAATGTGACATAAGAAATGATAAACATAAGTAATTCATAGAAACACAGACAGGCAGATATGTGTAAACTAATACAGAGTGAAGCAAGGAAAACTAACATTTGCAGATATACAATTATAATGTAAATGAAAATGAAAACACTGAAGGTCAACTTAAGTCAAATTAACTGGAATGTTCCATGTTGGTCCAGGAGAAAAGATGGTGAAACACCCTTCCTTCCTTTTGGCTAGAGGTAGGGGACTGGTTGTGAAATGTTGCAACAGCTGTCAAACAGGGCTGCTGGGTCAAATTGGTTCTGCTTAATTTTTTTTTTTCTTTGTTACAAGGTAGGGTTCAACATTAAGGGAGGTTAATAATACAGAATTAGAGAGGGCCAAAGTTAAAAATGAGTTCAGTTGAAAACAGCAGAATTAATCTATATCCAATCAGCAGATGGAGAGAACAGGAAGCAAAAGCACTGGACCACTTACCAGAGGTAGGGACAAAGAACATAGTGAGATGACAAGATATTGCTAATTCGTGGCAGTGTAAAAGTTCAAGCAGTTCCAACCAAATTTATACAAATCAACATGGCTCCAAAGCCACCTAAGGCAGCATAGTCAATATTCTAAAATGTCATGCCTATGTGACAGCACTTTCACAATCTTGTTGTTTTGGTCAGAATTCCTGTCAACTTTGCTATTTTTAACACACCAATGTTTACAACTGCCTTAATTACAGCAATCCAAAATGTATCTTTGGCCAAAATTATATGAATTATTGAAAATTACCTGAAATTGACAATCATTATATAGTATTTAATAGAAAGAAAACCAAAACCTTAATTGGATTTATTGGCTTCTGTAGCAACAGAAAGCAGCCAGGACAAATTTTGCCAGCACAATTTTGGTATATATAACTAAAATAAGATATTTTCCAAGTTTTAACTACTAAAATTATCCTTTTTCACTTTCTATTGAAAATACAGAATCTGGGGAGGGGGAGGGAATCAAGCTCCTTTTTCAACTAATGCCAAAAGAATTAAGGACTATTTTGTACACAGAGCAATTCAAAAGAAGAAAAAATGTTCCTAGTTCAACTTCTGCCACCAAGGTTTATTTCCTTATGGAACATGACCAAATTCTAAGACACCTGAAGTTATTTGTGTCAACACACTGACTAAGCTATCTCACTCAGGTTTCTATTCATTTTCTACATGCTTCTATGTCACATATTCACCTTTCCTTTCTATTTTTGATTACAGAAGATAGAAAAGGAAGTGACAAAGCAGTGGGAAAAAAGAAGTTAAACAAGCTGAAAAAAGACAAAAAGAAAATAGGCAAAGACATAGAAATGGCTGTGTGAATTTAGGAGTATCAATAAAGACAATAAAAACCATGAAAATCAACGCCATGTGTCATGCAAAGGCTTGCAGAAAAATACGTTAACTATAGAACATAACAGTACCCTAAAATCACTTTACCTTTAGTAAAAGAAAGAAAGAAATTTTGGTGGAACAAAAGAATATTAATAAAACAACCTCTTATGAGAGGCCATCTATTCTAATTTTCTCATTTAACCAATGAGGAATGAAGGATTCTAATCTCATTTAACAAATGAGAAATGGAGGGCAAGAAAGGTTAAATAATTTACCTATGGTTACACAAGTTTTCAGTGATTGACGCAGGATCTGAATTTAGATCTTCTAGGCCCCAAGTGCCATATTCTATCCTGTACACTAGCAGTATCAAACTCAAATTGAAACAGGGGGTGCCTGCAGGCTACAAACTGACTTAGAATACCACAAATTAACATTACCAATGTTGTATTTTTATTTTATTAAACATTTCCCAATGACAATTTAATCTAATTCCAGCCACACCAGGAAGTGTGGAAATAGTATGAGTGATTGGTTGACTAGTTTTGACAACTCTGATCAACATTATGCTGCCTTTGTAATTTATACTACCAAAGCACTGTTCCTTTACACCAAATAGATGAATTCCAATTTCTATAAAGCAAATTTCAGTCAAATAAATCCTCTTTTGACACTGATAAAAAAGCAAATTACAAAGATAGGGAAGGGGAGAAACGGTTCTTTACAAAAATAATCAATATGGAAAATGTTTTTGACATATTCTTTAGTCCACACCTAAAAGACCATACTGGGGAGAATTATATGAATAAGAGTATTAAAAAAAATGTTGCATGGAACATAACTCTTATTAATTATAAGAATTTTTACGCTGGGAGAGGCCCTAAAAATGTGATGAAAACATTCAATTGTTCCATTATGTAACTGTTAATGCATTTTCAAATAATATAGTTTGCCAAGAAATAAGGTGAAAACTTTTGGCAAAGGAAAAAAAACTGTTACTTGCCTTCCAGAAATGACTTTTAGCAAATCATAATGTTTCCCTCACTTTTCTCACATGCAAAAACAGTTGCCTTACTTTTTAACCTATGTACTACATGTATGTGTATGAACATACACACATATATACATATTTACACACACACATCCAGGCATATAACATCATCATTTTAAGTCTTTTCATTATTAGCTCAAATTATTTGTGTTTATTTTCTTTCAATGCAACAAACACATTAAGAATCTATTATATGCAAGGTAATACACTATGCATGTTATGTATTAACAAACCCTGTTAATATGGGCGGTAAGAAGAGAATACAATGTGTGCATAGATGATTCCAAAGATAGTAATTTGAGAAAAAAGAATATTGACTTACTGGGAAAATCAGGAAAGGTGTCATATAAGAAAAACATGAAATATTTTTCTTTCTTTTTTTTTTTTTCTTGAGGCTGGGGTTAAGTGACTTGCCCAGGGTCACACAGCTAGGAGGTGTTAAGTGTCTGAGACCACATTTGAACTCTGTCCTCCTGAATTCAAGGCTGGTGCTCTATCCACTGCGCCACCTAGCTGGCCCCATGAAATATTTTTCAAAGGAAAAAATGGAACAGATGGTATGGAAACAAGATCAGATGATATCAAAAGTTTCATGTTGCTTAAGCCATACATGACTTGCTTTAATTTTCTACCTTGAGATTCTTGTCCGGAAAGAACTATGTTAAGAGTAAGAATGTAAGGCATAAACAGGGGGGAAAAAAAGGGCAATTAAATCATTTTACTTAAATTATTCTCAGTTTTGCCTGGATAATAAATATTTTTCTTTCATAAAATATTGCTATTTATCTGTGAATCATTCAACTTTAAGCCCTACAGGGGTCTTAATTATGTAAAAAAGAAAGAAGGGGGAAGGGTCAAAGCACTTTTGTTGTGCTTCATCATCTTAAATTTCATAACACAGGAAGCCAATGGTTTCAAGAAAACCCTTGGGCAAATCAGATTAAACTTTACTATTCTTGCTAGTTTTAAAGCTATTCTTGTAAAATAGTTATTTACAAAAGTAGTTTAGTTTATTATTAACTGCTCTAGGAGAATTCATTATACTATAATTTAGGAATACTAGATTTTGTAAACAATGACTCACTATGTAAACTTTAGCAAATCATTTCACCTGGGGAAAAACAAGCATTTCTTTTCTCTCCAGTTTCAAAATTATAATATCCTAGCAGCTATTCTATACTTAAGTGATTGAGTATAGTTTCACAATCATTTCAACAATTAATCTTTCATTTATGATTTTAATTTCTTGACTAAACATATAGCACATAATTATATAGTGATATAATGGCATGCAGGAATATAAAAGATTAAGGCCATATTTTGGCCCATTTAAGTTATACTGAAAAAATGAAAATCATTAAGGGACCATGCAATCCTTAAAGCATGCACCGTAGTTTACGGTGAAAGAAACACCAAGTATATGTATAAAAGCACTGAAGATACTGATAACTACTTACAAGTACTGAACTTTGCACAACAGCTCTCCCCATTATCTCAATGATAAATTGAATCAATCTCTTCTTATTTGTGAAGAGTTACACAGTAAAAGAACATTAAGATTCCTTACAGCTGTAAAACTGCTTTACTTCTTTCTACCTCAGTGAGGTACCTCTAGATCTCAATTTCTTCATCCATAAAAATAAGACAATAATAAATAAGTCCAAAGGTTCAATATATGCCAAAACAATTATAACAGCACTCTATGGTAGCAAATGACGAGAAACAAAGTGGATACTTTTTGAACAGGAAAATGGATGGAAAAAAAGATGGTATATAAATGCAATGGATTATCAAATAATATAAAATGAAAATTGAGGAATTCAAAGAAAAAGGAATTCTCTCCTGGCACTTCCTCTACCCTGGTCCTCACCTTCATCTCCTCAAGCCTGGATTACTATAAAAATCCAATACTTTGTTGCCACAATCCTCTCCCCATTCCAATACTGTCTCACCCAGTCTGATCATTTCATCCCCTATTTGATAAACCCCATTGGCTCTCTATCACCTTCAGAATCAGGAGGTTTTTAAAGCCTTAGGTTTTCAAAGCCCTTAAGAATCTAACCACTCTACTGTTGCAGTCTTTTTACACTTTACTCACCCTCTACAATCCAGTAAAACTGGATTCCTTACTGTTCTTCTCTTAGCTTCAGACTTGGCATTTTCATTAGTTGTCCCTCATGTCTGGAACCCTCCTACTTCATTCTCCCACTCCTGACTTCCATTAAGTCTCACTTAAATTCCACTTTCTGCAAGAAGTTTTCCCTGATCTTTAATTTCAGTGCCTTCCCTCTGAAATTAACTTCTGCTTATCCTATATGTAGCTTGTTTGTGCCTAGTTGGTTCCACATTGCCCCCTCCATTATACTTGAAGCTCCTTAAGAGCAGGAACTAACTTTTGCTTTCTTTTGTATTTCTAGCTCTTAGCACAGTACCCATAATAGGTACCTAATATAAAATGCTTGTTGACTTGACATCAGGCTTAAATGGGGGGGAGGGGGAACTTCAAGAAATATTACATTTTATTTAAAGTATTTATATATGAGCTATGGCAACATTAACTCTACAAATGTAGAGAATAATGGTACCCTCTGCTAACGGACGCACTTCAGCTAAAACTCCTAGACATACCTGTGAGCAAAGAAACTGTTTACAAGGAAGAGCCTTTATACATTAAATACCAGAATAAATAGTAATTTGGGAGGCAAGAGCATTTCATAAAAAATTTAGCTCAACTTCTCTGAAATTCAAATCCTAAAACCATCGTTAAAACTTCCACATGATCAAGATAAAAATTACAAATACTCAATGCCTTTTTTTTTTCACTGTGTGCCAAGGATAATTTCATTAGCATTCAAAACAACTGTCACTTATTCCAAAGTGCTAGGTTTGTAACTCCTAATCACATGTGGAAGCAAACTTGCATACCCAACAATTTAAAGAATCAAGTGTCAGTTCAGTATTCAAGTACCAACAGCATATTTAAAATGAGCATCCCTGAAAGCAGTGAACCCTGAGGTGTTGGCCAGGCAGCTCACTCTGCAATATGACAGATACAGAATTAAGTAGGGCCTGAGAGATGAGCAGCAAATACCTTGGAAGAGCAAGGGCAGGACAGAGACTGAAGCAAAAAGCTAGTGACTGAGGCAAAAGTGACGGTGAAAGTGGATGGATGTAAGACCTGGACTAATTACAGTGGCTATTGGTTCATCTCTCTCTATTCACCTCCCACCAAACACTGGGGAACTGTTATCCTGAGGACAGCTACAGTTAGAGCAAGTGGTACAACCAGGCCCCAGACCAAATGAATATAGTCAAAATGTGGCAGCAGTCACTTTCCAGGAGGCCACATGCCACAAGGTCCCACAGAATAGACACAAAAAGCAGTTAGGCCACAGTACCAGGCCCTATCATTCTGGTAGTGTGCATATCATTCTGGATATCAGATGGGGCTTCAAACTTTCAAGAGCTCATACAAATAAAACTGAGTAAAGTGGGAGGTGGCAAAGAACTGGTTAGGAACACAGCTAAGAGATAGCCATCCTGTGGGGGCCAGTCCTCTGGTGCTGTCACCATTCTAGTGTACAAAGGTAAAGATAGACTCAAATCATGTTATTCAAATTTGTCACAAAGTCATTCTCCTTATGGTCAGCTACAGACCCCTTGGATAAAGAATTAAACCTACTACTAAATTTAGATGCTCCTAATAAAAGAAGGTAACATTTTAACAGCTCAGACATTTCAGGATACCAAATCCAAGAAATACGGGAAGACAGCTGAACAGGAAATGTTCCTTTCAAATTCTGTGACAGAGTTTTGAACTAGAATATAAGTAGCCACCAAGTATATGTAAAATGATACAGAAAGAGAACTTGAAGATTTATTAGACAGTACGATTTTCTTTAAAAAAAAAAAAAAAAAAAAAGTACTTGAAGAGTTATGGTTGCTTTTTTTATTTACAAGTGGTTTAAAAAGAAAGAACAGAACAAGGCAATACTCCAGGATGACCTATTAATAAGCAGAACTTAAATAAGTGTTCCAGAATGATCATCACAATATGCCTCCCTCTATATTTCAAACAAGGGACATAGTAAATTAAAGAGGCTAATCCAATCAATCATCCTTCTAGTGTAATATCCTAATAACTAAATTTCCTTAAACAAATGGAATGCTGTTCCTGTATTCACCACCTGCCAGTAGTAACATTTAGGTTCTAGCTAACCCCCAATATTTATTTACAGCAAATTAGTTGTTTTTAATTAACAAGATGTGACAAGAGGAATGTATAATTGATGCCTTCATGAATTTTGGCAAAATAAATGAACAAATGTCAATTTAAAAATTAAAAAGAAAGGAAGTGTTATAATAGTTGAAATTTGTTTTAACACTGATGTCCTCACAGTCCATATGTCAAAAAGTGACCTCTCACTTCTACCATGTAGGTACTCTGATGCAAGAATTGAACATCACGAAGAGGCTGATGCTGGTGCCCTCTCTTGTACATTCACTTGCGACATACTGACATATTGCTGCATCACAGTGTTAAAATGTAGGCAAACCAGGGCTATAAGGCAAGCCTTCTGATTTTAACACAATTCCTGTCATTATATTAAAGTGTCTCCACAAGTACAAAATGTAAATGATTGCCTTATATTGGACTTTCTATAATAAATATATTCCATAGCAATTTTAAGAATTCCAAATATTCCAAATCAGTATCTATCAATAAACATTTATTAAACACTTATTATGTGGTAGACACTGTGCTTTGTGCAACAAAGTCTATGTAGTCTGAACTTAAGGGTATATTTATTTTGAAAACTGACATCTTCCGTATACTTTTAAGCAAATAAATAAAATAATAATAATAATGATGAGACCATGGTAAAAACAAATTTAATGCACTTGCACTGAGCTAGCATCTTCAAACATCAAAGACAGGCTCAAAAAACAAAAAAGAAGCAAAAATGATCTACGAGCCACCAAGGAAAGCTGCAAGGTTCAAGTTTCCCCACCTCACATACTTTGCTCAAATTCCCTATCATTCTGTTTTTCCAAGCTGTAACAAAAAAGAAGCAAAATAAACAAAGAAATAAATAAAAAGATTGGCTCCCAGAAGAACTGAACAGACTATTTCCCTCCCTTCTTTGTAGAAGAGAGGAACTAAAATTAGAGAATATTACATATACTGTCAGACATGCTTAATATAGTGGTTTTGCTGAACTGCTTTTTTTTTTAATCTGTTAAAAAAAGATGGGCAACTGGCTAGGGGAGGAAGATGAATACAATCAGAAAAGAGTGAAATAAAAAATAAAATGTCAATTAAAGGATACCCTTTTATTGGGGAATGGCTGAACAAGTTGTGGTCTAAAATTGTGATGGAATACCATCATGCTCTATAAAATGATAAGGACAACTTCAGAGAAACCTGTGAAGATTTATATGAACTGATACAAAGTAAAGTGCACAGAACCAAGTCATTTCCAATTAAATGGTCAAAGGATATGAACAGACAATTTTCAGATGATGAAACTGAAACTATTTCCACTCACATACGAGTGTGTTCCAAATCACTATTGATCAGAGAAATGCAAATTAAGATAACTGAGATACCACTACACACCTGTCAGATTGGCTAAGATGACAGGAACAAATATGATGAATGTTGGAGGGGATGTGGAAAAGCTGGGACACTGATGCATTGTTGGTGGAGTTGTTAAAGAATCTGGAATTATGCCCAAAAAGTTATCGAACTGTGCATACCCATTGATCCAGCAGTGATACTACTGGGCTTATATCCCAAGGAAATACTAAAGAAGGGAAAGGGACCTGTATGTGCCAAAATGTTTGTGGCAGCCCTTTTTGTAGTGGCTAGAAACTGGAAAATGAATGGATGCCCATCAATTGGAGAATGGTTGGGTAAATTATAGTATATGAATGTTATGGAATATTATTGTTCTGTAACAAATGACCAGCAAGATGAATTCAGAAAGGCTTGGAGAGATTTTCATGAACTGATGCTGAGTGAAATGAGCAGAACCAGAAGATAACTATACACTTCAGGAACAATACTGTATGAAGATGTATTCTGATGGAAGTGGATATCTTCTTTTTTCTTTTTATTATTTTTTCTTTTTTTAATTTTATAATTATAAATTTTTTGATAGTATATATGCATGAATAATTTTTTATAACATTATCCCTTGTATTCATTTTTCCAGATTTTCCCCTCCCTCCCTCTACTCCCTCCTCTAGATGACAGGCAATCCCATACATTTTACATGTGTTACAGTATAACCTAGATACAATATATGTGTGTAAATCCCATTTTCTTGTTGCATGTTAAGTATTGGATTCCCAAGGTATAAGTAACCTGGGTAGATAGACAGTAGTGCTAACAATTTACATTCACTTCCCAGTGTTCCTTCTCTGGGTGTAGTTGTTTCTGTCCATCATTGATCAACTGGAAGTGAGTTGGATCTTCTTTATGTTGAAGATATCCACTTCCACCAGAAGACATCTTCATACAGTATTGTTGAAGTGTATAGTGATTTTCTGGTTCTGCTTATTTCACTCAGCATCAGTTCATGCAAGTCTCTCCAAGCCTTTCTGAATTCATCCTGCTGGTCATTTCTTACAGAACAATAATATTCCATAACATTCATATACCATAATTTACCCAACCATTCTCCAATTGATGGGCATCCATTCATCTTCCAGTTTCTAGCCACTATGAAAAGAGCTGTTACAAACATTTTGGCACATACAGGTCCCTTTCCCTTCTTTAGTATTTCTTTGGGATATAAACCCAATAGCAGCAATGCTGGATCAAAGGGTATGCACAGTTGGATAACTTTTTGGGCATAGTTCCAAATTGCTCTCCAGAATGGCTGGATTCTTTCACAACTCCACCAACAATGCATCAGTGTCCCAGCTTTTCCCACATCCCCTCCAACATTCATCATTATTTGTTCCTGTCATCTTAGCCAATCGGACAGGTGTGTAGTGGTAGCTCAGAATTATCTTAATTTGCATTTCTCTGATCAGTAGTAATTTGGAACACTCTTTCATATGAGTGGATATAATTTCAATTTCATCATCTGAGAATTGTCTGTTCATATCCTTTGACCATTTATCAATTGGAGAATGGTTTGATTTCTTATAAATTAGGGTCAGTTCTCTATATATTTTGGAAATGAGACCTTTATCAGAACCTTTAACTGTAAAAATATTTTCCCAATTTGTTACTTCCCTTCTAATCTTGTTTGCATTAGTATTGTTTGTACAGAAACTTTTTAGTTTGATGTAAACAAAATCTTCTATTTTGTGATAGATAATGATCTCTAGTTCTCCTCTGGTCATAAATTCCTTCCTCCTCCACAGGTCTGAGAGGTAGACTATTCTCTGTTCCTCTAATCTATTTATGATCTCATTCTTTATGCCTAAATCATGGACTCATTTTGATCTTATCTTGGTATATGGTGTTAAGTGTGGATCCATATCTAATTTCTGCCATACTAATTTCCAGTTTTCCCAACAGTTTTTTTCAAATAATGAATTTTTATCCCAAATCTTGGTATCTTTGGGTTTGTCAAACACCAGATTGCTAAAGATGTACCCTTTTTTGTCCTTTGTACCTAATCTGTTCCACTGATCGACTGGTCTATTTCTTAGCCAATACCAAATGGTTTTGGTGACTGCTGCTATATAATATAGCTTTAAATCAGGTACAACTAGACCATCTTCATCTGACTTTTTTTTTCATTAGTTCCCTTGAAATTCTAGACCTTTTATTCTTCCATATGAATTTTGTTGTCATTTTTTCTAAGTCATTAAAATAGTTTCTTGGGAGTCTGATTGGTATAGCACTAAATAAATAGATTAGTTTGAGGAGTATTGTCATCTTTATTATATTTGCTCGGCCTATCCAAGAGCAATGAATGTCTTTCCAATTATTTAAATCTGACTTTATTTTTGTGGCAAGTGTTTTGTAATTTTGCTCATATAGTTCTGACTTTTCTTTGGTAGATGGATTCCCAAATATTTTATACTCTCAACATTTTTTTGGAATGGAATTTCTCTTGTATCTTTTGCTGTTGCATTTTGTTGGTGATGTATAAAAATGCTGAGGATTTATGTGGATTTATTTTGTATCCAGCAACTTTGCTAAAGTTGTAAATTATTTCTAATAACTTTTTATTAGAATCTCTGGGGTTTTCTAAGTATACCATCATATCATCTGCAAAGAGTGACAGTTTGATTTCCTCATTACCTACTCTTATTCCTTTAATCTCTTTCTCGACTCTTACTGCCGAGGCTAACATTTCTAATACAATATTGAATAGTAATGGTGATAGTGGGCAACCTTGTTTCACTCAAGATCTTACTGGGAAAGGTTCCAGTTTATCTCCATTACATATTATGCTTACTGATGGTCGTAAATATATGCTCCTGATTATTCTAAGGAATAGTCCATTTATTCCTATACTCTCAAACATTTTTAGTAGGAATGGATGTTGGATTTTATCAAATGCTTTTTCTGCATCTATTGAGATGATCATATAGTTTTTATTAATTTTATTATTAATATGGTCAATTATACTAATAGTTTTCCTAATATTAAACCAGCCCTGCATTCCTGGTAAAAATCCTATTTGATGATAGTGTATTATCCTGGGGATGATTTTCTGAAGTCTTTTTGCTAATATTTTAAGATTTTAGCATCAATATTCATTAAGGAAATTGGTCTATAGTTTTCTTTCGTAGTTTTTGATTTACCTGGTTTAGGTATCAGTACCATGTCTGTGTCATAAAAGGAATTTGGTAGGACTCCTTCATCCCCTATTTTTTCAAATAGTTTATATAACATTGGGTCTAATTGTTCTTTAAATGTTTGGTAGAATTTACATGTAAATCCATCTGGTCCTGGGGATTTCTTCCTGGGGAGTTGATTAATAGCTTGTTCTATTTCTTTTAATGAAATAGGGCTATTTAAGCAATTTATTTTCTCCTCTGTTAATCTAGGAAGCCTATATTTTTTGAGGAAGTCATCCATTTCACTTAAGTTATCAAATTTATTGGCACAAAGTTGGGCAAAGTAACTCATTATTTCTCTAATTTCCTCTTCATTGGTGGAAAGATCCCCCTTTTCATTTGTAAGACGAACAATTTGATTTTCCTCTTTCCTTTTTCTGATCAGACTTACCAAAGGTTTATCTATTTTATTGGCTTTTTCATAAAACCAACTCTTGGTTTTATTTATTAATCCAATAGTTTTTTTAATTTCAATATTATTGATTTCTCCTTTTAATTTTAGTATTTCAAGTTTGATTTTTGGTTGGGGTTGGAAGTAGATATCTTCAACATAAAGAAGATCCAACTCACTTCCAGCTGATCAATGATGGACAGAAACAACTACACCCAGAGAAGGAACACTGGGAATTGAATGTAAAATATTAGCACTACTGTCTATCTACCCAGGTTACTTATACCTTTGGAATCCAATATTTAACGTGCAACAAGAAAATGGGATTTACACACATATATTGTATCTAGGTTATACTGTAACACATGTAAAATGTATGGGATTGCCTGTCATCTAGGGGAGGGAGTAGAAAATCTGGAAAAATGAATACAAGGGATAATGTTATAAAAAAATTACTCATGCATATATACTGTCAAAAAATTTATAATTATAAAATTAATTTTTAAAAAGATAATAAAAAAAAGAAGGGAGTACAAGGGATGTTGTTAAAAAAAATTACCTATGCATCTGTACTGTCAAAAAATGTTATAAAGTTAATTTAAAAATTAAAAAAAAAAAAATGAAGTACTAGATTAAAAAAAAAAAGAAGAAATCTGATATAGGTTAAACATGTGCAACCCTTTTAAATATATTTCCATACTTATCATGTTATACAAGAAAATTCAGACCAAAAGGGGGGAAAAAACCATGAGAAAAAAAAAAAAAAAAAAGCAAACAAACAACAACAAAGGTGAAAACAATTCTATGTTTCAATCCACATTCAGTCTCCATAGTTCTCTTTCTGGATCTGACTGGCATATTCCATCCCAAGTCTATTTGAACTGTCTCAGATCACCACACCGCTGAGAAGAAGAGACAAATCCATCCCAGTTGATCATCACATAATCTTTCTGTTCTCTTTCCATGCTTTTCTGAAATCAACCTGCTCATCATTTCTTATAGAAAAATAATATTATCTTCATATGCCATTATTTATGCTGCCATTCCCTAACTGATGACCACCCATTCAATTTCTAATTTGTTGTCACTACAAAAAGAGCAACTTTTCTTTTTTCTTTTTCTTCTTACTTTTTCAAGTGTGCATGTGTATATTCTTTTACAACAGAAATAAACATTTTGCATGACTTCACATGTATAATCAGCATCACATTGCTTGCCTTCTCAAAGCCTTCTGAAAAATCAGAACAAAAGGGGAAATCCACAAGAAAGAAAAAAGCAAACAAAAAGGTGAAAACAGTATGATTCAATCCCATTCAGTCTCTATAGCTCTCTCTCTGGATGTGACTGGCATTTTCCAAGTCTATTGAGACTGTCTTGGATCACACTGCATTGCTGAGAAGAGCTAAATATCATAGTTGATCATTACAATTTTGTTGTTACTGGATACAACATTCTCCTGGTTCTGCTCACTTCACTCAGAACCAGTTCATCTAAGTCTTTCCAGGCTTTTCTGAAATCAGCCTGTTCACTTCTTAGAGAACAATGATATTCCATTATCTTCATATACCATATAATATGTAGCCATTCCCCAATTGATGGGCATCTATTCAATTTCCATTTTCTTGCAACCACAAAAAGAGCTGTAACAAACATTTTTGGACATTTTTCCTCTTTTAAGATGTCTTTGGGATACAGACCCCAGTAGTGACATTGCTGGATCAAAGGGTATGTATGCATGGTTTTATAGGTCTTAGGGCAATAGCTCCATATTGCTCTCCAAATGGCTACTTCAGTACAGAATTACACCAACAATGCATTAGTGTTCAAGTTTTCCCACTCTTCCTCCAACATTTATTTTTATCTTTTCCTTGTCATCTTAGCCAATCTGATAGGTATACAGTGTTACCTCATAGTTGTTTTAATTTGCATTTCTCTAATCAATAGCATCACATTTATTTCTGAATAGATTTCTCTTTCCAGGAAGGCACACCTAGTAAAGGTGTAAAAAGATTAAAAATGAAAGAGAAAAAAAATAAATAAATTAAGGAAAACCAATCAATATATTGGTTATATCTAGCACTGATACAATACTCCACACCCACTAGTCAAATGGCTATTTGGTTCAAAAATCTTGTAGAAGATGACTGTTCAAAAATGAGCTGCACTTCAAATTCTCTACAGTTAACAAAAACATGGTAAATGTTATCTCATACTGTAATCTTAAACTCATATTTGTTTTCTTTGCATTTTATGTGTTTTCTCTATACAGCATAGGATTAAGTTATGTTTTTCAGGATACCCAACAATCCTTTTTATAAGTAAATTCAATCCATTTAAAATTTGCTGTAAAAATTTGACTTTCTCTTTAAAAAAATGAACTATACTGTATAAGATTATTTCTGAAGTCTTCCACCTCAATCTCTTTAAGGATGATAATAGAAGATTATTTATCTAGCATTTAAGGATTATCACAACATTTTTACAGACACCATTCTCTCTTTTGATTGTCATAAGATCCCTGTGATGAGTTAAGACAAGTACCCTTTTGTGCATAAGGAAACATATTAAGTGACACATCTAAAGTTACATTAATAATAATTTAGTATCTGAGCTGGACAGATATACAAGACTCCATAAACAACTTGAAATTAAGTTTAGAGAGTCAATTCAGATCATTCTGAGAGCACTTGAGTATAAAACTAGAAGCAGGAAAATAAACAGGGTAATATTGAAAACAAGATCTACCAAGAGTTGAAACAATTTTCTCAATAAGTGATTGAGCTTCTTAATTTGGAATCTAATGCCACAGCCTTCAGTGTACTATACAAGAAAATTTTTTTTCCTCCCCCCCCCCAGGGAGTTTATAATTTAATAGGGGAGAAAGCAAACAAGCAAATTTGTACAGATAAGTTACATACAATTAAGGGTATTTTCAGCAGTTGCTGATTTATGCCCCCATATCTCAATTGCCCCCACTTCCTGATTGTGAAAGGTAATACTTGTACCATGGTACAAGTTGAGCTTCTACTTGAATTATTTCAGGGGTTCTACGGTCTCACTTAGATCTTGTACAAATTTGCTTTTGTCATCTTTGCCAGTTTGTTTTGTGAATCTCACATTTGTATTTTTCTTGGTTTTAGTGCTAGCTTTAAAGCTAGCAAAGTTGTTAAAAGCTTGAAATTCTTTTAAACTGTTCATATCAAATTGGATTTGCACACATATATTGTATCTAGGTTATACTGTAACACATTTAATATGTATGGGATTGCCTGTCATCTAGGGGAGTGTGTACAAGGAGGGAGGGGAAAATTTAGAAAAATGAATACAAGGGATAATGTTGTAAAACAAACAAACAAAAAATTACTCATACATATGTACTGTCAAAATTATAATTATAAAATTAATTAAAAAAAAAGAACTGTTCATATCTATTGATGACTTAAATTTATTGGTGAATGACTCTCAGTTTTATAAATTTGTTTTTTTAAAGAGAAAGATGGAAATTATCAGTGCTAGTGGAAAGACTGACAACATTAATACAACCTACAACCATTCCAAAAAGGAATTTGGAAATAATATAAAATACTAACTAAAATGTTTATATATTTTGACCCAGGGATAATGCATGGAAGAGCACTGACTGGAGTCAGAGGCCCTGGAGAGCAAGTCCTAGCTCTGATATTTGTTATTCTGTTTGACCTTGAGAAAAATCACTTTAGAATTTAGTTTCCTCATCTGTAAAATGAGGGAAGGACACAACATCCCTTCCAGTTCTACATCTATATGTGATCCTATAGTTCAAGTTTAAATTCTGCTTCAACATTGACTAGTTGTATTAGATTTACCTTGTGTAAAATCAATCTTTGTGACTTAATTTCCTCATTTATAAAATATTTGCATTATCTTATTTACTTATGCAATCTATTGCCCCAAACTTGTTGCAAGGAAAGCACTTTTTAAGTTCTAAAATTTCAAAAGAAATGAGGTTTAGTTTTTTATTTTACTCTATTTAAGAAGTATATGATATATTTTAGGAATATTTTCACCCAAACGGGTTTAAATAAAGCATTTTGAGTTGGTTAGCTAAAGTTTTATTACATATGTGCATTACTTTCCAAAAAGTAACACTTTAAAAAGTCTATAAATTCTAAATCTAATCAATTCCTCAAACTAGAAATCTGGTTTAGTTTTCTGAAACCTGGACATAAAAACCTACTGCATTACAAATAGCACATGTAAGAAAACAGCCTATAAGATGGATTATATTACTCATCTATCATAAATCCAAATTATGTAAAGTAGATCTGCTGTTGTACTAATACTGCTTCTATAATGCCATGCCAGAGAATTCCACATTCTGTCAGTATAACAAAATAAAAACTCACTGGCTTTCACAAAGGATGTGGGGATATCAAAGGATTTCTTGATGACAGAAGGGAATTTAATGAGTATTTAAAACTAAAAAACCAAGGGAAGATGCTAAGGTCAGGTGTACAAGGAGTTGACAAAAAAAGGATCTTGAATACAAGATAACTTCAAACACGGTAAAAGGATAGAAGAACAGACTGTTTAGAGAGGTGGTGGTGGTGGGTTGATACTACCTTAAAAGTCTTCAAACAGGTTATTGTGAGAATCAAATTAAGATCTGTAAAGCAATCAGTACAATCCGAGTACATAGTAAGTACTTAATAAATGCGTATTTCCTGTGCAGGACCAGAGATCATTATATACTTCAAAAACAATACTGTATGATGATTAATTCTGATGGACAAGGCCCTCTCCAACAATGAGATGAACCAAATCAGTTTCAATAGAGCAGTAATGAACTGAACCAGCTACACACAGTGAAAGAACTCTGGGAGTTGACTATGAACCACTACATAGAATTCCCAATCCCTCTATTTTTGTCTGCCTACATTTTTTACAGGCTAATTGTACACTATTTCAAAGTCCGATTCTTTTTGTACAGCAAAACAACTGTCTGGACATGTATACATATATTGTATTTAACTTATACTTTAACATATTTAACAGGTATTGGTCAACCTGCCATCTGGGGGAAGGGGTGGGGAGGACTGGAAAAGTTGAAACAAAAGGTTTTGCAATTGTTAATGCTGGAAAATTACCTATGCATAAAATTTTTGTAATAATTAATTAATTAAAATTTAAAAAATACTTGCTTATTTCCTTTTCTGTTCTTTTCAGTATGTAATAATAGTTGGGATTTCTTTTGGGTAGATTGGAACAAATGGTTCCTGAAAAGCCAACACAGCACCTTCTGATTCTAAAATCTTAGTATCAGCCACTAGGGGGCCCCAGTTTAACATGCTGGGATGAACACTGCATCTTTTAAATAGCAATCAGCTGAGGTTAAACCTCTTTAACTCAATGTTTGTCTAACTCTAGTAATTTAATCAGTAATCATAAATGACCAAGTGACCAAAAAAACCGACTGCACTAGCAGTAGTCACAATGAAACTGGAAGCACCCAGGACTCCATTTTTGTGGCATTAATAACTACTGCTCATTTACATGTATGCTAAGGTTTGCAAAGAGCCTTCCTCACAACCACTAAGTTAAGGGAAGTATTACAATTATCCCCATTGCACAACAAATTAAATTGAGGCTGAAAGGGTGACTTGCCTAATGTGCAGACTTAGCACATTCTCAGAGGATAATTCAAATCCAGGTTTCTCCTGACTGCAATCACAGGACTGATTTCACTGTGCCATGCTGCTATCTGATAAAATCTGATAAAATAATTGTTCTTTTGTTCTTAATTTTTCTGCAAGTTTGTAAAAAACATATTAAATGTGATCAAAGTAATAAACTATCAAGCTGGCTAAACTGAGAACTCTACCTTGAATGGAAGGACTAATTTAAAGACGGGACTTTGAATCACAAAATTATGTAGATGAACTTAGTATAGATAAAAACATAAAGATAATTAAATCAATGAGCTGTTTTTCCCTTTCAAACTAATATATTAGACAAAGAGGATATCTAGTCATAGGGTTGCCCTAATCCATTTACCTTCCATACTATCTCTTATCATCTATGTTCTATCATCTATCAAAGCTATTAACAAAGGACAACCACAAAAAAAAAAAATCACAAGCTTTTAAAAAATCATCTTTTATGATGGATGATGACAAGCAATTTTTAGTTCTTAAAGGAATTAGTTCTCAGTTCAAATCCCACCTCTTCTACCTATTACCTGGATCTCAGTCAGTTTGTTCAACTCTAAAATGAAGGGGCTGAACTCAACAAGATGGCTTCCGAGTTCCCTTCCAGCTCTAGGTCTATGACTATTTGCTATCCTAAATGACTCATTTCCTTAAGGTTCGAGTATGCCTACTTTTATTGCATGCATACTAGAAAGTACTAACTCTGAATTTTTGAAAACAGAATGCAATTTTTATAAAACCTGGATAAATATTCTGGGACCCAGGCAAAAAGTCCAAGAAAATCTATCTACTACAAAGGAAAAAACCAGTGCAACTGGATATGACAAACAGTTATGAAACACCCATGGTATATGCATGGCATCATTTCAAATACCAGAAATACAAAGTCAAAAACAGTCTTTCCCCTCAAAGAGCTTACACCATCCTAGGGGATACAACATACAAAGAGATAATACCAAATGTATACAAAAGTAATTAAAACAGTTTCAAGTCCAGTGGAACAACAAAGATCTTGCATAGTGGATGGCACCTGAGTTCAGAAGGAAATTAATGATGCTAAACACTAGAGGCAAAGAGGTAGCACAGCAAATAAGAGCACTGGGCCAGAAATAAGGAACACCAGATTTCAAAACCAGTCTCAGACACTGACTGATCCTTGGCAAATCACTTAAAACTGGACCTCAATCTTTTCTGATGTAAAATAGGGTAAACAATAGAATCCCTTCCACCAAGGTTGTGACAATCAAATGAGATCACTGTAAAGTACATAAAACACACTGCCTGGTACACAGTAGACACTATATAAATCTTAGCTATTGTTATCATTTTCATTTTATTACTATTATTTCTATTGCTAAGAATTTGTAGAAATAAGGAAGAAGTATAATCCGGACACGGGAAATTACCTTCAAAATGTCCCAAAGGGTGGAAGATAGAACTGTGAACAGCAGGGTCTGACTATAATGGAAAGTGACTAAAAGCAAGTAATATGAAATAAAAGGTAGACTGGAGCTATATTGTATATGTAGGGTTTTAAATGTGAAACTAAAGAGTTTGTAATTTATCCCAGAAACAAATTAGCCACTAAAAATTAAATAGATGAAAAAGTCAGATCTGTATTTTAGGAATATCAAAATGGCATATATATACATATATATACATAAATCATGGAAAACCAGAGGTAGCAAAGGGCTAAAGGAGGACACATATTGCCCCTATTTTCAAAAGGAAGGAAGAAATCAGAATCTGAAAACTAAAAGCCAATAAGATGAATTCCAATTTACTAGGAAAATTCTCTAAAATTGTTAATGAGATAGGGAGCAGGTAAGAAAAGGGAAAAATAATAACAGTATGACTTTATTTTAGGACAATTCATGCCAGTTAACCTTATTTCCTGTTTTGACACAGATTATACTGATGATGTAGATATATGCTTTGTGCAAAGCATATGCTAAAGGATCTCATATTATTTTTGTGGACAAAAATGAAGAAATGTGGACTGGATAATAAATAATACAATTAGATGAATCCAGAACTGATAAAATGATCTGATTCAAGGAAAATTTATTGATATTTCAATGTCAGCCTACCAGAAGGTTCCCTAGAGAAGTACCCTCAGAACTTATGTTTCGCCTTGTATTGTTTAACATTTTAAAATTAATTAGTTGGATGAAGGGCATAAATAAAATGTTTCAACAAGTATACAGGAAACAGCAAACCTGAGAGAAATAACAAAAATAACGTAGTATAGAATAAAAATTCAAAAAGATCCTAATAAACTAGAGCACTAAGCTAAATGACAAAAATCCAATAGGGATAATCTTACATTCCAAAAAAAAAATTCACCTTGCTATCTTCCCAGCACCTCAAATTTTTAACATGTTTTTTGAATTCAACTTCCCCATCCAAACGTTAGAAGGCAATATACCTGAAAAAAGATTTAGGGAATTTTAGTAGACTACACAGGTAACTGAATCAGCAATGTGATGTGACAGTCAAAAGACTAATAATGTCTTGGGGTGCATTAAGGCATAAATTTTAGGAATTAAGAGATCCGAAGTCCTTCTATATCTTCTAGACCCTGCTCTGATTAGGAAAAATCACTTAAACTTCTGGTCTCAAGTTTCTTTAGTTCTATGAATGAAAAAATTGGACTGCAATGGCCCCTTTGGCCTTTGTCATACTCTAGAATGGAGAGCAGCAAAGTGAAACTGGGAAACAATGAGTAATAGACCAGTTTGCTCAAAGAATATGGAGAAGGAAATGCTATGAAATAAGGATAGAAAAGTAATCTGAAGGAGCCAAAAATGAGTCTTGAAAGCTGAAACTAAACATATCATACATTTAAAAAGCAATAGTAAGCACTGGAAGGATCTTCAGAGATCACCAAGTTCAATCTGTGCCGGAACAGGAAATTCCTCTACATAATAAATTTTGGACAGCAGCTGTCCAGATTCTACTTTTGGATTTCAAGAGAAGGAAAACCTACTACCTCCTGAGGCTACCCTTTTGGACTTCCCTTTTTTAAAAGTTTTTTCCCTGGCATCAACTCTAAATTTACCCTCTTTGCAGCCTTTATCCATTGCTCCTATCTCTGTGCTCCAGTGCCAACAAATTTTAATCCCTCTATCAATATCCACCCTTCAAATAGTGGCAGACAGCTAGTGTGTTTCGTCAGTCTGCTGTCTTCTCTTCTCCCCTTTTCTCTCTTCTTTACACTAAACATCCTAATCTCTTCAACCTAACCTTATGGGACATGAGCTCAAGGACCTTTGGCACCCTTCTTCTAGATATTTTCCAGCTCATCAATGTTCTTTTAAAATATGGCACTCAGAGCTAAAGAAGATATTTGAGATAGGATTTAACCAAGATATAATAGAGAGAATTACTGCTTCCTTATTCTTGAAGATAGTCTGCCCCAGACTTGATATAGGCTTGGTAATTAATTAGATACTGAGAAGAAAGAAGAAAACATTACATTTTCAAGCCAGGGTGAACAGGGAAATGATGATACCTTTAGAAGAAATGGGGGAAGTAGAATGAGAAAGTTTGGATGGGGAAGATGAATTCAAAAGTAAACATGTTGAAAATTTGAGGTGTTGGGAAGAGAGCAAAGTGTAGCTGTCCAAAAGGCAACTAGAAATGTGTGTGTGTAGGGGGAGGGAGGGAGGGAGGAAAAGGGAGAAGAGAGAGAGAGAGAGAGAGAGAGAGAGAGAGAGAGAGAGAGAGAGAGAGAGAGAGAGAGAGAGAGAGAGAGAGAGAGAGAGAGAGAGAGAGAGAGAGAGAGAGAGAGAGAGAGAGAGAGAGAGAAAATTACCTTTTCAGAACTGCTAAATTTGACATAAGAGACTATCTAGTTCAACTCATACAGAAAAGGAATGCCCACCATAACACACCCCATACATGTAACTTAAGTCTCTAAAGAAGAAAAAACCCTGAGATAAAATTGCATTTAAATGACAGAAGAATTAACCTGACAAAGAAAAGACTAAATCAAGATTTAATCATCTTTGGGACATCTGGGTGGAAGGGTGGGTAGAGTACTAGCCCTGAAGTCAGGAGGACTTCAGTTCAAATTCAACCTCAGACACTTACTAGCCATGTGATCTTGGATAAGTCACTTGTCCCTGACTGCCTTACAAAAATAAAAAATAAAAATTCAATCATCAAAAAGATCCAAAGGGTTGTTATGGATGCTGATCAATTCTCTGCATCTACAGAAGACTAAAAAAAAAAAAAAAAAAAAAAAAAAAAGGACAGCTTAAAATACAACAGAAAAGAACAGCAAAGTACTATTATGATAATCAAATTCATGAGTCAATCTGATTATCAGAATAGTACTTTGCTATTCAAGTCAAGTAACATAAAAAAGTTGGGAAGTCTCTCCCACTGGAGATTTTTAATAAAAGATGCTTTAGTCGTTTAGCTACAAAGATGCTAGGGGATTAGCAACCAAAAGAGAGTTCAGAATTTGGGACATATGCTTGGAACACATACTGCCAATCATTAATATCATGAGTGGATATGAGACTGATACTTGCCTTCAAACTAGCTAGTGACAAGACATCCACAAGCTCTACCATCCTCAGATTCCACAAAATATACCACTTTAGTTTTTTCTTCTCTACTCCTATACCACATTTTATGCTGCCCTGTATCAAAACCTTCCTTTAAAACCTACTTAATGAATAAAAATGTGGAGAAGGAAAAATAGATAAATTGCCCAAAAAATTTTATAAACTTTGCTAAACTCACCAATGACAGAGAATGAAAACTGTCATTTTAAACTAAACTTCCCAATATCTAGAATTAGTTGTTAGCACTGACTGTCTGATCCCACTGAAAAGGGAACAACTCATCAGGACTTAAGACAGACAGCACCTAATTTCCCTCCTCCCAAGATGAGATGCTAGCAGAAGGATTAAGTAGAAGGCAGAAGAGAAGGAAAGGAAAAGGAGATTAGGGAAGCAGCTATTTAACTACTCTTATGCCAATGTCTTAAATAATAATAATGTCTTAAATGCCAGTGATGCTCCAAGGACAGGGAAAGAAGAGGATCAAAACCATCACTTACCTTAATGAAGATGGAAAGCAGATTTAGGACAGATCAGATGATAAGACAGAAAGCTGAAAGAAGGGGCTTGGGCTCTAACTAAACCATACTCTTTCAATTAGTCAATAATCATTTTTTAAGCACCTGTTAAGCACTAGGAATAGAAAGGCAGAAGAGTCCTTACCTTCAAGCAGTTTACAATCTAATAGGGAAGAAAACAAGGAAATATGCACCCCTAAAAAGTTATATAAAGGATAAATAAGATATAATTATCAGAAAGAAGGCACAAGAATTAAGAGGGATTGGGAAATGCATTCTGTAAAAGGTAGGATTTTAAGTGGGGCTTGAAGGAAGCCAGGAAGTAAAAAAATAGAGATTAGAAGGGAAAATATTCTAGACATGGAGGAAAGCTAGAGAAAATACTCAAGAGTCAAAAGATATCTTGTTCCTGGAACAGCAAAGATACTGGTTTAACTGATCTGAAAATACAAGGGGCAGAGGAAGTAGAGGCATCTCTTGCAGACAAAAGTTTCTCAAGGAGTTTAGTCAGAACCCAGTAAAAGACATGAAACAACAATTAATGGGAACAAAAGGATAATAATGTGAGGGTATCTGAAGGATGTCGGTAATATGGACAAATCTGTACCTAGTAGAGAGGCACCCAGTAAGCAGAGAGATAGATATTCAAGAAAAATGGGAGTAGAGATAGAGAAGGCTTAATTTGTTGGAAGAAATGGCCCCAATTTTTTTCAATAAAATATGAAATTAATGTTGTCAGCTGAGAGGATCAGAGATAGTGACCAATGGAAGGTCTGAAAGGAGGTGAAAAGGTTTAGAAGAACTACTTTGGTCACAATGAGTTGATAAGACAGATGTAGAAGCAGAGTATAGCTAGTACAGAGGTGATGAACTGAGGGGTTGAGAGAGTGGAGGTTACAGTGTAGACAAAGAGCAAGGCTCGAAAGGTAGAGGAAGAAGTGGAAAGCCAATAGATTATAATTAGATAAGAAAAATTCAAGGTTTATGACTCATAAGTGGTTGATAGCAAGATCAAGGGTATAATCATCTTTTATGTGTGGCTGAGATGAAGAAGAGGTTATGAGAAATGCATTTTATCTCTCAGAGTTTGTATACTGCATCAGAATTAGGAGCCAGCAAAGCTTTGTTCCTGAAATCAGGAAGACCTAAATTCAAATTCTGTCTCAGACACTTACTATGTGACCGGAGCCAAGATATTAATTTATTTTTGTCTCAGTTTCATAGGTAAAATGGAGATAATAATTACACCTACTCTTTGGGTTGTTATGAGAATAAATGAGTCTTTAAAATACTACATATATGCTAGCTATTATTATATTATTATTGGAGAAAGGAACTCACAAAATACTTCATTTCCAGTTAATTTAAAAGACTGTAAGAATTTTTAAAAATAAAATAAAGCAACAAAATTTGAAAATACATAAAAAGAGAAGGAAGAAAACACTTTATTTTGCACCTACTATGTGTCAGGTACTATACTAAGCACTTTACCAATAGTATCTCTCATTTGATCCTCACAACAATTCTGCATAGTAGATGCTATTATTATCCCATTTTATATTTGAGGACATCAAGGCAGACAGAGTGTTAAGTGCCTAAGGTTACACAGCTAGTATGTGTCTGATACCACATCTGAACTCAGGTTTTCCTGCTTCCAAGATCCCACAAATCTGCCCCAGGAACATAAAAGCAAAGAGTACTTTTTAAAAATAACATTTACCTTTAAAAACTGTGACCTGGACTTGTGACAGGCAGTCTGGTACACAAAAGAGAAAAGGCTGGCCTTGAACTATAGAGATCTGACTCAAGCCCTGCCTCTGATACCCAGGATAATTTTTATGCAATTCACAAACTTAATGAGTCCCAGGCAAATCTCTAAATACTATCAGCATCAGAATCAGTCAGTATTTGTTTAAGTGTTTACTATGGGCCAGGTACTGAATTAACTGATAGAGATATTAAAAAAGGCAAAAAATAGTTTGTTTCTCCCCTCAATTGGACTCACAACCTAATGGAGAAGGAAGTTTTCAATACTGACAGAATCACAGCTCATCTTTTAAAAAGCAAATTACAAATAATGGAGTTTATAATGTTTTATGAGTAAGTTTTTATTTTTGTGTAGCCAATGTTAATATGTTTAGAATACATGTTAAAGAAAGTCTGTATGACACAGTCAATAGGGTTTTAGGCTTGGTGACTAATTTGCTTCCATTTCAATTCCACTCCTCACACTCAGGAGCCATGTGAGTTAAGTCGCTTAATTTCTATTGTGCTACACAGGAAGCTCCCCAGGACATATCTATGGAGCCATGGATGAGCTGCAATCTATATTCTGACCTTGGTGGGAAGAGTTCCAATACTAGTAAAATCACAAATGGTTCATACTTGTATTTAATAAGAAAAATAAAATCTAGATGATCTAAAAATATATAAAATTTTACTGACAGATGGGTAGAAGGTAAATAAAATGCAGGAAAATAGGTAGAAAAATAAAGATGATTTACATAAGATATGATAAAGGCATTTTAAAAAATGGACTTTTATTTATTTATTCATTATAACTTTTTATTTACAAGATATATGCACGGGTAAATTTTCAGCATTGACAATTGCAAAACATTTTGTTTCAACTTTTCCCCTCCTTCCTCCCACCCTTTTCCCCAAGATGGCAAGTTGACCAATACATGTTAAATATGTTAAAGAATAAATTAAATACAAAATATGTATACATGTCCAAACAGTTATTTTGCTGTACAAAAAGAAATGGACTTTGAAATAGTGTACAATTAGCCTGTGAAGGAAATAAAAAATGCAGGTGGACAAAAATAGAAGGATTGGAATTCTATGTAGTGGTTCATATAAACTTTTATTTATATCTCTTACATTTCTCTGTATCCTTTTCCTTTCCCTTCCCAGAAAACTATCCTTATAATAAAAATCTTAAAAGACCATTCCCGCCAAAATCTAGCAAAATTGATAAATACATCCCATTATATATGTGTGTGTATATAAATATATGTATTATACACAATATTCCACATGTGTGGGCTTGATAAATACATCCAGAAAAACCTGACTGCATGATATTCCACAAGTGGAATGGAATTGAGGAAATATGGGAAAGGTTCCTATTAACAGCTGGTGGGAGTTTGGTCCTGATGAACCAACCAGAATGTAGTCTAGCCTTGTGACAGTATATTCTGAATGAGACCAAAGATTCAAACTAAGAATTTGGCCTCAAGCTTGGGAACTGATGCTGAGTGAAACGAGCAGAACCAGGAGATCATTATATGCTTCAACAATGATACTGTATGAGGATGTATTCTGATGGAAGTGGATACTTCAACAAAGAGAAGATCTAATTCAGTTCCAATTGATCAATGATGGACAGAATCAGCTACACCCAGAGAAGGTACACTAGGAAATGAGTGTAAACTGTTTGCATTTTTTTGTTTTTCTTCCCAGATTATTTTTACCTTCTGAATCCAATTCTTCCTGTGCAACAAGAAATTCGGTTCTGTACACATATATTGTATCTAGGATATACTATAACACATTTAACATATATGGAACTGCCTGCCATCTAGGGGAGGGGGTGGAGGGAAGGAGGGGAAAATTCGGAATAGAAGTGAGTGCAAGGGATAATGTTGTAAAAAATTACCCATGCATATGTACTGTCAAAAAAAAAGTTTGAAAAAAAAGAATTTAGCCTCAAGAATAAAGTAAAGGCGAAAGCAGATATTAAGGAAATAGTAACAGAATTACATATGATAGACTAAGCAGTTTTTTAAAAAGGAGGATATTTATAACATATTTAAGATTTGCAAAGTACTTTTCTCTTAACTTTCCTGTAAAGTAGGCAGTACAAATGTTACCTCATTTTGCAGTTAAAGAAAGGTTCCAAGCCCCAAATAACAAAGACAGTAAGCGACCTGAGGATTCCTTCCCAAGCCTCTGGAACACAAGTGCAGCCACAACATCACTGAGCCTCTACAAAATGGCAGAAACTAGGGAATGGGTGAAAGAGGGAAGACATGTAACCTAGATAGCTAGAAAATGTTATAACTGCAGTTTCCCAGTTTAAGTGGTTATGTCAGATAGAACATTCACTAAATGTTCTTAATATTTTGATGTTGCAATAATAAAAGTAGTACCTTAAATGTATATCACATTATCTCTCCCCTTCTAATATGCATGAACTACTAACACAATAAAAATGTTGCTTTTCCTAGTACTACATATGGTTCTTCATCAATGGAAAAATCTAAAAAAAAAAAAAAAAAAAAAAAAAAAAAACTGATGCTGTTTGCTTCAAAAATTCACCAACTGAAAATATTTCTTCATTATTCCTGATCTTATACCTTTATCCCTCATAAGACACCAAAACCTCTATTTCAATAATCTTACAACTCTAACAAATAAAAATTAGTTTTTGTAACTCAAAGCAACACTGTAGTTTTCAGAGGATCATAAAAGATAATTCAAGTAGTGGCACTAATTCATAATTCTATCCTTATATACAGATATCTACTGGTAAAACAATTTATAAGCAATTTAGAAAAAAATAAAAATATAAATGCTTCTTCCATTTCAGTGCCAATAATACATGGGCAATCAGAATTAAAGCACTAAATTGTAAACCAGTATTTTCTCCCTTAATAAAAACAAAAACAAACAAAAAAATCTAAACCCACAATCACATAAACTGCTCAAAGAGTACACACCATCTAAGCATTTTGTATTCCCACATACTTCCACCACCACATAGCTAAAATCTCAATCCCAATACTTACACAGTAAAATTTCAAGATGAATGAGAATAAGATTTTTCAAATAACATATGCCTTGTTTATTTCTTTATGACATATATGCTTAATAAATCAATACTCAATTTGACATTTTGCTATTTTAATTACATAATCCTTTGGGAGTAGGGGTAGAATGAATATTTTTCCTATTCTTATCTTGGAATTTGTTTTTAAAAGAATTTGAGCAGTTAACAAAAATCTATTTAAAAGGCCTTTACAGTAAATAATTTTCCAAATACAATTGAGTGAGAAACATATTTAAGTACAAGTCACATGCTATTAGCCAAAGTACTTTGATCACTGCTTGTTCTACCGAAAAACTTTTTTAAAAAGGTGTTCAATTTGAATATTTTCTCTTACAAAAGAATGAACATGGAAGAGATTCTACTGTAAAAGATTTCAAATCAACCCAACTTTATATCTTATTTGACTAATATAAAATTAATAAAACTAATAAAAATTCAACATAATGTTCAAAAAATGCATATTATAATTAAAAAAAAAAAACACACAGCCTCACCTGTTGTTGTGGCACAAAGCATACTGGTGCCATCCAATTATATTTGAAAAAAAAAAAAAAAAAAACCAACACTTGGAAATTATCTTCCAGTTTACTTAGGATTTTTCCGGCTTTACTAAATTTACAATTCCCTTTCAGGCAGTGATACCAGGATATTCAACTACTATGACAGTGATTAAATTTCAGCTTCTGGTAGGTTGTCAATTCATAATGCCGGCTAAATCTTATAGATTTACGTGTTTCCTTTCCTAAAGCCAGGCAAATTCTGCCAGTCTACAATAGTTTCACCACTAAGGAAGGTGACAATTGGGCCATAAAACTGTACAAACACAACACAAATTCAAAAAAACATGCAAATCCATGTGAAGTTTGAGTAGAATGATGGCTTGTTAAAAAGCTTGCTCCTGCTTGTGATTCTCCTAAGCCACACTGATCATTTCACTCATCTTAAATTCCACTGTCATTTGAACCTCACACAGCGTGCCTGGGCAAATTTGATGACTTGGATGTTGTTTTAGAGGCCAGGCTTTCTGCCAAGTCTGCCATGTCTATTCCCCTGACCCACCAGGGCAGCTTTAGACAACACCTCCCTTATTTATGTTACTGCTGTGAACAGTCAAACTGCTGCTTACTATCAAATGAGGCCCAACCTACTCATGTTTCTCACATCTTTAAGAGCAATACTATTGATTCTTGCACCACACCCTTATTTAAAGCTAAATACTGTAATGAAGATTCCTTTGTCACTCCACTAGCAAAAGTGAAAAATAATTTCCATCATATTCTATTTTCTAGATTACATAATGTGAACAATAAACAAACATTTTTGTAAAACGCTCCAATTTTAATTGTGGCTTTTTAGTTACCATTTCCAGCAACATAAAATAATTTTAAAATTTCTTACAAAAGCAATAATTTTATACTGCTTCCTCCCCCCAAAAAAACAACAACAAAACCAGAACAAAACAGGAGCCTTACTGTACATTCAAACAGAAACAGATGGACGATGTCAGAACTAATAAAATTTGATCAGTATCAATTTTAATCGAAGAATGCTAAATGTTTTCTTGAGCCTGAGACTTTTTATTTCTCTTATGACACTAAAACAATTTTTTCAGTTTTAGGTACAATTTTTACTAAAGACCCAGAAAGTTTTAGTTGTTGCTACATAGAAGATAAAGGTTTTAATGTTATGGCATCTAATGTAACTGTAACTTCAGTACATGGTGAGCTACCTTCTCTAACAGTGAGACTGGGAAAAATGCCAAGGTATTCCTTCTATAATTTGGCAAAGGGAAAAGTCAAAGAAAGAACTGAGTTAACAGTACTAATTACAGTAAATTTTTTTTTTTTTTTTAACTAGTAACATGAGATCCTTTAAAGGCAGTCTTCTTGTGTGCCACATACACCTCTCCAAATGTTTACACATACAAGGCCCACTACTAATACAAATTTAGGCTACTCCTCTAGTACTAATTTTTGCAAATGAGCTCAAGTACACCTAGAGCTCTAGAAATAATAAAATTTTAATAAAAATTAATTTTTCCCTAGTGAAACTTGCCACACCTAATTTATATATGTTTACCTTTGTTCCATCCCAAGAGAATCTAAACATATGAAAATATGGTATAGTATTATCAATTAATAGGTATATAATGAGCTGTAGAAAAAAATCATTAAGTTTCCACTGGAAAAAAGTTAAGGAAGTTCTCTTTATCCCTTTCAGAGGAATTTATCTTTATCATCTGAGGCAACTGGATGGCAAAGTGAAGAGAGTACAGGGCCTATAATCAGGAAGATCTAAGTTCAAATGCAGCCTTATACACTCACTTTATGTGTAACCCTGGGTAAGTCATTGAATCACTATTTACCTGCTTCCTTAATTGTAAAATGGGAAGCACCTTGTTCCCAGGACTGTCATATTAAATAAAATAATCCTGGTAAAATATTTAGCACTGTGCCTAGCGTATATAGATACTATATAGACCATGATGATGATATAATTACATGTTTCATAAGAGTTCTACATGTAATTAATATTAAATTTCATCTGGAGTACATACAGGTTAGCTGGGAAAATTCTTTTTACTTTCAATACATTTTGATATTTTGTTTTTATACCATCTATATTTTCCATTCCTTATAACAAAAATGTAAAAAGAAAACAAAATTTAGTAAAAGTAACCCCTATTTCTACAAAGGAGATAAAAGTTATTTTAAAAACAACAAACAAAAACATGAATATTAGTACTCACAGCTAGAGGGTTTTTTTTGTTTTTTGGTTTTTTAACCCTGAAGTTGGGGTTAAGTGACTTGCCTAGGGTCACACAGCTAGTAAGTGTTAAGTGTCTGAGATCAATTTTGAACTCAGGTCTTCCTGAATTCAAGGCTAGTATTCTATTCACTGTGCCACCTAGCTGCACCTAGAGGTTAATGAAAAAAGAGAAAATGAAATCTATCAAAGAATCAAAACAGAATCAGAGGGACAAACAAGAATTCAACTATTCCAAATTATGTGACTTTAAATTGGATATATTCATATAATCTTCCCCTTTTGTTTATTTTGCTTAAAGCAAAAGATTCTAGGGTAGGGTTTTAGTATCATTTAAAGAAAAGCTCTACAAAGAACTGGAAATTGAGTGGATGCCCACCATTTGGGAAATGGCTGAATAAATTATGGTATATGAATGTACATCATATATATCCTAATAATATTTGTTCTATAAGAAATGATAAGCAGCTGATTTCAGAAAAGCCTAAAAAGACTTACATGAACTGAAGCTGAGTGAAATAAACAGAACCAAAAGAACATTGTATGCAACATTAAGTGATGATGAACTCTAATGGACTTTGCTCTTTTTAACAATGAGGTGATTCAAGGCTATTTCATTGAACTTGTGATGGAGAGAACACCTGCATACAGAGTTAGGACTATGAAGACTGAATGTGAATAAAGGCATTGCGTTTTCACTTTTTGTTATTGTTTGCTTTTTCTTTCCTTTCTTATTTTTTTTCTCCTTTGTTTGATCTGATTTTTTTTGGGGGGGGCAGTATGACAAATATGGAAATGTTTAGAAGAACTGCACATGTTTAACCCATATCAGATTACTTACAGTCTTGGGAAGGAGAGGGAAGAGAGGGAGAAAAATCTGGAAAGCAAGGTCTTGCAAAGGTAAATGTTAAAAACTCTGTATTTTTTTAAAAACAAAGAAAAAATAAAGAAAAACCCTATATGTAAATAATCTAAAAAGTGGCATAAAACAAAGATATTGTGTAAAGAATAAGGGAGAAAAACTCTTTTTAGGGCTAGCATTATTTTCATTCTCTGAAGAATGGGAATTATAAAGGTAAAGAAATTATGAAAATACAAATTTCCCCCAGCATTCCAGTAGAATGAATGTGGTTTTTGAGTGTTGGAAAGAGTAGCTCATAGGTATATGCCAAATATTAAATATTTTTTAACATCTTACCAAAAATATGCACCAAAACAATTATTTTTCTTTAAAAAAGAAACAAAAAAAATACTAAAATGGAGAAACTACCGAATCAAATGGGAGAAGGCAGAAATACCATTCCAGAGCTTCCTAATATTGGCAACTTCCTTACTAATTTTAATTTAGACCTAGAAATTCAATACTTAAACTAGGGAAAACAAATAGCAATTTAGCCAGAAGAAAAAATTATTGAATCTATATATTTAGAGAATAAAATATAAAAATAAAGATAATGAAATGTCAAATTGAATTAAAGCCCTAATTTTGTTCACAAAAATTTATCAAGGAATCTATTCTTTGAAATGAATAAATCATATTAGCCAAAGTATTTACTAAGAACTAATAAATCACACTATTTTAAGTTTCCTACTTAATATTTGAAGTATCATAGTTGAAAGTTAGGTCTAAGATTTTTAAAGTTTGAAAAGATAATGCAAAATTTAAAATCAAAGTAGTTAATTCAGTATGAAGCTTATATCATAAATCTAGGGAACTAGTAAGTTTCTGCAAAACACTAGTTCTTTTAATTTCAAGCATCTTTAGTTGGTAAAAACACTACCTTGAAAGAACTAATGTCAAAATATACAGTTTAAAGAAATATTTTGGTATGCTGACCATTTATATTGTAACAATAATTTTAATATAGAAAGTTAGTCCTTTGGTTTGCTTTCTCTTCCTCCCAACTTTTAAGTGTCCATTTGTAAAAAGTATCAAAATAAGCTTACACAAGAAGCCATAAAGATTTCTTATTGAAACAGAATTCTCCTTTTGTGTTTATGTTATGTTTAACATTTTAATTAAAGAACAAATAGATTTTCAGTTGTGGTAAAGGCCCCTTAAATCTTTAGCAAGATCTAAAACCACACTAGTCCATCAGACAGACTAGGATATGCTCAAACAGTACACATCTGTAATTTGACAAACTGGGACAAATGGAGCTTACTAAAAAACAAAGAAATTTTCATCAGATTCCTCTGCTATAACAAATCTACATGCTTAAAGACAAGAAGAAGGACTACTTAACAAAAACTAACTGTACTGCAGAAAATCCTGGAAACTGTTATGGCCTAATTTAGCAGGCAAGTTGATCCTAAAGGCAAATCTCTTAAACTCACTTTTGGTTACTTCAAATTATAATTTATTCAAAGATCAAAATAATGAACATCAAAACATATGTTGATTTCACATGCAAATAAATTTTAATTCCTGAATGTTTAAACTACTTCTTTAGATATTAAATCTAAAGTGCCAAAAGAATGGAAGAGTTTCACTTAATGACTTGACAATGATCTTTTTACAGGTCACTATGCTCCTGTAAAGCATCTAAGGTCTCTTCCCTCTCCAACATACTACTTTTGTGTGTGAATCTTGGAATAAATCTTAACATATTCTAAAATCACAATTCTTCTGAAAGATATGTTATATTGAAACACAAAAAGGATATCTTATGTCACAACCCCAAATGAATATGCATTTTAAAAATTAAAAAGCCATGCCATCAGAAAAATTAGAGAATGGAAAGATCTTTTATTTATAGACAAAGATCTGTCATCAAAAAAAAAAAAAGAAGAAGAAGAAATCATATTATAATCACAATTATGTTAATTTTTTCTTAATCTTACTTTTTTCCCTAGTTACATATAAAAGTCTTTTCTAACATTCATTTAAAATTTTTTTTTGAATTTCCAAATCTCTCTCCCTCCACACCACTCAAAGAGAAGTTAAGAATTTTATAAAAGTTGCACATGTGAAGTCATGTAAAACAATAATTATATTAATTTTTTTTAAAGCTCTATGACACCTCCAAAAAAAGTGATGAGTAGCTGAGGCTTGGGAGAAAAAAAAATCTTTGCCTGATAAATGCCTAGCCTCTCATATCTAACAAACTAGCAAAAATGTTAAAATATAAGAAGCTCTCTCCATTGAATTAGGTAAGGTCGGATGGTAAATGACAACTGTTCTGGAAAACAATTTGTAGTTACATAAAAAAAGTTCCTAATTGTTCATACCCTTTGCCTTAGCTATTTCAATAATCAGATTTATCAATAAGACCCTAACTATATCCCCAGGGAAGTTACAAAAACAAGATCATATGCATATAATTATGATTTGTCATAACAAAAAGGTTAAAATCCAAAAAATAGTACCCAATGATTGTGGAATGACAGAACAAATTACGGATAGAATCTTCCATAATATATACAATGCACCAGAAGGTATGAGGACTATGAAAAATTAAGAGGAATTATGGAAAAACTTGTATACAGAAATAAGAGTATACATACAACTACAAAAATGCAAATAAACTCAAAATTCTAATCAAGTATAACCCTCAAAGTTGCAAAACAAATCCTCCTTTGCAGTTATTTAAAAAAAAAAAAAAATCAATAAAATGACTTTTGTGGAATGTACTTTGCAAAGGGGATTGTTTGGAAATATTTGCTGTCAAAACAAAATGTATGAATTTTTTTTTTAATAAAAAGGATGAAATATATCAGAGGGATTCTCCCCTTATAATGGAAAGCTCTATTTTCAGAAACAACTAATGAATACACAATTATTTTTTTTTACCTTAATTACTATCTTTTTTTTTTTTTTTTGGCATAGTTATAAGAAAGCTCTAACAGCTTCATTATTCATTATTAACTGCTGTCAGAAATCATAGAATTCAGAGCTGGAAGAACTCAAAAATCGAGTGATTTCTTTTGTAATAAATGTTTAACTCCAATTATCTATGAAAACCAAAGTATATTATCGGTTGAAACTGTCCTAGTGTGCTGAAAAAGAAGTTATCATTGATAAAGTGATCAAAAAAAGATTGTTCGCAAGCACAATCTATCATTATGTGATCTAAACAGCCCCGACAATTCTAATACATTTATGTAAATCTAATTCAGATTCGACCAATGAGACAATAATAAAGTAATTTATAGCTGAACTTCCTCTAAGACTAACTTAGCTGGTTCTCAATGGCATTTTATACCATTCAAATGCACAATTTGAAGCCTAATTAAAGGTTGACCACACTCTGGATTCCAACCTGAGTCCTAAGAGCAGTTTCCATAGAAGGCTGGTCAATCCTTACAACTATTACAGGGGATTCTGAGTAATACATTGGTCTCCCCTCCCTCCAAAATTCCTTATAAACTAAACTAGTTAACTGGCTATAGTAGAATGCTTCTTACCTTTCATAATGAACTTTTTCTTACCAAAAAATCCACCTATTCTCAGAACAGTGGGGCAAAATCATAAAGAATGTCAACTTCCAATACACCCTCAGAAAACTTTTGTTTAATAATTTAAAATAAACTTGGTTTAGACTTCCATAAATATATAAAACTGAAATAGACCAATGATAATTCCTACCTCCTCGACAAAAATAAGAACAGATTTTTACCAACATGTTCACAAATCATTAAATACTCCAAGATCTAAAAAGCACAATAAACACTGCACCCCCCCCCCAAAGCATTGAGTTTTCAAAGGATTTTCTCACTAATTTCTTGGCAATATGCTACACCCCAAAAAGGTATGGAAAATTAAACTGTTCTCAACAGGGTCAACAAAACAAAGCACTTAAAAATCTGTTCTTAATCTTGCATTTGTTCTCCCAAACGGCGTTCCAAAACGGAGTGTTAATCGTTCGATTTCTAGTTTCATCATTTGTTACTTTCACATCGGTAAAATTCATTTATATTTCCTCTTTTTCCACTTTGCTCTTTGAAAGTTAAAAGCTACTGACAACTACTATTATGCTCTAGAAAATACTGAAAACTTTTACACTGAAGAGCTTGAAAGCAGTTTTTCAACACAACTTCTGTGGTTTATCAAGAAAAAAATGCCATCAGTCCATTCCCAATGGCACATAAAGCAATCAAAACTCAAGCAGGAGGAGCCATGTTTTTGTGGCATAAATTCGAAAACCTCCAATACACAAATTAACCCAAATTAAACAGTGAGAACACAGAAAACAAACAAGTAACGGTGAGTACAGAAGTGTCGGTTTTCATGGGTCGGTTTATGGAGTTGGGGCTGAAAGTGGCCTTCAGAGGATGATGTGATCCCAAGCTTCATTTTACAGATGAGGAAACTGAGGCCGGGAGGGGTCTGAGATCACACACTGACCAGACAGGAACCCACGGACTGATTCCAGCACCAGAGTTCTCTCCACGACACCCCGTGGGCTTCCTCTACACTAAGCGGTTTTAGCAAACAAATCTTTAGGGCGGTGAGAACACGGGCATTGCAACATTTTGCACCCTCAGATACCTCACCTTGAGAAGCAGACAGACGTCATACTTCACAATGGGCTCGCGGGGGGCGCTTTCCGAATTTACAAACACCGGGTGACGGCGCGGCGCAAGGCCGGTTTGGGTCGGGAAGGACGGCCGGGGATGAGACTCACCCTTCCCTAGCCCCTCCTCCCCGGCCACATCCATCCACGCTCCGGAGCCAGTAGTAAAGCACACACACTCTGACCCTAGCACACATTCAGGCCCCCGTCTCGCACCTACACGCCCGCAGGACAGCCAGCCCCGTCCCGAGGTTCTGCTCCCCCGCCCCTCCCACTCTCTCCAACTCTGGGGCTCTCCGGTCCCATCTCTCTTCTTCCACCCCACCCCCATCTTTCTCTCTCCCCCGACTCGGTCGGTGGAAGGCGCAGACTCCGGGCAGGCTGGCGGGCGGGCCCCGCGGGCAGGCCCGGGGACAGTGCGCGGGTGGGCCGAGGGTCTCCCTCGCGGGACCGAGGTTCTCGGGGGCCGGAGGCGTCCTCACCTGCGGGCCCCGGGGGCGGGGGCGGCGGCGGCTGCCCGTCCTCCCCGAAGATGAGCTTGAAGTCCAAGTCGTCGTGGGCGCCGCAGTTTGCAGTAGTCATCGGCGTGGCCGGGCACTCGCGGCGGCTGCAGCGGCGGCGCCTCCCTCTCCTCGGGCGCGGAGGCTCGGCTCGGCTCGGCTCCGCCTCAGCGCCGCTTCATGCCTGGCTCCGCCGCGAACTTCTCGGCCGCGTCTCGGGCTCCGGCCTGCCGCCTGTCAGCACAAGGGAGGAAAGGAGCAAGTGAGCACAGTGGCCCCCCAGCTGGGCCGCCTCCGCTTCCAACGGCTGCCCGCCCCTCAACCGCCGCCGCTGCCGCCGCCGCCGCCTACACCCCCACAGCCGCTGCCGCTGCCGCTGCCACCGTCGCTGCCCCCGCCGCCGGGCGCGCTCCCGCCCCTCTCCACATTCCCCCTCCCCTCCAGCCCCGCACCGGGGCGCGCACGGCCGGGGGCGAGGGAGGGCGCCTCTATTGGGCCCATCCTATTGGCCACCAAGGCGGCATTCTGCCCTGCAATCCCGCCCTCTTTCCCTGCACCCGCGTGACTCGAGGAGCCCGAGGGGCAAGGGACAGAGTGGGGGAAGGAGGAAAGGAAATCACGTGACCCCAAAGCCAGCCTGCGTGACCTGCCGGGAGCTGTAGTTCTGAGTCCGCAGAGGTCCCGGGGAGAACCTTCGTATCCAGTGTCTCCGCCTCCCTGATCCCCAAGACTGCCAGGCTAAGGAGCAGAAAAGGAAAACAAGTCCGCTTCTAACAGCAGAGACAGCGAGAGCAGAAACGCAAACGGCCCCTTATTGGAGGCAGAGTCCTGCAGCAACGAATGAAAGGAGAGAACACACCTTATGGGTGGGTCTCCTGCTCCTGATTGGGCGAAGCGGAATATGGGCGTGGCCCTCCGGACTCCCGAGGGGAGCCTTCCGAGTCCTGGGAATCGGATCTGGCGCTTCTCGCCTCGCTCGGAATCTACTGCGCCCCGGTGCAGCCAGTTAGGGGACAAAGGACTCGCCCCCGGGCGACACGCGGGGAAAGAAAACCCCACGTCCTTGTGTTTTATTCCCTTGTAAATGGAAGCCTGGCAGCCTCGCCCGTAGCCTGGGAGCTGACCCTTTCCGCGGGCAGGACAGTCTGTTCGTAGCGTTTAGCAGAGTCCCCGGCCCGGACTAATGCTGACAGCGCATGCGTAATACTCCCGGTGGGCCCAGCTCCTGACCCCGCCAAGCCCCCTTCTTCCAAAGCTGGTCACTGAGGAAGTAGCAGAGACCCCACGGAGTTACAGAAGTCACGAGGCGGGGGGAGGGGCTGCCAGAGAAAGTACCCAGAGCCAAATGGGGGTTGGGTCTATGGTCAGTGCCAGGTTCTGCTACTTAACGAAAAGGGAAACCGTAATCTCTCTGGGCCTCAGTTTCCCAATCCGTAGTTGGAAGGAGTTAGACCCAGTGAGTTCTAAATCTGATTCTCTGACCGATAAACAGCGTGGCTGCCGGTGTTCTCCCACCACGGCCGTAGTTCAGAATAATTGTGATAATTACCATTACTCTTCACGTGCGCCACGGAACAGTGTGTTCAGGAGACTTCTCCCCGCTTCTCAGCTCCAGGGTCCCTTCTCCCTAAGAGAAGAAATCTACTCTTAGCGCTTAGCGCTTTCAAGGCTTTTCTAGCTGATTCCCAGGCCCCGGACAAATAAAAGACTCCCTTTTGGCCGATTCTGCAGTCCTTCAGCTCACACCAAACCCTAAAGTGCTCTGACTCCTCCCTTTTCACCATCTTGATCCCTTTTAACCTCCCCCCACTCAAGTTGTGCAATTAGTACCCCTCCCAGGCCGCGCCTCAGTCCATCCTCTACTCAGCACAAACATTAGCATATATAAAACCACACATTTATATTTTATAACTTCATCTGAGGGAAACAGGTCGCCACAGCATCTTCCATGAATTCCAAGGAGAGGCAGCATAGCGGGAAGGGAAAATCCAGTCTACGAGCATGCATTGAGCGCCTAATATGTGCTTAGGAGGTACAGTGGATAGGTGCAGACCTGGAGGCAGTCATCCTCCTGCGTTCACATCTGGGCCCAGACCCTAACTAGGGTCTCGAGGCTAGTGACTAGTTAAGTAGCAATAACCGCATTGGAACCCGGGACCTAACTCTAACCCAGCACTCTTCTAATGGAAGGGTCAGAGACTATATGAATTGTGAGGAATAAGAAGGCTTTCTCTTCACGAGTCCTAGCACCTTCTCACAACTCGGGCCCTTCTCAGACCCTGCCTGCTGGCCCTCAAGAATCAAAGCTAACGGCGTCTGCTTGAGGTTTGGGAAGGACGCCTTTCAGTGCCCACAGAAGTGGCCCAAAGTGATCGGTCTGAAGTCTTCCTAGGAGCTGACCACTGCAGGACCACCGGGGTCAGTCCAGACCATGTGATGAACAGGCAGACCCTGCATCTTCCCTGGACCTCTTGCCCCTCCCTAGCTCAGGTGGTGCTGGGACAGCCTACCCAGGCCATAATTAACTCCAGCACAGAGTCCTGCTTGAACAGAGCAGATTTCACGGCCCTCCAGTTCAAATGCCAGGACAAACACCAGAAGGGCCATCCTGCAGCTCAGAGCCTTTGTAAAGCTTAAATGCCAGCTGTTCTACTAGCGTGAGTGTGCCCATTGTGCCCATAATGAGTATATAAATAACAGTGTTTTAGTGTGTAGTGAGTTAAAAATGAGCTTTTGGGTATTGAACCAAAATGTATTTTTTTTCCTCCTGGAGTTATCATAGTAATCCCTTCCTCCTGGTCTGGTCCAAGGAGAGGTTCTCTCTACCCACTCTATCTCTCATGGTTACTGAAAAACAACAGTTTCAAAAGCCTTAAAGAGAGCCACAGGCCTACAAGGGAGAAAGTTACCGGGTTGTTGTCACCAGCTTCCCCAAGGCCTCACCTGGATCTCCGAGGAGCCCTCAGCTCCTCCTGGACGGAGGAACTCACGGATTACCTCAGGATGGGGCTCACTACCCAGTGGGCCCTGGTCGCTCTTGTCCTGGGGCCCTGGGAGCCCTTCCTGACATTTTAATTGCAGGAGAACTAATAACATCTCTGGGCAGCCTGAAGTTCCCTCCCGCCCCATCCCCAAAGGGTGGCTTCCCAGGAGTCCTGGAAGAGGTGGCACAGGAGCATTCAGGAGGGGTGAGGTAAGGTCTGGCTTGTTTACTCACTCAAGAAAAAAATCCTCTCCTCGCTCACATGAAGGACTCATGGGGTTTTTAGTCAGTTGGTCAACAAGCAATTTATTAAGCACCTATGTGTCAGGCACTGTGTAAGTCCTTTACAATTATTATCTCATATGGTCCTCATCATAAACCTTTGAAGAAGGTTTTACAGATAAGGAAACTGAGGCAGGTGAAGGTTACACAGCTAATTAGATTTAAACTTCCTGACTCCAGGGCTAGTATTCTATGGTCCCCCAGTTTCTTAAATTGTGGTCTTGGGGTCCTACATGGGGTCCTGTAACTAACTGTGTGGATTGCAAAATTATGATTTATTATCAGTAAATGTCTGATTTGTATACCTATCTTATATACCTGGAGTCACATAAAAATTTCCCAGGTGAAAAGGGGTTTGGAGTGAAAAAAGTTTAAGAAGCCCTGCTGTATCCTACCTCCAAAGAGAGAGGACCCTTTTCAGACAAAGGGGCAAACGGGGCCCAGACAGAAGGAATCCTTAGGGCAGCTCAGCATGACCCAGCTTTCCTGGTGTTTGGGAGGCCCTGGGAGGAGGCAAGCATGACTCTCAGATTCCTTGTGATCCTTTCTTAACCTCTTTCTTCACTTTCACCACCTCCAGGGGTAAATAGGGCCAGGGAAGCCACACGGGGTACCTCCAGGTGTGAAATGGTTGCTAAGTGAACCCAACCGCCACAAGTGGCAGGTGTCCCAGAAACATCCCCTGGAGAGCAGGTGTGAAGGGCCCCCCGAGGGTGACAGCCGGGGAAAGGGATGGATGGGGAGGGGAGGATAGAAGAAGAAAGCTTTCAGGCAGACTCTCAGGGGAAGCAACACACAAAAACAAAAGCATAAATACGCCCACTGCCCTCCATCCTTCCAAAGCCTTGCCTTGGAACCCCAGCAGCTCCCCTCCCCCTTTCCTTAACAAAACCCTCATCACTAAAGCAAGGAAAAGGAAGCAGCTCCAACAGCAGAAGATGGGGCAAGGAGGCCCACTCTGCTTATTCCCCTGGCCCCAAGACTGGCAGGAATCATTGTGTCCCCTCAATCTGGCCTCTTTTGGTTCCCTTTTCTTTCCCTTCTTCCAAACCTTCTTCAGAGTCAGTCCAGGCTCTCTGATCATCTGTCACATGAGTGATTTGGCAAGAGTCCAGAATATGGCCCTGTATATCCTGAATTCTAGCCCTGGTTCCTCTACTTAGTGTGATCTTTTCGATTTAAGACAACTCACATTCCTTTGGAGGCCTTTGTTTTCCCATCTCCAAAGGAGGAGTTTGGCCCAGAATATCTCCAACACCCTGGGTAGCTATGCAGTGATGAGTATGGGTAAGCCAGGACCTGAAGTTAGACCCTCTAGATCCCAGCCCTGATTAGTGGGTGCTCCAGATTTGGAGGAGATGGCTACCCACTGAGCGGGAAAGTTTGGGCTTGAGAATGCAACCAGTCAGGAACAGCAAACCCAAGCTTGGAGCATCAGTGGGGACATGTGAGTAGGACCAGTAGTTTTATGCATGCTCTCATGCCCCCATACTCACAGACACACAGTGTCTCCTCGAAGGTTGTGTGCACATTAGCAGGGATGTGGAAAGAATGAGCAGGCAACAGGATTGGATGGAGAGAGCACTTTATTTGTAGAGGGCCTGAGTTCAAATTCTGATTTTGTTTCTCTTGTGATGACCTTGGATACACTGTTCGCCTAGGTCTAGATGACTTCTGAGGATCCTTTTTAACTTTACATCCAAGATATTCATAGAGCCTATGGCCAAGGAGGAGGTTTTAATTCTAAAACACTCCTGCTGATCTTTGACCTCACCCCTATGCCTCCCCTTCCCTCCCCATCAATACAGATTCCAGCACAAACATGTCTCCTCATGCTGGATGATTCCCATTCCTGGTCTCCAATAAATCCACTGCTATGCAGAATTTTACATACTGCAGGCCTTCCTCCAGGTCTTTTACCATTTCTTGGGTTTCGACAGCCTGTCAGCAGATTCCTGTTTCATAATACTCTTTCTGGTTCAGCTTGCTCGACTCCAATTTTAAAATCTTTCTGAAACATAGTTCACTTCCAATGTATTAAATTGATTCTTTGATTAGCAAACCCAGGTTTCCAATGACATTTCCATAAAAATATTCATTCATACCAAAACTGGATAGTAAAAAAAACCCAAGAGTTTATTTTTTTAATATGTTTTTTGAATCCATGTTGAGATAGGACACCGTCCATAATTGGGCTTCTGATCTCCTTTGCTTTGTAAATTTATAAAAAGAGGAGAAGGGGTAGTTAGAATGGTTACAAAACTTGAAACTCTCAGAACTTTTGTCATTGTAGAATGAAAAAGAATTTAAATAAAAGCACTTGTATTATTTAATTTTTTTTAAAGTACAATAGTAAGTAGTCATATTCTACATTCTTCATGTGTATCATTTCATTCCCCTTATTCTCCATATCTGAATTCTTTACAGATACGCCCAACTCCAATAGGGACTATCTGGTAACAATCTTACTGAGCCCCGAGCCTTCAGCAAAGGTAGCAAAAAACAGTCTCTTGCTGGAAGTCATCACTTCACTATTGTCCTACTTCCCTCTCCCCAAATTACCTTGCTTTTTTATGAATGTATGAATGTAATGTGTATGTGTATACATACATACAAACACAGAGGCATATTATATATGTAATATATAGCATCTAACATATAATATATACACACATGTATATACAACTCAGTATACATAGATATGTGTATACAGATATATGTGATATATAGTATATATTTATTTATATATACCCATTCATGTATATATACATAGGTGACACACACAGCACATATATAGATGTGTGCATATGTGTATATAGATACATGCGTGCACATATATACATGTACATATGAGTGGTTCTCAAAGTAAGATCAGAATTCAGAGAATTCTAGTGTTCTCTGAAACCCTTTCAGAGGTTCTACAAATTTACAATTACTTTTTATTTCTAATATGGTAAATATCTATAAATGTGTTATAAAATATACATAAACAAAAACTTTTTGGACAGATCCTCAATATTTCTAATAGCATAAAGATATGAAAACCACTGATGTATATTTACATATATGTGTGTATGTACAATATATATATATATATATATATATATATGATAGTGTGTGTAGACAAGTATAAATATATATACACATGAATGAATGTGTAAATAAGTATCCACACATTCATTCATTCATTTGTGTATTTACAGTATATATACATACATATATAAAGTATTTATAATATACATATGCTTATTCATATATCTCTATTATTCATTTATTCATGTTCTTTTATGTGTTGGGACCTACTATCTCTTTTCCCATTGTTTATTTCTAGGATGACATCTTCTTTCTTGATTTCAAGGTTTTTTTTAGGTAAAATTTTCCAGAAGATTTTTAAGTCCACCAAGGGTCTCTCTCCATTACCTTTGATTTCACTCAAATTTTGATTCTCTAGCAATTATGGAGTCCTATGATTTGCAACCCACAACTAATATTGACATTAAAAAGAAAGAGAGATGAATTTTTACATCAGGAAGCCACTTTAGACTCTTAAAAGTGCTGTGCAGTTTTCCATATGCAATCTAGGCTGCTCTTCCTTTTCCTTTCTCTGGGCCCATCTGCAGGGTGAATGAGAGGTATGTATATTGGTGAATTGAGCCCACCTCAGTTCACAGCCTGATCATAGAAGTTAGATATTTCATTAACTTCTGAGAGACACACGTGAAAAGAATGGAGAGTCAGAACATGATAAAAAATCACAAAATTTTCATAGCTGGAAAGAACCAATGAAATAATTGAATACAACCTTTTAACTTTACAGATTCAAATACATTCAATTCAACAAGTATTTATTTTTTTTAAATTTATTTTATTTATTTATTTTCCTGAGGCTGGGGTTAAGTGACTTGCCCAGGGTCACATAGCTAAGAAGTGTTAAGTGTCTGAGACCAGATTTGAACTTGGGTCCTCCTGAATTCAGGATTAGTGCTCTATCCACTTCACCATCTAGCTACCCTTCAGCAAGTATTTATTAAGCATCTCAGAATTAAGGTTAGTTAAAGGAATGATAACTGATATTAAGGTTATAAAAACAAGAACGAAATAATTGTGCTTTCAAGAAACTTAATCTAAGTGTGGGGGTGGGAAGGAATAATCTAGAAGAATATTTGCAAATATAAAACATAAGGAAAATATTTGTGAAGAAACTCAAGGGACAGGAGTGCTAAGCCCTCATCAAAAATCTCTTGAACTGAGCTTTGAAAGATGAAGATCATTTCTCAAAATGAAAAGGACTTGACCCCAAATGATTAAATATTCTCTCTTCTTCAAAATACTTTTATCTTCCATAAAATAAAGAGGTAGATTTGATGATCTGTAAGGGTTCCTTCAGTATATATATATATATATATATATATATATATATATATATATATATATATATATATATATATATATATATATATATATAAAATGATACTATGATCCTTTACTTAATGTATTCAATATTTTCTGATGTTGGATTTCATTAAATTTTCCCTTCAGATTTGCTTCAGGACCCCTCCCCAATTCCTTACCTCTTTTAAAGTTAGGACAAGTCATCTCTTCCCTCCATCTCGGGGTCCCCAGCCCTTCTAATCTCTAACCCCTTCTCAGGCTGGCAATGCCCTCACCCCCATTGGTGTCTCCCTTGTAACATGACCCCCAAGACCCTGCACGTGGTCCCCAGGGCTTCAGGGAGCTCTAACAGACTCACTCCCCATAAACCCTTAATAACACTTTGGGTGCTTGCTCTCCCCATCCCCACCTCCAACACAGATGTTTCATTGTATTTCCTGCCTCTCTCTCCTGTTAGATACAAAGTCAGCCTTTGCCTGCCCTCTCCCTAGACATGACTTCACCCTCTCATGCTTGGCTGCCTCCTCTCTCCCACCCCAATTAGCCACAGTAAGAATTTAGGGAAGTCATCTCTTCTAGGTTATTGTCTCCAAGGTCCCTTTCTCTGCATTGATTCTCCTTCATTTTTTCAAAACTGGGGATCAGGCCAGAGTTTGCAGAGGAGTGTGGATGGGGGTGGGAGGCAGGAGAGACAGACACAGGTCAGTTATTACAGTGGAAATTGTCTAGGGAGTTTGAAAAACACCATTCCCAAACATAGCCCTCACCAATTACCCAGTCATCCTGGGCAAATTGCTTTGTCTCTTTGGGACTCAATTTCCTCTTCTGTAAAACAAAGGTTGGAGTAGATGATCTGGAAGATTTCCTCTACTCTGGCATTCTGTGTTTCAAGATCTTTTCCAGCTCTAATGTTTGCTCATCACCTAAAGTCATCCTTTTAGTCAGTTTCTTGCAGACACTATGTTAATTAATGTTCTTTTAATCAATCAGCAAATATTGGGTGCCTGCTATGTGCCGAGCACTGTGCCAGATCCAGGATTACAAGGGATTACAAGGGAGTAGGGGCCATGGTTACAGTCATGATTGTGGCTGCAGGGGACCCAAAAACCTTTCTGAGAATAGACCAGAGAACAGACCAAGAGAACAATGACCACACTTCTCCCAGGATAACACCACCTTAGAAGAACAGAAAACTTGCAGACCCCCAGAACTAGCTCTGAAAACAGCAGCACAAAAATAGCCTGAAGCTTGGGACATTGTCTCCTCATCTTCAAGTGAGCATAGCCCAACTGTAACATCAAGTTCAAATTCAAGAAATGGGCAGAAAAAATGAGCAAACAATAAAAAAAAATTGGCCATAAAAGGCTACTGTAGGGGCAGGAAAGAACAATACATAAACTCAGTAGAAAATAACAATGTCCTAACTGTACCCAAGCCCAGCAAGAATTCCTGCAAGAGTCAAAGAGATAAGAGTACTAGAGAAAGAATTGGGAAAAAAAAATGAGAGGCATGCAAGCAAATTATAAAAACAGAATTAACAGCCTGATAGCCAAAGTACTGAAGCAAATAACATCTAAAAAAATAATATTGGCCTAATGATAAAAGAGGCACAAAAATTCATTGAAGAAAAGAATTCCATAAAAAACGGAGTTGGCCAAATTGGAAAAAAAAAATGTACAAAATCTCATTGAAAAAAAAAAATACCTTAAAAATTAGAAGTGAGGAAGTGGAAGTAAATGACTCTATGAGACATCAAGAAACAATAAAACAAAGTAAAAAATGAAAAAAAAAAAGAAAATATGAAATATTCCATTAGAAATAGAACTAACTTGGAAAATTGAGGAAAGATAATTTAAGAATTTTTGATCTATCTGAAAGGCATTATCAAAGAACGAGATTAGACATAATATTTTTTTAATTATAAAGGAAAATTGCTTTAATGTAATAGATCCAGATGGTAAAATAGAAATGAAAAGAATGAATTGATCACATCCTTAAAGAAATTCTAAATGAAAACTCCCAGGAATATTATAGCCAAATTCCAGAATTCCCAGGTCAAGAAGGAAATACTTCAAGTAATTGGGGGGAGGGGAGAGAATTAAATATCATGGAGTTAGAGGAAGAATTACATAAGATTTAGTAGATTCCAAGTTGAAGGATTGGAGGACAAAGAATATAATATTCTAGAACATAGAGGAGGAGCTTGGATTACAACCAAAAATTACCTACCTAGCAAAACTGATTGTAATCTTTCATGGGGGGGAAATGAATATTTAATGAAATAGAAGATCTTCAAACATTTCTGATGAAAAGATCAGAGCTGAATAGAAATTTTGATTTCCAAATACAACACTCAAAAGAAGCTTAAAAATGTAAATATCAAAGAGTTGCCATAAGGGTCTGAGTATTGTTCAGTATTGTCAATATAGTAAATAATTATCTGTATACAGGAAGATGACACATATAACTCCAAAGAACTTTATCATCATTAGAGCAGTTAAAAGGAGTTTATAAAATAATTGGAAAAAAATAAAATATCAAATAAGATTTTCAAAAAGGAAATGAGGAAAGGAATGGTTTCAGAAAAACATGGTAAGACCTATATAAAGTAAAGTGAGAAAAAATGGGAGATCATTGTACATAGTCACAGCAATGTTATAATGATCGATTGTAAAGATGGCTACTATAATCAATTCAATGATCCAAGACTATTCCAAAGAACCCATGATGAAAATTGTTCTGAAGTTCAGAAGATGTGGTTTAAATCCCATTTCTGATACGGGTTACTTATATGTCCTTAGGAAAATCACAACATTTCTAGGCCTCAGTTTCTTATCTATAAAATAAGTGGGGTTATTAATAACTTAATACTAATATTTTAATACTAATTAAATACTAATTATTTATATAGGGCTTGATGTTTGCAAAGAACTTTATAGTTCTCATTTGGTTTCCCAATGATCCACTAAAATATATTATCCCATTTTATAGATGGCAAAAAATGAGGCCTAAAGAAATTAAATTATTTGCTTAGGGTCCTACAGCTAGTGAGTTACTGAGACAGAATTTGAATATAAGCCTTTCTAGATGTGTAAAGCAACTGAAGCAACCACTGTAGAATTCAAGCTTGGTGGAGCATCAGAATACCAAGGTTATATACTGTATCCCGGGTCACTGACACTGGCCTACTATCACTCTGGAAGAGAGAGTGAGAGTGATGACTTTGCACAGTTCTGACTCACTTAAATCCAATTTCCCAGAAAGTGAAGACATTACCTATTATATCACGATGTCATTAGCATTCTTCAAAAATGGAGGACAAATGAGTGAGAAAGAAAGAAAAGGAAGGAAGGAGAGAAAGAAAGGAAGGAAGGAAGAGAAAGAAAGAAAGAAAGAAAGAAAGAAAGAAAGAAAGAAAGAAAGAAAGAAAGAAAGAAAGAAAGAAAGAAAGAAAGAAAGAAAGAAAGAAAGAAAGAAAGAAAGAAAGAAAGAAAGAAAGAAAGAAAGAAAGAGAGAAAGAAAGAAAGGAAGGAAGAAAGAAAGAGAAAGGAAGAAAGAAAGGAAGGAAGAAAGAAAGGAAGGAAGAAAGAAAGAAAGAAAGAAAGAAAGAAAGAAAGAAAGAAAGAAAGAAAGAAAGAAAGAAAGAAAGAAAGAAAGAAAGAAAGAAAGAAAGAAAGAAAGAAAGAAAGAAAGAAAGAAAGAAAGAAAGAAAGAAAGAAAGAAAGAAAGAAAGAAAGAAAGAAAGAAAGAAAGAAAGAAAGAAAGAAAGAAAGAAAGAAAGAAAGAAAGAAAGAAAGAGAGATACCCAACTAGGGGACTTAGTGACTGAGTGAGAAAAATCCCCAAGGAGTTCAGAGAAAATGTTACCTCCTTCTAGAGCCCTTCCTTCTCCCTAATCAACTATGATTTTTCCTTCAAATCCCCAGGGTACTTTGTACCTTTCTTAGGACACTTATCACATTCCCCTTTGTACTGTAGTTATTGATATACTGTTTTATCTCTCCTGGATTTAAATTTCTAAAAGGGCAAGGGACTCTGTCTTCTTGATCTACAATATTTCTCCTAATAACCAGAATGTGGTAGGAATCAGAGGATCATGGGAAATAAAATTATAGAGGACCCTTAGATCATGGAATATTAGAGCAGGAAGGAGCTTTTGAATATGGAATATCAGAGTCAGAAAGGACTTTGGGTAAAATTCTGGGCTTGGAGTCAAGAGGATCTGAGTTCAAATGCAGCATCAGATACTTAATGGCAATTTTAATCCTGGGCAAATCGCCTAACCTCTTTCTGCCTCATTTTTTTCCAACTGTGAAAATGGAGGAATGGGGAGGGCAGAACACAGAATAAGCACTGATGTGTGCTAAAGGTTTTGTACAAATATTTTTTCATTTGAAATTTAAAATGGGGATAAGATCAGCACCTACATCACAAGAATTGCTATGTGGTTCAAATGAAATAATATTTGTAAAGCACACAGCAATCACTTAATTAATGCTTGTTTCCTTCTTTCCTAATGTCTTACTTTTTTCAAGAAGCCTTTCCCCGTCTTCATTCTCAGTGCCTCTGCTAATTATCTTCCATCATTCCGCATATTTCTTGTTTATACATAACTGCTTGTATGTTGTGTCCCCCATCAGATTGTGAATTCCCTCTTTATATCCCCTTAGGGTGGCACAATGCCTGGCACATAGTAGGTGCTTACAAGATGAATGCTAGGTGATTCAGAGATAGAACTGGGGGAGCTGAGACAGCTGAATTACTTGAGCCTCCCAGATCTCGGGACAGATGGGACAGACAACCCTATTCAGGTCATGTTGGGGATGAATTCACCCTGCGTCACTCCCAGGACCAGCACCATCTGCTGCAGACATAGGAACTGCTCTCCTTGACCTCAAGGACTGATTCGTGACATCTCTCTCCCCCAGCCCCCTGCTATAGCCTTTGGAACTTCATCTGCCAGCCCGGGGGTATTGTCTCACTCCCTCTCTGTGTCAGACTCAGGGCAGAGATATTGGGGTGAAGGATGAGTCCCATTTAGAAAGGTCATCAGCCTGAGGGGGAGGGAGAGTGTCAGGGAAAATTTCGGTCGGTATTTCAAGACTCAGGTTCCTCCCGTTCTAAAGGACATGAAAGAAATGGGGGAATGGAATGAGACAGGGTGCAGAGAGTGGATCAGACCTGGGGATGGAACACATATGTTGTGTGTTGGGGGTAGAGGAAGTAAGAGATTATCTGGGCTCTTACCCCTCTGAGTGACCAACCACAGGGCCCTAAGACAAAGGTTAGATTGCAAAGTGAGAGAGATGGAGACCAAAAAAAAAAAAAAAAAAGCCATTTTAAATTAGCATTTTTGTGCATTAGCAATTCCCCCCTGTCTCCTCCGGTGTTTAATCAGCCCTTCCCGGGTGCTTTCATGTTGTGTTGGGACTGATTAAACATCAAGGGCCTGGAGGTTTGTTTGGAAGGAGGGCTAGAGGGCCTCATCAGTAGGACCATAGATTTAGAGATAGACTTCAAGGATCATTTTGCACTTATTGGGAGGAACAAGCTGAGGTCCCAAGAGATTATTCATCAGCCCAAATTTACACAGGTAATAAGTAGCAGATTTGGGATCTGTGGCCAAGTTTTCTGACTCCAAAGCTGGCGTGCTCTTTTTCGTATTTCATAACAAACTGATCTACAAGCTCCATTCGTCAACCACCCCTTTGGGTTCTCTGTGTTTTCTGAAGAGGACCAGTGTCATCATGGGGGATGTCTTTCCTTCATGAGAGTTGGCTTGAAGTGGGGCAGACCAGCCTTACTCTGTCTTCCAGTCATTGAAGACCAGAAGCAAGGAAACAGTCAAGATGTCTGGAAACGTCTGGGAATGCCTTTGATGTCTGTCCCAGCAGTAATCATTACCCAGCAGCAGCTTCAGCCGCCTTCACAGCCATTGGAACAAGTTGTTCCCATCTGCCCATTCCACCAGCGGAAGTCTTCACACGCTCGGGTGGATGCCCGCCTAACTCTCTGAGGGGCTGAGATCTGCTGGTTACTCTCACCCTGGTTTGGCTTGTCTGCAGGTGAAAGCTGGGTGAAGTGGAAAACACAGGTGGATGAGCAGTCCTGATACAGCCCGCCGTTGTCCTTGGATACCCCATACTCCCCTTGAAGGGAGAGGGTACAAAGACAAAAAATGAAATCTTCTCTGTTTTCTAGGAGCTTAGGGGAGCTCCTTTTGCCAATGTAGAAGAATTTACACACTCCTTTTCATCTTCTCTATGTTTTTTTCATGAATCTTCTACTCAGGATCTGCTCAAAAGCCTGTTAAAGAATAACAATAAAAATAACTGACATTTATGAGTTTACAGAATCTCACAACTGGAAGCGACCTTCTGTGTCACCTAGAGATGATCTAGTCCCATCACTGAGCAGAAATGTCCTTTGCCGTTCCCTAGGAAGTACTTATTGAAATTTTGTTCAAAGACCTCAATTCATTTCTCAATACCATCCAAGGTAGAGAATGATATTTCTGGATGGTTCTGTTAGAAAGTTAATCACTGGGTCCACTAGTGATATTGGAAGATACTGACTATACTGGGGAATGATTTGGGGAAAACCTCACCAGAAATGGGGGCTTGGACCAACAGTCCTTGATCCTTTGGAGTTATAACTAGTGCCCTATGGGGGAACAATAGTCTGGGAAATTGACTTGCCATAGTGAGTGTGAATTGGGATAAGGACCCTCTCACCCAGAAACAGTATACAGAATGGAAGATTCTTGAAAGCAGAAACTTTTTTGTGTGGATGTTCTCAGAACTTTACATAGTTTTCATACATAGTAAATGCCTAATAAATGTTATATTTATTAGTTAAATGTAAAGGATATTTAGCAAAACAGTATAGTAAAATAAATGAGAAAAATCTCTCCTTCTATCCTCTCCCCCCTAAACTTATACTTTTTGAATTCAATGACCTTTCCAGCTCAAAATTCATGTTCCTATAAAATTCTCATACCTCTATTGGAATAGAAAACACGAGAATGAACAGATATAACCAGGAAATGTGTGTGGGATAGAGGAACTTAAACTCTAGTGGCTATTTTCCCGGGGTTGTACTGGAGTTAACTCAAACTAGCCTTGGAGAGCTGATTGCTAAATTTCCAATGTGATCATTTACACCTTAGTAATCAGGAAATGCTACAAATCCTGGACTAATTTATTCTTTTGTTGATTTTCTAAACTTAAGAAAATATTGGTGAAAATGTTAATGATGCAGATTAAACTTAAAAGCATGTTGGGCATTCATTTTTTTTTTTTTCAGAGAGCTGGTTGTAAACACTTAAACATACATTCCTGGCTAAATACCAGCTGATATCCCTTTCTGCCTTTCAGATTCATGCTTACTGCTGTCCTAAGGAGATGCTAATGTCATTGCTGATCTGGATATGTTATTAACCTATAAGCTTCTGTATTGTAAGCTGTTCTTGTCCATAATATTAGGCGATTCTCTCTGCTGCATCCTCACCTGCTTTTGTTCCCTGACACTTTGATTTACAGGCTTCTCCTCGGGATGCTCTCCTCCCTAGGCTGCACTGCTGATTCTCAGGACTTTCTCTGCCATACTATAGAAATTTCTTTGCCTGGAAGTTTACTTTGCTTTTGAACTTCTCACATAGAAAACCTGGGAAGACTTATGATACAAAGTGAAATGAGCAGAATCAGGGAAACATTGTACACAGTAACATCAATACATTATAATAAACTGATGAATGACTTAGTATTTTCAGCAAAGAGCCAAAACAATTCTGAAGGATTTATGATGAAAAATGCTATTAATTTCCAGAGAAAGAACTGATCTAGTAAATGTAGATTAAAACATACTTTTTAAAAAACTGTCTTTATTATTCTTGTGTGGTTGGTTTTTTAAATGAATTTTCTTTTGCAATATGGCTAATATGGAAATGTTTTGCAAGATGGCACATATGTAATTTATATCAAATTGCTTGCCTTCTTGAGGAGGCAGGATGGGAGGAACTTTGGAATTAAATTTTTTTTAAATATTAAAATTTTTGTTTATATATTATTGAGAAAAAAATTAAATAAAAAATAATATGACATCTGTATCTAAACATAACTGTCAGGAACACTACAAGCCAAACATGAGTTCAAACCAGAATAATCTTATTTTCTGTTTTGATAAGGTTGCTAGGTTCATGCTTTAAGGGCATTAAGAGAATGCAATATGCCTAATTTTAAAAAAGATATTTGTTGAACAAGTTATTTATTATGAGGTGAAGAGATCTGGGCTAGATGAAAGTTAATTTTATATCTAACAGAATTTATGTCTAACAGATATTTAACACAATTTTATATCTAACAGAATTTATATCTAATAAAACTAACCCTAATTCCATTTCTAACCCTGCTTATAATTCTGTTTCTCTCAATACGCATTTATTTTTAAATTTTTTCTAATTATAGCTTTTTATTTATAAGATTTATGCATGGGTAATTTTTTAGCATTGACAATTGCAAAACCTTTTGTTCCAATTTTTTCCCTCCTTCCCTTCATCCCCTCTCCCAGATGGCAGGTAGACCAATACATGTTAAATATGTTAAAGTATATGTTAAATACAATATAAGTATATATACCCATATAGTTATTTTGCTGCACAAAAAGTATCGGACTTTGAAATAGTGTTCAATTAACCTGTGAAGGAAATAAAAAATGCAAGCGGACAAAAATAAAGGAATTGGGAATTCTACGTAGTGGTTCATACTCATCTCCCAGAGTTCTTTCGCTGGGTGTAGCTGGTTCTATTCATTATTGAACAAATGGAATTCATTGTTGAAGAGAGCCATGTCCATCAGAATTGATCATCTTATAGTTCAATACACATTTATTAAATGCATATTTTGTGCTAGGCACTAGGAATACAAGACAAAAATGAAACAGGATAATAACGTTTGGTACTACTTTAGGCATTTTCCCTTCTCATCTTTGCTTTCTGGCTTCCCTTATTTTCTTTAAGTCCCAACTAAAATCCTATCTTCTACAGAAAATTTTTTCCCAACCCTTCTTAATTTTAGTACCTTCTCTCTTTTAATTATTTCCTATTTATCATCAGTATTGTTAATTTGTACATCTTTGTTTGCTTGTAGTCTTCCCCATTAGAATGTAAGCTCTGATGAAAGCAAAGATTGTCTGTGGTCTTTTTTTGTATACAATATAGTTATTGCCTAATATATGTTTATTGACAATTAACTTAATCTCTTAGGAGGAAGGTATTTGGAAGTCCTATAGATATGTGAATCATAATTATTATGTACAGACTCTTCTCAAAACTCCTTTATAGGATCATAGATTCAGAGTTTGAAGAAGCTCCAGACTTAATCTCATCCAGGTTCTTAACCCTTTTTGTGTCATGAAGTCTTTTAGCAGTCTATGAATGCCTTCTCACATTGTTTTTAAATGTACTAGGTAGTCCCAGTTCCCAAAGTCCATTGGTAGGGGAGGTGAGTGCCTTGCCTTCCATGACAAGCGGGATGGAGTTGGTGATGAAAAAGCTTCTTGATGTTCTTCAAGTGTCAAGTTGCTTTGGATGCTTCTGGCCTCTAGCTTCAGAGGGAAATAGAAGAGGCTAACTCCACTTCAGATTGCTGAAGGAAAGGACTCTGGGAGAACCTGAGAGGAGCTGACAATCTCCTTTCTGTCCCTATCCCCACTCTCAATACTTCCTGGAGTTTCCCCCTGCATGAGATCTGAACTTAGTTAAGCTAAGTTATCTTGCTCCCAATGGCAGAGCTCCTTCGTTCTGCATTATCTAGTATATATTCTCCTTTGTATTGCTTCTCTGATTTGTGCTTTGCTGCTTATCTGGATAAATGGTTACCTGCTCTAGATATGTGGAAAAGGAGTCAATTCTTAATGATAAAACTTGAGGTCTTCCTTCCCCCCAATAATAACTCAGACAGCAGAAGCTGGATGGAATCTGGCCATATCCTTGAGACTAAAAATATTTATGGGAACAGAGAGATATAATTCTAGTCAGATACTCCCTCTCTCTGAGGAGAGCAGAGTGACCTCTGGTCACAATCTCCTGCTTCCTCTCCTGGCAGGAATTAAAGTCCCTCAGGGAAGGGGAAGGGAAAAGGTGGCTATTCTGCCTTCCTTCAAACTATGTGATACCCCCATACTACATAGGAGAGACAGCCTTTGCCATATGTGGGACCTTATTACATGTGAGGCATCTCTATACATAAAATGTTCAGTGATTTCAGTTGTGCTTACTCTTTGTGATCCTATTGGGGGTTTTCTTGGCAAAAATCTTTGCTTCTCCCTCTCCAGCTCATTTTACTGATGAGGAATTGAAGTAAACAGTTTTAAGGGACTTGCTCAGGGTCCCACAGCTAATAAATGAAGCTGGATTCAAACTCGGTCTTCCTAAAATAAAATCAACTCTATCATAATACATTCATTAAAAAAACATTTTTTTTTTTAAAGTTCACTGACTCCAAGTTAAGAATCCTGAATTCTAGTCAGTGTTATGTAGGTGAAAGAACCGTGGACCTGGGTGATGCTATTTAACACGTGTGGAACCTTGAGAAAAGCATAACTTTTCTCATCTATAAAATTAAAATGTTAATTGATGGTTGTGGTGAGGTGAGCTGAGGATCTTTTTACAGGTGAGGTGAGGACCAGCAAAGATAAGGGACTTCTCTAAGTTTATATTTGTATATAGTTAATAAATAGCAGATCTGGGATCGTGCAATCCCAATGCCTCTGATTCCACTTTATGCTTCTGTTATAGTGTCCTTTCTCTCTTTCCAAGTGTGGGAGGAAACTAGAAATATGTGCATGAGAGTGAGAGAGGAACAGCCAGTTTTCCCAGAGATAGCAAAAAAGTGACAGCATCCTTGGGGGTGGGGTAGGTGAGGAGGAGTCACATGAAGGTGAGGAGTCAAAATCTGTATTGAGAAAAGTTTGGCTGTGCATACCTTTTGATCCAGCAGTCTCACTACTAACTCTATCCCAAAGAGATCATAAAAAGGCAAAAGGTCCCACAAGTGCAAAAATGTTTGTGGCAATCCTTTTTGTAATGGAAACTGAGTCCATCAGTTGGGGGAATGGTTGAATAAGTTGTGGTATATGAATGTAATGGATTATTATTGTTCTATAAGAAAGAATGATTTCAGAAAGGCCTGGAGAGACTCACATGAACTGATGCTGAGTGAAGTGGCTAGAACTAAGTACTGAGCAACAAGATTATGTGATGATTGAGTCTTATGGACGTGGCTCTTCTCAACAATGAGGGGATTCAGGCCAATTCCCACAGACTCGGGATGGAAAGAGTCATGTGCATCCAGAGAGAGAAATATGGAGACTGAATGTGGATAAAAGCATGGTATTTTCACCATTTGTTGTTGTTGTTGTTTTTCCCTCCTTCTTTGTGTTTTTTTTTCCCCTTTTGATTTTTCTTGAACAAGCATGACAAACATAGCAATATATTTAGAAGAATTGCGCATCTTTAGCCTAAATTGAATTACTTGCTGATAGGGGAGGGGGAAAGGGGAGAAAGAAGGGAAAAAATGTCCAACACAAGATTTTGCAGAGGTGAATGTTGAAAACTATCTATGCATGTATTTTGAAAAATAAGAAGCTATTATCATTATTAAAACAAACAAACAAACAGGGGCAGCTAGGTGGCATTGTAGATAGAGCACCAGCCCTGAAGTCAGGAGGACCTGAGTTCAAATGTGGTCTCAGACACTTAACACTTCCTAGCTTCGTGACACTTCCTAATACTTCCCTGGGCAAATCACTTAGCCCCAATTGCCTCAGTAAAAACAAAAACCAAAACAAACAAACAACAACAAAGAGAGAGAGAGAGAGAGAGAGAGAGAGAGAGAGAGAGAGAGAGAGAGAGAGAGAGAGAGAGAGAGAGAGAGAGAGAGGTTTGAGCAAGAAAAAATAAAAAGAGGAAGGAAATTAAGAGCCCCAAGCAGGCCACACCAAACCAAACCTTACTATTTGTTCCTCCTCATCTTATCATCTTCCTCCCATCCCCACCTCCTGCTTCCCCCAAGTCTCTAGTCTCTAGCCAGAGGAGGCTAGTCTGAGAGTAGATTCTCTAAGGCTCTGGCTGCCCTGAGAGGTAGTTAGGGATCATGGGGGCTGGCTGAGGGGAAGGAAGGAAAGAAATTGGGATCTAAATAACTGACCCAAAGAGCTCAGGCTCCTTCTTTCAAGACTTGATGTTGTATGGAACTTTGCTATCAGCCTCCATTTTCTCCTCCATAAAATGAGGCATTCTAGGGGAGACTGGATAATCTGCCATTTATTCTGTGCCTGCTCTATGTAAGGCAGGCGTTATCTTGAGCTTTGGAGATAGAAAGATATGCCATTTTTTCTTTTTCACTTCCTGAGCTTTGGAGGAAGAGGCAGGCTTCCTCTTTGCCAAAGATCCCTTTTCACCCAAGAAATTTTTACATGACTTCAGGTATATAGGTACATAAAATATGTATGAAAATAAAACATTTACTGATAATAAATCAATAAATCATCACTGCCATATTGACAGTTCCTAAAGTTGGTGTTACCTTATCAATCAATTCTTGAAGCTCAATGGCTCCCTTCTATCCCTAGGTTAAGATAAAAGGTGAATCCTCTGTTTTAAGGCCAAATTAACAAGCATTTATTTAAGCACTACATGCCTAACACTATACTCAATTGGGACTACAGACTGAAGAAAAAAGAAATTTAAAAATTAAAAAAAAGAAAAAACAGTCCTTGATCTCAGGGAGCTTAGCTTCTCCAGCTTCTAAAAGGGAACAGAAAAGTGAAGAAACAAGGTCGGGGAATGGAGGAAAAGATGCAATCTTGTCTAGCTTATTTCTCTAGACTTATTACGTACTAATGCCCCTCACACATTCTTTGTTTCTGCCAGGCTCCTTTATCATAAACGACCCGGCGTCTCCTACCTTTCCATGTTCCTAGGTTGCTATCCCTGATCAAATGGACCTCTGCTGCTTGGAATTCCTAAGTCCCTTCAAAGCTAAGCTCGTTCCTATGAGCCTTTTCTTCTCCCCTGGTTTTATTACCCTACAACCTATAAAAGAACAGTATTTTGTACTTTGGTATAAAGATTGCATTGAGTTTCCAGATTTTTTTTGGGGGGGGGGGGGCAGTGTGATGCATGATGCATAGTAAGCCTTTATAAATGGTTTTTGAACTGAATTAAATCGAAGCCAAATTAAAATTTTCTGATCTCAAAGAACTCACATTCTGGAATGTAGTTCTGGATCTTCTCTCAAGCTCCAACTTTACTCTTGAGAGAAGCCAGAGCAAGAAAAAAAAGCTCCTTAGCCAGTAAAAAGCTTCCTCGAAACCCCTAGAGATTATCTGACGCACAGCCTGACACATATTCTTTCAGAAGGATGAGGCGGGGGCTGAGCATTTCTCATTTCCCCTTTTTGGACCACCTGCCCTTCCCCTCCCCCGGTTCCCCGGACACCCCACTGGGAGGATGCTGGGTGCCTGCTCTGTCTCCACTCCTAGCCCACCTGGAGGAGTGATCCATTGCCTGTAAAGAGGAGGGGGCGAACACAAGAACCCCAGCAAGCCTCCTGTCTCCCCCCCCCCCCCCCCCCCCCCCCCCCCCGCGTGCCCATCGTACACATGGGCCTCCCCTGGATAGCCCGAAGCAGAGAATACACAAGCTCTGTGTGTGCAGTCCCAGACCCCTCCGTTTCTCTAACTGGGACTTCACTCGCTTATCTGGGTGGGTGGGTGGGTGGGGCGGGTAGGGCCCGAGGAAGGGCTGGCTGGGGGCGGAGCTGTTTTTCCGGGCACGATCTGAGAGGGGGACGCAGGTGGCTTATGACCACGTGACTCCGGTCCGCGCCTTCAGCCCGCTAGTGTGCGCGTGGGGGCTGGGAAACGGGACTGCCCGCTGAGGATGGGCCAGTTTAGCCCGAGTTTGCGGCCGCTGGGCCCGGCGGGAGAGCCCAGTTGTCTCCTCTCCAGACATGTAGGAGGGCCCCCAGCTGTACTAACAGACAAAACTTATTCCCACGTTCCCTGAGTTTCCTAGGAATGCTAGCCAGCCAGGCGAGAACTGGGCCCCACACTGAGAAGCCCAGCGGGTCGGGGTGGGGGAACCAAGCCTCTGGCCAGTAACCCCCCAGTCCGGCCTCCTCCTAGGTGGGGAAGGCTGGGCTGGGACCGGGCCGCGTAAAAAAACCAAAAAGCTCTGCAGACACGGTTAGGGACATGAGATGGGGAGCCACGGCATCCTTTCTCCAGCCACCCCGCCCAGCATTGGAAGACTCTCTCCTCCCCAAGAGCTAGAGCTTCGGGTTTCGTGGTTGGAAGAAACGGGAAAAAGCTTCAGGCTTTCTGGCTGATGCCCTTTTAACGTCCTTCCCAGAGAGATTAAAGTTCCGGCCACTGGGATGAGCACACTAGCCCGGGCAGAAACCCTTTCTTCCCACTAGCGGAGCAGGACAGAGGGAGGATGACCTACTTCTACGTCCCCAGCAAAGCAGTATTAGGGTATCTCCAAAAGAGCGATTAGAGAGCTCTAGGGTGCTGGGCCGAGCTTTGGGATCCCGAATCGAATTTTGGGGTACCGGACCGGGCTCTGTTTAGTTTTCTTTGAAGGAAGGTGGGGTGAAGGTGCCGTTCTCCATGAGTCTCTTTGTAGGTGCAGTTAACAGTCAATATTTATTAAACATCCACGATGTGCCAAGTACAGCGTTAAGCCCTGGGGATATAAAGGAAGGCGAGATAGTTCCTGCCTTTCTGGGGCTTCTAGAAGGAAGACAACACTTAAGGGGTGGGGGAGGGGACGAGATGGTACCCGGCGTGGGGGCACGATGAACTCCCGGAAGCTGGTGAGGTGTGACGATGGCCTGGGATGTGATCACAGGCTAGATTTCCCCCCCCCCCCCTCCAAGCAAACCAAAAAGTATTTACCCTCCACCCTGATCAAATTCGGAAAAAGGAGGCTCTGGAGGCCGGTAATCCAGGTGTCCTCTCCAATGCTTAGCCACTGAGGGAATTTAGATCATCCCCAACTCCATCCAACTCCTTCCTCATTAGGGTGCTCAGGGGGACAGAGGCTATTATGTATACTGGTTACTTTGGCTGCTGCCTGAGCCCTGGGAAATGAACCTACTAGCATTGAATAGAGCTGGAATTTATAATCTAATTCAAGGTTTTCTCCCTCCCTGTAGCAAACCTCCTCCTCCTAACCCCCATTTGACAGATAAGGAACCTGACTCAGAGCGGTCCAAGGTTTACCAGAAGGCCACAGAACTAGAATATAGGAGCCTCCCCCCCAAATTGAGTCAAACTGACCAATCTGAAGCTTGGACATTTTCCTGGCCTGCCAAGGGCCAGGAATGACTGTCTGCCTTCTGTATGTATCATCAGTTTAGTCTCCACTGTTATCCATCATCTTAGGCGTTGATTGGAGCGGGACCCTAGCTCCCAAAACATCTAGACAGACATTTTTTCAGTACACAGGACATATTCTGAAAGACTTGTGAAAGCCTTTACAAATATGAGATCTTATTTAAATGTGAAATATAGCTCAGGAGTAAACAAATTTCTGTCAATTATCGAAGTAAACCTGCAGGTAGTAGCAGAGGAGACCCATCCTGGGTATGTAGGACGGGGACAATAAGCATTATGAGAGTTAGCCTGTTTAAGCCGGGAGAAGGGGGGGGATAGGTGGGTTTTGTTTAAGCAAAGAAGAGATGAGTTAAGTTGGGGCTCCCCTCCTCCCAGTGGGCTGTAGGGGTGGGGACCTTGTTTATACTTTAGGAAGCTGGGGTGGCTGATTTGACAGGATGACCTTTAAAAAGAACCTTACCACCCCCTCCTTGGCCAAGAGTGTGGGAGGCAGCACAAGATGTGGTCAGAGATGTTTGTTTCTTACTGGGAGGAAATTAATGAGAACCTGCCACTTCCTTCCAGGTTGGGCAGCCAATCTTGCAGGAGGAACCCAGGGACTTGGGGAACTGAAGGGTGGGGGCACAGGACCCAAGGCCAGAGCCCACAAGTTCTTCTTGGAGTGCTCCAGGGTGTATGCCCCCCTTTCCACAGGAACTGCACAGGTCTTGGAGCTTGGAAGTTACTCCTGCACTATTGTTTGCTTCCTTCTCTTGGAAGCAGACCTCAATCAGTATTCTCTGGTCCTGTAAGAGTTGCTGAATACAGGCCATACCCCCCCCCCCCCAGTTCCACATGTGCAGGATTTCCCCAGATTTCTTATTTAATTCAAATCCATTGACCACGACCACAGTCCATTATCCTTACCCACACAGTTCCCTAAAACCCTGGGAAGCGGATGGAATATGCACATTAGCCCCTGTGACCCCAAGGCACCCATCCTTCTCCACTCTACTTATGGGAGCCAGCCCGAGGCTTAGCCGGAGCCATTGGCCACATCACATCCCAGCACCCTCTCCAAGGAAATCTCCAGCAAGTGAAGTGCTGGGCCAAGCAGGAAACAAACCTACTAGTCGATACTGTATTTTGTCAAGAGCTTTTTTTCTGCATCTAGTGAATGACTTGTTTTCGTCCTGAATCCATGATGCTTAAAAATTTTCCTATTATTGAATAAGTCCTGCATTCCTGGAATGAATCCAGTTTGGTCATAGCATATGATCTTCCTGATATATTGGTATTTATTAAAAATGTTTGGATCAATATTCATAAGGGAAGTCTGCCTAGAATTTTGACTCTTCAGAGTTTAAGAGATCAAATTTATGTCATACACTTTTTATCTGTTATTTTTCACAGTTTATGTAATTTTGAAACTAATTCTTTAGATATTTGGTAAAATTAGCTTGCAAATCCATCCAGTTCTGGGTTGTTTTTTTTCCCTTAGGATATTAATATATGGCTTGTTGAATTTTTTTTTCTAAGAATTATTTAAATATCCTATTTTCTCTTTTGTTAATCTGGACAATTTATACATTTTACATAAATTTACATAAATTTGGACAATTTATACAAATTATATATATATATATATATATATATATATATTTTTTTTTTTTTTTTTTGAGGCTGGGGTTAAGTGACTTGCCCAGGGTCACACAGCTAGGAAGTGTTAAGTGTCTGAGACCAGATTTGAACTCGGGTCCTCCTGAATTCAGGGCTGGTGCTCTATCCACTGCGCAACCTAGCTGCCCCTGGACAATTTATATTTTTGCAAATATTAATCCACTTTATTGAGATTTTAAGTTTTATTAGCAGATAAGCCAAATAGTTCCTAATAATTGCTTTTATTTTTTTCCTAATTGTGAATTCACCTTTTTAATTTTTGATACTGGTATCTGTTTTATTTTTTAAATCAAATTAGCCAATGGTTTATCTATTTTATTTTTAAAAAGTAATTCCTAGTTTTATTAGGCCAATGGGTTTATTTTCAATTTTACTATTCTCTCCTCTGGGCAGCCTCTACTTCTACTAAGTATTTGCCTTGAGACCTTGTGAAATGGATAGTTGGAAGTCTCACTTTCCTCTCAGGTGGCCTAATGAGATTAGTGACTTTCACCTGCACACAGGCATGGAGTCCCAAGAGGGGCTCAAAGCTGGGCTTCTTTCTATCTCCAGCCACTACAAAGGTTCTCAAAAGTCTGCAGTGTCTTTTTCCAGTTGTGTTCCAAAGATCATTTTTACCTTCAATTTATCAGTGTTCCTATTAGTAAAAAAAAAAAAAAAAAAAAAAAAAAAGGGCCCATGGGTTTTGTGCACATAGGAAGGCATTATTAACTTTCTTTAATTCTCTTCTTGGATACAACCCACCCAAACGATCTTCCTCAAGGAAAGACCGAAAGGAGGTAAAGAAGGCATGAATACTCCCCACCCTTCCATGGGTGGCTCCCAATTCCCCCAGCATCATCTGGAGCTGCAGGAGGGTGCTTGTCCGGCTATGTGCTCCAAGGGCTGCTCTCGTTCTGACCATCATCTATCTGTCTATTCCCAGGGCCTCCCAATTAGCAGCTGCAAAGATGGCTAATGGCAGCCAACTACCACTGCAATCACATTCCCTAAGTAGATACATTTCACTTGCTCCAACTGTGTGTGTATAAATGTGTGTGAGTGTGTGTATGGTCTGTGAGGAAGGAGGAAAGGCAGAAAATCTTTTGCTCTTTCCCCACCTGGACCTGAGGCAAGGAGTAAGAACCCCATTAATTTGGGTCCTCAGAGGTCTGGAAGACCCTGTTTAGAGACACCGAAGGAAGGCCTTTTTTGTGTTTCCAGTAGCCTCAGGGAGGGCTGAGATACTTAGAGGGCTGAAGGCTGAACTCAGTGGAGAGGGGTGTCTTTACTGAGGAAAGCAGAAAAGGCGGCTCTCTGGGATGGTTTGTGCCACAGGGGACAAAATATCAGGAGGTGCCTGGACTCTGGACTTGTGTTGTCAGCCCCAGACAACAGTTATCCCCTTGTTCCCTCCAACCTCGCCCTCCCCCCAGCTTCAGACACTGTTACTCAGTGTCCGCCCCCTCCACTCCCTCTGCCTGTCACCAGTGAACATGAAGGTCTTTGGTCACTGGCCTATGCACAGCCTGAAAGCTGCTTCCCACTCCCTCTGGTGGTGTTCAGACCTGTCTTCTGGAAGGGTAAGCCAGACTTCTCATCTCCACATTCAGCCAAACAGTCCAAGTTGGCTTTCCAGCACCTGGTGAGGTGGGGCGCGGCAAGTAAGCTGCTCCAAGCCCCAGTTCCTGAACCCCAGGCTCTACCCAGCCTCCACCCCCAGCCCCACTCTTCCAAGAAGACCTAGGGCTTCCCACAGGGCTGCTCTGCCTTCTGGAATCCTTGGGGTGGCAAGGGGCATGGTACAAGAATGGGAAGAGTCACAGCCTGTCTGGAACGCTGCTGTTGTTGGTCCCTAGGGTCAGGTGGGGCTTTTTGTGAGGGGCTCCTCCAGGAAGAGTCTCCTCATTCTCTCTGCTTTCCAAAGTTCCCTTTCCTCACCTTGCGCTTGTGCATAAGGGGACTCTGTGGGTCCTCGAGCTTGCCCTCAGGGAGGCCCAGGCTTCTCAGGCAGACTATGGCTGCAGCTTGCTCCGCCAGCTTCTTGGACTTGTCCTAGGGGAGGACCGGGCAGAGTGACAGGTGGTTAAGGCAAAGGTCTCGGGGCCAACCAGAGCGTAGGCCTGGCTCTTCATAGCCCCCGACCTGAAGAAGGATGACTTTTCAGGCCCCTTCCCTCCAGGGCCCAACCACCATGGATACCATTCTTGGGCTGCCTCCAGGAGTTCACGGGGGGGGGGGGGGGGGGGGGGGGGGGGGGGGGGGGAGGGGGGCACGTAACATGCATCTTTGCCTCTTACCCTGGATCTCATTTGGGACAAGAGATGATTGACAAGGACCATCTGCATTTGGTTCACACAGGTTTCTGTTTCTAAGCTCTGGGACTCTGACACTTAGCTGTGCTTTGGGGAGCTTTGGTTATCTGCTTGAGTAGGCTGGCTGCCCCTGCATTGCTCCCACTGCTCCCAACCCAAACCCCAGTCTTCTATTTACTTCTCTGGGTCTGTGCTGTTCCCTGAGAGGAACAGGACTATTTCCCATGATGCCTTTGTACTCCAAATGATGAAGTGGTATTATCATCAGTCTACAGATGGGAAAACTGAGGCTCAGGAGGTCAAGGATCAGTCAGCATCAAGTGGGATGAGAATTAAAGTTTCTTATCCCCCCCTTCCCTACCCTTTCTTGCTTCTCTGCCCAAACCTGGATGGGCAGCAGGTGGGACAAGGTGAGATCTTGCCACTTACCATAATGCCGAGCAGTACTTGTGCTCAGAAACAATGACGATGGAGCGGAACAAGCGGTCCACTGGTCTCTGGATCTAGATGGGAAAAGAGTACAAAGGGGGCATGGGGACTGCAGGTGACGGCCTCAGAGAAACAGGATGTGGCCCTGCAGGAGCCTAGAGCAATGCAGTCCACCCTCACCAGTATCAGGAAAAATGCCAGAAGCTCCCATCCCCATGCTGCTCCTTGGCAGGCTGAGGAGGCCTTGATACTGTGGGCTGTGCTGACTCTACGTACTCTGCTAACAGCTTCACAAATCTGATCATCTGATCCTCATAATAAGCCAGGAGCTAACTGCTACACTACCCCATTTTAGTTTGAGAAAATTGAAGCAGAAAGAAGTTATTAAGTTACCACCACTTTTCTTGTCATTGTGTTCATTAGAATTCCTGGGTATGTCAGCAATTATTTTACACTTTCTATAGTTGTTTTAAAGGGATTTTCTCTTTCTGTCTCTTCTTGATTTTGTCTGGTAACAGAGAAATACTAATTATTTATATGGGTTATTTTTATTTACTTTTTTTCAGTTGGGCCTCTAAGGTTCTCTAAATAAACCATTGTATCCTCTGCAAAAAGTGATTGTTTTGTTTCATCTTTGCTTATGTCTATTCTCTCCATTTCTTTTCCTTGTCCAATTGTTATAGCTAGCATTTCTAGTACTATGTTGAATAATAATAGTGATAATGGACACCTTTAATGTAAAGGCCATTAGTTCACCTCCATTACAGATAAGACATACAGATAATCTTAGTTTTAGATGAGAGGTTACTAATCATCTAAAGAAAAGATCTATTTATTCCTATGCTTTCTAGTGTTTTTATTAGGAATGACTTGATTATATCATATCAAAAGCCTTTTCTGCACTATTGATTTTTGTTACTCGTTATGAATATAGTCAAAAATTTTCCTAATACAGAACCAGCCTTGTGCTCCTGGTATTAATCCAGCTTGGTTATATCATATGTAGTATGTATGTGTGTGTGTATTAGTATATTTTTTTGTGGTGTGTTGCCATAAAAAGTGTCCTTGTCAGTATTTATAGCATCAGTGTTAATTAGGGATTTTGGTTTATAGTTTTGTTTCTGTTTTGAGTCTCCCTAGTTTAGGTATTCAGACTATATTTGTATCACGGAAGGAATTTGGTCATTACTTTTTACTTATTTATTTAAAACATTTTAATAATAGCTTTTTATTTTTAAAATACATGCAAAGATAATTTTCAACATTCACCCTTGCAATACTTTGTGTTCCGAATTTTTCTGCCTCCCTTCTTCTTTCCCCTTTCCCTAGACAGCAAGTAACCCAATATAGATTAAACATGCGCAATTCTAAACATTTTTCTACATTTATCATGTTGCACAAGAAAAATCAGATCAAAAAGGGGAAAAAAGAAAGAAAAAGAAAAAAACAAGCAAACAATAAAAAACATGAAAATGCTAGGTTATTACTTTCTTAACTGCCAAATTTAATAGCCATTTTCATATATGACTTCTGTAGCATTTGGTACTGCTGACAGCCTTTTCCTCCTGGATTCCCTGCCCTAGATTTGTGACTTTACTCTTAGTTCTCTTCTATCTAACTATCCCCTTGCTGGATCTTCACCCAGACCTTCCTCCTGGGTCTTCTTCTCTTTTCACTCTCTAGCAGAGGTAACAAACATAGCCCAAGGACTACATGCAGTCCCAACCAAATTAAAAGGTAACTGTCAAACATTTAATAAAATTAAATAAAATACAATAAAATTTAGATTTACATTTTATAATTTACATTTTACCCAGATAATATTTCAAAACAGTCAATATACGGCCCACAGGGATCTTCACATATGGATCAGTGGTTCCCATTCTTATTTGAGATTGACGTCATTGATCTATACCATCTCATTTAATATTCTCATTAGTTCACATAGGTTCAATGATCATATTCGAAAAGATAATTCTAAAATTTGTCTATCTGGCCCAGTCTCTTTCCTTTATCACTAATTGCCTTTTTTTCCCCCCTGAGGCTGGGGTTAAGTGACTTGCCCAGGGTCACACAGCTAGGAAGTGTTAAGTGTCTGAGACTAGATTTGAACTCGGGTCCTCCTGAATTCAGGGCTGGTGCTCTATCCACTGCGCCACCTAGCTGCCCCCTAATTGCCTTTTAAATATCTTAAATAGATGCCTCACAAGCCTCTCAAAATAGCTATGTCCATACTCATTATCTTTCCTCTGAAATCTTCTATACTTCTTTTGTATCATGGGTACCATCCTTTGTCCACAAACTAATTCCAAAAGAAGTTCATTTAATCTGATTAATATGTAAAACAGAAATCCTATGACAGCCATATCTGACAAATGGTCACACCAATCTAAGATACAATTGGACTTTTATGTCCTATTCTTGAAACCAATTGGTTCTTTGTGATCACTGCTTCCTTTCTTTCTCACTCTAATCTCTTTAAAAAAGCTTTAGAATTTTGCAAGGAATTTAAATCTAGCTCATGGATGTATAGCAGATCCTATTTGTTTCTCCCTTTTCAAAACTGGGACATTTATCCTTTAGCCCTGGGTTACCCTCTCATTTACTATAATCTTTCATCTCTCACTGACAATGGTATAGCATTTAAATTCACTAGTCCCTGAGTATGAAGTTCTTCTGGGACAGGTGAGCTGAATTCATCAGGGATATCTCAGCATCTCAGTGCCTTAAAGCAGACTAGATATACCGGCCATTTTTGTTCTCTTTTTTAGTCCAAAAGTCAGGGAGAGAGCTGCAAGGGAAGAGAGCACTGGACTCCCCCTGGAGTGAATTCTTCGGCTTTCTCACTGAAAATGAGAATGTTGGAATGAGATGAGTCCTGTATTGCCTGCTTCTGCTTCCATAATCAGTACCTATCTTTGGAAAATCTAAGTTGGTGGGTAAGCTCTCTGTGTACCCATATTGTTCTCTTCAGATCATTCCCAGTATTTCATCGTGCTGGAATTGTTTTTCTATGCGACTTCAAAATTTAATTCTTGAGAGTTTCATGTCCTTTCTGGGTGGTTTTCCCTTGTTGCAATTTTAATTATAGGATCCTATTTATACTTTCCTGAAATATATATGCTCTCTCAAAATTCAAAGTAGAATGTCAGACTATATATGGCTTTCCTTTCCTTCTTTATCACAAATTCTGAGGAGCTAATACTTTTCTCTGCAGTGTTCCCATCACTTTCTCCTTAGCAATCAATTCTTCTATATTACTCAGAATCAGATCCTAACTAGAATTTTTTTGTTGCTTCTTCCACCTTTTGAAAGATGACATACTTAAAGCAATTAAGGAAGTTGTTAGCTGCTTTGTCTGGATAACTGAAGTTCTCCACCACTAGTAGATAGATTATGCCTCTAGGCCAGGCTCATGTTTTATTTCCTGAGCTTGTTTATTTCCCTTTTGGTCTATGTGGTATGTTAAAATTTATTAACAAAAAGATCACTTCTTGAGCAGAACTAAAAGAACATCATACACAGTAACAACAAGATTATGTGATAATCGACTGTGATGGACTTGGCTCTTCTCAACAATGCAATGATTCAAAGTAACTCTAATAGACTTGGGATGGAAAGTGCCATCTGCATCCAAAGAAAGAACCATGGAGACTGCATGTGGATTAAAGCACAGTATTTTCACCTTTGTTTGTTTGTTTTTGTTTTTTTCTTTCTTGGGTTTTTTTCTTTTGGTCTGATTTTTCTTGTACAACATGACAAATATGGAAATATATTTAAAAGGACTGCACATGTTTAACTGTATCTGATTGCTTGTTGTTTTGGGGAGAGGGGAGGACAAGAAGGGAGGGAGAAAAATTCAGAGCAAAAAGTCTTACAAAAAATGAATGATGAATATTATCTTTACATGTAATTGAAAAAATAAAATACTATTGAAAATGAAAAAAAAAAAAAAACAAAGAAGTCACATGCAAAAAAGAAAGCCTTCTTTTTCTGCTTCCATCAATTTTTATCCAAGTGCTCTTCCCCACCACATTTCCCCACTGGTTCCTGAATCTCCTAATATGAATACATGTTCTTAATGTACAATGCTGCCTCATCACAAACCTGAGTCAGGAAGCCTTGAATATGAATCTCACCTCAGACATGTATAACTAGCTCACTATGGGCAAGTCACTTAACCTATCTGTCTCAGTCTCCTCCTTTATAAAATGGGGTTAATAATAGCAACTACATCCATGGTTGTTGTGAGGGTCCAATAAGAAAGTATATATAAGACACCAGGCAGACCTTAAAGTCCTAGATCAATGCCATCATCACCATCATTATCTCGTTTGAGTGGTCCCCCCCACCCCAGGCCTGGGTCTCATATCCCTAAGCTCAGTGCTGTCTGTGCAGACACATTCACCTCTGCACTGGTCACCTTATTGGCTATTTCAACTTCTCGCCACATGACGTGGACTCAAATCTTTGTACCCACGGGTCAGCCCCCAGCTGGCCAATGTTCTTCCCACAATGGAGCATCCACACTGAGCAACCCATTATACTCAATCTGGTCTGTCTAGGCAAGAATATATTGACTTCATCTTCTAAGGCAGCCCTAGAAGATGGTACTATTTTGTGCTATCCCACCGATGAATCATCTAGATCTTGCCACATACTACGATTCCCAGAACGTTCTTACACAAATGGTTACCTAGCTACGCCTCCTCCCCCTCCTTATCTGGGCAGCTGATTTTGTGAAGCCAAGTACATGATATTTATTCGTATCCAATCTAGTCTTATTTTGATTTGGTCTATTACTTTATTTTATCTTGCAAAGATCTTTTTAACCGGACTCTCTCACCCACAGCACTAGCCTTTCTCCTAGCTTTGTCATTTGTAGATTTGCAAGCTTCATTTGTGTCTTTAAAGCTTGCAAGTCACTGATAAAAAATGCTGAATGGCACAGGAGATCTTGGGACATCCCACTAGAAACCTCCTTCTAAATCAGTCTATTAATTCTTTAAGTTTGATCAATCAGGTCAAAATTCGCCTAGCTATATCATCACCCAGGAACTGATTATGATAGTGGCTTTTGCCAGATATGAAGTAACTGCTTCTAATTTAATAATTAACTTTTAAATTAATCAGGATTCACCAAGTGGGCAAAATACATGTTACAAGAAGGCATCATCCTGTCCTGGCCCTGTGATGGGAAGAGAGGCTCCGATCAGTTTTAGGATTTGTGGACTGGGTCTCTTAGTGAGCTCATGGAAGCTTTTGTTAGTGCCAGATTTCCTAGATCTGTCTTTGGACCAATATAGGGAGACCAGCCTGACCTTTACCCACTCCCAGCTTCTAACCAACCAATATGGGTTATTTTCTTTTTTTTTTCCTGAGGCTGGGGTTAAGTGACTTGCCCAGGGTCACACAGCCAGGAAGTGTTAAGTGTCTTGAGGCCAGATTGAACTCGGGTCCTCCTGAATTCAGGGCTGGTGCTCTCTCCACTGCGCCACCTAGCTGCCCTTAATATGGGTTATTTTCAGCTAATTTTGGGCTAATATGCTGTCTCAAGTAGGCCTATTGTAACACGCTGAGGCAGATAGGAAATGGATTTTCCTATCTGTCCAGCAGAACAGCAGAATGGACTCCCATCATCAACTCACTGTTTCATACACTGGTTGAGCTAACTTCTCCTTTCGGCACCATTCCAGCAGGCACATCTTGGGAGTGATCTGGGGTGCGTACTGTCTCCTGAAGGAGAAAAAAAAAAGTCAAAGCTGAGTGGAGAAGGGAAGAAAGAGAGAAAGGAAAACGCTGTCAACCAGTTCTTTCCTTCCCTCCTGGGTGCAAGCAAGACAAAGGATGCACTGTAATGGGACGCAGTTTATCTGCAAGGTGGCTCACAGGTGCTCTACTCTCCCTTATAATGCTTGCGAATCTGAAATGTCTGGTTCTGAGGAGCAAAAGGAGCAGTAAGAGGGCCTGGGTGAGCTGTGGGTTCTCCTTGCAACACTGATCTCTCACTCATCTACGGAGAGGCTGAGCTACTGTGGAAGCAGAAAAAGCACTGGCTTTGAAGCCAGAGGATTTGGGTTTGACACCAGCTCTATGGCTGAATACTGCGTGCTCTTACTTTCCTTATCTGTTAAATGAAGGTGCTAGATTAGGTCACCTCAAAGGCCCCTCCCAGCTCTAACTCTCAATGTCCAGCTGTCCACTGAGCAGGGGCATCAGTCCAAGAGGAGCCATCCCAGCTCACAAAGTTCCTATTAACTGGGACCAGCAGCACCATCTGGTTCAGAAAGAAAGAGGGGGGGGGGGGGGAAAGGATGGCAGGAGCTAGGCACTGGGGCCTACAGGACTGCTGGACCCAAAATCAGGCCTGTGAGACTGGAAAAAAGCACCTTTTCAGAGGTGAGCAACTTAATGCTGTAAGCGGTGGGGGAGGGGCAGGCAAGCGTCAGGACTCAAGGTGCCTTGTTACCTGGATGTTCTGCTGTCAGGCGCCTCTCTGTCACCTGACTGCCTCCTCTACATACAAAAGGCCCGTCCCTTGCCCTGGACTCTGAAGTGGCCTCCAGAATAAAGGCCCAGAACCAGCAGACCTGCCCTCAGGGCCTGGGGGAAGGGGCAGATCCCAGCTCACACAGAATGACCATCCCAAGCAGGGATGAAATTCATGATTCAAGCAAAGTCTCAGGGGAAAACCAGCGGGAGCGTCCCGGGCAGCCTGCGCAGCTGTCCCAACAGGATGGCCAGTCTAACGAATGACAACCACATCAGGAGAACAGAAAAGAGGCTCTGGGAGATCCCTGTGAGCCTGGGGGGGAGGGGAGAAGGCGGCAGTGCTGTCTGAGCCCTGAGAGCACCCGGCCTCCTCCAGAGGCCCAGCCCAGGCAGAGAGGGAGGGTGGGGAGGCAGCTTCCTGGGCTCAGTCAGCCAAGCGCTGCTCTGCTGCTGCTGCCCCAGGAAGATAAGGGGGGGGGGGCACTTCTTAGCAGAAAGGTGCTGCCCTGTCCTGGGAGAGAGAGAGGTCCATCACAAATCAGGGAACGCTTGGGTTTTTTGGAGCTTCCTGGCTGGTTCAGGAAAGGCGTTTGCCACAAGAACCCAACAACGATCGGGGTTCCCATTCTTGGGTATTCGGGCTGCCTGGGCGCCCTCCCCAGCACTGGCGGGTTCACCATTAGCCCCACTTTCCGGATGGAGCATCTCCTAACTCCTGTGACGCGGCTGCCGCTTACTTGTCGAACTTGACGGCCATCTGGATGACGTCGCCGTCTGCGGCCTGGTCCTGCTCCTCCCGCGCCTCCCTCTGCAGGTCCGCGGCTTTGGCCTCCAGCTCTGCCGTCACCCTCTCGTAGAAGCCGCCCAATTCGAAGGCCTCACTGCGGAAGACACCGGAGCCTCTGTCACAAGCTCGGCCCAACCGCTCCGGTCCCCCGTATCCAACCACGCTCGGCTTCCGCCCCCTCCCTCTCCCGACCGAGCTGCACTCCCAGCAGCGCCCGTCAAAGCCCTCGGTCCCTCTCTCAGCAGGGGGCTGTTAAGGGACCACCTGTTGATCCATTTTAGTTGGCTGCAATGGTTCATCCCCACCACCAGACGGCACTGTGGTGCCAGGAAGCACACACCTGGCCACCACTAGCCAGGGAGGAAGTGCCCCCTTGCAGTCTTGGTGCTGGGTGGGGAGCCTCTGACTTCCAGGGCACAGGAGGCTGCCCAGTCAGCCACCGGCAATGACGGGCTCAAGTCTAGGTGCAAAGACCTCCCCGCTTGACTCCTGAGGGTTGCTAACTTTGTGTGGCTGACAAAAAGAGTAGAAAAGGCCCCCTCCGCAGGCCTCAGACCCTGCAACAGTCCTGATGCATGATATTTCTAAGGGCCCCAGGGTGTCTCCGTCCCACCCAGCCCTGGGGGCTCGGAAGGAAGCTTCTCCCTAAGGACCCCGGGGATGGGCCACAGCAGGAAGCTCCTAGGGCAGCAGGGCAGGAAAAAGAGCCCAGAGAGGGCGGGATAGCTGCCTAGGAGGGAAAGCCCAGCGTGACTCCATAGAGGGGATGGTGATGTGGGAGCGGACTTGATCCCTGAGGAACACTCGGCTCTTTCTCACAAAAATGTCAGACCCTAATAGAAATATCTGCACCAGAGGAATCTGGGACTCAGCTGCTTTGTCTTTTATGTGTTGCTGTACTTTATTGTGTCAAATGTTTCCCGATTAATGTTACTAGAGGCCAGGCAGCACTCTGGAGGGCCGTGGATCACGTGTGTAACACTTGTGGTTTAATATGTCACTGAGGACGTTGATAAGGGCACAATCTACAGATCTGCTGGGATGGCCTCCCTGTCAGAGGCAGGAACCCAGCCCTCAGAGCACTGGGCCAGATTGAATGATGTGAAACTAGTAGGGGCCAATGTAAAGGTTTACATGGGCTCAATGGGCACTGGCAGGGAGGCTGGCTTACAAGGCCCTGCAGGTTACTTCTTTTTAGCTTGTTTTCTGCAGGAAATATCTGGCAAGCTAAAGAGGAGCTTTGCTCTAATAAGCACAGGGAATCACTTAATTGATTAACCAGAAAGTTTGAAGGAGTCTCTTTTTTACTCAGGTTTATGTTTTTCAGATTCCCAAATTCAAATTACATTTGGGTTCACATTTCCCTTCTGAAATATATAGAATAATGTGTCTGAGAAAGGTCTTGGGATTTATAGCTAAATCAGCAGGGTGATAGGACGGCCCAAAAAGCCGCTGCGGTCTGGCGCTGCAGCTCCAGGAATGAGAATGTGAGGCCTTGGTAAGTTCCAAGAACAGGCTTCAAGGAAGGTCTGGACAAGCACTGGTTTAAGGAGGTTGCACAAGGATTCAGACTGCTCTGGAAGAGCACTGAATGAGGTCCCTTCTAACCATCCGTCCGCTAGAGCCTGGACCTCCTCTGCCCCCCGACCTTCTCCAGCACTTACAGCTGCAAACACCTCTCATTTCATGTCAGCACAAGTTCACATCAGCCCTCTACTGCTATTTCACCTTAGTACGTGTGGGCCCCTCCCCAGAAGGCAGACCTCTCTGGCCCTCCCCAAGACGCACCAGATTTCCTGGGAGGACTGAGCAGCATGGAGCTTCTTTCCCTGGGGAGTTTCTAGCTGTTCTCTCAGCATCTGACACAGGCAGTACTTGGTGTTTGTGTAGTGGTTGTCATATCTCACCGCCTGGGAGGAAAGGGAAAAGAAGGAGACTTAGGCTGAGGAGGGGTGAGGGAGGAAAAAGAGAACCCTTTTTTAGGATCCTGCTCGATCTCCTGTCTGGGTGATCTGAGCAAGCCATGATCCCTCCTCCTCCTCCACCCCCACCCCTGTGAATAGTTTCCTTATCTGTAAGATCTTGAGCTGGCTGACCTTGGGGCCTTTGCTGTACAGATCCACCCTGAGTGGGGGAAAGAGATCAGCTTTCTTGATATCACTGTGGTTAGAGTAATAATGATATGCACATTTTCATGGCTGTGAGAGGATGCTCACTATTTATGCCTAGGCAATATCAAAGTCAGGACTTGAACTCAAGAGTTAGTTGGTTTCTTCTTTCTCTCTCCTTCCTTCCTTTCCTTCTTCCCTTTTCTTCCTTCCTTCTCTTCCCTCCCTTCCCTTCCTTCCTTCTTTCCTTCTTCTCTCCTAACATGACATACATCACTTATTTTTTATTCCATTTCTAAGTTTTTAAGTGAATTGTGTTTTAGAAACAAAATTCATTCTGTAGCAATTGTGAATTTATTGAACCCAAGGATGGCAGGCCCTAATGACAAGGGAACATTTTTCAGAGGAATCTGCACACCTGGATCCTCTCATGAATGGGAGAGTTTCTTTTTAAAGAAAAAATTGTATCTTACACCAAGTGTTTGGTCCTTCTACGTAAGGGGTGGAGAACCCAGCATGAGGGGGAAGGATGCTGTCCACTACTTATAGCTTTCCAGATGCTTCCTAGATGATGAGTAAACGTTATGATTCATGTTTCCTACGGTGTAGAGGCTCAGGGGAACACACAGTCCTTTATGACAGAGCTCCTACCTCCCAGGAAAGCCCCTCATCCCCACTCCTAGTGGTTGGTTAGAACCCTGTGCAGTAGGCCATGTGGCTCAGCTTTCACCAGACGCATTACCTTATAGAAGTCCAGGCTTTAGGCCAGGAAAGAGCCCTGCTATTTGATTTTCCCATTTTACATATGACTTGCCCAAGGGATAAGCAGCAGAGCTAGGTCCCCTTCCCTGCCCTCCAGAGGCTGTCCCTTTACTGGAGGGCAATCAATCAAGAGTCTGCTTTTTCCAGAGCAAGTGCACTCAGGCCAGGGAAGAAGGGGAGACGAGTCCTCTGCCTCTGCTTGCTCTGCTCAGCCTCATCCCATTTCCTCTGGCTGCTGCACTGGGTCGACGTGGCTTCACCCTAGCTCATGCCGCTTCCATTTGGCAGCCAGAGCACCCTCTGCCCAGTTCCAAGCACATCCCTCTCTCCATCTCAACATCTCTACAGTGGGAAAGGATCCATCACTGGCTCCTGGGGAGTAGCCCCTGTGACAGTGCATTATTTCTGCATTTTGGGTGGCGTCTATGTGACAGCATGCCCCTGGAGAACCTCATGGGCCAACCACAGGCTGAGAGAGCAGAGCGCCTCTTTTTGACCAGTTTTATGTTTTTCAAATTTGCAAGCTCCACTTACTCTTGGTTTTTCCCTTTTGATCTCATTTTTCTTCTGAAATACCCAAAGCCACTGCAGCTGGTAGCCAGGGCGCATCCCAGAGTACAGGGACTAAGGATTTCAGCGCTCCCTAACTTTACGTGGGAGCTCAGGAATGGACATGCCACACCGCTTCAGGCTTTTAAGGGACTGGCCTTGCTGAACATGAGTCTGTCCCAGATTTTCCAGACTGGGCCCAGTAACCCTCTGTCACTCAGAACCATTCAGTACTCCAGTACTCAGTCAACTTGTGTCACTGTTCAAGTCAAAGATATGGTTATGGTCCCTCTGTCAGTGGGATGAAAGCAATACAGACACAACATTTTAGCAACTTCTTTTCTGGCTCAAATGTTATCCCTTTGCCCCTCACTTAGTTATGCTCATTAAGGATTTATTTATAACTGCATCTGGCAGCTCTTTCCAGCCCTCCCTCTAAGGGAAACTGGTTTAGGAATAGCTAACTCCCAATCTCACCTTCCTGGCTCACGGGTTTAAAATATTCTGGGAATGAAGCAGTAGGTTCTTAGAAACGGTTTTGATTAACGGCCCAAAGATACATTGCCATGGAGATAATTTTGTCCACAACAGCTGTTAGGTTAACCCCTTCTACCCTGTTTATCCCTCTACTCTGGTCATTCTACCATAATTTACGCTTAGATTGTGGGTGGGATAATCTGCTTTTGCAGCTGTTTATTCTGTGTATGCTATAAAAATTCACGTCTATATCATTCCTATTCTCCCTAATACTAAATATTACTACCTTTCCTGGGGCAGAAGTTATATTTTCTTTCTTTCAAAAAAAAAAAAAAAAAAAAAAAAAAAAAAAAAAAAAAGATAGATAGATACAAAACTTTACAGAGATGAACAATTGAGTCTTTGGCCAGTCCTGTAAACAGTTCTATTGACCTTTCATTTAGCATCTTTCCTGTTTTAGTGTAGTCAACCAGAGGAAAGAAAACAAGCAATATTTTAAAAACTAAGAGAAAAAAACTTGAGAGCAGGAGGTCTGAGGTGTAGATTAATATGATATTCCTGAATGAGAAGAATTTTAAGAAAAAAGCTTTAACCAAAGACAGCATAGTGAACAGGGAAAAGATGAAATAATGTATAAGTAAAATAATCCGGCAGCTAAGCACAACATAAATATCAGTACACACACATAGACACACAAAGGACTGGAGTGGGTGGGTAAGTACAACAGAAAAAGCTGTGGGTGGGTAAAGTGAGGAGCAATGCTCCACAACTATACATGTATCACCTTGGACAAGTCACTTTGGTAGTGAAGGCTGTTTCCACCTCTGGACAATACCCCTAAAGTACCTTCCAACATCTCTGTGACTGTTTTGTAAGGAGACCTACGTATTTTATATAATCTTGCATGATCCTTTCCAGAGGCTGCAGGCCCTCCTTCCTGAAGATGGATGGGTTCCACATGGCCGCACGGCCCACCATCACAGAAGATGCTGAAGTCACTTCCCGGAAGGTTTCTAAGTCTGAATATACTTTGATGTGGTCGTGAGATCCTCCACTGAAAGCCAACACAGGGAGTTATTCTGTTTGCAATTATGTGACCAACTCACCCCACCTAAGAGAGTGGCGCTGGGCAACTCCCCCTCCCCCCCGACGCCTGAGAACCGTGAGAGTGCCCGTGGGGAACAAGACAAGAGGGAATCCAGGGAACCAGCAGCCATAGGCCACCATCCCTCAGCGGGCTGCAAAGTGGGGAGAACGTCACCTTCTACTTTGGCAGTCTGTAGCCAGACACTCTGAGCAGCTGGCTAACAACATGTCCACACCCTGCAGCCTGACCCACTGTCCCACCTCTGACATTTCTGCAATAAGGATGAAAGTCATAAATACCAGACCTGCATGTCTAGATCAAGGGCCAAGAGTGGGCACCAGGAGGGAATTTCTGTTTTCCCAGAAGCGCCTCCAAGATCCCTCTTGGAGAGGACCAGTCACCTTAACTAGGTCTGAGACGAGCAGCTGCTGCTTTCAGCCAAGCTGACTTGACAATCGGTTCCCAAACATGGCTCCCATAGTCCCACTTGGAAGCTTGGGGGGAGAAACAATACATCTTTGGCTTTTGTCCTGCCATTAATATGTCTTTGTTGCAGGTCTCCCTAATACACTGTAATGCTACCCCTAAATCCTGTTACCCTCCAGTCCTTGCCCACCACCTGGTGACTTGATGCTTTGATGTGACACCAACTTTGCCCTCCATCTGGTCTGTTCCTCTACCTGCCCCGTCTGTCTTACATTACAGCCTTATGTTGCTTCAAGGAGTGACTAAAAGGATGTCCTTGGTGGAATGGGAAGATATTGTAACAGAGATGGTAGCTTAGAGTTTCCTTTGAGATGTAAAACCTCCTTATATAGGATGGAGAAGAAAACCCTAGACCACGAGTCTCAGAAGAAAAAAGGAGCTAGAAGGGGAGCAAGACAAGGACTAAAAGATGATGTAGTGAAGGAGCTGAAGAAAGGGGCTGAAAGACAGTTAGGCTTACAGCAACAATTTCTTTCAACTTTCCCAAGCTTACAATTTCTAACATGTTTCCCTCAAAGCAGTAAAACAACTTAAATAGTTTGGTAGTAAAGTCAGAGAAAGTAGTAAAAACTCTTCAGAGACAGGGAAAAGCTGGGTCCTGTAGCGGACATTGGAAGAGGGAAAGCCTCACTTGGAAGAATGAGATGGCAGCCAAAAAAAGGAGAACCTGGAACAATTCTTGGGTTTGCAGAAGGCAGGACAGAACTGAATTGGGAGCCATTCGAAAACCAGAAGAGATCCCCGGAGGATGTTCACAGTAGGCACATGATTTCACAAACTCTTGGTCCCTGTCTCTAAAATAAGTGGTAACCTGTGCTCTCATGTTGACAGAAAGAGCAGATCCATTCCCACAAAATGCACTCTGTTCCCCAGATAAATTTCCATGGGCTAGCATCCAGGTCCAATTTGGATCACAGTGAATTACTGATAAATGAGAAAAACTTACTTAGCTATTACTGGAATGGAGACAGCTTCAGCAATGGCTTTGATAATATCACAGTGGACAGGATGTTGAGGTCTCTCTTCCTTCTTCCTTTACAACAAAAGAAGGGAGAGAAAACACTGAAGTTAACAAAACACACCCAAAACTTTCTCTGGGTTGTCAGGTAACACAACTATGTTTTTCCTGGAGACCCTGACCCCTGATGAAAGCAAAAGGCACTTTTGCATCTGTGGGAGATGGAGGGTGCTTCTGTGCAACACTCCTGCTGGCAATCCCAGATTCCCCAGTACAGTATCAATATGGGGCAAGAGTAAAAGCACACTGGTGGTGGGGGAGAGAACAAGATGGATGTGACTCACATCTCTGGACAGAAGCTATAAAAAATAAAGCTCTGGAATTACTCTCTGGGTAATGCCCACAAGACTGTGGGGCTGCGGAGAGAGGACCCTAGATCCTTCTATCTCATTGCACTGCTTCTATATCAAAATCACTTTGGATCCATCAATCTTTTCAATCTTGGAGGTTGAATACTTTTTAAAGAACTTTGAGAACCCCAAGAACCCTGTGTCTGTGAATCTGGAAGCATATGGTTCCAAGGACTTCACTGATGCTACAGGTATTATGTACAGAACATCATATACCACAAGGTAATTCTAGATTTCAACAGAAAAAGCAGGAAAACTGATATTTTTTTTTTTTTTTCCTTTCTGAGGCTGGGGCTAAATGACTTGCCCAGGGTCACACAGCTAGGAAGTGTTAAGTGTCTGAGACCAGATTTGAACTCTGTCCTCCTGAATTCAAGGCTGGTGCTCCATCCACTGCGCCACCTAGCTGTCCCAGGAAAACTGATATTTTGTAGCAAGAACAGTCCCTTAATAAACTGAAACTTAAGTCACTTTTCTGTTCTTATTCCAACTATGGCGAAACAATGACATTGCAGCTTAAGTGAAATTACTGCACTCTACCTGCATAAAAAATCATTATGTCATTGCCCAAATCCACCAAAGGAACACAAGGCTGTATGTCAATGGGACAGGTTCACACAGTTACAAAATAAAAGTGACCCTGTAGCTGGTTGCCTGCTTAATACATATAGACCTGCTCAGAGACCATGAGTAGGAGGCTAGGAAACATGGGAGAGGGCAAGGAGGTCTGGGTGGAAGTCCAGCTCTAACATTTAAGCACTGGATGACCTTTAATTTGATGACATGTAAAATAGGGACAATGATACTTGCATTATGGACCACCCAGCATTGTCAGCAAGAAAGCATCTTATGAACTCCAAAGTGGCCCTAGAGATGTGAGCATTCTGCTCTGATTAGACCCCATGGAGGCCATTACTAAATTAAACAGAGATTGGGGGACTGGTAAACACACCATCAAAAAGGCTGACAAAAGAAAGGATGCATGTTTAGCCTGAAGAAAAGAAGACTCAGAGCAGACAAGACCATTATTTTAGAGTATTTAAAAGGTTACTACTTTATTCAATGTTTTTTTGCTTATTTCCAAACAGCAAAACCAGGAATAATAGTGCTGCTTATAGGAGACTGGGAATCTTTAGAAAAATCTATCTAACAGTTGGATTTATACCCAAATAAGTTTCTTCAAGAAATGGAGGTATCTCCATTATTAGCACAATGACTCCTTGTCAAGCCCCTGAGGGTTGGGGGATGGAGATAGAGGAAAGGATTCTAGTTCAGATAGATAGACTACACTAGATATTCTTGGAGATCCCTTTTAGCAATGCAATTCTATGGAAGTGATGAATACTGAGAAGTATGGAAAGACCTCTATCAACTGATGAAGTGAAGGAAGACCCAAGAAAACAAAAGGCATGGTGATTATAACAACGGAAAGAACATCATACTGAAAATCGCTAGTAAATTTAGCAAAATCATCAAGCTCAGGCAGGATTCCAGTGGAGAAAGATGAAAAGATACCCCCTCCTATCTGGAGATTACACAGGGGTTTCAGAGTTTTCCAAGGAATAGATCAGTTGTGCTGACTTTTCTGTCCTCTCTAAAAAAATACTATTTGTTACACGGGATGGTTCTCTGAGAAGAATAGGGAGAGACACTAAGGTGATGTAAGGGAATAAAAATTTACACTCCTGGTAATTGATGGTGTTTCCAATTCACACAGTCAGTATATGAACTTCAGTTAGTCCCCAAATGCCCAGAAGATGAAGGTAAAGAACATGTGATTCAGGGTGGGAAATACAATTCAAGATCAATTACTGTAAGATATGAATTTGTTCTTAGAAGAGGAAAAAAATCACTATCAATTATTCTTTCATGGGTTCAGAATGCTTCATGTGTCAATACATGTCAACACACACAATATATCTGTATCTACGAATCTTTATCTTCCAGTTATTTTCTCCCTCCTCAATCACTGTATCTGTGCCAATGCTAGTACCTGTGGTATCCCCCCAGTATCTCTGAGGGCAGGAATTATTTCTTATTGATATCCCTAGAGCAGAGTCTAGCACGATATCTTGACCACAGCATGCACTAAGAGATGGCTGTTGGGACTGCTGAGGCCCAGTGAGTGTCTGTGGGGCAGGAGTCCCTTTGCCTGGGGGCCTGCACAGGTGATCCTCAGGGCTCATCCTCAATGGCTTACACCCTCCCAGCTGGGTACAAAGAGCACAGAAAATACTGGTCACAGTCCCTACTAAAGTCCATGTAAACCATCAGAGACGCTGATGAAGAAAAGGCCCGAGACAGGGGTTCCTCTGAAGGAGTAAGTTAGAGTTTTTTGAATGCCAGCTTTAGTACTTCAAAGAGTCACAATTTTCTAATGTGAATGATTTAGAGCTTTGTGAAGCCCCTTTCGTTCTTGGATGGCCTTTGGGTATTTCATCAGCTTAGAGCTAATCTTTCTCCCTTTGGTGTGGATGGGCCTTTGGATGAGAGAGAGATGTCAATCAAACCCTAACCAAAATTTTGGTAGGAAGCAGCAAGTTATGGTGGGAAAAGTGTCTGACTTATAGGCAGATGGCCTGGGTTCAAATTTTGCCTTTGACAGAAGAAAATAAGCTGCACAGCCATACATGACCATTCACGGGCTCAATTCCTCATTTTCCCAATGAGGAAACCTAAGTGTCCTTCCTGGTTCAGAAGATACGAGCTAAGTGATTCAGACTTCCCTGTGCTCTCGTTGCAGCTTGCTGGAGGCAGCCAGAATGTGCTGATTGAGAACCTTAGGCTGCCCATCAGGAAACTCTAGGGGCTGTGGGAGTCAGAGATCCCATCCAACAGGCTGCTAGAGCCTAGTCACTTGCTCCTAAACCTGAGGGACCCACGGCTCACCTGAAACCTTAGTTCTCATAGATAAGTACTCACAGTGAATACAAACCGCTTCTGGCCATAAGACTTGGGCTCAATTAGAGATACAACATGCTCAGACATTCAATAATATAATCGCTCAGTTAGCTAAAAGTTAAAGAAAATAGCTTTCTACTTAGCATCTCTCATGGCCTAGTATGATTCTCGTCACTAAGTTAGTTGAAGTTTCTCAATGCTTTAAGACTAACTGTAAATGATTTCTCCTTTGACACAGAGGTAAAAGCAAATGGTAACATTTGTACCGATTACAGATCACCTTCCAGGAGGCATACAGCTTGGAAAGTGAATGTTTTTCAGGACTTTCCCTCTGGCTTTGGAGCTTTTTGATTATGAAGCACAGAGCAGGGTTGCATCATTCACGAGGAGTGATAACTTATGCCTGCTCCAAGATGACCTTTTTCTATACTCCCCCAGTCTCACCGAGAGGCTACAAGGATCCTCTGCCATCCAGAAGCCAGCACAGGGAGGCGCAGCCCTTCCCAGGACAGCACCACCACCCAGGAAAGAGGCAGAAAACTACAAGAGTGAGTAGAGAGACTCAAAGGCTGAACAAAATGGTTCCTTGGTTTTCCTTGGAAAACATCCATTTTTTCCTAACTTGGGGAAGACAACCGACTGGCGATGACCCAGAGGGCACCAGTTGTTAAGCGATGCCCAAAGCAGACACCGAGACTAGTGGTAAGTGACCATGGAGGAAAAAGGCAAAAGAAAGGCAATCAGCGAATTGGGCCAACAGCCTTGTCCACTCGAGCAGGTCCTAACGGTTTCACACGCTGCATTCTGTACTAGAAGCTCCTAGCCCCACAGTGCCCAAGGACAATGTAGAGAACGTTCTGTACATTGGGGACCAAAGAAACCCTTCTGCACTATAAACTCATTTTCAGAGGAAGGCCACCCCCTGGTTTCCTTCTGTTAGGGTGTTTTGTTAAATTTGAGCCATCTCAAGATTGTGGGACCCCCAAGGACCCCACTTGTAGTAAGAGCTTTTAGAGTCTCAGATGAGAAGGCTGAATAAAAATGATGGAGCAACAATGTCCATGATGGTAAACAAGGAAATATTCTGTTATACAGCTGTGAGGAGAATGCTAAGCTCATTCAATCCTTACTAATGAGAGTTGTGAGTGTGTAAGATTGGAGCTTTTTGCTGAGGGACAGAAGAGCTCACCTGGCCTGATGATGCAGAAGGACCTATTTCTTTCCCCTAACATGCAGTGCAGGACAAAAGAAAGGCCTTGAGAGCTGGAGTCAGTTCTGGGTTCAAATCCCAGTTCTGCCCCATTGGGGAAGTCCCTTCTCCCCCGTGAGCCACTGAAAAGAGAATCCTTAGAAATGCCTCTTTCCCATCAGATGTACTTACCTGCCATGGACTGCAATGGCCGCCACCCCCGTCCTCTCTATCCGCTTTACAAGATTCAGTGTTTCTTCAAGCTGAGGAAGTGACCAAGAAGGGACAAGTTACTCAATTTTTGTGGGAACCAGATGATTGTCACCTAACCCACAGGGGATCTCAGCTCGTTCTGCCTACCTTCCCCAACTCCAACCCAATAAACATTTATTAAGCCTTATTATAAGTCAGGCACTCAGCTACAAAGAAGTGGTAAAAGAAGCCCCTTCAAGCTTACCAGCTAATCATCTCCTCCTCCCCCATCCCTCCTCCCCCCAACTTCATTAGAGTTTGACAAGCTCTTCTGAATGTAAGGAACTGTGTTTACCGAAGGAAGGATCCGAATCTTGCAAGTCACTGGTTTGCAAATCCCTTTAACAAGGGTATTCAAAATCTACAGGGAGGGGGAGAATACAATCTGTTATTTCCTTAGTTAAAATCAGCAAGTTGTTACAGAAGTTGTTTAAGATGGGAAAACTAGACCTGCATAATCCCAGGAACTAGCCTCTCTGAGGGGGCAGAAGGGGCGTAGTGATTGGCTCTGGCCCCCTGGACGCCTCCTCCGTGCTCTCTGCAGCCATGGGCCTGCTGTCCCCGTCTGTTTGGGTCCAGAACTCGGCCCCCTATAGCCAGTCACCCCTCCGTCCCCTCCTGCTCATGCACACCCCTGATGTTTCACCCTGTTCACTCGCCCGGGAAGCCTTGGCGACGGGCTGTATGACTTATGCTCAATCCCCATCACTGCAGCCATCATCACCATCATCAACGCCAGTGTCTATGTAACATTTTAAGGCTTTCAAACAGCATCTCATTTGATCCGGAAAATTTCCCTGTGAGGGGGTGCTATTATTATCCCCATTTTACAAATGAGGGAACAGGCTGAAAAAAGTTACGAGACTCACTCAAAGTCACACTACTTCACAGAATTGTTTGTGAGGATGAAACAAGATATCCAAAGACATTTTGCCCAATAAATGCAAATTTCTGTCACTAATATATCCTCTTCCAGCGCTGTCCAGGGCAATGAAAGGTTGGGTGATGTGTTCTGGTCAAAAAAGCTGGGCTTGAGGATGGGTCTATCCACTGAACTGAACTGCCTCTCCACGAGCTGTTACGGTTATCTCTCTGGTAGCATAATAGCTCTGGGGGTCTGAGATAGACTTAGGTGAAGTCTGAACACCTTAAGAATATAATAAATATCCAGACTAGGAGTGAACAAGCAGGAAAGCTTTGAAATTTGCCCAACTTGCCCAGTGTGCATAGAGAAAGATATGGTGAGGAAGGGTCAGGACCTTGACTGACATCTTGTCCAAGCTGGGAATAGAAGGTAGGCTATTTATTTGAGGTAATTTCTGGAATCTGAATAAGGTTAGTAGGAATATGATGTGGGCTAGTTTAGGGAAGTGGGAATTATTCACTCACCTTCTCAATTTTGTCAGGGTCAGAAAGAAGTGCTGCCCCCATTCCTCCCTTAAGAAAAAGCACACGAGAAAAGATCTATTACAACCAATACACTATCAGCTCTCAGTACTGTCTTCATTTTTGCAAAGGACCTACTTCTGAGGAACTCAAGTTATTATCAAAGGACAGCATTACTCTTCATTAATAACTCCTCTGCATTTAGAAGAAAAACCCATGTTAGGGATAAAAATATACAGGCTTGGGAGACAGTGCTCCCAAATCCCACAGTAAGTAAGAAAAGTATTAAAAACAAAAACAAATGGAAGGCCTGGAAGGGTTTCAACCTGCCCAGTGTATCCTGTTGTTCTCCCTTGCCCACCTAAAACATCCTAAGTCTAAGGTTTTATAAGCTCTCTTCTCCTCTTCCCCAACCTATGACATCAAATCCAATTCAAGCTCTAACTAATGAAGGCCATTAGCCTCATGAAACATCTAAAACTGTGAAAACCAATGACTCACCTAGCATGCTGCCATATAATGGCAGTATGAGGGATTGGAGGAACAGAATTCAAGCAGGAATTATTCTAACACATGTGCCAAGAATTAATGAGTGCCCATGGGACAATTCAAAAGATTTATTTGATATAATTAACTCTTTAATTTTATATTTGAGGAAAACAGATTAAATATCAGAGGGATAATTAAACTTGTAAAGACTCATTTAAGCCGAGCCTGGGATGCTGGATGTGTCCGGAGTGACCATCTGCAGATGAGACTTGAGAATCTAACCTGGTGACAGGCAACAGGTCTGAAGAGCTGGAAGATGCTCCTAAGAGTTCTTTATCTAACTGACCCAAAGAGCAAATGTACTGACATATATTATCTCAATCAAGCCTCGCAACCACCTGAGAACGCTGAAGCTCAGAGCAGAAAAGCTGCCCGGCCCAGAGCCACATTGCCTGACAGTGTGTGAGGCAGGCTGTCTAGACTCCCGAGGCCCATGCCTTCCACGAAGCTACAGCAGGGGTCAGCAAACCACAGCCTGAGGGCCACATGCAGCTGGACTCTACAGCTTGGGACCTGAGATGTTTTGTTTTGTTTTGTTTTTTTGCTTTTTTTTTTTTTTTTTTTTTTTTTTTTTTTAATATTTAATTACATTTCAAAATGTAAAAAATGTTCTTGGTTTCCAAGCTGTACAAAAACAAGTGACAGGCTGGATTTGGCCATCAGATTGTACTTGGTTTGTCAACCTTTATACCTCCCAGACCAAATAAAAGATACTTAAAGGATTATACAGCTCAAAAGGTAAAACATACTTGTTAAAGTAATTGAAAACAAATCTTCCTATCCCATGAGGTTGGGACTATGGAACATATTTATTGAACCCACATAGTTCAGTCACTCAGTCTGTCACATTTGGGACTATCATTTCAAAGACAAAAGCAGATGATATAGATGAAATAGATAATAACTGAACGTATGACTTTCAATAAAAAATAAGTATAAAGATTTATTAAATACATAGAAATCACACATGATTAACTCTACATTTCTAAAGCAAAAAGGAAATGTCAGTTTACCTTAGTGGAGTATTCTTTTGGACAACCCATGTTAATGTCAATACCAGCTACATCATTCTCTCTGGGGAAAAAAAGGAACAAAGGGAAGAAATCTTTAACTCAAAGAAAGAAGAAAGCATAAGTAAAAAAAGCAAGGGGGGGCAGTCAGGATAATCATGCAATAATAATTAGAGGCAACAGAGGGCCATCTGAGAGCTATACTGGTATTCCCAGGAAATAAAAAGACCCTAAGGAGCCCTGCAATCTGCCAGGGTGACCCTCTGTAAAGGATTTCCCAAGAATGCAGAAGAAAATGGCGCTGATGGATGGGAGGGGCTGTGGCCTGTGCTGGTGGGAGGAGTACACAAGGCACTGTCACAAGCCTCTCCAAGCAGAGATCTCCAGCTATGTCAGAGACACATATGACAACGTTACTAGGTAATAAGGAAGCTGAGGAGTTCTGCCACTGAGCATCAAACCGAGGCACTTGAACATGGCGAGAGAAGGAAGTCCTGGCTATTCTGCCCTGGACCTGAGATGCAACCCTCCCTGATGAGGTCAGACCCTCCAAAGCCACATGTGCCCCAGGACCTTAGATGCACAACTGTGAGTCTCTGGGAGAGAAGCCAGGAGAGCTTCCTTTTTAGGGGAAGGGGGAAAGGCCACTGAAAGCCACTCTGGCCCGGAGCTGCTGAACCTTTAGGATGGGCACATGGGCTTTCCACTGTCCTCAATGGAAGCCATGATTACCTACTTCCTTTTCTACCCATGATTCCTCTGGTGCAGGCTGCCTCCCACCAAGGCAGACCCCAGCGGCTTTAGGAATGAAGTGTACCATCAGGAGTTGCTGTAGCTGGAAAGCCCCATGACCCTAATGGGGGGAGCCCCCCTAGAACCGAACATAGCTGTCAGCCCGAGGATCAGCCACGTAGACCTTGCTTTCTGGGAGCTCCAAGGTAAAGCTTTTTCGGCTGGAGGAACCATCCTGGAACCCATGCAGTAACTCAAAGAGCATTTTCCTTACCACAGCCCAGAGAATAGGTGGGACAACAAGGGATTAACTGCATTATGCAGAGAGGGGAAACTCATGCTCCAAGGTCAAGGATAGCTCATTGTCTTTCCAGCACACAAAGGGAGAAGAAAGCAGGTTTTCCTACCTGGTGTCATGTATATAAATAGCAGACGCTCAACATGTTCAGAAAAAGGAGTTAAGTCTGCCCTGACTTAGGAAGGGATCCACAAGCCCCACACTTGTTTACAAACCGCCCATTGTACCCTGCTGTATGTGGGACTCTAAGACTCCCTCAAATTGGCATCTTAGAAGAGATTCGTTTGAAAAGTTGGCCCGTGCAGCTCAGAAGGTGGATCAACCACTTCAGGTCCTTGCCCCTCAGTCCCTGAGGTAGTCATGCACCTTGACCTTGATTTTAAAGTTCATCAGAGGGACTGAGGCAGCTCTGGACAGAAAGGGAATGGCCCACACTGGGTCAGAGCTGAGGGAGGGAAGTCTGAAATACCAATGCAGAGGTAAGGTGCCTCAGGTGCCTTGTGCTGTCAGGAAGACAAATGGCAAACTGGGGGCAGAACTTACACAAGTCTGGCCACAGCAAGGGCTCGCTCCGCATCTGCAGATCCCTGGGGACACAAAATAAGACATTAATAACAGGCCTGCCAAGTGTATAGTCATAATATAATCTGGCTACTGTTCCCTTTTTCAAGGATGCTATCATCAGTCATTAGTTGTTGTATAAATATTAATGTTTAAGAGATGAGAACATTTGAAAACTGGAGGATGGAGCTAATACTGACCCTTTTTAAGGCTGGAAGGGGATTGAAGATCTACTTGTGAGATGTTCAAATCAGAAAATAAAGGGGGAGCATTATAAACCCCAACCTGGAAAATAGGCTACCCACCAATTCACCTTTTTCTTTAAAGCATAAGGACACTGAGACCAAAGAGATTCACTAAGGTGCCACAGTCACCCAGGGAGGAAATGGCAAGGCTGTGAAATGACTCCCATCTTCAGAATCCAGGGCCATTTCCTTGTATTGCACTGCCTCCCAGAGGCAGAGACATGAGAAAAAATTCTCTCCCCCAAAACCTGTCTTTCACAAGTTGAGGGAAAAATCTGGGTATCAGTCTCTGGAAAAACCCAATTTTGTCTGTAAGAAACAGTTAGAGGAGAATAATATGAAGACCCAGGAGAGAGTCATGAGGAGTATCAGGAATTAAAGATAAATAACTTGTGTTAAACAGGTGGGTTTTTTTTTTAAGTATATAAAAATTAAATTCTCAAAAAAGAAAAATACACCAGCTCAAATATAATGGATTATAATATGTGTTTGTAATTCTTAGAAAAACTACAATTTATGCCTTAGGGACCACAATGGGGTCATGATATAATTAATAATGATGATGATAACAATAGATAGTATTTATACAGCACTTTAGAGCCTGCAAGTTGCTTTACATGTTATCACAGTTGATCCATGAGAGATGGATAATGTTTTGATTGATGAAGCAAATTTTAGAAATAGGCTTGCTGTAAAAAGGGCAGAAGTGATGTTCAGAATGTGGGTCAGCAAGAGCATCATAAGTCATACTGTGGAGAGAGGGAAGGAAACCACTTGGCTGTATCGAGCAAGGTAGTGCCTTTAGTCTCACCATCTGAAAGACGACCTTGTTCCGCTCTCTTTCACAGGTACGGAAAACAACTCTCTCATCGGGTGCTACAAAGTCAATGGTATCCAGCACCTCTGTGTGGGAAGAAGAAAAAAACAAAAAGGAATGCAATCAAAGAACAACAATCTCATCACTATGCCTGGAACACAGAAGGTTCTTTAAAGTGTTTACTTAGTGATGATATTTTCTCATTGGTTATTCTTTTTTTTAATTATAGCTTTTTATCGACAAAACATGTGCATGGGTAATTTTTCAACATTGACCCTTGCAAAAACTTCTGTTCCAACTTTTCCTCTCCTACCTTCCACCCTCTCCCCTAGATGGCAGGTAGTCCCATATATGTTCAATATGTTAAAGTAGATGTTAAATACAATATATATACATATTTATACAGTTGTCTTGCTACACAAGAAAAATTGGATTTAGAAAGAAGGTAAAAATAACCTGGGAAGAAAAACAAAAATGCAAGCAAACAATAACAGAAAGAGTGCAATGTTGTGGTCTACACTTATTTCCCAGTGTTTTTCCCTGGGTGTAGCTGGTTCTGTTCATTACTGATCAATTAGAACTGATTTGGATCCTCTCATTGTTGAAAATGGCCACATCCATCAGAATTGATCTTCATCTAGTCTTATTATTGAAGTGTATTTATTGGCTCTACTAATGAACGAAATGAAAGTGAAGAATCATTGTGACAAGAAGAGATCAATGATCTTGAAGCTGATTTCCTCACCTGTCTAATGAGGTTCAGGGAATAAATGAATTGTAAAGACTCTTCCAGATCTAAAATTAATTCTATTAAGGAAAAACATATTATTTTACATGGATCTGTAACTGCCTTTCAGATTTTATAGACAGGTAGAAGGCAAACTTTCACATACAGAAACATCTTAATAACTCAGCACCATGTGGAACTGGATTGTCTATACAAAGGAATTTTCCAGATAATCCTACTCAATGTCCACACTGTGACCTCTAGTCCCTAGATCCCTCAATTCTCTCCCGGGTCATCTCTCTTACATGAGTCACTCTTTCCTCTTCTATCTTGATGCCTTAGTGAATTGATTCACCCCATACTCTTTACTTGAATCCCTAGATTCTTTAGTATATGGTGATTACATCTGGCCAAGCCTCAGCATTGGATCACTCCTGCTGCATTTGCTACCTTCACTCCTACATATGTACAGCTAAATGAAGGTGGAAACACGCAATCGTTCTTCTATAACCTCAACTGAGCCCTCACTGCAGCCAGCTAATCCTACTTTATCTTTCTTATCAATTCATTATCCTACTCCACAACAGATCTTTCAAACTTTTGAATCTCTCTTCAAACCTCCCTCAGCTCTCTACTTACTCTCTCTTCTCAGAACTTGACTTTACAGAAAAAATTGGGGCCATTCACCATGAACTCCCTGTTCTTCCTTCTTCCTCATTTCCTATCACTCAGGTGTCTTCAGCCATTCTTTCCTCTTTATCAAGGACAACTTCTCTATTTAAGAGATCCCATTCCATCTCATCTCCTCCACACTGCACCTTTTGTCACCCCTGCTTTTTCATTTATTTTCAAACTCTAATGGCTCTTTTAGTGCTTACAAACTTGGTTGTGTTCCTCTGTCCTGTAGACAAACACCACAAAACCACTGTACTTGATCCATCTGCAATAACTATGAGGTGTCCCCATTTTCACTCCTCTTCTTCTCTTCTTAATTCCCTTCCAATCTCATCCTTCTTCTGACACTGCTCTCTCCAAAGTTATGATCTTCTCTTTACTGAATCCAATGGCCTTTTCTCCGTTCTCACTCTCCTGGGCTCTTTCACTCGTTCTTCCTTGACACTGGTTTTCAGGACATTTTCTTCCTCTCTGTCTGGTCCTTCTCTGTCTCCTCTATGGTTCCTCCTCCAGATCTTGCCCCCTTTATGGATTTCCCACAGGGCTCTGTCTCGGGGGCTTTTCTTTCCTCCTTTGGTATTGATTCACTAGTGATCTCATCTGCTCCTATGGATTTCATTACTATGAGGATGTTTTTCACATCTTCCTCTGCTTGCCCCAACCTCTCTGCTGACCTCCATTTGTGAATCTCCACATGTCTTTTAGACATTTCAAACTGGGGGTCCAAAAGACATCTTAAACTCAATGTTTTCAAAACAGAACTCATCATGCTTCCCGAAAGTCCTCCTTCCCTCCTCCCTTCTCTGTGGTTGTAGAGGGCAGACATTCCTCCCTGAAGGCTCAAAAACCTGGAGTCCTCTTGGATGCCTCATTCTTGCACACCCGGTACTGCTGAGTTCTTCCCCACAGAGTCTCCATCCCCGGGGGCACTCTTTTTACCTCACTCCTGGAGCACTATAATAGCCTGCAGCAATCTCTTCCCACTTCAACTAGTCACTAAGGTGCTAAGCCTAAAACAGTGGTCCAATCATAAACTCCAAGGGCTCCCTAATGCCCTTCATTATCGAGCCTTCCCCTATCTTTCTACTTTTCTCATAAGTTACTCCCACTACATATTCTGACTGAGTGATGTTGGGCTCTGGGCCATCTCTCAGCTCCAGGAATTTTCTAGTCCGGTATACTCTTCTTCCTCCCCTCTGGCGGCTCAGCCAAAATTTTGCCTTCTACAATAAGTCTTTTCTCAACTCCTCTTAATTCTAGTGACTTCTCTCTATTAGTTATTTCTTATTTATCATAGATATAGTTTGTATATATTGTTTGCTTCTTTTCTGCCCCATTAGATGGTAAGGTCCTTGAGGGAAGGAATTGTCTTTTGCCTCTTTTTGTGTCCCCAGTGGCACAGTGCTGACATACTGTAGGAGCTTAAATTTTTATTTAATTTTTACTGATTGATAACTGAAGCTTATCCCAATAGCATTAATGACAATTAGTAATAGGAATGTTATCATTATAATAAATCTATTAGAGATAATGTGACACAGTAGATACTTGCCATTCTCTGGAACGGGGTGTGTGTGTCTGGAAAGCATCTTGGATTTAGAGTTGGGAGGCCCTGGGCTGGAACCAGGGCTTTGCTACTTACTGCTTGAAGACCTTGGATAAGTCTGGTACTCAGAACAATATCTGGCCTGCAGGAGGATTTGACTTTAAGTCTCTGAAATTCATCTGTAAAATGAAGGGGCTGGAAAAAGCACTGTCAGCTCTAAATGTGACTCAGGTCCATCCCTCAGCTCTATGCACTTAGCACAGACAATACTGAGCTGAGGCAGTGGAGGTAATTACCATGCTGGGAGCTCCATCCTCTCCTCTGTTATGCTATTATATCTGTTAATCACCACCAGCCGATATTAATCTTTTCTGATGATCCAGGAGGAAGATTAATCATGATATATGCCCAAAGGATATTTTAGGATGATTCCTCAGAATAAAAAATTGGCCCCAGTGATTTTAAGGCCAAGTTATGTCCAAGACTCACATGTACTTTATTAAACCAATAGCTGTAAGGCTTTGATGCTTTTTGGCATTCTTCCATGATTAGAAATAAGATATCTGGGCCAAAAAAAAAAAAAAAAAAAAAGTGTCTCTGGAAAACCTTCTTCTTCTGTCTAGGAGTAAGTTTCCTTTTCTTGTTCCTATGTTTAAATTCTAAGAATTTCAGTTTCTTCATCTTCCCTGACAGTTTAGGTGCAATTGATTGCGATTTCCCCCCATTTGTCACTCATTCAGAATCTGACTCTGTGGAAGAAATTGCTTATGTATTGAACTGAATTCACTTTGCACAGGCTTTTCCTTCTGCTAAAAATGCTCTTCCACCTCAATTCATCTCAGATCCATCTCTGGATTCCCCTTCAAGGTTCCGCTCAGGTGTTCCTTTGAGAGGCCTTTCTGCCCTAAGTTGTTAGTGCTGCCCCACCTGTCCTATTTCTTTGTATTTCTTTTGCACATATCCTGTATTGATTCATTTTATTTTTTTATCATAGCTTTTTATTGACAGAACATATGCGTGGGTAATTTTTCAACATTTTCTCTTGCGATCACTTCTGTTCCAACTTTTCCCTTCCCTCCCTCCACCCCATCCCTTAGATGGCAGGTAGTCTTATACATGATGAACATGTTAAAGTGTATCTTAAATACAATATATGTGTACACATTTGTACAGTTCTCTTGTTGCACAAGAAAAATCAGATTCAGAAAGGTAAAAATAACCTGGGAAGAAAAACAAAAATGCAAACAGTCCACATTCATTTCCCAGTGTTCTTTCTCTGGGTGTAGCTAGTTCTGTCCATCATTGATCAACTGGAACTGAATTGGATCTTCTCTTTGTCTCAGATACCCACTTTCCTTATATAGTATTGTGTTGAAGTATATAATGATCTCCTGGTTCTACTCGTTTCACTTAGCATCAGTTCATGTAAGTCTCTCTAAGCCTCTGTATTCATCTTTCTGGTCATTTCTTACATAATAATAATATTCCATAACATTCACATACCACAATTTACCCAACCATTCTCCAATTGATGGGCATTGATTCCTTTTCCAATTTCTAGTCAATACAAAAAGGGCTACTACAAACATTTTTGCACATGTGGGTCCCGTTCCCTTCTTTAATTTTTAATCTTTGGGATATAAGCCAAGTAGTTAACACTGCTAGGTCAAAGGGTATGAATAGTTTGATAACTTTTTGAGCATAATACCAAAGTGTTCTCCAGAATGGTTAGATCTGTTCACAACTCCACCAACAATGCATCAGTGTTCCAGTTTTCCCACATCCCCTTCAACATTTGTCATTATCTTTTCCTATCATTCTAGCCAATCTGACAGGTGTGTAATGATATCTCAGAGTTGTCTTAATTTGCATTTCTCTGATCAATAGTGATTTGGAACACCCTTTCATATGAGTAGAAATAGTTTCAATTTCATCATCTGAAAATTGTCTGTTCATATCCTTTGACCATTTATCAATTGGAGAATGGCTTGATTTCTTATAAATTAGAGTCAATTCTATATATATTTTGGAAATGAGGCCTTTATCAGAACCTTTAACTGTAAAAATGTTTTCCCAGTTTATTGCTTCCTTTCTAATCTTGTTTGCATTAATTTTGTTTATACAAAAGCTTTTTAATTTGATATAATCAAAATTTTCTATTTTGTGACCAATAATCTCTAGTTCTTCTTTATTCACAAATTTCTTCCTCCTCCACAGGTCTGAGAGGTAAACTATCCTATGTTCTTCTAATTTGTTTATAATCTCGTTCTTTATGCCTAAATCATGAATCCATTTTGATCTGATCTTGGTGTATATGTTAAGTGTGAGTCCATGCCTAGTTTCTGCCACTGTATTGACTAGTTTGTGAATATATGGTCATAGGCTGTTTCTCTAAGGTAAAAATATCATTCTCTGATTGGGATTCTAAGTCCTTCTCTACCTGACTCCTTGCTACCTCTTCAGACTTCTCATGCCTCACTCCCGGAGACATATTCTCTAACCAGCAGTATTAGGCTCCTTACTGTTTCACAAACAAGATCCACCTCTCCTTGGCTCCAGGTATTTTCTCTGATTGTCCCCTATGCCTGAAATGCCCTTTCCCCTCCTCCACTCTGCCCACTTGACTTCCTTGAAGTCCCAACCAAAATCCCATCTTCTACAGGAAACCTTTCTCAATACCTCTTAATTCTAGTGCCTTCCCTCTGTTATTTCCTATTTATTTCCAGTTTATATACACATATTTGTACATATTTGCCTGCCTGTTGTCTACCTTATTAGACTGTGAGATACTTAAGGACAAGAACTGTCTTTTGCCTTTCTTGTATTCCCAGTGCTTAGCACATCACCTAGTACATAATAGGCACTTAATATATGTTGATTGATTGAAGTCCAGGTACTTTTGTAACTTATATCCCTGCACAATGGAGGTGCTCAGTAAATGATTCACTGAAGTACAGTTGGAATGAGGTCCCATTTTATCTCTGCCTCTGAGAATCCCTAGCTTCCTTCAGGGTTGACCTCAGATAATATTTCCTACATTAGCCTTTCCTAATTCCCCAAGTTGTCCATGCTTCCTTCCAAGGGCCCTTTGATATACTGTATGTCTTATGTCTTATTTACACTGAGAATGTCCTCCCTTGTTCATTCTTTATAGCCTAACTCTTATCAATATCACAGATATAGCTAGTTCTGGATAAAGCACAAACAAGAAAAACTAGAAATTGAGCTTTGAGGTCCTGAGAGCAAGACTGTATGTGGATCACTCGCACGTAACAGAGTTTTTTTGCATGCTAGATTTTCAAAAGATATGACAAATGTCCTATTGTTTTCTTTAGTTTTTTACTTGAGATGCTTATTTATCTAAGTGTAGTTTTTTTGCCTTAGAGCTATTACCATAAATGTGCTTATCTTTTAAAAAAAAGTTCATCTAAATAACATTTTAATGAATAGAAAGTTAATAAAGAAATTCTGTAATGTGTTACTTTATGACACAGTCACTCCTATTTATCTATTTGTAAATTCATGTTTATGTATGCTGGATTTTCTTAAAATGAGGCATAAATTTAAATGGGGAAAAGTTTAGACTTCCTACATATCATGAATTCCACAAGGCTGAGTACACAATGCTAATCAAGATAGAAACTTCAAACTGGATAATCAACTTCATCAATAAGCTATTAACAGACCATTCTTAACTCTGTATAAAATTTAACTACATTTTAGATACAAAGTAGTATTTCCTAATATCTACAGATGAAAGATATTTCATTTATCAACACTTTAAGAAATCAGATTGATCTTATAGAAATTTAAGATAAAAAAAACAAAATGAGAAAGTGAGCTTGTCACATATCAGTAACACACAATGGCAGCTTGCTGATAGTTCTCATAGAAAAGCAGGCTTTTATCAGGAAAAAGGAAAGGAAGAAATAGTCCTCTAGCAACTATTGTGTGCCAGGCACTGTGCTAAACACTTTACAGTTATTATCTTAACTGATCCTCACAACAAGCCTGTGAGGCAGGTGTTAGTATTAACCCCATTTGATAGAAGAGAAGATTAAGGTTAAGACATGCAGTGCTTTGCCCAGAGTCACAGGATTACTAAGTACCTGAGGCTGGGTTTGAGCTTGGGGCAGCTGCCTTAGAGTCCTACCCACATGAAATGAAAGAAGGGAACTCTAGGCACAGCTAGATGGTGTAGTGGATAAAGCATTGGCCCTGGAGACAGGACCACCTGAATTCAAATATGACCTCAGATGCTCAACACTTACGAGGACCCTGTGTGACTCTGGGCAAGTCATTTAACCCCAATTGCCTCTAAAAGTAAAGAGAAATTTTGGAGGGAAAAGGATCCACATGTGCAAAAACACCGGCTCTTTTTGAATCAGAAAAAGAGTAGATGCCTCTCAGTTGGGGAATGGTTGAACAAGTTGTGGTATATGAAGGTAATGGAATATTATTGTTCTACAAAAAAAATGATAAAAAAGCTGAATTTAGAAAGGCCTGGAAAAATTTACATGAACGGATGCTGAATGAAACAAGAAGATCCAGGAATTTTATATAATAACAACAAGAATGTGTGATGAGCAACTATGAAAGACTTGATTCTTCTCAGTGGTTCAGTGATGCAAGGCAATCCCAATAAAATTTAGGTAGAAAATGCCATCCACATCCAGAAAAAGAACTATGAAAATTGGATATAAATCAACACATGCTATATTCACTTTTTTTTCTTTTTCTATTTTTTTTCTCTTGTGAGTTTTCCCTTTCCTTCTGATTTTTCTCTCCCAACATGATTTGTAAAGAAACATGTATTAAAAAATTAATGTACATGTATAATAAAAAATTCCTAATAAAAAAATGGAGAGGGAGGTGGGATGGGAAAAATGAACATCTACTTAAAACCAGCCAGCACAAATTGAATATGAAATATAAAACACTTCAAAAAAGAGCCAGGGAAGAGCCCTGTACTTACCATTAACAACCCTCTTGCACTGAAGCATCTTAATGTCAATCAGCTCCTGTCAAGAAATGAAAGCATACTAAATTAGTCATTGGTCGGGCAGAGCTCTCCCACTTGGTGGGGGGGGGGGGGGGTTGGTGCTTCCCAGCATTCTCAGAGCAGCACCTCTGCCTGTGACGGTATTTAAAAATAAGGGACATGACTGCATCAAGACCATGAATCCCCTCCTAAATACCCAGCACCCATCAGAGCCCAGCTGATGACACGAGTTGGGACCTAGGTACCACATTTTAGGAATGACATTCCCAGTTTGGGGGCTGGATGACCATACCCTCTGAGGGAACTGCAGATGTTTATCTTGGAGAAGAGAAGGGGGTGGGCTCCTGGACTGCTTTCAGCCATCTGGAAGGCAGTCATGGGGAGGAAGGATGACCCTGCCTTATCCCAGAGGGAGGAATGAGAACTGACTACCAAGTGGAAACTATGAGAAAAGGATCTTTTGTTAAAAAAGAAAGGACTTAATAATCTGAGTTATCGGGAAATGGCATGGGGCTGTTTGAGGGGAGGGATGGGCAGTAGCTTGAAGGTCATCCTTCTTTTGGAATGTTGTTGCAGACATTCATATTTCTCAGGGGATTGACTAAATCAGGGCTTCTTAAACTTTCTCTACTCATGACCCCTTTTTGCCCAATAAATTTTTTTATGTGACCCTGGGGCTATAATTTTGTAAAATAGGTATACAAATCAAACATTAACTGATACCATAACTTTGTGACCCTTACATTCAATTACATGAGCCCACATGGTTACAACCCCCAGTTTAAGAGGCTTTGGACTTGATGACCCCTGGGGCTTCCTTCTCTTCCAAGAGACATAAAAATGGGATGACCTAATTTAGGGAGAAATCTGGGTGGCCCAAATCCAGGGATCCTGGTATCCAGTTGAGGTTTCTGATTCAATCAGCAAAGAAGCACACAGTAGCTTTCCCTCTGACCAGCTGACAGGCCTTTTCAGCTACAGCTGATGTTTGTTCATCATCACGCTTTGTTTTGAAACATGCCATCTTGGCTGCGGCCTGCCTTGTGGTGTGTGGTTTAGTGCATATCTCAGTTTTTTCTTCACCCATTTTTGAGTATAAACAATGCACTACCAAAATGAAAAAGAACGCCATATGCTCACAAGAGAATCCTGAGTCAGTCTGAATAAACCCTTCTTCCTTTTTCTCTGGGCACCTAAATCTTTATTTATTTGTTTGTTCATCTGCTTATTTCTTTTTTTGAGGCTGGGGTTAAGTGACTTGCCCAGGGTCACACAGTTAGGAAGTGTTAAGTGCTTGAGATCAGATTGAACTCAGATCGTCCTGACTTCAGGGCTGGGGCTCTATCCACTGGGCCCCCTCGATACCCACACCTAAATCTTTCATTCTGGAAAACCCTGCGCCGTCCAGATTCAAGGTAAGGGAACCCAATCAAGAACAGAGTTCAGGCAGCAAAATCAGTTGCATTCACCTTTGATCCTATTGCTTTCCTGCTCCAAAACCTTCTAAGGCTCCCAACTATTGGGTGAATAAAATGCAGACTCCTCAGCCTAGTAAGCAAGGCCCCCCAAACTTCGGGCTCCTATCTCCTCTCGCAGCCTCATTTCTCGTTACCTCTGCCACGCCCCGCCTCGGCTCCATCACGCGCTCACCTCACTTAAGCGGGCCTTTTCCTTAGGTTTGATGCGTAATCCCCTCCACACCCGTTACAGCCCTGTTCCTATAAGCCCAGAGCTTATCTCCTCCTTCCTCATCCTTTCCCACAGCGCTTTGTCCGGATTCCTCTACCTGCTCACAAAGCCTTCTCGGTGAGACCCGGTGCACCCCCACCCCCACACACTGCGGGCCCCTCAGAACCGGACCGGCGCTTCCCCTCACCCCCCTCCGTGGTCACAGACTGTGCGGTGCGGGAGGTGCCTGAGCAAGCTGGGCGGAAGCAGATCTCCGGCTGGGCGGAAGCAGATCTCCGACTGACCACCTACACCTCCCCACGTTCCGACAGCCTGGGAAAGCTTTCTTTTGAGTAATTTTTACAGATATTGTCTGTTTCTTCCATCGCCGTCACCACTTTTTTTTTTCAGTGGAAGCCGCAGGAGGCCATTAAGCTGAGTCGGCGGCCTCGGACCGGCACAAAGCCGAACGTGCGGCTGGCCCCGGCTTCGTCCCGGCCGGGCGTGGCCAGGGAGAACCCAGGCGCGGACTGTCCGCCGTGAGCCGGCAGCCCCTCGGAGTCGGGGGTCCCGGGGAGCACGCCGGCTCACAAGGCGCTTCTCAGCCACGGGGCTTTGGGCTGCTTCTCTCCTCCGGTTCCTCACCCATATAATGATGAGGAAGAGAAGGAAGGAAAAGGTAAGACACGATCCGCACGAAGCGCTGTTGGGCCAAACCATCCGCCAGACCCTCCCACCGGCCTCCTGGGGCCAACATCATCTATTTAGGAAACACTTTTCCTGTCCGTACTTTCAATAAGCCCCCGGGTAACAACGAGCCGGTCGGATCAAGGAGCCGCCGTGGAAAGACGCTCGCGCCGGGGTCGGAGATCACGGGTTCGAATCCCGCCTCCTTCCCTAGGCTGGCTGCTTCTGCAGACTTAGGGAGCGAGCCTGCCTGAGTCACAAAGTTCCATCTGGGCCGGGTTACGCCAGTTCTGGGGAAGGCCGGCCTTGCACCCACCAGGGGGCGGCACGTCCCTTTCCCTGCCACAGAATGCAAATCCAGAAGGCAGCCGCGGCCCTAGGCAGCTTTCTTCTCCGAACGAGTAACAGCACTTTCTGCTTCGGCCAAAGTGATTTAGGGGCCTGGCTGTCGCCCGCAGACGCCCCCTGGTGGTGAGTCTGAACCAGAGAACAAGTGTACGTTATTTAAATAACTAAAGGCGGAAACCTGGGATAATACCAATAAATGGTCAATAGCCAATAAGATAAATAGCTGATAAAAAATGGAATGCCAGCAGCTCCATAATTAAACGGCGCTTTCACAAGCATTTCCTCTTTTGATCCAAACACAACCTTTCTCTCTCCCTTCTCCCTGTTCCTCCCAACTTTCGTATGGGGTTAATGTCGTTCTGCCCCAAAATCACTGCGTGGATATGCGGATTGCGCTGTTCTTTGCTCGAAATAAAGTGGGTTTTGTGTGACAGCCCACTTCTCCCAACCCTTCACCACATCGGTAGTTTTCTCACACGCCCCATCGGAAAAATCATCAAGCCTGCCACTGTCAGGCTGTCTCATTTACTCCCTCTCTCAGGTTCCCGGGCCCTCGTTACTGCCACAGTTACGATGTACCGTGCAGAGATGAAGGCTCTCTCGCCTCACTTCTGAGTTGGCGCCTCCTTGGGCACACCTGGACGCAGGATTTCTTTATCAGTGATGCTTTCTTTAGTTGACTTACTTGCACTCCTAGTACAAGAATGTATCTGAGTCAGCACCAGGTTAGTGCATGGGAAGGAGTGGCAGCAGGGCCTAGTTTGGTCCTGATACACATCATGCCCCTCAGTGCCTCTTCCTGGTAAGTGGTAAATTGTCCCAGGACCTCAGGGAGGAGGCTCAGGCCTGGAACCTTCTTAGTCCAAGTCCCGAGGGCTCCTAATCTCAGTTTGAGGCAGAGTAACACAGCTGTCCGCTCCAAGAGTCCCTCCCCTGCTTTTGGTCCTTATGCTGAGCAGCATTCGAGCTCCCAGCTCTCGGGCCCTCCCGGCTCTCAGGCCAGCCTTTCCTGGCTGGAGCCCTTCTCTAAGTGCTTGCAAGCTTCTGGCTATCTCCTCGTGGCAACTTGGGCTGGAAAAAATGCCCCCAGATTACATGGTCACCACTCAACCTGGTACTCTTTTTACTCATAATTGTCAGAGTAGTCGTATGAAAGTGTTGGGCTATTCTGATCCTATTCACTCTGCCATGCTGAGGTCTCTAGCCTGTAACTTTAAAAACTTTTTCTATAAGTAAATCCACACATCTTCAACTCCCTAAAAAATGACTGTAAAAAGCATGAAATAAACTGAATTTATATTGGACCACAATTTTTTAAATGGAAAAAAAAATCAATTATCATCAGAATTAAGCTTTCAAAAATCTTCTTTGTTACTCCCAATATTAGCAAGGACTCCTCTACAGCATGGTCCTATTCAACAGGGAGTATCATAGTGTGTTTCCCCTTCATGTCATTTCAGTGGAGTAGCTTTTTTTCTATAATTGTCCAACTTCTTTGATGCTCAAGGGCAAATGCTTCAAACATTAAGAAAGTGTCAACAGAAACAATAAACTAAGATATTGTTTTTTTATCCTGTGTATTAATACCAAAAAGGCTGGAAATTAAGAAAACTTTGAAGGACCAACCTGCCGGGAATCAAAACAGAACATTTTTTCCTTAATTCACAAGGCAAAGGAAATCAAAATAGGATGAAATTTTTTTAAGTTTCAAAGTAAATTTTTTATGTTAATTGATCCATTTAGACTTTCTAGTATTAATACTAGACTAGCTAAATTAATATTGGTTAATACAATCATAATAATAACCAAAATCTTCTCATGGGTTCTTATTCTCTAAAATGTAATGTTCTCTGGGAACAGGTTTCTTGGGGAGCTTCTGGGAGCAGCCTTTGTTTCAGTTCAGTAATCACAAGTGCAGCCAGGGATTATTGTCTCCTTCAAAGTCTTGTCTCCTTTCCTATGGCCCCTGAGGCCTGCTGTAGTCCTGGTTCCGAGAGCTTGAGTTATAGCTTCTGAATCTCCCAGACTGAATCCTGGTTCCCTAGCTTATATATGCTCTCTTGTGAATCTTGTGGAATTATAGTAAGTACTAAGTACATGGACTGAACTAGAGAACTGTTAAATATCATGCTAAATAACCATTGTCTCTATCAATTCCACTGACTTAGCACCTTATTTCAAGTTCTGTCTCATAACAGGTTCTGCAAAGGTGTCAAGCATTTATTTACACAATTTCTTTTTAGTAGAGGGATTTCAGTGGTATAAGAGATTGCTATTGGGGAAAACCCTACTACCAATTCAGACAGGCATGAATAGTTTGGAGCAATGAAAAATAATTGATTTTTCCGGGACTATATAGTGAATGTGACAGTTAAGACCAGAATTTAGGCTTTCCTGACTCTTGAGGATATCTTTCAGTCACTTATGCCAGTGTGTGTGTGTGTGTGTGTGTGTGTATACACACACACACAGAAGAACTCCACAATCATCTATACATATGTATATACATGTAGTCATACATATGTATATTGCACATATGTATGTGTTCAGATATACTTATTATTATACACACATGTCCAAAAGTGCATGCACACGTGTGTGTGTATACACACATACACACATACCAGTACACCCATATTCCACACACATATGTGTACTTAAGTATGTATAAAGGTCTAGATAAGTTTTCTCTGTCTTTCTCTCTTATCTTGAAACATGGAGAATTACACTATGGAAAAGAAAGTATTCAGCTTTGCCCTCCTGGTTAACTTGCATAGGAGCAGCTAAAGTTTGGAGCATAAAATACACATTTTTGTGTAAACAAAAGCTGGTAGCAACCTATGTGCTGAATAATCTGGGAATGGTGTTACAAACTGTGCTATATGAATGTAATGGAATATTATTGTGCCACAAGAAATGAGAAACGTAAAGAAATGTAAAGAAATAAGGTCTTCCTCTTCCCACCCCCGCCTTCCCACTCAGGGACTTCCATTTACATTTTGATGAGCCTCACAAAACTTGGCTCCCAAGAGCCACATCTTCATTCTACCTTCTTTATCCAAGGGACTATTTCTTCCCTACCCACAAAAGCTTCTGATAAGAACTCTTCTAGTTACCCCTGCCCTTTATTAGGGAAGCTGGTCTTGCCTCCAGTCATCCCCTTCCAAAACCCTTCCCAGGTTCATTCCAACCACAGAGCCTCTCTCCTTCCTGTGTAAAACGTCCTATAAAACACGATGGAAGAAGCCCCAGCACTGTCCCGATCCTGGCTGGGTCCTCTCTGCTGCCTTAGTCTTCACTGACTAGCTTTCTCTTCCCCACACCTTAGCAACTGCTTCAAACTTTCCTCTCAGGGCCTCCTCCCTTCCACTGAACCAGCCCCCTCTGCTCCTGAGCTCTAACCCTAAATGACTTCACCAGCATCCCCACTCCATTGGCCTTTACTTTGTTTTTGAGGTTGTAGTGATCCTTTCCCTTTGAACAAAATGACAATTAATAACCAATGATTTGGGGACATCCAGAATTCCCTTCTTTAGAAAAGTCTTTATTTAAAAAAAAAAAAAAAAAAAAAAAAAAAAAGTCTTGATTTTAAAAGTTTAGTTTCTGGAAGGACATTGCTGATAATTAACTGGACTAACTTTTTTGTTCAGAACCCACCCAAGTGTTCTGCTCAGGTTTGGGTAAGGATAAATTCTTTTGACTAGACTGCCCAAAGCTGGAGCTAACTTAGAAGTAAATGGCTTAATCAAAGCTCACAATAATATTTACTCTTCTCGTTAATTGTTAACCACTTGGAGTTAACTGCCACCCTAGACAACATTGACTCTTGAAGGGCATAAAACCTATGAGTTCACTGCTTCGATTGCCTTTGGTCTAAGAGGGAAAAGCCAAATGACGCCCTTTTTATCAAGATGCTGGCATTATTAATAAAATTATTAAATTACCCAGAAATTATGTTACACAAATACCCATCCCCTCCACTAGTATCCAATTCTACTCTCTCTCATCTCTTCTGCATTGGTTGGCTGGTGTCCTTCATACTTGAAAAGGACCAAACTGTTATCACTATGTTAAGAATCCAAGTGCTGCGCGTCCGACTGTGGCCAATCAGACCAACACAAGCTTGGAATGCTCTGCCACAGGTCGGACACCAATAGTCCATGTAAACATTTGAGGGCTCCTCTAACTTTCCTCTGAGCTAATTCAATTCTGTTTTGTCCATAGAGCACAGGAGATTCTTTCCCTTCTCTGATGAGGGCATGTCATGTTGGGCAGTCCTGTTCCAGTGTCTGCCGTGTCATACAATTGATTCTAATGTTCTTAAGAGAGATTTTGAGAAAATCCTTGAATCGTTTTTTCTAATCACTTGGTGAGCCCTTGCTCTGTGTGAGTTCTCCATAAAATAATCTTTTTTGGGCAAGCATATATTTGACATTCGAACAGTATGACCAGCCCAATGGAGTTGTGCTCTCTGCAGTAGTTGGAACACTTGTCATTTTACTTCAAGAAAGGAGTTCAGTGTCTGGTACCTGATCTTCAGAATCTTCCTGGGACAATTCAAATGGAAGCAATTCTTTTTCCTGGCATGGCACTGGTATATTCTCTTCTGAGTGTTTGTCCTGGATCATCTTCAGGTATTTTTATTTAGCAAACTCTTCTCATCTACTGTTTACAAACAGTGCCACTCATCTTTAAAAAAAATCATCTCTTGATTCTACCATCCCCACAAGCCATCATCCAGTATCTTTCTTCCCTCTCAAAGGCCTAGAAAAACTGATATACACTAACTGCCTCCATCTTCTCTACTCACACTCACCTTACCACCCCTTGAAATCTATTTTTTTATCTCATCTGTTATTTGAAACTGTTCTCTCCACGATCGACTAATGGCCACATCAGATGGATGGTCTTTTCTGAGTCCTCCTCCACTGTGTTTTATATTGCAGCTCTCTCTTCTTGTATCACTACTCTCTCTTGATCCTCTTTTCCCCAGATTGCCTGGCCGCTCCTTGTATTTTGTATTATTGCTCATTCTCTTCCCTCCTACCAAGGCTTGTTCTTGGTCTTCCTTCTCCCCCCTATCCACATAGGGTATCATATCCTTACCTACAGATTCTCTTAAAAGCACTTTTTTCTCTTTTGTACCTCTGAACTCTCCCAAGATATTGTGGGGTTTATTGGCTAGATTTCTTTCTTAAGAATCATGCCTTAAACCAAAACCAATCTGATTCTAATTGGCCACCAATCAGTCCTATGCAAAGCCCCGTTGGTCATAGTTTGGGTCCTGATTGACTCAGATTGAATGTAAATAGCAATCATTTCTGCTTTGGCTAGAAACCCAGAGGATCTTCCCCTCTCAGATTAATTCATTCAGTTATTTATTTAGATTTTTTGGACTAGGCTGAAGAGGAGATTCTTTGCCTCAGTTGCTACCTAGCATTAATCACTGAATGGGTGCAGCCTCAGTCAAATGGAGATCTGTCAGAAACCTTAGCTTAAAAAGGCCAAGGACTCCCACTGCGTCCAGGGCCATCTCCAGTCGTATATTGGGCCACTACACTCAAAGGCTCTGGAGGGGAAAGTGAGGCAGGGAACCTTGTCCAGCCTCCCTGACTGAAATTCAATTCTCTCACATGTCATAGCATCCTCTCTCTGATGTCAGGGTCCTCTTGGAAATAATCACTCAGGCAGACTTTCCTCCCACTCCCATCTAACATCCAATCAGTTGGCACTTGGGATTCCCACAATTTACTTGGAATCTATCCCCTTATCTTCCCCTGAGGGGACCATCCTGGATTAGGCCTTTATCCCCACTTCTCTGGATTGTTCCAACAGTCTCCTACTTAGACTCCCTGCTTCAAGTTTCTCCCTTCTACATCCACCCGCTATTACAAAGTTAGTATTCCTAAAGCCTAAGTCAAACAATGTCATCCTTACTGAAAAATCCCAATAGTCTGCCTTTCCTCTAGGGTAAGGCACATACTCCTCTGCTTGGCTCCTAAAACTCCAGCCTGTTTTCCAGTAACTAACTATTAATTCTCCTTCATCTACTTTCTACCCAAGGCTATGTCCAGGTTGTCCCCCAACATGAAGTGCCTCATCTTGACCTTTACCTCCTGCTATCTCTACTTCTATCTGAAAAGCCTTGTCGTACAAGAAATATATCCTGATCCCTTACCGCAGCTAGCTTCCCCCCTCTTGGAAATTACTTGTATAGATTTTATGTTGAATATTCTATGTATATATTGTTTCTCCTGGCCAAAATGTATGTTCTTCAAGAGTACAGACCATTTCATTTTTGTCTTTCTCTCCTAAGAGTCAAGGACATTAATAAGGGAGGAATCTAAACCGAACAAGGGAAAACAGATGAAGTGCAATGTGAAGAAAGTAGAATGACTGTCCAAAAAAATGAATTTAAGTTCAACTTTAAATTTAACTCAAGTACTACTAAACCTAACTTTAATTATTTATTTATTTTCTTCTGAGGCTGGGGTTAAGTGACTTGCCCAGGGTCATACAGCTAGGAAGTGTTAAGTGTCTGAGACCACATTTGAACTCAGGTCCTCCTGAATTCAAGGCTGGTACTCTATCCACTGCGCCACCTAGCTGCCCCAACCTAACTTAAATTTAAATGATAATCAAACAAACTCTACAAGGGAGAAGGAACAAGAGTCATGGCAAAAGGGATGTTTTTGTTAAGAGTGTTCAAATTAATGCACACATGGCCTTCTGTGATCTAAATCATAGAATTTGGACCTCATCTAGTCAGACTTCCTCATTTTACAAAAGAGGGAATTGAGGCAAAGTGAGACTAAGCAACTCACAGCTGGCCCAACTTCAGGCAAAATCCTTTCATCTCCTGAGGACTCCATGGCACTAGATTAGTGTGGGGGCCGACCTCGGCTTTCTGATTTCTAGTCTGAGGCCCCAGACCACCCAAACTGTTCCAGAACATATCTATCTATCCTTCCCACCAAGGCAGATCTGACCAGATCTGGGTTCCCAGGTCAACCTCCTTTTCTGGGGCTGAGAGTCTCAAAGAGGAAAAAAAGATTTCCAACCAGGTGGTCATGCATTCCCTTTCGGCTTCACAGCATGCCTACAAAGGACAGACCAGGCCAGAACCCTGAGACTACCTGGCACCGGTAATGCCAGGCTCTCAATGCTGAGCACCCAGTAATGCCAGGCTCTCAACACTGAGCACCCATTAATGCCAGGCTCTCAACATTGAGCACCCAGTAATGCCAGGCTCTCAACATTGAGCACCCAGTAATGCCAGGCTCTCAACACTGAGCACCCAGTAATGCCAGGCTCTCAACATTGAGCACCCAGTAATGCCAGACTTTCAATGCCAAGCACTCAGTAATGCCAGGCTCTCAACATTGAGCACCCAGTAATGCCAGGCTCTCAACATTGAACATCCAGTAATGCCAGGCTCTCAACATTGAGCACCCAGTAATGCCAGACTCCCAGTGATGAGATCTCCTCAGCCAACACTATAAAATCATGTGGGTGCATGTGTGTCTCTATATTAAATAGACATTTCTTCCTTCTATGTGGCTCCAGGAGGTCTCTGAAAAATGAGTACAAGGGTTTTGATGAATCTTCCCATACCTCAGGAGAACCACCGGGGAAAAGACCTGTCTTGGAAACTCTGGCGGTTTCTTACCTCACAGTAGACTATGTCAGCTCCATAATCCAAGGCCAAAAGACGCATGGGAAGAGTCCCTACTCGAACCATAGGGGCCAGGATAACTTTGCCTTGGTAACACAGTGTGAGACTGTTCACAATCATTCCTCCTCTGCTGTGAGCCTGAAACAGGAAACAAGAGTCAGAGAGAGAGAAAATCGTCTCTAACATTCAAAGTGACAATTCTTATTTTCACCTTTTCTTGTTTTGCCCCAATTTACCTTATTTATTTTGATCTAACTAGTTGAAAAAATCATCAAGGGAGGAATGTTATATCAGTGTTATCAATACTCAAGGAAGAGAATAATAATAGTAATACCTGACTCATTCTCCACAAAGGCATAGAGGTTTTCATAGGAATTAAAATGCACACACACACACACACACACACACACACACACACACACACACACACACAAAATTGTACACAGTTGCACCTTGGAGTCTTAATTCACAAACTACTGCCCAGTTTCACTGGAGATGAGAACAAATTGACTGGATAAAGCCCAATTTTTTACAATCTAACTGGTTTATGAGAAATGATAAAAGGGATGGTTTAGAGAAATGTGGAAGGCTTGTACAAAGTGATGAATGAGTAGAGGCAAGAAAACAACTTCTATAATAACCACCTAATTAAAAAGATAAAACACCTTTGAGAAACTTAGGAATTCTGATTAACACAATGACCAGCTGTGATTACATAGACTTAATGATGAATCATAGTGTCCTCTTCTAGACAGAGGTGACTGACCCAGAGAACAAACTGAGACTGATTTGGGGGGCAGGGAGGCCATGGCCAATAAGGGAATTGATTTTGCTTGCCTATGTTTGTAGCAGAGGTTTTGTTTATTTTTCTTTCTCAGTGGGGGATAAGGGTGGGGAGGAGATGGGAAGGAGATAGATTTTTGCTGATTGAGAAAGAAATAATTTTCAAAAGTCTGCAGATGAGGAAAAAAGAAAGCTAGTTAAACTTCCATAGGAATTATTTGGGTTTAATGATCTGAGTTTTACAAGAATCCAAATCCTGTTATGAGACTATAATATTACTATGAAATCTGCTTCACAGTCATAGTCAATAAATATTTATTAAGCTCCTATTATATGCCAGGCATTGTGCTAAGTGCTGAAGAGGTAAATAAGAAAAAGTCCCTGCTCTCAAAGAGATGTTGGGTGCTAGAGGGTCTCAGCCCCTAGGCCATGATGAAATCAAGCAGCACAGTTGACAAAATGAAGTTAGCAGAAAATTTTGAATCAAAGGAAAGAGTATGAAAGCTAAATTAAACCTATACTGGGGGAAGCGTAATGTTCTTGGCATCTAAACGAAGCAAACACAGCTGGTGGGAAATGAAGCTTGCTGGAATTTATGGGAAGGAAAACTGGGATTTATGATTGTCATTGAGAGCATTGGCCCCCAACTGCAGACAGCAACCTCTCTACAACTTTGGTCTCCTTTGAAAAGTTGCTTTGGCAGAGAAATTGGTCACCTTGTAGTTACCAGCCATAAGTCTTCCAAATGAAGTTAGATTAGAATTTGGCCAACACATATCCAATCTGTCTAAGGCCCCATAATAAACTATTGAAAAAATGTCACAAAAATATTCTTAGACAACTCCTACTCGGTGCAGAATATCTATTGAAACATCCTCAACCAATGATTGCCCAGAACTATTTGCAAGAAGCAAGAAATTCAGTATCTCACTAGGGAGCTCACTGCACAGCTGGGGAGCTCTAATGGTTAGGCGGTCATTCCTTACACTTTCCTGTAATTTGTCTCCTGTGGTCACCATTCTGCTCTATGGAGTCATACAGAAAATAGCTAATCTTTCCTCCATGGAATACTCTTCAAATATTTGAAAACAGTGGGCAGGTCCCTCCTAAGGCTAGTTATTCTAAGATAAACAACCCTGGTACCTTAAACTCGATATCTATGTGACATAGTTTTGGATCTTTTCACCATTATACTTATTATACTATATATATTATATTAATATATTACATATATATTAATATAATATATATTATATAATATATTACATATGCTATATTATATATATTATACTTATTTTTATAACCCTGATTTAGCTTGTTAATTGATGATGAAAGCTAGGAAATTTGTAAGCAATTAAGATGATCTAGAGAGGAAGTCAGATCATACTACATTTGAGTTTTGAAGAAAAAAACCTGTTCTATCAAGGGAGAAATAAAGATAAAGGTAAAGATTTGACTGTTTCTATTGCAAATATCTATTTAAACATTCCTTTTCTTTTCAAGTTTTATTATAAATGTTATTACAAATGTTTATAATTTATTATAAATTATAAATAAAATTTATTTTAAATGTTAAAATAAAATTTTAATAAAACTTTGAGCTTCAAAATACTCAATTTGATTCCTCTCTCACTATAAGTATATATAGGTTTGAGGACCACACCAACAATATCTTATTTGCTCCTTTATCTTTCTCCCCTCTTTCTTCTTCTGTTTATTAATTTTATAATGAAAGCTAATGATGCATTCCCTCCTTTTGGTTGACCAAAAACTGCATCAAAAATTACTTCAAAGTCCATTTTGAAATCCCTAGATTTTCAAATATATCCCACAAGGCATCTTTGAGCAACAGAAAATACATTTTGTCACTGAGAAGGTCAGTCTAGCACATACATGGCGGCAGACAGAGGTGATAAAGACCTATTCACACAGACACTTCTGGGACAAGAAGCTTTTGTTTCAACCAAAAGTTGAATAGCCTTAAAACAGTCTGCCTGGAAAAATGACTCACTCAGCAGGAGAAAGAAAACTTCTGGGCTTTCAGACTAATTGCAAATTTTAGGTTTTATAACAGCCTCTCAGGGAAAGCCACAAATGAAATTACATAGAGAATGCAGTGGGGAAAAGATCTGGATTCAGTAGACGAATTCAAATCCTGATCGAGTGACCCTGGACAAGCCATTTTACCTCTGTGCCTCAGGTACCCCATTTGTAAAAAAGGATACTACAGTATTCTGCACACACAGGGTTATCATGAGGAATGTTATTTTTAAAGCCTTAAATCATTATATAAGCTGGGAGTCATCACACCACAGTTCTCACTCCCACTGCCCTCTGCATGATGCTGAACTATGAGTTTTCATAGCATACAATAATCCGTGATGTGTAATGTCTATTTGGGGATCATACCACATCAGCAGAGATGCAGGCCCAGATCTCCCATGTGTGAGTGCCTCGTGTAGCCACTCACACTTTCCATAAATAATTTTTGTTCCTATCCTCCAAAGGCCCCTCTACCTTCTCTTGTGAACGGCCATCTTAGTATGATCAGCTCACAGATCTCCCTCTATGGCCCCTCTACCAAGGAACTTTTCATTGGTAAGTGCTGAAGGCTGCTCACATCTCTCCATTTCTCTTTAGGTAACCTGAAACCTTAATTCTTCAGAGACAATGGCATTATTCCAAGTCATATTCACAGCCATATAGCATCATTGCAAAGAATGCTGATATTAATAGCAATAATAGTGTTGGTAAATGGAAAGGACAGAGGTGAGAGACAGGCTGCCCCATTACCTCAAGAATTCTGGGCCCCAGGACAATAGAACCTCAGAGGGCCTTCAGAAGGCACAATGCATACATACTGTAAGAAATGAAATCCATCTTACCGCCTTTCATCGTGGCTCACTGGCTTTGTGGGGAAGACTGGGGGTAAAGGGAATGGAGTCCCACTAACAATTCACTCCCTCGTTACACAAACTGCCTCAATCCTTGGCAAACACTTGACACTCCCAATAGAGACATGTTCTGCTACACATGCCTTCCTGCCCTAATTTCTGCAGAGTGCACCAGCTTTGCTCCCAGGCTGCCCAACTCCCAATCTGCACAATCATCCCTCTCAGAAGCCTCCATCACACAAACCAAGTTAGGTATTCTTTCACTCAAGCAACTTTAAAAAATTGCTTACTTCTACCGTGGGATGCTTTCCTTCAGAGGGAGGAGAGAGTCTCACTGCAATTATAAACACTGACACCCAATACACAACAGCTGAGTGTTTGCAAACTTCTAAGTTATACCTGAATTGCACGTAAGAAACACCCATGTGCATCTCCACTGTCAGAGGCTGCAAGGGACAGCCAAACTTCAAAATGTCACTCTCAATTAAAGAAGCTTTATTTAAAGTTGGATGGAGATTGGTATTAGAAAATACAAGCAACAATTAGACTTTCATCCAATATGCTTGCAAGGATATACTAGGTATATAAAATTAATCTCTGGCACACAGTAGGTGCTCAATAAATGCCTGTTGATTAATTGATTTAGGTATAGATTAGATGAAAGAATTAATGGACCTGACATTATCTGATGTCAGATGGTATCATTCCCCATGCGACAGATCATAATTTCACAGGTTTAAGTAATATTCTCTCCCACAGTGCAGAGAACAACAAGCCATCCACGGCTTCTCATCTCTAGAGCCTCTCTATATCCTTCCAACATTCACAGTGCAGCATGGTAAAATTAAAACATCTTATGAATAGCTCCGAATAGGGGAAAGGCCTTTGGACTCAAGTTCTAACACCTGGGATTGGATAGTGACTCTGATACTAATTGTATAATTGTGGGCAAATCATTAGCAACCTCTTGAGTCTGTTTGCCCCTCTCTAACATCTGTACTACATGCCTCACGCGACCGCTGAGGAGAAAGCACTGTGTAAACCTGAAAGCATCATACAAACATGAATTATTATTATATCAATATAAACTACCAGGAAAATGATGGAGAAAACAGATAAAGTGGCAGACTATATGAGTTAATAATTATAATGCTCTTAAGTACATTTCTCTAAATATTTTAGAAAAGACTAAATTTAAAAGGGAGATTTAAAATTTTGCAGTTAGAAATATAGATCACAGACTTTTAGAGCTATGAAGAACTCTAGAGACCACTTTAGGGGACAATAAGACTCAGTGCAATCAAGTGACTTGCCTAGAATCACCCGGCTAGCAAGTGCTATGGCTGGGCCTTACCCCCAAGGTCCCAACCCTCCAGCCCAGCACTTTCCCATATCATATTTCCTTACCAAAGCAATGTGAAGGGGAGCAAAGTGCCGAATGTGTTCTAGGCCCAGAGAACTGACCAGCCTGGCAGTGCTCCATAAAGCTAAGAGCAAAAAATAAAGCTGAGAAGATCAAAAGGGGCCAGATTGTGGGGACTTTGAATCAGATTAAAGAGCTTGTCCTATACACAAAAGAAAGGTTTCTGTGAATGACATGATCAATGTCATGGTTAAGGAAGCTTGATCTAGTGAAGAGATTACTATTATTATTTTTATTTTAATTAAAACTTTATTTTCAAAATATATACATGGATAATTTTTAACATTCATCCCTACAAAACCCTGTGTTAATTGTTCCCCCTGCCTTCTCTCCACCTCCCCCCCTAGATGGCAAATGATCCAATATATATATTAAACATGTGCAATTCCTCTGAATAGGTTATTATTAACAAGATTCCTGTGGTAGTATAATTCTGCAGACCTGTTTACTGTCAAGTTCCTTGTAATGACATTTTACTTTTAGTATGCTATAGCAGAATACTCTAGAACAATAGCTCTCAATAAGATTTTAAGAGCATAAAGGTGTCATGAAAATAATAATTAATTTGTACCCAGAGATCTTTTGTTTGTGTGGTTTATATTTATAGATATTCAGAAATTAAAACTGGTAAATCTTAAATATTTATTATGATATAAAATTTATATGTATACACATATATATATAACATTTTAAAGAAAAATTAACTTAAGACAAAATTTAGTGAGAATGGCATTGTTTCTCTTTAATGCCTGGTTTAATAGAAAAAAGCTGGATTCGCAAATCTGCTTCAGCATTCAATCTGTTGCAATATATTGTTTTGGTTGAAGAAAATCTAACCTCACACAAAAATGCAATTGGAAAGGGAAGGAGTATTTTAATAGGCAAATAAGATCTTATTATCATAAAAAGTTTTGGCCCAAAGACCCTCTCTAAGGTCTTGGGGACTCTCAGGGGCCCCAGATTACATTTTGAGAACCAATCATCTAGCCAATAAATCAGAATAGGGATCAGATATGCTATTTTACTGATAATACTCCCAAATGACAGGCTCCCTCTAGCAATTCAAGTTGGTATATTGACTGCAGTTTATAAAGGATGTTTAAGAAACCTTCGTGATGATTCATCTTTAATAACTTGTTACTTTCAGAACTGCTAGCACACAGAGAAGTCAAACCCTGGACAGAGGTGCTCCTGGCTCAGAGGCCACCTTTCTGCTCGCTACAATCTGCGGCTCCCAATTTGGACAGAGCCATATGGGGGAGAAGGTGCAGCAGGACATTGTCCTCTGCCTCAACACCCAGATTTCATGTTATCCAGATATGTTAATCACAAATGAATTTTCATGAAATGACGAAATTCCATGGCTTCGCCTATTTTCCTTTTCAATTGTCTATGTGCTTAAACACTGAGATTTCATGAGTGTAGGGGGGTATCCATTCCACTATACAGGCCATGATTTGTCTACAGCTACACTAGAATGACTTTGGGGGCTGTTACAGCTAAAAAAAAAAAAAAAAAAAAAATCAACATCATGCAGCAAACCTGGCCAAACTGAACTGGTCTCTGGACGTCAGATGTATCCCAAAGCTTCTTGGGCACGGTGGGGCTCACAAGGCTTTTGGATCCATTGGCAGAGTTTGGGAAACCCAGGGTCACCTCAGTGTCATCATGGACGACAGGTGGTGAGATGATACAGCACTGGGTCTGGCCTCAAGAAGATCTGGGTTCAAATCCAGCCTCAGACATCCTAGCTGTGTGATCCTGGGCAAGCCACTTAACCTCTGTCTCCCTTCCTTCCTTTGTACTTTGTCTATGTTGTCAAACAACTAAGATATAGCCATCTAACACTCCAATCAAACTTATAACACTGCTGATAGATCCTAAATTCTGATGGCAAATTGTCTTCCTCACTTTTATAGCTCCTATGATTTCTAACAGTGCCTTAGACAAATGGTAGCAAATGCTCAAAAAGTATCTGTAAATACAATTAAAACAATAAAGCCACCTTCATTATATCTTTATTGCCTGTTGAGTAAAATACAAATATTCCTTAGTCTGGCATTTAAATTAGTCTTTTAATTTAATCTGAGTCCATTTTCCTATATTATTTCATACCATTCCTCTTCCCCTGAACTATCTAGGTTGTAGCTCTACCCTCATGTTACCATCTTTTGCATTTTTCCAGACCACAAACTATAACTGAAGTATATATTCTCTTCTCATCTTCACTCATTAATCTTCCCTCAAAACTTGACTCAATACAGTCTAAACTGATATTCCCTCAGTTCAAAGTATTTTTCCCCTTCTCAAATCTTCCCGGAGCACCCATCTGAGTCTCTCATTTGCCTTGCTTCCCTACCTTACATTATACTTAAATGCTTAACACCAAACCCCCTACCTTGCATTATGCTTAAATGCGTAATAGGTTCTTATCTTCTTAACCCTAAAACTAAGCAAGATGCCTTATCCATAAGAGGTGCCCAATAAATATTTTGAATTCAATTCCTAAACTAACTTTGGACACTCAGAAATGGAAAACAAAAAGTGAACATAGAGCCCCTAGTTCCTGGACAAGTGTTATTATTGAAAGTGGTCATTGTTTGCTGGCTTTTCTCCCTTTTGTGTTCAGACCAACTCTTGCAGGCTTGGCAAGAAATCTAAGAAGAAAAGTCAAGTCAGTAAACAAATACCCAAGTACTGCTCCAGTAGGTTTGAAGCCTGCCTTTCCATGGAGCTGTGGACATGTCTCAGCTTTTCCTGGTCTGGTCTAACCTGTTTTGTAAGCGGCACTCCTAAGTTATGAATGTTTGTATTCAATTGGCTTGCATGGGTGGGTGGATCACTAATAATAGCTATACATAATCTGCTCATTTATATGCACTCCGAAATTAAGAGAAGTAATCAGCAATGAATCTTCTTCAATTTGCTCAAAACTGCATCACTATTATAACAATTATATATCATATTAGGCTATCTCTGAAATCAGATTTTGTCAATATAACTTGAGATCTGACAACAATGACTACTGTTTAAAACATTATTGTTTCAATATCAATCAATTAGCTAAGACTACAGGGAAAGATAATGATGAGTGCTGGAGGGGCTGTTGGAAAAACTGGGACACTACCTTGTGGTGGAGTTGTGAAGTGATCCAGCCATTCTGGAGGACAATATGGACCTATGCCCAAAAGGCTATCAAACTATATATACCCTTTGATTCAGCAGTGTTTCTACTGGGCTTGTATCCCAAAGAGATATAAAACAGGGAAAAGGACCTACATGTGCAAAAATGTTCATAGAGTCCTTTTTATAGTGGCAACGAAGTGGAAACTGAGTGGATGCCCATCAGATGGAGAATGGCTGAATAAGTTATGATATATGAATACTATGGAATATTATTTTTCTCTAAGAAACAATCAGCATGATGATTTCAGAGAGGCCTGGAGAGACTTGTATGAACCAATGCTGAATAAAGTGAGTAGAAGCAAGAGAATTATACATGGCAATAGCAAGATAATGTGATGATTAACTCTAATGGACATAGCTTTTTTCAACAGAGGTGATTCAGGCCAGTTCCAATGGTCTTGTGATGGAGACAGTCATCTGCACCAGAGAGAGGACTGTGGAGACTGAATGTGTATCACAATATAGTATTTTTACTTTTTTTTTTTTGTTGTTGTTGTTTGCTTGCATTTTGTTTTCTTTCTCATTTTCTCCCCTTTTTTGATCAGATTTTTCTTGTGCACCATAACTGTGGAAATGTGTATAGAAGAACTGCACATGTTTAATACATATCAGATTACTTGCCATCTACAGGAGGGAGAAAAAAAATTTGGAACAGAAATTTTTGCAAGCACAGCCTTCACCACTTGCCTATTGGACATTTCAAACTATTTATCTTAGAAATGTCTCAAACTCAACAAGTACAAAATTCCCCATTTTAAAACATCCCTATTTTTCTGAAGGGCACCACAAGCTTTCCTGGCTCCCAGATTTATAACCTTCAGATGATTCTGAACTCCTCTCCATCATCCCTACACAGCCTATCAGTTGCCAAATCTTTCCTACCTTCACAATATTTCTCCCCCAAACTCATTCTCTCTCCTAACAGGGCTTACCACCTTAGTAGTCTGCTAAACTGCTCAAACAGCCTCCCTGCCACAAGGCTCTCCACTCCATTCCATCCTTCCTCTAGTAAGTAATAACCTTCAGTACATGACCGTTATTTCCCCACTCATTAACTCTAGTGCTTTCCCTGGACCCCCAGGTCAGATAGAAACTCCTCTGCTTAGCGTTAAAGCCCTTCACAATTCGGTCCTAGCCCAGCTCTCCAGCCTCTTTGGACATTACTATCCCTCCTGTGTTTTGCAATTCAATAAAATTCATCTTCTCTTTACTGCTCATATACAATACTCCATCTTCATTACCGATTGCTTATATCCTCTCTCTTTTTAAAATAGTTTTTTTATTTTTCCAAACTCATGCCAAGAAAATTTTCAACATTCACCCATGCAAAACCCTGTGTTCCAAATCTTTCTCCTTCCCTCATCCTTACTCCCTCCCCAAGACAGCAAGCAATCTGATATAGGTTAAACATGCACAACTCTTCAACATATTTCCATATTTGTCATGTCCAAAAAAAAAAATCAAAGGAAAAAACAATAAGCAAACAACAACAAAAAGAAGAAAATAACTATACTCGGACCCACATTCGGTCCCTGTATTCTCTCCCTAGATGCAGATGGTGCTTTCCCTCCCACTCTACTGGAATTGCTTGGAATCACCTCCAGGCTGAAAAGATCCACGCCCATCACAGTTGATCACCACATAATCTTGTTGCTGTGACCTGTATCCTCTCTTGCAAAGTATTTGTATGGATTCATTTTGAATTTATGCTACACATAAATATATGTATATAGTATATGTACTTGTCTCCTTCATTAGAAACAAAAGCTCCTTACATTAGCATTTTCGTTCTTTTTACTTTTACTCCCATCTCATGGCACTCAATACCTAGCATAAAGGAGGTATTTAATAAATATCTGCTGAATGGACCTTTCTCAGTCTTAGAGGAGAAATTATCCCCATTTTACAGATGAGAAAACTACAGTAACTTGTTACAATGCAAATGAACAAATGAGATAAAATATTTAAAATATTCTGTAAACCTTAAAATGCTATATGAGTATCAGCTGTGATTGTTCTCAGTCATTCCATTCCCTTTGTCAATATGGATCACAGTCCTTCCATGCTTTAGCAGATGGCCTAATTTGTTAATGTCGCCAGAGGGATTCAAATCCCAAGTCTAACCTCTTGATAATAAAATCCTTTTCTAACTTTGCTGGGGCAGTTGAGGATAGAGAGGACAATGCCAGAAACATTAAGTGTCTACTATTTGCCAACCACTGGGCCAAACACAGGAGAAATATTAGAACACATTTTCCTCTGAAGGAGCGCACAGTCTGATGAGGGAGAAAAAATGCCTAGAACAGAAGAGATTAATGATATTCAATAGAAGGCAGAAGGAGAGCAACAAAGTTTACCTATAGAAGGTGGGAAGCTATAGGAAGCCAGGAGACAGAAGTAAAGAGGGAGAATTTAAAATATATATATATATTTTTTTTTCCAATTACATGTAAAGACAATCTTTAGCATTCATTTTTTAAATAAGATTTTGAGTTCCAAATTGTATCCCTGCGCTCCACCCTCCCTAACACAGCAAGCAATTTGATATAGATTATACATGTGCAATCATGTAAAATATTTCCATATTAACCATGTTGTGAAAGAAACAGAAACACACACACACATAGTAACAACAGCATGCTTTGATGTGTATTCAGATTCCATCAGTTCTTTCTCTGGATGTAGAATAGAACTTTTCCATCATAAGGAAAAGGAAGAATTTCAGGTATGGAGGAGAGCCAGTGAAAATATAGGGAGATGCTTTATGACCAAAGAAGAACCAGAGAACATTATGAAAGGCCAAATGAACAACTTTGATTACATTAAATTAAAAAGTTTTTGCACAAACAAAAACAAGACAAATAAGATTAAAGCTGAGAAAAACGTTTTATAGCCAGTATTTTTGATAAGGGTCTCATTTCTAAAGTATATAAAGAACTGTGTCAAATTTATAAAGACTACAAGTCATTCCCCAATTGATAAATGGTCAAAGGATATGAACAGACAATTTTCAGATGATGAAATTAAAGCCAAGTATAATTATATGAAAGAATGTTATAAATCACTAGTGATTAGAGATATGCAAATTAAAACAACTCTGAAGTATCACCTCCCACCTCTCAGATTGGCTAAGATGACAGGAAAAGAAAACAAATGTTGGAGGGGATGTGGGAAAACTGAGACATTAATGCATTGTTGGTGGAGTTGTGAAATAACCCAACCATTCTGGACAGGAATTTGGAACTATGCCGAAAGGACTATCAAACTGTGACCCAGTAGTGAATCATAAAGGAGGGAAAAGGACCCACATGTGCAAAAATGTTTGTAGCAGCCCTTTTTGTGGTACCAAAGAAAATGAATACATGCTCCTCAGTTGAGGAATGGCTGAACAATTTGTGATATATTAAGGTAATGGAATATTATTGTTCTATAAAAATTAATAAACAAGCTGATTTTTAGAAAGGCCTTAGAAAGATTTACATCAACTGATGCTAAGCAAAACAAGAAGAACCAGAAGTACATTGTATACAGTAACAGCAAGACTGTGTGATGATCAACTATGAAAGACTTGGTTCTTCTCAGTGCTTCAGTGATCCAAAGAAATCCCAATAGATTTTGGACAGAAAATGACATCTGCAGCCAGAAAAAGAACTAAGGAGACTGAATATAAATTCACTTCTTTTTTTCTTTCCTCTCCCATGGTTTTTCTCTTTTGCTCTGATTTTTCTCTCCCACATACAAGCAATGTGTATTAAAAACAAATTTACTAGGGGAAAGAAAAAGAAAATATAGGGAGAAGGAGTGTGTTACTGGAAGCACAGCAAAGAAAGCCACCTCACTTAAATAGTAGAATTATGTGGCCAGGGTAAGGGGCAATTAAGTTGGAGAATAGGGAGTGAGGGTTTGAACACTTATAAAAGTAAAACAGAGGGCTTTACATTTGATCCTGGACATAATAGACAAGATGCACAATTTTTCACTGGGTCCATACTCAAGAGATTTTTCAGTTTTATCAGATCTACCAGAATTTTTGCTCTAGTGACTCAAGCATCAGGAGTCCAGGCTCACCTCAACAACGACATCATCCTCAATCATCATCACAATATAGTATCTCTAAGTACCAGCCACTGTGCTGAGTACTTTTACAAACATTACCATATTTTATCCTCACAAAAACCCTGCAAGACAGGGTGAAGAAATATATATAGCTCAGGAAGCTGAAACAGACATTAGGTGACTTATCCAGCTGGGTCACACAGCAGGATGTGAACTCAGGTGTTCCTGATGCCAGGTCTAGTGCTCTAACCAATGTGCCACCTAGCTGTCTAGATGATGACCAATGGAGGTTCAAATGTATGGATCACCCCAAACAGTATTTTAGCAACACTAAAGAAAAATTATACAGCAAGGTGACTTCTCTCTGATGTTTAAAACAACTTCCATGGATGATTTTTTTTTCTTTTGCAAAGCATTACAACAAAATTTAAAATTCATAGTTGCTATCAGCTATTTACTCAAGAGACAGCTCTGTGTGGGTAGCAAACAAAGCAGCTTCAAACAGTGACTGATAAAGTGACAGGAAGGGAAGTGGCATAAGAAGTGGCAACAGTTCAAGAAAATAAGGGTAATTTTTGACCCCACATTTTCCCAGAACTTCTGGCTGCTTATCTCTGCTCAAGCCCATCCCACTCTTTCCTGCCTAATTTGGCAGAAGATAAATGTAAACCGGTCCTGTAGGCTCCCTCTAGGAAAAATTCCAGGCCCAGACACCTAAAGCCACCTACCCCCTTCCCTTCCCGATTCCCACTCCTCTTTCCCTCTTCTCTCATGTGTCTTCCTTTGTCTCTGTCCCTCCCCCATCCCCAGCACACTAGGGTCTACTGCCCAATATACATGCATGTGCTCCCTTGAGCATCCAGAGAAAAGGAACCATGTTTTATTCCTATGCAATGGGAATCCATTCTTGGTCATTTTTCTGTCCCCCTTTCAAGCAGAGTGTAGGCACTATTATTAATATCTAATAAATATACTTAACTGAACTGCACCTTAGTTATTTCCCAATCCTGTTATCCCAGTGTCAGGGACTTAGCCTGGATTTGTGGGAGAACTTCTCAATCCTCAGTTATAAGTCACTCATTTAGAACCGGAAGGTTTCTCTAGCTGTCTCTCATTTTAGGCAGGAAGAGATTGCTGGCATGGAGAAATTCAGAGATTTGTCCAAAAAAAAAAAAAATACAACTAAGATTCAAATCCAAGTCTCCTAATTCAAAATTCAGTACTCTTGCCTTCTTAATACACTTTAAAAGGGTACAGTTATCCTCAAATGCCCATCACCTGGCACCTCTGGGGCAGGTTAAGTCAGGTGAGCTGCAGGGTGGCTAAAGGAGAGACAAGGACAGCAGTCACCATAGGGACCACGACTCAACTGCCCTGAACAAAAACTGCTGGAGCCAATAGGGATGTAAATTAGCCTAACTGAGGCAGCAGAGGGGCAGAGGGGATTGAGAACTGGGCTCCGTTCTTAGGCACTCGCTGGCAGTGTAAACTTACCCTCTGCCTCAGTTTCCTCCACTGGAAAAAGGGGATTACAGAGCACCTCCTTAAAAGTGTTCTTGTACATATGGAAACATGTTTAAAAGGATGCACATATTTAACTTATATCAGAACGCCTTCTGTCTTGGGGGAGGGAGGACATAAGGGAGAAATGGAGAAAAAGTTTGGAATAGCAAAGTCTTACAAGATTGAACGATGAAAATTATCTGTATGTGCATTTGGTAAAAATAAAATACTACTGATTGGGGGGAAGGTTGTTGTGAGGATTAAATAAAATAATTGTGAAGTTTCTAGGCTAGTGCCTACCACACAGTAGGTAGTTAATAAATGCTTGTTCCTTTCTTTTAATGAGTAATGCAAATATCTGAAAATAAATCTCATGTCAGCTAGAAAGCACAACGGAAGCCAGCTAGGTGGCGCAGTGGATAGAGCACTAGCCCAGAAGTCAGGAGGGCCTGAGTTCAAATCCGACCTCAGACACAGAACTCGTCCTCGCTGTGGGATCCTGGGCAAGTTACTCAACCCCAACTTTTTTACAAAAAACCAAACCAAAATCCGTAACACAAAACCAAAGAGAGTGCCGAGCCTCGTGCCCGGAAAGCTCCTCTTCTGAGTTCAGATCTGGCCTCGGAGCTCGGTACCCAGGGATCCTGCTTATATCTCAGTTTCCTTCTCTGTAAAACGAACATTTAAAAGAAATAAAAACTTGGAAAGATTAAAGCGGCTCCTTTGCAGCGAACATCAACTCTGGAGACCGGGACGAGTGTGACTTCTTAGAGGCGGAGGAGAGCGCACACCTACACCATAGGAAGGTTTGGAGGCTCGGACCTTCAGCCGGGCCGGGGAGGACGAGGCAGTTTTATTCTACGGAAGACGGTGAGGGTGGCCCTGAAATGCGGGGCGATAGGTTTAAATCTAAGTGGGCGCCACAGAGTAACATGGAACAAGCATTTATTAGGCGCTTTCAGTGTGCTGCGGGCTGGACACTGCGCTGAGGTAACTCAGGACTACGGGAGGCGGGTGCCGTGAGGAAGCCCACGTCAGTTGAGGAAGGCGAGGCGGCGGCGCTTACCTCGCCGCACCTGGAGCGTCTGCGGCAGGATTGTAATGCGGTCGGGGTCTCATTGGCTCGGTCCCCGGCCCGAGCCTGGAGAATGACCCACAGTCCCTGCCCAGAGCGCCCCGGGATGAGCCTGCGGGCTCCTCTCAAAAGGACGGATGTCGGGGGGAGGGGGAGCTCGTGAAAAGAAGGGTCCTTTGCTTCCGCCACGGTTCGCGGACACTCCCTGGGGGGAGGGATCTCGGGATCCGGCCGCCGTCGGCCCCCGTGCCCGTGCAGGAAGGAGGCTGCCGGGCACCGCGGATCCCGGACTCAGGCCGGCACCAGGAGTATCCGGGCCCCTCATCTGGCCCGGCGCCCACCCTCTCCGCCCGCCCCGCCGGCGGACCTCGGCAGCCTCGGGTCCTTCGGCCCCACCTCCTAAGGCTAAGGGAACCCCGCCCCGACGAACCCCGACCCTCCACCAAGCCCGGACCCCGGGGCGGCGAGCCCGAGGGCTAAGGCGGAACCAGGCCCCACGACCCGCCGCGCTTCCAGGGACTGACTACGAACCTACCTCTCTCGGCGATCAGGCGAAGCCGCAGACGGCCCTTCGCACCTTGGGCTTCCGTAGCGCGTCAGTGCTGTGCGACGGTGACGTCACCGCGCGCGTGTCCTGTGCGCTCGGGTGGCGGCGGCGCGGTCATGGCGCTCCGATCCCCGAAGCTCCGGTTGCTACTGATCTTGCCGGGACCTGCAGTGCTCAGCCGGGGCCTGGCCTCGGAGGGGCCTCCGGAGCCGCTGCCCGTGATCCGCGTCCCGCAGTCTTTAAAGCTGCGGCACGGGACGAGGGTCCGAGACGGCACCGCGCCGCGAGTTACGGTACCCCGGCCGGGGCCGCTGCTGATCGCCGCGCGGAGGCCCGAGTTCAATCAGCCGGCGCGGCTCACCGTGGGCCGTTGGGAGCGCGCGCCGCTGGCCTCGCGCGGGTGGAAGCACCGGCGCTCGCGTGGCGACCATTTCTCCATCGAGCGCACTGCCCGCCAGGTGCCCGCATTGCCCCCTGAACCCGAGGCAGAGCAGGTGGCGGAAGGCGAGGCCTGCGCTGGCTTCTCCGCCCTGGGCCTGCAGCCCCGCGTGCTGGAGGCCCTGCAGCAGGCGGCACCCAGCGTCGTGCGTCCTACGTGGGTGCAGCTCCGGGCCGTTCCTCTCTTGCTGCGCGGCCGCCACCTGCTCTGTGCTGCTGAGACGGGCAGTGGCAAGACCCTGAGCTACCTGCTCCCCTTGTTGCAGCGCCTGCTGGGCCAGCCCGTGCTGAGCGCCTCCTGCCCCGCCCCCCGCGGCCTGGTACTTGTGCCCTCCCGGGAGCTGGCCGAGCAGGTGCGGGCAGTGGCCGGGCCCCTGGGCCAGGCCTTGCAGCTGTGCGTGCGGGAGATCGGCGGGGGCCGGGGCATGGGCAGTGTCCGGCGGCACCTGTCCCTCCAGCCTCCCGCCGACGTGCTGGTGGCCACACCGGGAGCCCTGTGGAAGGCGCTGAAGGGGCGGCTGCTGAGCCTGGAGCAGCTGCGCTTCCTGGTGCTGGATGAGGCGGACACCCTGTTGGACGAGAGCTTCCTGGAGCTAGTGCAGTACGTCATGGACGAGAGCCCCGTAGCCCAAGACCCGGCAGACCTGGAGGACCCTTTCAGTCCCAAGGCCCAGCTGGTGCTGGTGGGCGCCACGTTCCCCAAGGGCGTGGGAGAGCTGCTGAGCAGAGTCACGGCCCTGAGCCGCCTCAGCACAATCACCAGCCCCAGGCTGCACTGCCTCCTGCCCCACGTGGGGCAGCGCTTCCTGCGGCTCAAAGGAACTGAGAAGGTGCCGGAGCTGATAGGGGCCCTCAAGCGGCACGCAGAGGCTGGGCCCGGGGCCGTTCTGGTCTTCTGTAACAGTTCCAGCACTGTGAACTGGCTGGGCTACATCCTGGACGACCACAAAGTCCCGCACCTGAGGCTCCAGGGACAGATGCCTGCGGCCATGAGGGCGGGAATCTTCCGGTCCTTCCAGAGCGGCCTCAGGGACGTTCTCCTCTGCACAGACATAGCCTCCCGGGGCCTGGACAGCACGCGAGTGCAGCTGGTGATCAATTACGACTTCCCGCCAACTTTGCAGGACTACATTCACCGAGCCGGCAGGGTGGGCCGCGTTGGCAGCGAGCAGCCCGGCTCCGTGATTAGCTTTGTAACTCATCCTTGGGATGTAGAGCTGGTCCAGAAAATCGAGCTGGCTGCTCGCAGGCGGAGAAACCTCCCAGGGATCAAGACAACTGTGCAAGAACCTTTACCCCCCGTAGAACTGGCTGGTTAGCCAGTGACCCTAAACATGCTGCTATTTATGACTGTGACACTGTAGCAGAGGACACTTCTGCTTGTCCCAGGATGTGACAGAGCCCCTTCAGAGGCAGAGGAGTAAAGTGCTGTGGGGAAAGTCTCTGAGCTTCTGAAGGACCAGTCTTTCTCTATAGGAGGGTTGCCTCCTATAGAGTGTTGGATTTTGTGTAGCTCTGCTTATTAGGGTGAACTTCTGTGCAATAAAATCTAATTTAACTGTTTTGCATTTAGTGTAAACTACCTCAATCAACTAGTCACCTTTTTTTTGTATGGGGTGGGCATGTCCAGAGATTTTTAATATGCCATACATGAATAAATATGCAAGCCATGTGAATTTTCTATATGGCAAAATATAGCCTACTTTTTTCGGTTTTTATTAGTGTCTTTTTAACATCACAATCATTTCTTTGTATAGTCTTTATCCTTCCTCTTGTAACAAACAGTTTAGAATAGAGCACCTGTGTCAACCTGGGTCTTCCACATTCAGCCCTGTGTCATGTAAATTGTTCTGGTTCTGCTTACTATGCTCTATATTTTTCTCCCTCATATTTCTCAAGGTTTTTTTTTTTTTTTTTTTTTTTTTTTAATTTCTTGGTATCCAGACCAGTGATTCTGTGGGCATAGGCAACTCTCTCTGATTGCAGAGCTTTAACGCCTAGCAACTTTTGGTCTTAATGGCTACTTGCTTTAGGTAGTAAAAAGTCCTGCTCTTGCTCATTCTGAAGCCTGTTCTTGTCCAGCATTTGCCACATTACCTTATGGAAGAATTTGTTATATTTACATAATTTGCTCCATCATTGCCCTATCAACTGAAGTGTCCATGTGTCCATACATGCGCTTGGACCCAAAGATATTACATCCCAAGATGATCAGTCTTTTTTTTTTTAAATTGAAAAGTCACTTTATTATAAAATTCTTTTGACAGTATATATGCATGAGTAATTTTTTTTTATAACATCCCTTGTATTCATTTTTCCAAATCTTCCCCTCCCTCCCTCTACTCCCTCCCCCCATGACAGGTAATCCCATACATTTTACATGTGTTACAGTATAACCTAGATACAATATATGTGTGTAAATACCATTGTCTTGTTGCACATTAATTATTAGATTCCGAAGGTATAAGTAACCTGAGTAGATAGACAGTAGTGCTAACAATTTACATTCACTTCCCAGTGTTCCTTCTCTGGGTGTAGTTGTTTCTGTCCATCATTGATCAACTGGAAGTGAGTTGGATCTTCTTTATGTTGAAGATATCCACTTCCATCAGAATACCTCTTCATACAGCATTGAAGTGTACAGTGATCTTCTGGTTCTATTCATTTCACTCAGCATCAGTTCATATAAGTCTCTCCAAACCTCTCTGTATTCCTCCTGCTGGTCATTTCTTACCGAGCAATAATATTCCATAACTTTCATATACCACAATTTACTCAACCATTCTCCAATTGATGGGCATCCATTCATTTTCCAGTTTCTGGCCACTACAAAAAGAGCTGCCACAAACATTTTGGCACACACAGGCCCCTTTCCCCTCCTCAGTATGTCCTTGGGATATAAACCCAATAGCAGCAATGCTGGATCAAAGGGTATGCACAGTTTGACAACTTTTTGGGCATAGTTCCAGATTGCTCTCCAGAATGGCTGGATTCTTTCATAGCTCCACAAACAATGCATCAGTGTCCCAGTTTTCCCACAGCCCCTCCAACATTCATCATTATTTGTTCCTGTCATCTTAGCCAATCTGACAGGTGTGTAGTGGTATCTGAGAAGATGATCAGTCTTAAAAAGAAATACATACACCAAATTATTTTTGTGGTTACAAAAAACTGGAAACATTCATTAAGGAATGACTAAAATTGTGATATGCATGTAAATGGAATATTGTGACACAAGCTGTATGTATGTAACTTAAAAAGTTACAGGAAGTGAAATAAGCAATGAATGGAGGGCTGGATGTCCTGCTGACTCATCTGAGAGCTTGCTCCTTTCATCATCCCCTTTTCTTAAATGTCTATCTTGTCCACTGCCCCCTCCTTTCTTCAAACGTGATTATATCTCTTCTTCCTAAAGCTCAGATCTGATCAAACTCCTGGGCACCCTATTAAGTAATAGGGTCAAGTGAAAAATTCCAATTTAGCTTTAGATAAAATGGATAAAGAGCTAGATTTTAGAGTTAGGAGGGACGGTGTTCATATCCCATCTTTTGTACCAAATTCTGTGACCATAAAAGTCCTTTCACCTTGTTTCCTGTTTAAATGAAGGGTTTGGACAACATGGCCTTTAAGGTCCATTATAAATCCAAATCTGTGATGCTATTACTCCTTTCCAATCAGGCTCCACCCTCCCTTTCCAGCTTTACTCTATTTGACTATGACTGTCTTTCATCCACCTTGGTCCAGTCAGTTGCAGGGGTCCAGGCTCTGCAGGGAGTCCAGGGGACTGAGCAGGAGGAATAGGATTGGCGTCAAAGGAAGACAGGAATCGTGGGGTAGTTTGAGTGAGGAACTGATGGAAGTGATGCTCCCACTTCTCTCAGGCTCCTTCAGACTTTATTTTTATACTATATTATGATCATATACTTTTCTTTAGGTCAATAATCTTCAGACGTGTCTGACTTATTGATCTTTATATGTTACTACATTTAACATTTAATATTTAAGTTTTTTATGGTTAAGTGTTAATTATTGATTACATTACACAAAGCCAATAATGAAAGGTAAATGTTATACAAGGTTAAATGTCAGTGAATTTTGTTAGTTTACTTATGTCTTCTTGTCAATTTTATGGATTGTTCGATTCCTCTATTTCCCTGAGTTGGAACCGTGTACGTGGGCATTAGGATAATTCCTGTTATACTTTAGCCATCTTTTGGTTCCTAGACATACTGATCTTTTCTGAGTCTAAGTTGGTAAACACCATTATTTCCTGGACCTTTGGATTCTAGCCCAAATTCCCCTTGTCACCAGATTTTGTCAAGCCAATTATAACTAATATAGTCAATACTAGTCCACTAATGAGAATCATAGAAGGAAATGTCCCTGCATGAGTGCTGTGCACATTTGATCTCAGTGCTGGGCTTTGCCAGTCAGCTTAGAGATTGCGGCTCCCAACAGCTAGGTATGCAGCTGGGTAGCTAAGTGACTGGTCTGGAATAAGGAGAATCTGAATTCAAATACATCCTCAGATACTAGCTAGCTCTGTGGAAAGTCACTTCATCCCGTGTGCCTCAGTTTTCTTACCTGAAAAATGAGTCGAAGAAGGAAATGCCAAACCACTGCAGTATCTTTGCCAAGAAAACCCCAGTCATAAAGATGCACAATTGAACAACAATCCAATCTGTGTCTTTGCATGTTTTCCCTCACAACAAATTCACTTGCTCCTAACAGCTGCCTTTTAACGTCCCTGGTTTCCTTCAAAGCTTAGCAAATATCACTTTCTATTTTGATTCTTTACTGATCCTCAAGCCTCACCTTTTTTTTTCCTCAAGTTTTTCCTCAAAACCCACCTTTTCAAAAGAACATACATATTACTGTCAAGGGCAGCACCATTTCCCCAGTTTCCAGGGAACTTAACCCTGAGTGCTTATACTTTCCTGTCATGGGTATTTAATCATTTGTCAAATCCTGCCTTTTTAATCCCAACGATATCATATTTCAGTTCTATTCACACAGCTCACATTTTAGAATTAGGACCTCATCCCCTCTCACCTGGATTAATTGATCTTTACTCCTCTTCAATCCATCTACACAGCTGCCAGAATGATTTTCCCAAAGCCCAGATATAATCTGGCTACTCTTCTGCTCAGATAATTTTAGTGGCTCCCTGTTTCCTCTAGGAACAAGTATACAGTTTTCTGTTTAGCTCTTCAAAATCTACCCAACCTAGCCCTTATCTTTCCAGCCTCATGGGACATGACTTCCCCTCCTACAGTCTCCATTCTCTCTCTCACACATCTCTCACATCCATGCTCTTGTATCGATTGTTCTTCATGCCTGGAATTCTCTCCCTCTTCACTTCTGCTTCACAGAATCCCTCTCTTCATAACACATTTTCAAACATCATCTGTATGAAGTGTCAGCTAGATGCCTTTAACCTTTGGGTCTTTGGAACCAAAACATTACAGACTAGAGATAAGAAAGGACAGAAAAATTTAATTTCAGGTGGTATTCCCCCCAATAGGAGGACTTCATTTTAGACCAAAGGCAACTCTTATATATCTCAGGTATGCTGGATTATGGCATAATTTTTAGGTCTTGCATTATTTTTCCCAGGGGCCCTGTGAGAACAGTATTGTCTCACGTCTTTGGGGGTCACAGTCATTTTACATGGCAAAGAATCAGAGTTCTATGACAGAAATAAGTACCTATCAGTGGCAAAGAACAGAGTTTGTTAATATGTGATGGACACCCTGGGTAATAATATAAATATCTCAGTGAACACCTGTTGCTAGTCCATGCAATATACTTTGTTAGAGGTGATACGTTCCTGAGTGCAAAGAATTGGTTTTGTTTGTTTTTATTAAAGCTTTTTATTTTCAAAAATATGCATGGATAATTTTTCAGCACTGATCCTTGCAAAACCTTGTGTTCTGAATTTATCCCCCTTTCCCCCCACCCCCTCCCTTAGATGGCAAATAATCCAATATATGTTAAATCCAACATATGTATACATATTTATACAATTATCGTGCTGCACAGGAAAAATCAGGTCAAAAAAGGAAAAAAATGAGATAAAACAAAATGTAAGCAAATAATATATAATAATATATATATACCTATATACTTAGAATGTTAGCTTCTTGAGAATAGAGATGATTTTATTCTTTGTGTATGTATTCCAAGCACCTAGTGCAAACCTGACATAGTCTGTACTTAATAAATGCTTATTAACTGATTATCTCTCCTCAGCCACCAACAGCTGTCTTCTCCCTCAAAATTACTTTCCATTCACTTTTCATACTTTGTACATACATCCATAGAATCGGTCAAACAAAATAAGTCGTGTTTCTCCTTCACATGACAGCCCTTCAGATTCTTGAAGAAATCTAGCATGTGTACCTCCATGAGTATTTTCTTCTCTAAGTTCAATGCCTCTAGTCCTTTCAACTCATTGATTGTAAAAATGTAGTCTGGAGATCCTTGAGACATACTCAAGAGCCCTTTAGGGGGTCTGCTAGGTCAAAACTAATTCCTTAATAATACTAAGATGTCTTTATTTAAAATACAGCAAATACCAGTAGATATAACCTGTATAGACAAAAGCTTTTGGGGGCTGGGTCTTACATAATTTTTAAGAGTATAAAGGGGTCCTCAGATCAAAAAGTTGAAGCCAACCTTTATGTAACATGATTCTTCTCACAATATTCTCCAGATTATGAACATCTTGTTTAAACTTGCAGTTTATACTGAACACAATAGATACCTAAAGAGGGCAAAGTACAGAGTGCTCTTGTTTCCTTCAATAGAATGTGTACTAGGTAGGCATTGTTTGATTTTTGTCACTGTTGTTTACCCTTTTATTCTCAGAAAGGAACGATGACATCAGAAGGAGGATGTCTTGACTTGCAAGTGAATTGGATTTAAGTGAAGCAAGTCTTCAGCCTTATTCTCTCCTCCAGAATCAACAATCATGGGATCCAATGGCAAGACAACAATTTAGAGGACTATGTATTTCCAACAACAACAAACACATACTCAGTGCTTAATAAATGCTTGCTGATTAGTTGATCCTTAAAAAACTTTGACTTAATCTTACTATCTCCTTAATCCTATATTTTTGTCTCCCTTTTACAGTCAAAACGTGTAGGAAAAAAAAAATGTCTCCTTTGGTTTGCCTCTGCTTTGTAATCCCTTGCAAACTGCTTCCCTTTTGATCACTCAACTAAAATTTTTCTCTCTAATATCACAAATAATTTCTTTATTGCTTAATCTAAAGGAATTTCCTCAGGACTGTTGGCTATCCTCTTTCTAAATATTTCTTTCTCTTGAGTTTTAGTAACATTGCTGTCTCCCAGCTCTCTTTTTAACCTATCTGACAAATCCTTTTCATTTCTTTTGCAGGATAAGAATCCTTATTCTATCCCTTATTCCTGGGTGTTCCTGGGTCCTTTCCTCTCTAACTTCCATCACTGAAAGTCTGACCATGTCAACCCATATTCAGTAAACTTTAGTCATTCCCTATTGCCTCCAAGATCAAATCCAAAATCCTTTATTTGATGTTCAAAGTCCTTCATAAATTAGCCCCTTGCTACCTTTTCAGTCTTCTTACATCAAATTCAGCCAATTTTTTCATAACACCTCTTCCTTCCTATCTCTATAATCCTATCCAGTGGTACTGTATGGTCTCCCAAATAGACACTCCATCTCCTGACTCTTATTGTTACTGGCTCTCTCCCTTGCCTGGAATGCTCTCCCTCCTAATCTGCATCCCTTGGCTTCTTGGATTTCTTTAAGTTTTAGCTAAATTCTTGCCTTTGAAAGAAGCCTTTCCTAGTCCTCCTTAATTTGAGTGTCATCCCTCTGAGATTATCTCCAACATATCTTTCTATCTGGTTTTTCCCATTAGACTGTGAGCTCTTGTCTTTTGCCTTTTTTGATGTCTCCAGGGATTAGCACCATGTTTAAAGGACCAATATAAAAAGCAGCATTTGCTAAGCTTTGAAGGAAATTAGGGATGCTAAGAGGCAGAGGTGCTTAATAAATATTGTGATTGAGTCTTGATAATTTCATTAATTATTCAATTATTCAAATGACTCTCAAATCTCATCTTCCTCCTACACTTCTTTCTGGATATCCATTGGATGTCCAATAGGCATTTTAAATTCAACATGATCAAAAAAAAAAAAAAAATCAAGCTCATTTTCTTTTTCTTTAAGTTTACCCCTTTCTCTAACTTCCTTATTTCTATTGAGTCACTACTATTCCATTTTTTCTCAATAGTGTTTTATTTTTCCAAATACATGTAAAGATAGTTTTCAACATTCATTTTTGTAAGACTTTGAGTTTCAAATTTTTCTCCCTCCCTCCCTCCCTTACCTCCTCTTCCCTCTTCCTTTCCCAAGGCAGCAAGCAATCTAATATAGATTAAATATATGCAACCCTTTTAAACACATTTCTAAGTTTGTCATGTTGTACAAGAAAAGTCAGAACAAAAGGGAAAAAACCATGAGAAAGAAAAATCAAACAAAACAAAACAAAAAAGGGGGAAAAACTATATTTCGATTCACATTGAGTCTCCATAGTTCTCTTTTTGGATGCAGATGGCATTTTCCATCACAGGCCTATTGGAATTGTCTTGAATCAACACATTGTTGAGAAGAGCCCACTACTATTCTATTCACCTATGTTTACAACCTAGAAGTTACCCTCTGCTTAAAAAATTAAGTTTATTTCACTTAGAAAGAATCTGTTTTCTTTCCCTTATATCTCTTTTTTCTACCCTTATCCTTCCATCACTTCCTTTTTCTTTGATATCTTTGGGGTATAGTTATTGTAAGGGTACCGTGCTGGGGATTGAAAGTTACATACAGCATAGTAGTTTTTTGGATATAATTCCAAATTTCCTTCCAGAATTATAGTAAAAACTCCTTGTTTTCATCAACAGTGAATTAATGCCATCTTCAGCTCTTTTCTATTACTACCTTCCCATATCCAATCAGTTCACATATCTTTCTTTTTTCTTTTTTTTTTTTTTTTTTAACCCTGATGCTATTGGGGTTAAGTGACTTGTCCAGAGTCATAAAACTTTTAAGTGTTAAGTATCTGAGGTCAAATTTGACTCAGGTCCTTTATGCTCTATTCACTGCTCCATCTAGCTGCTTCTCCCAAACCTTTTCAGTTCTATCTCCATGATACTTCACATCTGTTCCCTTTCTCTATTTGAGGCTGACTCTCAAGAAGCCTCCCCAAGAAACCTCCTCCCAGAGAATGATTACAACCTAGAAACAACAGAACATTACAACTTACTACTCTAATTTAGGTTTTCATCACTTTTTGCCTGGGATATTTCAGTGGCTTCCTGAAGGGTATTTCTCCCCCAGTCTTGTTTCCACTCAGTTACTAAATTCTAATTTCTAAAACATAAATTTGACTAAGGGACTTCAATACCTCCTTACTGCCTTCAGGATAAAATATACAATGCACACTTTGGTAATTAGAGTCCTTTATAATGTTCCAGCCAGATTGTTATTCCTTAGACACCACATTCTATCTCCTTCTTCTGGGCTTTTGCCTGGGCTACCTCTTGTGCCCTTTGTTATTTTTCTTTAGCTCTCTTTTTTTAGAAGCCCTTACTTCAACTCCCATCTCCAACATTCACCCCTGCTTTAGAGATAAATTGTACTTACCCGTGAAAATGCTTCCTAGAATACAAATTGTTTGAAGACAGAAAATCTCCCAGTTTCTAAATTTGTATCTCTGGCTTCTAGTTCAGGTCCTAGAATATAGTAGGCACTTATTAATCAATTGATATGCCTATCCCAAAACAGGCTATTGTGAGGACCAAATGAAATATGGTAATCAATGGGCTTTGTAAATCTTAAAATGATTTATCAACATCAAGTATTAGTAAAAGGCATTTTGTAGGGATAAAAATCTTTTTTTTTTTTAAACTTCACAATCTTTAGCAATTTAAATTAGTTCAAAATTTAAACATCAGAAAAGGAGCATTTTATATATATAAAGAGGCTTCCAGATGAAACCAAATCTCCATTACTACTGCTTGCTTTTTAATTTTTTTTTATTAAAGCTTTTTTATTTTTCAAAACATATGCGTGGGCAATTCTTCAACATTAGCCCTTGCAAAACTTTGTGTTCCAATTTTCCTCCTTTCCCCCACATCCTCCCCAGATGGCAAATAGTCCAATATATGTTAAACATGGTAGAAATATGTTAAATTCAATATATGCATACATATTTGTATAATTATTGTGCCTCACAAGAAAAATCCAGTCATTTTTTTTTAAAGGAGAAGCAAAATTAAATGCAAGCAAACAACAACAAAAAGAGTGAAAATACTATGTTGTGATCCACACTCAGTTCCCATAGTCCTCTGTCTGGGTATAGATGGCTCTCTCCATTACAAGATCATTGGAACTGCCCTAAATCATCTCATTGTTGAAAAGAGCCACATCCATCAGAATTGATGATTGTATAATCTTGTTATTGCCACGTATAATGATCTTCTGGTTCTGCTCATTTCACTAAGCATTGGTTCAAGTAAGTCTCTGCAGAACTCCCTGAAATCATCCTATTGTTCCTTATAAAACAATAATATTCCATAACATTCATTTAGCCATTCTCCAACTGATGAGCATCCACTCAATTTCCAGTCTCTTGCCACTACAAAAAGAGCTGCCATAAACATTTTTGCACGTGTGGGTCCCTTTCCCTCTTTCATGATCTTTTTGGGGTTCAGACTCCATAGAGACCCTGCTGGATCAAAGTGAACACACAATTTGAAGCCCTTTGGGCATAGTTCCAAATTGAACCCATATGTTTTATCTAAAAATTGGATCCATCCTGATCAATCATCATTGTTTCCATGTTCCTTTGATTGTTTACCAATCCTTGGAGGGAGTGAGATATATTTTTTCTGATTTCAGGGAATTATATCTATTCACTCTTCCCTTCCCAATTTGGAAAATCCCTAATCTCTCAGATTAGAAATCAGAAAACCTAATGTTATATTGTTCCTTTTTAATTAATTGGCCTTATCTAATTGTTTTTAATGTATGAAAGTCCCTCTGTATTGAGGTCCAAATCTAAACAGAGGAGGTCTGGTCCCAGTTTGTTGGGCTAACATGTATTGCTTAATACATCCAAATGCTCAGAAGATCAAACCTTTCCTTAGTCATTTTATCTCCCTTGTAACACAAGAAGAGACTCTAGAGATACCTTTTCCTGCTTCCCTGAAAGCCACATCCAGACAGACCTATGTGGGCGAACACCTTACATTTCTATCACTGTGTATCAGAGGTGGAGAACCTACTTCCACATTGGTCCTCTGGAGACCTGGTTAGTCATTACATCTATCAGAATCTATTCTGTCTCCAATGAGAGGAAGGAAGGGAAAGTTCCAAGCCAATAATAGCACTTTATGAAAGGGACCTTTCTCCCTCTAATGAAATGGACCTCAGATTTTCCTCACAATGTGAGATGTCACCTTCTCTCCAGGTCCTTACTGCTCTATAGGGTGATACCCAGTCATTCAGAAAAGACAAGGTAAAATACAAAATCTCATTGGTTAATAGATCTCCAGGAAGGCCAGAAATGATGCATCAGCATGGGGCTACAAGATGGGCAAGGCAGGGGTTCTAACTAGTGATGCTAGGCCCCTTCTTATGTTAGGCAAGAGACAATGGTCCAAAGATACAAAAATAACTTGGGGGACTTTCCATATCACATTCAGACATCTCACCCATACTGAGCTTTGTCAGTGACTGGGCAAAAAAGAGTCCAGAGTACTCCCACCCACATTGGGGCAGAGATTTTCCAGTCAGCTTTCTTGTGGTTAGACAAGTGAACTTTATGACAGATTATTGAATAGTGGACTGAATTTATAGCTTAAATTTATAGTTTATAGTATAGAATTTGCAGTTTAAAATTGGAGGCCAATTATAAGAAAGAATCTATCTTATCTAATTATTTCTCCATATCTGTAAAATGTATATTAATATATGTAACTCCTGTGCTAATAATAGTCAATTAAACTGACAAATGTATATTACTAAATTAATATTACTACTCCTTTTGAACCACACTGAACTGATTAGTACTGATTGGAATAAAATAGGAGCCTAAAGAAAATCATCTGTCTCAATTCTTAAGTTTTTCTTTACAATAGTGTTCCTTTTTAAAATTTTTATTTTAGTGTTGTTCTTGTATAAATTTTTCCTCCTGATTCTGCTTGCTTCACTTTGTGTCAATCTATTCTACCCATGATTCTCTGAAATTATCTCTTTTAGTATCCAGAGCTAAAGTGTTAAGGATCTGAATCACTGGGACTCTGATTTCCTTATCAGAAGGTTTCTAACCACTCTGGAGCTTTCTGCCTAGGGACACAGAGGTGGTTACATGCATTCTATCTGTAGTTGTTCTGGGAGACCATCCCAACTACTGCTGCCTTTGGTGCCAAAGTTCCCATTCTTGATATCTATACGCTTCTGGCTAAATTTTATGTGGTTCTAGAGTGAAGAAAATCACTTTCTGTAATACCAAGAATTCTGCAGTTCCAAGAAACCTAATAGAATTTCTTGAACATCTTTCAGTTTGAGGGCAACACCGGGCTTTGGTTGGAGCAGGTAGATAGCCAACTGCCTTGTCAGAAGCCTTATGAAGCCCTTTTCACTAATGCATCATGCCTCATTCTAATTATCCCAATTCACCAATGCTCTTTTTCTTCTGTCATTACTATGTGAATCAGTGCACATCAATGAATCATGCTAACAACAAACACATTATTAGGACAAATAAGGCTTCTCTGGCTGTACCTGGGGTTTATTTCCCTTCTTGGGACTTGCCTTTGTGATTCTGCTGCAATGGGACGCCCTTTTTATTAGACTGTAAATGAAGGAATGAAAAAAATAAAAACAAAACCCAGAGTTTGCCCTAATGATAGCTTGAGGTTAATGGCTAATGGCTAATGGCTATATTCATTTAAAATCTGTAAAGCCCTTTATATTACTAGAGGAAAGGGAAGCTTTTTAAGTGACTAGTTTGGAGTCCTACACTTAGTGTCTGAGGGGAGATTTGAACTCCAGTCTGGATACCTCCAAGTCCAGCCCTCTTGTCTGTATGATAATTAGCTGACTAGTGAATTTTAAACACATGGTATACTTTTCTCTCTTGCTGAGGGTGAAGGATAACAGGAAAAATTCAAGGAGCTGATGTCTCCCTCAGATGATCAAAGTGCCAGCTATGGTGGGAGAACTGGCGTTCCAAAGAGTTGGTGATGATTAAGTTGAAAGTAGTAGAATTTAGGACCAGACTTAAGGCATTTTATACACACAAAACTGGAGATCCAGAATGTAAAATCCTTAAAGGTAGGGACTTTGGAGTTTTTTGTTTTTTTTCTCCTTTGAATTATAAATCAGATTTCTCTTATTTAGATGTGGATTTTCTCTAGGATACCTCCAAAGAAATTCCAGTTTCTCAAGTTCATCTGATCCCTAGGGTACCAGGAGAATATTTGATTTGTTATTAGATTTCCAACAGTCAACAAACATATTTATTAAACACATACTGTGGTCCTGGTACTATGCTATGCCCTCAAGGAACTCACATTTTAGTGAGAGATTCAATATGTAATTAATGCATATAAAAGATGCAGAATAGATGGGGAGTTATTTTAGAAGAAAATTACTAGCACTGAGGAAGACTGGAAAAGGTCTCCTGAAGAAGGTGGTACATTAGTTGAATCTTGAAGGAAGCCAGGGAAAACTGAGAGTCCAGGAGATGCCCAAAAAACTTCAGGAAAGAGGAATAACTCATACTGTGGGTGGAGAGATGGTTTATCATATGTGAGAAACACCTACATGAAATTGAATAAATTAGAAGGTTAGAAAGGTAGGAAGGAACCAGGCCATGAAGGGCTCTAAATAACAAGAGGAAGTGATGATTTATTCTGGAGCTAATAGGGAGCTAATGGAGGTTGTTAAGTAAGGGGTAATGTGATAACAGACCTGAGCTTTTAGAAAAGACAGGAGTCCAGGTGTGAGGTGATGGGAGCCTGTACTAGGACCATGTCTATGTAAGTAGAAGGAAGGGGACGTATACCAGAGATATTGTGAGAGCAGTAATTACAAGATTCAACAACAAGTTGGCTGAATATGAATGAGTAATTGAGGATGACATTGGGATGGTGAGTGAGTGTAACTGGCAGGATGCTGTGCCTTCAATGGTCAAAGGGAAGTGGCAAAGACTCCAATTCTCAAAGTGTGTAGATTTCTTAAAGCTGATCCTGATGTTTGCAGCTAAATTGGAAACAAGAGTACAGCACTTTTCTATGTGCAGGATACTTAGATTTGCATTCACCCAATCTCATTTCTGTTAAAGTAAGCTTGCTCAGCATGATATAAAGAAAAGATTACTGCATATGGCATTAAGAAGACTTAGATTTCATGAGGAGCAGACAGATTCCAGAAAAAACTGGAAAGATTTATTCAAATTGATGCAAAGTAAGTGAACACAGTCAGGGGAATGTTGTAACAGCAACATTGTGCAATGATCAACTGCAAATGATTTAGTAATTTTTAATAATGCAATGATCCAAGACAATTAAAAAAGGTATATGGTGGAAAATGCTTTCTGAATGCAAAGAATTGATGGATTCTGAATGCAAATCAAAGCATACTTTTTTCTCTTTATTTTTTTTCATAGTTTTTTTTCCTTTCAATCTGTTTCTTCTTTCACAACTATGACTAATATGAAAATATATCTTACATGATTGCATATATATAATCTATACCAAATTGCTTACCATTTCAGGAAGAGGGGAGGGGTGGAGAGGGAGAAAATTTTAGAACTCAAAATCTTGTAAAAATGAATGCTAAAAACTGTCTTTACATATAATTGGAAGGAGGGTAGAAGGAAGATATCTTTTTTATTTTAAAAGAATAATTGTTTTATTCATTTTAATTCATTAAAAAATCCTTAAGATATAAATTTTCCTCTTTCCCTCTAGCCCCTTCTCTACCCATTGAGACTGCAAGCTAATATGAATCATACATGAAAACTCATGTAAAACATTTTCATTTTTATTTACTTATTTATTTTTGTTTTCTTTTGTTTTTTTTTAAGCTTTTTATTTTCAAAATATATGAATAGATAATTTTCAACATTCATCCTTGCAAAACCCTTCCTCTGACCCCTTCCACTAGATGGTTAGTAATCCAATATGTGTTAAACATGTGCGATTCTCCTATACATAGTTCCACAATTATCATGCTGCACAAGAAAAATCAAATAAAAAAGAAAACAAAATGAAACAAACAACCATAAAAAGTGAAAATACTATGTTATTTTAAAAATTTATTAATGTTTTTAATTTTCAAAATATATGCATGGATAATTTTCAACATTTAACTTTGAAAAACCTTGTGTTCCAAATTTTTTCCCTCCTTTCCCGTCAGCCCTTCTCCTAGACAGCAAGTGACCCAATACATGTTAAACATGTTCAATTCTTCTATACATATTTCCACAATTATTCTACACAAGAAAAATCAGTCAAATAGGGAAAAAAAATGAGAAAGAAAACAAAATGCAAGCAAACTACAATAAAAAGAATGAAAATATTAAGTTGTGATCCACACTCAGTCCCCATAGTCCCCTTTCTGGATGCAGATGGCTCTCTCCATCACAAGACATTGGAACTGGCTTGAATCACCTCATTATTTAAAAGAGCCAAGTCCCTCACAGTTGACTATCACATAGTCTTATTGCTGTGTACAATGAACTCCTGGTTCTGCTCATTTCACTTAGCATCAGTTCATGTAAGCCTCTCCACACCTCTCTGAAATCATTCTGCCAATCATTTTTATAGCACAATATTCCCATTACATTATATACCATAATTTATTCAGCCATTCTCTAACTGATGGCACCCACTGTTTCCAGTTCCTTGACACCAAAAAAAGGGCTGCTACAAACATTTTTTGCACACATAGGTCCTTTTCCTTTTTTTTTTTTTTTTTTAATGACTTCTTTGGGATATAGACCTAGTAGATATACTGCTGGATCAAAGGCTATGCACAATTTTATAGCCCTTTGGGCATAGTTCCAGATTGCTCTCCAGAATGGTTGGATCATTCACAACTCTATCAACAATGTATTAGTGTCCCAGTTTTCCAGATAGGTTAATTGCTTGGGGGAGAGGGTTTGCTTGTATCTTCACAGATGGAGAAGGAATCAGATGGGTGCCAATGAGCCATATTTGCCTTGTCCATTGAAGAGAGACGGAGCAGAACCTTGAAACGAAGAAGACCCAAGAAACATCGAGTGGTTCTGTTTCTGACTGTGCCCACCATTGAAAGAGCCTGGCAGTTATGGCGTTTGACTCATGGACATCAAAAATTGTTGGACTTCTAAACCCTCAGGAATCATTGGATTCTCTGAGATATGATAAGACTGTTGTAGGACTTGTAAACCTGAGGAATCATTGGATTCTCTGAGACATACATCTGTTGCAGGACTTCAAAAACTTGTGGGGATCATTGGATTCCCTGACACGTGAAGCAAAGGACAATAGATTGGATTTGGACTACCACTTGACTGCTGAAGGAAGTGTACATATGACTGATGTATACATACCCTCCTTCTAGGACTTCTGGAAATCTTTTACAAGACCATGTTGATTTATATTGTTTGTTATATCACTACTTGCATGTACAATTCATGTTTGTTACACCACATTGAGCCTGCACTGACTTCGGGGAGAGTCATCACTAATAGCCTGTGTATTATTGCTATGTGCTTGTGTAATACCTCCCATGCTGATGGGTTTGTGCATACCTGTCTCTAATAAGACCCTTCAACCCAGAAACCCGCTAGCAATCCCCACTAGCCTTTGGTACTTTTCATCTCCCTGAGATATGGGGTGGGGGGGGGCATGATCATCTCCTTTTTAGTGCTTTCATATCACTTCCTGAGAAATCAGGGGGGTTGTGATCACCTCCTTTTTGGAGTTCTCACCTCCCTGAGAAGTCAGGGGTGGCGTGACCACCAGTGTTCTAAAACAAAAGAAAGTGGGAGATGTAAAGGGCTGAAACAATACTCTATTAACATATGCTTGGAGGATGACCCAATTCAACTATTCTGTGCTGGCTCCACCTGTGGGTGTGGACAGAGAAGGGGTAGAGAGATCGGAGGGTGGAGTAGGACATATGGGATCATTCTTTGGGCGTGGAGAGAGAGAAAGGAGATGTGGAGATTCTTATATCTAATCCCCTGATGGGATCATGATCCCAAAAGACCAAGAATAAAGACTTTTGTTTATCCTGACTCTGGCTGATTCTAAGATATCCAGGGTCACAACATAGTGGTACCTTAGAGTTGTCTTAATTTGCATTTCCCTGATCAATAATGATTTAAAGCATTTTTTCATATGACTATAAATGATTTTAATTTATAATGAAGACTTTAATTCTTCCATGAACATTATGAGCTGTATGGTCATAGATGAGTCATTTAACCTCTCTCAATCTTAATCTTTTTCTATAAAAGGAGTATAAAAATCTCTTTAGTCTTTGCTTCACAGGGATTATTTCATAGCTCAAATGAGCTATTAATAAATGAAAATAACTTTGCAAAGATTAAAGTATTATGTAAATATCATCGTTGTTAGTGGGCTTTAACATCTCTGATCAGATGAGAAAGTCCTTAGAAGAACTTTTGTGTTGTTTGTTGTTCAGACTTCAGAGAGAGCCCTCTAAATTTCCATTTTGAGAAGTATCATTACAAGACCAAGGGCTTTATTTTATAAATGTGTTCTGATTGTACTTAGTTCAATGTATTTAGATTTCCTCCAGTATTAATGTCCTTTCCCTCCTCATATTATCTATGAGACCATTAGACTGCAAGCTCCATAAGGGCAGGGACTTTGTTCTGTGTTTGCATCCTCAGTGCCTAGCATGGTTCTTTGCAGACAATGAATGTTTGTCAGATTAAAGATTGTACTGCTGGTGCAGTGATGCCCACATAGTAAGGTTAGGGGTAAATGTTTGCTGTTTGAAAGTAACAGAGCTGGAATTTGAATCCAGGTGCCCCAATTGCAAAGCCAGTATTCTTTCCCCAGTGTCTTTCCATGCTGTCTTCCATTTGTTTAAGGGAGCATCTTGGGGAATTATTGGTGAAGTGCTCTAAATCACTAGATGAAGTGTTCATCATGATAGCTCAAGTCCAAGGACCCATGGGTTAATAAGCATCCTATCCAGGGTTCCCCAGCAATTGCCCTTTTCATTATGGTCACAGTTCTCACTTGCTGGCTGCATTCTGCTCTTAGTTGATTCTACCTTTCTTTAGCATCACAACCTGAAATGTCTTCCCCTTCCTTCCAGTTCATATCCTTTTAGAGTTCTGCTTCTGTCTCCGAAGCCCTCCCTGGCCGGCCAGCCCACAGACATTTTCCCTTTAAGAATGTTGCCAACACCTAATTTAACCTTGAAGTTTAGCAGGCTAACTTTTTCATGCATGCTCCTTCTGTCTCCAAGAGGCAACAGATGTGGTCAATAGATGAGCTAGCTAGGGAGACTTTTGCTTGGGACTCTTCCTAGTTCTGTGACGTCCGTAACCAATTACTTAACCTTCTCATACCCTGGCCCCTTTCTGAGACTTTAAATTACAGAAAGTTGCAAATGTGGAGAGATGGAGGAAGGTCCTCCATCCAATTAAATCACAAATATGGACATCCCCTCCCCACCAAAAAGTCATCTCTTCAAAATCTTCACAGAGAGAAACTCTTACTATCTCTGACCCTCTCTGGGATAATGTTTGCTCGGGAGGAGAGCTGTGTGTTAGGACCAAGGGATGCCATTCCCCTCCTGTCACATTGCTTAAAACCCAGTTTATAATCAGAGCTTTCACCATCCCGAAGTGAAAACTCTGAGACTGAGACTCTTGCTGTCCTAAGGCAGGTTCCTTATGTGATCTCACGGTGGCAGTGATGACCTCACAGGGCAGTGACTACCTCACAGGCCCACCCCTACCCAACAGTTTCCATGGTGGGGTAAGCACACAAACGGGTCACTCCGGGGGAATCTTTCCCTACCATTTCTCAAAGAGATACCAATCTGTTTGGTTAGCCGAGTGAGAATGTCTGACCGGATCTTCTATATACACTCCAACTTGTCCTTTGTTCCCTGGGAGGGCAGTACAGCAGGTAGGCTTGATGTACAGAGAAAGTCACTGTACAACAGCATCTGCCTGTGGGGGTATAGCTAGATGCACAAAGGGTCATTCCCCATGTGAGAAGATCCTTCACAAAAGTCCTCCCCCAGTGCCTTGTGCCACGGAACTGCCCTTGGTTCTCAAAACCTATTGCCAGTAGAGTCCAAGTTCTGGCCCATCCCACCCACCCGAGAAGACCAGAGATGGGGCCAATGTAGTCTTGTCAATCAAGAACCAGATTAAGGAAGTTTAGAAAGGCTCATGAAAAGGGGACTCCAAGCTCAATTTTTTTCCAGCCACATGAACTCATCCCTCTAATGAGTTGTGGCCGGTTTGTGGTCAGTAGAGGTAGGATACATAATGATGAGATCATTGAAATTTGAATTAGTGAATCAATTATTGGAAGTATTATGTTATACATGGATGCTACAGGTATTTCCCCAGGTCAGTCTGTAAAGCAAAATAATTTTGGTCTTGTGGATCAGCAGTAAGTGATGGATAGAGTGGACTGGATGGGGAGCTGATGAATTTGTGAAGTCTGGAGGTATTGTAAAAACTATCTTGGACCCACCATGATCAAGGGCTGAATACTTGAAGGATGAAGTGGTAACCCTAGCAAGAGCAGACCCCTCCCAAGGGAGAACTAAAAGGATGCTGATGGATGGGGTACAGGAGGCCACAGGAATCTGCTCTTGGAGATTCGGCTTAGTTTAACAAATATTAAGTGCCTATTACATACAAAACTTGCTGGAGGTGCAAAAATAAAACCAAAATTGTCCCTGCTCTTCAGGAGATCACATTCCTTTTTAGTGATAGATACTATACACACAAGGGGAAACTACTAAATAATCTCAAGAGAGTGGGAACTCTTCACACCTGGGAGATTGATCAGGAAAAATCTGAAAGAAAAGGTGGTCCCTGATCTAGGGGATTCTAAGAGACGAAGGGGAGGAAGTACTACATTCTAGACATGAGGGATCACCTGCCAAAAGGCACTGGGACAGGACATGGAATCTTGTGGGTGGGAATATCTACTGTGCCAGTTTAGAATGGAGAATTGTAGGAAGGAGGGTTAATATGAAGTTAGACTGGAAAGTTAGCCTAGGTGAGACCAAGAGTTTTGGATGCTTGTATTTTGTCTGGGAAATAGGGAGCTATATACAATTTTTGAAGTAGTAGAGAGAGGTTTCTTCCTGACATATATATATATAAAGTGTTTGCTCTTCCTCTATCTCTCCCTTCTCCTCCTTTTCTCCTGTCCACATGGAGAGTTATATCCTTCCATGGGGTTTTGCTCACTTATACACTTCACAAGATATTTGGTGCTTAAGGGGTAGATCTTTTTCTTCCTTATTTATCTATTCATTCTATCATTTTTTTTCTCAAAAAACTGAGACAATTAGTTCTTTTATATTTTGTAGTTTTCATTCTTGATTTCTTGAAAAAATAGCTCTGGTAAACCAGGCTTTGAAAAACCCCGTTGGGATTTAGATAGAGCTATTTGACTATATCTTTAAACCCAAATCAAATCCTTACCCTCCTGATGTCATTGTTCCTCTTTAAAAACAAAGGACAAACAACAACAATAATCTAGTTCATGTTTTTCTCATGCAAAGTATTTCCTCACCAGACTCCTATGCAATAATCAGTACAAAGAAGTAGAAAAGTATGGAAGGACCCCACCACCCCAGCTTTATTCTTCTTGACTTCGGTTCTCTTTGACCCTGTTGAACATCCCCTCCCATAGATACTCTTGCATCTCCTTGGGTTTTCAGGATACTGTTTCCTCCAGGCTCTTCTTATCAGTCATTGAATCACAGATATTAGAACTGGGAGGGACCTTATCGATCACCTGGTCCAATACCTCCATTTGACAGATGAGGAAGGCCAGAAAGGTGAAGTAGCAAAGTGAAATCACTAGCTCTTTTTGATGTAATAAAATTTTGTGGTCTCCTGATTTTAGGGAGGTTTCTGTTCTAACAATGAATCAGAAAATCCTAAATCTTTTGGTTTTGGAGTCTTCCTCAGGAAACTCCCACACCCAATCCATCTGATTCTGAATAGACCAGTCCTCAATTCATTGCTGACTGATAATCTGGTCTGAGAGAACCAAATTCCAGAAACCATTCCTCTGAGCCATAGAAATAGCACGTCAATGATAGAAAACTGGATAAATGCATCTCCTTGCTTCTGTTTCTCTGCTAATTTCTTTTGAAATTCAGCCCACTTGTAATACATATGTAATAAAAATATAATTACAATTACAGTAAACTTTGCCCCTTGACTTGGAATGGGAATGGAATGGGAAGTCTGCAAAATTTTTTGAGATAACTTGCAAACTCTCTGTGACTCCAAACTTTTGGGCTCCCCTTCCCAAACTCAACATCCTCATATGGAGAATGGCCCAGAGCCATACAGGTGATAAACGACAAAGATGAGAGTTCTCTAATTACAAATTCAGTTATTTTCCCACCATCCTACACTGCTTTTATTTATGATTCCTTTTCAGTCTGCTTTGCAGGATCTTCCCCCTTGTCTCTTCCTCTGTGCATCTCATGGTTCTGCCCTATGCTCTTCCTCTTTTCTCTCTACGTTCTCTCTTGGTGATCTTACAGATCCCACGGATTTAACTCTTTTCTCAATACAAATGACTACCAAATTTCTCTCTCCAGATATTGTCTTTCTCTTGCTTTTTAGCCCAGAATTTATATTCACTTGTGTATATCTCTGTCTGATTGTCTCCTGGACATTTCAAACTCAACAAGTCCAAAATAGACCTCATTATTTCTTTTCCTAAACTTGTCCCTTCTTTTAACTTCTCTTTCAATAAAGGAAACCCCTATTCTTCTAGTTGTCCAGATGCATACTGTTAAGTCATCCTTACCTCTTGATTCTCACTTCCCTTTCCCTTCCCAGTCCATATGCAATGAGTTACCAAGTCTTACCATTTCTCCTACTATCTCCCCATCAATCTTTTCCCCACTCAGAAAGCCACCATCTTGATTCAGGTCCTCAGCATATCCTGCTTAGCATATTTCAATAACCTGCCGATCTCCTTATCTACAATTTCTCTCTTCTCCAATCTTTCCTCTACACTTTTGCCAAAGAGATATTCCTAAAGTATAGCTTTGTTTCTTTTTTTTTAATTATTGCTATTTATTTACATTTTACAAGATTTATGCATAGGTGATTTTTCAGCATTGACAATTACAAAACCTTTTTTTTCCAACTTTTCCCCTCCTTCCCCTCCCCCCTCCCCCAGATGACAGGTTGATGGCATGTTAAATATGTTAAAATATAAGTTAAATACAATATGTGTATATACGTCCAAACAGTTATTTTGTATAGCTTTGTTTCTGCCAGAAACTGCTGGGTTTTTCCATCAGACTCCTCCTTTATGTGTTTGTTACGCCATATTAGCATGTGAGCTCCTTAAACGCAGGGACTCTCTTAATTTCCCTCAATGCTTAGCACAGGGTTTTGATTTTTTTTTTTTTTTTTTTTTTGCATATAGTGAATACTTAAATCCTCTCTCTCTCTCTCTCTCTCTCTCTCTCTCTCTCTCTCTCTCTCTCTCTCTCTTTCTTTCTTTCTTTCTTTCTTTCTTTCTTTCTTTTTCTTTCTTGTCACTTCCCAGCTAAAGAAGCCTAAGTACCTCCCTATTTCTACTAAATCCCTTCACAATTTGCCTTCAATCTGTCTTTTTAGAGTCAAAGATTTTTAATATTTTTTGTGTCATAGACCTTTATGGAAGTGTATAGAAACCAGACTCATCTTCTTTTCAGAGTATTGGGTTTAAATGCATAAAACACATAGGATTACAAAGGAAAATAATTATATTGAAATGCAGTTAGCAAAATATCTTTAAAATAAGTTCAATGAGGGACAGCTAGGTGGTGCAATGGGTAGAGCATCAGCCCTGAAGTCAGGAGGACCTGAATTCTAATTTGATCTCAAACACTTAACACTCACTAGCTGTGTGACCCTGGGCAAGTCACTTAACCCCAGTTACCTCAGCAAAAAATAAAATAAGTTCACTGACTCAAGTTAAGAGCTTCTACATGTAGACAGATTTCACATGACTTTCTCTATCCCACATGTGCCCAGCTGAAGCTCCCTATAGGCTAGTCCCAGGCCTTCTCCTTTCAAGTTTAATTCATCTCCTACACGGGCCCTTTCCTGATCCCCTGAGTTGTTAGCATTTCCTCATCCTTAAAATTATTTCTTTTTTGGGGGGGGAGAAGGGGGATATCTGGTTTATATTTACCAGAGCACACCTGTTCTTCCTGGTGAAAGCTTCTGGAAGGCAAGGATTATTTCCTCCTCCTTTTAGAATTTCACTGTGTCCTCCACAACTAGCACAAAACTTGACTGGATAGTGGCTCCTTAATAATTGAATTGCAAACCTGCAGTGTTACCTCTGCAGCAATGACTAATTTGTTCTCATTTCTTTCTCAGCAGCTGCGGCTCCCACTTCTCCCCCCACGCCGGGTCACTACCATGTCCTCTACCGAGGTTGTGGGGAGACTCAGGTGGGCTGGCATGGGGAGACTTACTGCCTGGTGGGGGGTTACCGGGCCTACGGGGATGCCCCCGTGGCCTCCTTGGAGAAGGCAGAGGCAGAAAAACCAGTTTCCAGCCGAGCTTCCAAGAGACACCGTGCCCTGGAAGAGCCCGACAAAGATCTCGGGGGCAGCAGCCCCAAAGTCCTGCGGCACTGGCACCGTGGGGGCAGGAGGCTGCCCAGCCAGAAGCACTCCGGCCAGGCAGCTTCCTAGAAATGACACTTCACCAGGGTTAAGTCAGTAGTTCTCTCTGTGGTGACTTCCCACTATTGACCAGTGGAGCTAAAATGTGTCTGGACCACTGCTACCCCGAAAGCCCCTTCTCACCGGGCCCGATCACAGAGAAGATGTGAGGGACTATGGTCTGAAACAAGGGGCGGAGGAGCTAGCCCGGGGACGACCTGGCTCTTCTCCGCTTGGGTTTGTTCTGCTTGTAAGGCTCCAGCTTCTCAGTGGAGGAAAGACACCAGCATCATCACTGGACTAGAAAGACCAGCTCTGAGAAGGAGCAGCATGGGGAGAGCCCAAGAGCCCCTGCCTTTCCCCCGAGGATCTGCCACTTACTCTCTTACTGATGTCCAAAGAGGTTGCCCACGTTCTTGGTTCAGACTTGACAGTTGTTGGACGAAGGAAGGAGAGAGCGCTCAAGATTATACAGCTGCCTTTGAAAAATTTAGCTTGGAAGAGTGGAAGCAGAAAATAGGGGCATCCTCTCTTCCAAGAACTGCTAGGGTGGTCTGCCTTGACAGACTGAAGGGGTCAGGGAAAGAAAAGGCAAAGCCATTCCCAGGGCCTGTCCTGCACCTTCCTGCCAAGGATCCCTCCTCAGGTCACCCCTGAGGAAGGAGCGGTCCAGAGGATGAGGGAGCTTTGCTTCCTCCCCAGAGCCCAGGAGGGAGAAGCCTGAGCACAAGGAGTGACTGGGCTGTCTCTACCCGGCCCCCCTGCTCTCAGCCCTCTGGCCCCACATAAGTGGGACTCAATAAATAATATTTTGTGAATGGTGGGGTTTTTGTTGTAATCAGCTTGGGCTCCCCCAAGGGACATTCCCATTGCAGCAAACTTAGGCCCTTCTCCCTTAGTACTAAGGGCACAGGACCTTATCTCTGAGGTCAGTTGATCCATCTCCCTGGGTGCCAGGTAAGGCTAAATCCAACATGAGGACCTCTGGGTATCCCAAGGATTGGGGGCAGGATGCCTCTGCTTTTTAATCACCCCATCACCTTAGTACTGTGCTGAATCACCCCTCAGTCTCTCCACCCCCATCTTTACTCCTTCTCCTTGCTCCAGCTTACTCTGATCTACCCAGATTTTATATCCTGCCACAGATACTTATTTCTTGTGATCCTGGATAAATCACTTAACCTATTTGCCTCAGTTTCCTCATCTGTAAAAATGGGCATAATAATAGGTTCAAATGAAATGTTGTAGAGTGCTTTGTATATTTTAATGTTCTGTATAAATATTAGCTATTACCTTCTGTCTTTACCTAAACCCAATGTTTCTCCATGTCACGATCCAATCCCCAAACCAAAACTACATCTTAATTCAGACACAACCTTGAACCCCAGATTATGCCATCTTTCCATCATTTCAGCCTTAGCTGACTCTCCCATGACGCAAATTTCTCTGTTTCTCGCTGGTCCCCTTATCTACACTTCCCCTTACTTTATCAGTCTCATTTATCACCACTTCCTCTTCCCTCATTCTGGTCCAGTTTCCAGCACCTCCCTTAACTCCTTCCTTGACTCTCCTCATCTCAGCCTTGTTCAGTCTTGCACTCTTTCCCCAGAAGCCCCCTAGTCTTCATAATAAGGTAACTCATTTGATCCTTAGCCTTCCCCTAACCTCACTCTTTCCTTAACCTCTGATCCTCCTTATTCCCAGTTGTTTCTTGACCACCCTCAGCACTGCCCTGATCCCACTCCCAATCTTTTAAAAATTATTTAATATTTTTATTTCCCCCCCAAATTAGGGAGAAATAAAATATTAAATAATTATATAAATATAATCTTCATTTTAAAAAAAATTGAGTTCCAAATTCTGCCCCTCATTCTCTCTCCTCCCTCTCAATGAGAAGGCAAGCAATTTGATATAGGTTATTCATATGTTACTATGCAAAATACATTTCCATGTGTAGTCATGTTATGAAGGAAAACAGACAAAAATAAGAAAAAATAATGTAAAATAAGTTTGCTTCAATCTGCATTCAGACCATTGATCAGTTCTTTCTCTGGAGACAGCAGTTTTCATAAATCCTTCTGAGCCGTCTCGGATCATTGTAGTGGGAGAATAGCTAAATTAACCTCAGTTGATCATTATATAACATTGCTGTTCCTGTGTACAATGTTCCTTTGGTTCTGCTTATTTCATTTTATATCAATTCATGTCTTTCCAAGTTTTTCTGAAACCATCCTATTTATCATTTCTTATAGCACAATATTCCATCATGATTCTATATCACAACTTGTTTAATCATTCCACAAGGGATGAAGTCTCTAACTCATGGACCCGTTTTGACCCTATCATGTGGCTACGCCTCTTATGTCACCTACTTTCCTGACCGTTCACTTTACCTCAACTTCCTTTCCCATCGGTGGCTATCCTCTAGAGAGCTCAAGCTTTGAATGTGAAGGACATTAAATAGGGGTGAAGTTGGAGCAAAAAGACTTAGAACTTTTAGTGGCAGCAAATAACTGGAAACTCAGAGGATGTTCATCAATTGTTGTTCCTCAATAAGGGGGTATTAGTCGATTCAGCGGGTGTTCGAGGCAGACTCAAAGAAGAGCCCATCTCTTGACAGCAAGGGAGCTTTGCAAAAAGATGTCACTGAAGCCTAGATAGAGAAGACTGCCACAAAGGAAGAACCGGGACTCTTGGAGTGGGACTGCTTAAATTCAAGGTAGGGTGGTGCTCCATCAAGTGATCATACACTAGCTTCTTTCTCTCCCTGATTTCCTTACAGGATCCCAGGTTTTTGTTTTGTTTTGTTTTTGTTTGTTTGTTTGTTTGTTTTGTTTTGTTTTGTTTTATTCTGGAAAATCTATCTTTGTTTTAAAGATTTACTTTTCTAGAACTATAAAAGTTGCTTGTTAGGATGTAATTTATGATCTAATGAGTTAACTGAAAAGCACTTAGCACCATGCTTGGCACCCTAGTAAATATTATAGAAATGTTAGCTGTTTCTTCTTACTGCTCTTGTATGTGGGGCAAGGAAAAAGGGCAGAGGATGGGGCAAAGGGTCAGCATATGAGGATCGTGATTAACAAAGCTTGATTGCTATTCATAGAGAAATGAAAACAGATGTCACTGGGGAGCTGTATATGGCTCCCTATTGCCCCACAAGTCCATGGAGAGGTAGGGAGGGTGGTTCAGACTTAGAGATGCAGTGGGATGTGCTCTCTAAGTGAAGGCCTGGGACTGTTCAGGATTCAAACTTAGAGAACCTGGAGATAAAGAGCTATTAGTAGAAGTGGGAGACTGCCTCATCACCTATGGGACAAGGCAATAGAGTAAATCACAGGAATGAGGATATTTTGAATTGACATAAAGAATGGGGAAAGAGGGGTAGGGAGTTAGGAAGCTTAATTCTAACCCTGCCATAGCAAGCAAGAGAATGGAGCTGGGAAGGGAGGAGGCCCACTTTCTGGCTTGGATACATCTTCAGTGGGGATAGGACTGACCAAACTGGATTTCACTGGATCGAAAGCTGGGAGGCAACACGGAGGGAAATAGAAGAGAGAAGAGGTAGAAATCACTCTAACACTGTTTTCTGAGTGCTTACTCTAGGGGCTCAGAGCTGACAAAAGGTTAAGAGAATTAATGATCCTTCGATCATTCTTCTCAGACTGCAGGAGTGTTTACACTAGGAAACCCATCAAGGTCAATAGTGGGATAAGCGCCAAATTGAAATGGCTGAATATCCCTGTTCATCATATTACCACGTAAATGCTGTGTAAATGGAGCAATGCTGAATTTGGAGTTAACAGAAGAGATCACATTTCTCTTTTTTAAAATAGCTTTTTATTTTTCCAAATACATGCAACATTCCCCTTAGTCCCAAATTTTTCTCCTTCCCTCCTCCCTTCCCTAGACAGTAAACAATAGGCTAAATATGTGCAATTCTTTTAAATATATTTCCACATTCATCATACTGAGCAAGAAAAATCTCAATCTTATTTTTGACATTACCAGAGGCAGGTAGGTGGTACAATGGATAGAACACAGGTCCCAGAGTCAGGAAGACTTACCTTCCCAGATGCTTACTAGCTGTGTGACCCTGGGCAAGACTCTTGACTCTGATTGCCTCAGTTTCCTCATCTGGAACATGAGCTGAAGAAGGAAGTGGCAACCATTCCTGTATCTCTGCCAAGAAAACAAAAAGTTGAACATGACTGAAATGACTAAATGACAAAGTTAACATCATCTGGCCATCTGACTATTGGCAGATAGCTTAGCCATCCATAAAATGGATTTAACAATTTGGTCCCACCCACCCTTCCAGGCTTCTCATACATTCTTCGTTCCATGTACTCTTCCTTGCACAAGCCCCTCTCCTTTTAATTCCATGTATTTTTTTCACTATCTTTTTCCTATGCCTTGAATTGTCATCCTTGTTTTCATTTCTTGGCTCCTCTGGAATTCTTAAGATAGAACCCCTCTTTCTGCAAGACGTTTCTAATCACCCTTCACACTGGTATTATTTCCAATTCATTCTGCTTATATCTTGTTTGTGCATAATCATTTATGTATTATCTACTCCATTAGACTGTGCCATGGGAGCAGGGACTGCTACCTAGCTTTTTTTTTTTAAATCCCCAGAACTTGACATAGTATCTGGCACATAGCATGTAGCAAGCTGTCGTCTCCAGAAGCTGCTGGATCGCTCTCTGGGAAGAGATCTGCTGTGTCTACTCAAATCTCTCAGACAGATTCTTCTTCCTGTAACGAACCGTTGTCTCCAGGCAGTTGCTGTTAACTCTTGTCCTTAGAAGTGACTTCCCTTCCTGCAGAGAGCCCCGTCAAGCCTGATGCAATGCAGAGTCTTTCTTCTTGAATCCTGGCTCTGAATCTCCTCCAGCTCTTATCCTTCTCCAGGCCGATCTGCTCTCTGCGCCCAGTGCTGTCTCTTTTTATCCTCCCAGAGAATGGGCGTGGGATAATGCAAGGGCTTCTGGGAAGAACCACCCCAGCCAATGAGCTTGCCCCCTCTATCAAGTCAACCTGAGTTCTCACCTTGTAATTGTCCAGAAAACCTGAATTCTCACCTTGTCACCATCCAGACAACCCCAGCTCTCACTCAGTAATCCTAACATAGCAGGTACTCAATAATTGTTTATTCACTTAAATTGTATTCTCAAGACTGATGAGGGCAAGTTACTTTGTAAATCTTTGTAAACCAAGTGTTATAAAATGCAGCAAGAAGAGGAATAATGAATAAAAAAGCTGGAAAGGTAAGATGGGGCACAGTTGTGGAATACTTTAAATGCCAAATAGTTTGTATTTTATCTTAGTGTCAATAGGGAGCCAGCTCAATTCATTGAGTAGGTAAGTTACATGGATACATGGTCTAGGAAAATCTCAGGAAAGAATGAGGCGAGGTCAGCTGAAAGCAGGGGTAAAGAGAAGTGATGAGAGGCTTGAGGATACATAATCTAGTAAAATCACTTTAGCAGTTGCATGCAGGATGGACTGGAGTGGGGAGAGATAAAGCAGGGGGACCCTTCCAGAGGCAAATGGATATAAACAGGTGACAGTGTCATAAACTAGAGTTGAGGTCATGTGGGAAGAGAAGAGATAGTTGGAAGAGATTTAGTGGAGAGAATAACAGAATTTAGCAACAGATTGGATGTATAGGCTGAAGGACCATGAAAAGTCTAGGCTCAAGCCAAGTTTTTAAATCCGAGGGACTGGAAAGATGCGATGGCCTCAGTAAAAACAGGGAAATTTGAAAGAGATGTGGGTTTAGGGGAAAAGACATTGCTTTCAGAACATACAAACAAGGACTGATGTTCATGATAGTAAAGACAGAGAAGGAGGTTTGAGAAGAACTGATGAGAAGGTTGGCAGAGGATGAGCTTAAAGATGCCGATTTAGTGTTTGCTAATAAATTCTTCCTAATGCCACGAATGTAGCTGAAAACACTTGAACTGCATTCTCTTCATCACAAAACTGGTAAATCCAAGCCATCTGTGTCACTGTCAGAGACGGGCTGTAGGGAGGGCTGGACCGGTGGTCCAATCAGCTCTGAAACCAGAAATAAAACAAAAGTTCCTCCTCCTTTTTCTCTCATTTCCTCCTATTGGCCCTTTTGCTTTGCTCTGATGTGGCAAACTCTGCTACTCTGTGGTATTGAGTTCCGGAAGCTACTTTTTTCCTATCCCTTGTCACATTATGTATTGCACCATGCTGTAAATATAGCAGATACAGGCTTGAAAACAGTTTTCTCTTTTGATGTAAATTGCTTTTGTTTCCAATGGAACAGTTTCTAGCAGCCCTATGCAATATTGCTTAGCATTTTTTTTTAATTGTAAAAAATCAATTCATTTAGTATGGAGAATTTTCCTAATTTTTCTCCCTCCCTCTTTCCCAAGACAACAAGTAACCTGATATGGGTTATAGAGGTGCAATCATATTAAATATATTTCCTATTAGTCATATTGTAAAAGAAAAATCAATACAAAGAGAAAACCCATGACAAAGGAAAAACAAAAAATAGTGAAAAAGCGTGCTTCACTCTGCAATTAGATTCCAGAGCTCTTTTTCTGGAAGTGGATGACATTTTCCATTTTGAGTCCCCTGAAATTATCTTGGATTATTGTACTGCTGAGAAGAGCTAAGTCTATCACAGACACATGATACTGCTGTTATGGTGTACAGTGTTTTTCTGGGTCAAGTTACTTAGCATTAGTTCATGAAAGTCTCTCCAGGTTAAGAAAATAAATTGAGCATGGGAGTTTGCGGCATCATTCCATTCTAGAAGTTTTTTGTCTCCTATCTGTATATGTAAGAAATATCCTTTACTGCTCCTCATTCTTACTAGAAGGGTCAGATTTGCCACATAACATATCCTGCTTTTAATACACAATTATTACCTGCTTTCAATATATAATTAGCAATTGACTTTTGTATATTTTTTCTGTTTTTATTTTGACAAATAAGTACTGTAATTAAAGTTTTTTAGAATAACATCTTCAAACTATTAAAAGAGAGAGAGATTGCTGGAAGGAAAGAGGGAGAGAGACAACATGGTAACTGGGCTGGGATTCAGGAAGACATGGGTTCAAAGTTAACCTCTGATACTGACTCTGTGCATGCCATTTACCCTCTCTCAGCCTCAGTTTCTCTTTCTCTAAAATAAGGGAGTTGGTCTGGGGTACTACCTCACAGCTCTCAGATTGGTTAAGATGATAGGAAAAGATAATGCTAAATGTTGTACAGGATGTGGGAACACTAATACATTGTTGGTGGAGTTGTGAAATGATCCCACCATTCTGGAGGGCAATTTAGAACTATGCCTAAAGGTCTATAAAACTGTGCATACTCTTTGTTCGAGCAGTCTCACTACTGGGTCTGTCTCCCAAAGTGATAATAAAAAAGGGTGAAAGGACTCACACGTGCAAAAATGTTTGTAGCAGCCCTTTTATAGTGGCAAGGAACTGGAAACTGAATGGATGCCCATCAGTTGGAGAATGGCTGAATAAGTTATGGTATATTAAGGTAATGGAATATTGTTGTTCTATAAGAAATGATCAGCAGAATGATTTCAGAGAGGCCTGGAGAGACCTATATGCTGAGTGAAGTGAGTAGAACCACAAGAATACTTTTCCCAGTAACAAGATTATGTGATGATCAATTGTGATAGACTAGGTTCTTCTCAACAATGTGGTGATTCAAGGCAATTGCAATAGACTTAGGATGGAAAATGCCAATCACATCCAGAGAGAGAACTGTGGAGACTAAATGTGAATCGAAGCATAGTGTGTTTACCTTTTTGCTTATTTGTTTGTTTTCTTTCTCATGTTTTTTTTCCCTGTTTGGTCTGACTTTTCTTGTATAACATGACAAATATAGAAATAAAAAAACCTGAAGATTGAAGATGGAAACATACTATTTTCACTTTTTTAATTTGTTTTTTATTTCCCATGAGTTTTCCCTTTTGTGCTGATTTTTCTTTCATAATACAACTAATATGGAAGCACGTTTAAAATGATTGTACATGTATAACTTAGATTGTTTACTGTTTTGGGGAGGGGGATAAGAGAATTAAAGGAAGGAAGGACGGAGAAAAACCAGGAATTAAAAATCTTACAAAAATGAGTGTTGAAAACTCTCTCCCTCTCTCTGTCTCTCCCTCTCTCTGTCTCTCTCTGTCTCTGTCTCTGTCTCTGTCTCTGTCTCTCTCTCTCTCTGTCTGTCTCTCTCTGTCTCTCTCTCTGTCTGTCTGTCTGTCTCTCTTTCTCTCTCTCTCTCTCTCTCTCTCTCTCTCTCTATATATATATATATATATATATATATATATGAAAAACAAAATAAGATTAAGCAAAAAGAAAAAGGAGATATTGAGAGTTCAGCTGTCTTATTTTACAAGACATTAAAGAGATTTTAAAAAACAAGTAAGACATGCAATTCTCACCAAAGTATTTTGTTTTAGAAAGTATAGTTATTTTTCATAAAGAAATTCAGGAGGATTCAAGGTGAGACTGAATGAGCCCTCTCAAGTTCCTGCTGGTTCTGAGTCTACCACTTCATTTTTATGTCTGACAAAATCATATTTCCTGTGTCATTACTAATAGAGAGCCACTCATTATAAGGCTAACACAACAAACCAATTGGAGTGGAAACAGAACAAGAAATAAATGTCAAGGTCTTAGAAAAATAAAATAAAATGAGGGAGTTGGGCTGGATGGTCTCTAAGGCCCTTCAGTCTAGGATCTTACCTCCTGTCAGTAAGAGTCTCCACTTTTGCTCATGGTGATCAGATTCCACCAGTTACAGTTCCCAGATGAGTAGCTAGTCAAGGGTAGGAGAAAAGCCAGTATGTCCTGCCAGGCTTCTGCCCCATTGGCAAGCTCACTGGCTGGCCGGCCTTTCATATATATATTTACAGATGTGCTATTTTAAATTTATTACAGTCAATACTTAAATATCAATGTTTGCTGCCAAGATCGCAGCGATCCTTGATGTTGCAATCCATGAAGCTTTATTGCATTAATGGAATAGCGTGTTGGTGAGGAGAAGGTCATGAGATGCACAAGTCTTCGGTAGGAGTGACCATTGCTCTTGCTCTTTCCGGCTCCATTCCTGCCAATCAGGTCTGCATAATCAGGTGGTCTGAGCCTTCTCTAGCCTTTGGCTCAGTGATGATAAGGGGCTCCACGTCTTCACAAAATTTCTCTTTGACCTCATCAGGTTCATCAAGGTGGGAGCATGGACACTGGTGATGGGAGCATGGCACTTTCTTACGAGAGTCTGTTGTTCACTCCTGTTGGAAGGCACTCAGATTTGTTGGTTAGATCACACCAGTTTCACGGGGCTTTCTTCCACTGTGACCACTCCAGAAACCCGTGTATCCAGCTCCAGTTTCAGTATGATGGCCTTGTTGCTTTTGCAGGCAATACCTACTGAGTTCTCTTCCAACAAGAGCTGTTCATCTCTTAGATCTGCTAGATTTTGTTTGTAAGTGTGCCCATCTTACATAGACCAATCATGAGGAAAATCAGCTTTGCAGAATGTTTGTCCATTTTTTTTCTGTTTTGTCCCCATTACCCGGCATGCTGTGGTAACAGGCAGGATTTAGTAAGCTGACAGTTGTGGGGGGGCACCTTTTCTATCCCCCTTCCTCCCACAAGTAGGCGAACAGTGTGATCCTCAAAAGACTTTTCAGAAACCCACCGGGCTGCCAAATCCCCCAGGGAGAAGTCAGCCCCAGGGTTGGGGTACCTTGGTGAAAGAGCAGATGCTTCTTTGTCCCCCCCACTGTTGCCACAGGAAATCAAGATTGGCAGAAATGGTCAAATGGTGTGGGGGATGTCTTCTGATTCATGCATAATTTGGATTGAGGGTAACCACCAGAAAGATGGGTTTCTGCCGTAAACTATGTGAAGATTTCCCTTGGGGGGAACTGGCAGATGAGAACAACTTGTTACAACAGCCACTGTGAAGCACTTAGAGTTTGGTTTCACACCCATCCCAGTCCTTCACCAGTCAAGTAGACTCTGTCTGGCCCATGGACAGTGATGACTCTGGAAGAGAGAGTGAGACCCACAATTTCATGTAATTGCCTCACTTGAATCTAAATCCAATTTATTATATTTTATATGTATTATCATGATCTACTTTTGAATTATTAAGTATTTTATTTTTCCCCAAATACATGTAAAAATAATCTTTAATATTTGTTTTAAAAATTTAGTTTCCAAATTTTCTCCCTTTATCTCCCTCCCGTTGAGAAGCCAAGCAATTTGAGTAGCTAGAGTCAAAGGTAGAAGAGAAGCCATTGTGTCCTTGCCAGACTTCTGCCCCATTGGCAGAACTCTCATTAATGGGAACATGTGAAGTCATGCAAAACATATTTCCATATTATTCATGTTATCATTAACTATTGAGCTTCAGAATGTTTCTTTTATATCTGAAGAGCCTTCCACTTTTCCTTTTAAAGTCTTTTTTTTTTTTTGCCCCTTCTGATTATTTCTTAGCTTAGAGTAATATATATACATACATACATACACACACACACACACACATATATATATATATATATATATATATATAAAACCCTTTACAAGCTTTAAAGAAACATAAATGTCAATTATTTTTAAATATTATGATGTTCATGCTTAGCATATTGTACTTTGGTCTTGAGAGATGGAAAGATCTCAATTTGAGGCCTTGGATATCAGCTGGTCCAACTCCTTCCTTTTGCAAATGAGAAATTTAAGGCAGAGAGAAGAGCTTGTAGATTCAAATCCAGATCTTCGACCTCCAGATCGAGGACTATCTCACTATACCTGCCCTTCATTTGGTAGGTGCTCAGCTATTATATGCTGGTCAGTCAGTGTTGTTGAGTTTTCCCAGAACTTGGCAGGGGATGTATCTGGCAAGAAGGTGTTGAAAGAAAATTCTTCCCCTAAAGAAATCAGGAAAATAGATAGGAAAAAATATAGCAAATATAGCAAACTATTACATACAAGAAATGCTCATTTTTTAAGACAAATTTTGGTAACAAGAAATGTCAATTCTTGATAGATTAAAAATAGAAATGGGGGGGGCGATTTAAATCAAGTTTGCAATCCAGTAGTTACTGATTTCTGAGGGAGGTAAGGCACATGGAACTGCTACTGTCAGTCTGGCACATAAAGCAGCTTTCCTACAAGAGGACTGTCACTTTGCCTGTGCCATTCCCCTCATTCATATCTCTAAAGGAAAGGAATCATGGTTCCATTCAGATTTCCATGGTGATATTGGAAAAATTCTTTATTAGGAGTAATAGTGTTGACAGAAAATTAATACCAAATATAATGTTACTTGCTATTCCCTTAATGATTCTGGTAATGTCAGAATTTCAATAATGTCTTTACATTCCTAGTCTCAATTAGATTGATCTGACTCATACCCAAAAATTTTACCTCACAAAGGAACCCAGCTTAAACAGGAGCTCAACTTCTAATGCCCTTGCCCCCTTTCTTGAGATTCATGGCATGAAGGGCAAAACATCCAGAATGAAGTGGTTTTCCTTGCCTGGATTGCCAAGGGTCACTGAGGTCTCCTGACCAGGCCTTGCTACTTCATACTATTTCCTCCTTAACCCTTCCTAAAAGTAGAAAAAAAAAACACCTTTTCATGAGTCTCTGGTTTGGGAAATCTACTGTGCTCTACACCCGTGAGACATTTCCTAGGCTGGCAGTTTTGCAACCCTGTTATCTCAATGAAAAATACTCTATTTCTCAATTCATGACTTTGATTTATTTCAGGATTTGGTAATTCCTGAACTCCTAGGGCAGGGAAGGCCTGGACCCACCTAGGGGTAGCCAACTGCTACACAGTCACTGTGCATTTATGTCTAGGGAAATGGACAAACTGTAAATTGCGATTTAATTTATTGTTTTGCCCCATATTGACTTAGAAAACCACAAATTAATATTATCTATATTATATTTAATTTTAAAAAAATATGAAATATTTATATTTCTCTAAGCAGTTACATTTTAATCTGGGTTGGGCTGGGAGTTTTGCTGCCCTGCCCAAGGCCTGTGAGTTTGACACCTCTAATAAAGAAATTGGATAAAGAAAAATGTTATTGCAAAGTATAACTTGGAAGTATGTGGTGTGCATTTTTCCCGCATTTACTAGCACATCCTTTTCCTAAGGTCTCCCTGCCTCCTGTGGGGGGATCCTCACTTGTATGTCACCTTACTAGTCTCCTTTTTCTCTCGACATGGGCCCCCACACGTCTGACTCTCAGGGCTGCTAGGTAGCTCAATAGATAGAGTCAGGTATAGAGTCAGGAAAGATCTGAGTTCCAATCCTGCCTTGGCTGTGTGACCCTGGGCAAGCCACTTTCCCTGTTTCTGCCAGTTTCCTCATCTGAAAAATGAGCTGAAAAAGGAAATGGCAAGTCCCTCTAGTATCTTTGTCAAGAAAACCCCAAATGAGGTCGTAGAAAGTGGGACAAGATTGAAATGACTCAACAACAAATCCTACTTATGTGAGCTATTTGCCTTTGACATCATTGACTGTCTTCTCTCTTCTCTGGATTTTCATGACACTTTGAGCATAAGGCAGAGGTTTAAGGCTATGTAATGTTATTCCATAGTGGGACATTTAAAGACTAAGAGAGAGAGAGAGCTTCTAGTCCCAGGATTAATGAAGAGCACAGGGATGAGTCGCAAGATTGGCTTTGGCCCATAAGGGAAAATATTAGCCAGGATGTAACTTCCACTCGGTTTATGGGAATGTGCCGAAAGAAATGCATCATGGAAAGTGGAATTGCAACATGAAATCATGAGGTAGTTCCTTAATTTAGTTGATGGAGGAAACCTCTGAAAGCAAAACACTGACAACTTTTCCCGACAATGGAACTTTGGTGAGCCGCCCTCTGCAGATTCAGATGAACCCACCTGGTGAGCGGCCAGGATGTGAATGATTCAGAAGGAGTAAGGATGGAGGTTTGCACCTGCCATGAGGTGAGAGGGCTGTGGTGAGCTCTTTGGCCTTTAAGTCTGAGGATGCTTCAGGTGAGATCCCTTCACTAAGGGCACTTCTGAAGAAATACAGGTACAGTGACGTGGCCAGGGGAATTGAGACTTGGGATTAGACTAAGAAGGGAGAGACATGACTTATGGCTTGAGGGTCCCAATCCAACTCTGTTAATTTCATTTTTTTGTCTCAGTAGCATCTAGATTCTCATTAATGGGAATAATGGAATCTGAAAAATGGTGTGATATGAATCTATATCCTTATTTTGTTGGGATTGGAACCAATGATCACATTAACATCATTATAACTTTAAATGGAGCAAATTTGAATCTATGTGATCACTTCTCAGAATTCACTCTGCACGAATCTGTGCATCACTAAATTGTAATTTAATCTACATGTAAATAGTCCTTTTAGACCATATAAAGTAGTGAAAGACATTAGATTTGGTGAGAATGAGAACATTGGTCAAGTGAATCATAAAATTATAAATTATCGTCGCATTGTATGTTCCAAAGTAGATGAAACTTAATTTGAACTTTGGCATTAAATGGTGACAATGGGGACAAAGAACTCAGACGATAAGTCTTAATTGGGACAATCCCCAATTAAGTGAGAGAGAATTTGAACTCAGGTCCTGCCACCTAGATGCCCAGAGCCCAGTTAGGATTGAGAAAATATTTACTTTGGGGAGAGCAGTTTCAGTTGAGTGATGAAGTCAGAAGCCAGACTTCAAAAGGTTCGGTTTACCTACTATCTACTCGCATGCTTTGTTCTTTTATAAAGTGCTTAGCACAATGACTGGACACAGTAAGTGCTTCACAAATGCTTGCTCCCTTCCCCACCGTTCCCTTCCTCACCTGTCCCCCCTTTTATCTGGATTCATGGGAACTTGAGTTTGTGAATAGGGTCTGTTTCCTGAGAAGTACCTATCATTCTGCCCTGTGACAGCCAGGCTGCAAGAGGTGGAGGGACAGGGTGGTTTAGTGGGGAGGATGGAGGAAGGAAGGGAGGGAGGGTGGGTGCAGTGAAGAGCCAAATGGGCAGCACTTTGCCAACTGGTTTGCATGTGAGTCACTCTCAGGGCTTCAGTTCCACCCCCTGGTCAGACTACATGAAGAAAAGAGGGCAGCTCTTAAGGACAGAGGGGAAACGTCTGCAAGTCTAGACCAGCTTCTCTAAGATAGGGAGGGAAAAGTCAGTAAAGATCTCTGTGCGAGCTTGAGACAGCTGGAAGTGAGCATTTCAGGCACAGGAAGACCAGGTAAGGTCTGTCTCACCCAAATGCCTTTGGGCGACCCAAGCTGGGGAGGCAGGGAGTGTACTTGTATCCATCTGCTGGAGATCTTGTTAGCTGGGAGCCATAGATTTGTCCTTTAGGTCCAGGAGAGCCTGAGGGCTCAGAGTGAGAAAATGAATGAATGGTACAGTACTCCATGGGATCAGCCAGGATCTCTGGTACAGGGTGGGTCTGATAATGGATAGGGACAACCTAGGATTGGGTTGCTAAGGACACAAAATACCTGAGGCTAGGAATCTCTGACAGACCAGCCCCCTAAGAAGTAACCAGAACCTTTATACAGCCAGCCACTAACCAGCCAAGGGGAGTTACGCTGAGCCAGACATTAGTGTAACAACCTAGGTTTTGAAACTGCAGAATCAGAGAAAACAGAAGGAAAGGGTTACAGGCGGAAACATCTAGTGTGCTTTTTTTGATAGAGAAAACCCTGAATTGGGTTTCGTGAGGAGGACTGCAAAAATCTTTACAACAGAGAAAGCATTGGATTTTAGTTCAGAGGAATTGAGGTCCAAATTGGCTGTGAAAATGTAGAGATTGAGCCTCAGTCTCCTGCTCTGTCAAATAGAGCTAAATGCTGCGATCCTGTTCTCTTCTTGGAAACCTTTTTAAGGCTGAAGGTTCAGCTGTGACTCTGAGAAGGTTAGCTCCAGTCTTGAGGTAAGGGAATGAGTGGGGTAGTAGCCTTTGGGGAACTTTACTAGCTTACAGAACCCAAGGAAGATGAAGGATAGTAGTGTCAGGAGGGCAAGCCCATAGTTGAGGATTCCAGTTACAAGAGAACACGGCTCTATGTCTATGGTCTCTATGAAGCACTTCTTTGTTCCCTGAAAACTAGAGATGATCCAGGACTGTGGGAGCCCTTCCTTCCTTCCACCCCTTGTCCCATCCCAAGCACTAGCCCTGGTTAGATTCCCCTTCAAGGGGAAAGGAAAGGACGAGAGGAAACTCTGTTCTAGGTGCAATTCTCACTAACGGGGAAGAACTACGTGCTGGAGTGGCAAGGAGGGGAAATTGGGGGCACAGGGAGATGGTTATTTTCTTCTCCAGTTTGTTATAGTGAAGGATGGGAAACTTGAGCATAGTCTGAACATAGAATAGATGTGAGGAAAGCAGATCTCAAAGAATTCAAAGGAAAGATAAAAAGGATCCCACAGAGTAAAGTATGCCCAGGAAAGATGGGGGATGCTCAGGAATGAAATTCTGAGGACATAAAGGGAAATCATTCCACTGAGGAAGAAAACCAGGCTTTGTTTCAAGAGATCAGTGTAGATATATAGGAAACTCCTAAAGGTGTCTTTGAGAATCAACATTTTTTTAAAAATGCACATATATTAAACTTAACATATATTTCTACCATGTTTAATATATATTGGATTACTTGCCATCTAAGGGATGGCATGGGGGAAGGGGGGTAATGGAAACACAAGGTTTTGAAAGGGTTAATGTTGAAGGATTGTCTTTACATATGTTTTGAAAAATTAAAAAGTTTTAATAAAGAAAAAAATATAATGTAATTGGGAAACCAAAAAAAAAAAAAAAATGCACAGAAGGGGCAGCTAGATGGTACAGTGGACCTGAATTCAATTTTGTCTAGCTGTGTGATTCTGAGCAAGTCACTTAACCCTGATTATCTTGTCCCCAAAAATGCATAGAAGATGTAAGCAAAGCCAGGGAACAAAAAAATTAATATGACACTGTCCTATAAAAATGGAGTCCAAACTCTGAAGGCAAATCACTTTATTTTTCTTGGATTTGTGTATGTGTTTTCTTTTACAACATGATTAATATGAAAATATATTTTGCATGATTTCACATACATAATCAACATATTTCTTGTTGTCTCAATGAGGAGAGAAGAGGCAGGAAGTTGGAAGAGAATTTGGAATTCAAAATTTTAAAAATAAATGCTAAATTTTTTAATATGCAATTGGGATATATTTAATGAAATAAATAAAAATATGTATTTTTTAAAAAAGATAATGTCCTAATGCTAAAAATTAGAATAAGCTGAGGCTGGTAAGGAAAGTTAAGGAAAATAAAAGACAAGATCTTCACCCTAATGAGTGGAAATAGACAGGAGAAGCAAATGGACATCCAAATGTCAGGAGATAGTGGGAAATTATTTAGCCATTCTTGATGTCACCTGGCCCAGATGAATTACAGCCTGGAATATTGAAATAATTGAAAAATGCGATTACCAGGCCACCATTACTGATGTTTGGAAGATCTTGGAACATTATATAGAGAGAATAGAACTTTAGAAAAGGGAAGATGTTGTCCAATTAAAAAACAAACAAACAAACAAAAAAAAGGAAGTGCTTGTAAACCCTGTGCCAGTGAACTTGACTCATTCCTGGGGAGCAGCATAGCTTGGTGTGACATCTTTGTAATCCCTGCCACTAAGGAGAATGAGCCTGGTGGATTGCTTGAGCCCCGGAATTCTGAGCTGTAGTATCTTAGCCTGATTAGGTGCCTTCATTGTTCTGTACCAGCATGGTGAACTCCTGGGAGAAGGAAGGAAGGCAGGGCTGCTGGAGGCCAGCCCAAGTCAGAAACCTTTACCTATCAATAGTGGGCTCAGTGTGGGGAATGGCTACACTTCCATCCTGGGCAAGATAGGGACCCAGATCTCAAAAAAAAAAAAAAAAAAAAAAGATTTCTGGGACAGAATATTAAAGAGATGTTTTGTTAACATATAGAAAAGGTCATGCTACATTAATCTCTTTTTTACTCCTTCCTCTTTCCCTCCCTTCTTTCTTCTCCCTCTCTCCCTTCCTTCCTCCTACTTCTCCCTCCCTCCCTTCCTTCCTCCTACTTCTCCCTCCCTCCCTCCCTTCCTCCTACTTCTCCCTCCCTCCCTTCCTTCCTCCTACTTCTCCCTCCCTCCCTTCCTTCCTCCTACTTCTCCCTCCCTCCCTTCCTTCCTCCTACTTCTCCCTCCCTCCCTTCCTCCTACTTCTCCCTCCCTCCCTTCCTTCCTCCTACTTCTCCCTCCCTCCCTCCCTTCCTCCTACTTCTCCCTCCCTCCCTTCCTTCCTCCTACTTCTCCCTCCCTCCCTTCCTTCCTCCTACTTCTCCCTCCCTCCCTTCCTTCCTCCTACTTCTCCCTCCCTCCCTCCCTTCCTCCTACTTCTCCCTCCCTCCCTTCCTTCCTCCTACTTCTCCCTCTCTCCCTTCCTTTCTCCTACTTCTCCCTCCCTCCTTCTTCTCCCTCCCTCCCTTCCTCCCTCTCCCTCCCTCCCTTCCTCCCTTCCTCCTTCTTCTCCCTCCCTCCCTTCCTCCTTCTTCTCCCTTCCTTCCTTCCTCCTACTTCTCCCTCTCTCCCTTCCTTCCTCCTTCTTCTCCCTCCTTCCCTTCCTTCCTCCTCCTTCTTCCTTCCTTCCTTCTTCTTTCCCCTTCCTTCTTCCCTTCCTTCCTTCCTGGCATACAGGAGCCACCTGATAGTGGCTGCTGGAGGTCCAACCCAAATCTGCAGAATGAATCTCCTCTTGTGAGATGATGATACAAAGAGACTGAGAGGCTATTGCTGTTCTCCAATCTCTCTCTTCTTCCCTCTGCCTCCAATTTATCTCATTCTCAGTCCACAACACCTGTGTCAGCAAAGGCTGTCCTGCAATTCCTTCAGATGTTATGATTCACAGCTGGGGAAGCGCTCGGAGAATTGACCTGTCCCTTAACTCTTCCTTCCTTCCCTCCCTCCTTCCTTCCTTCCTTTCTAACAAAACTATTCTTGTGAAGAAAATGGAAAGGCAGGGATAAGAAGACAATCTATAATTTATAAACTGAGAGCTAGTTGTATACTGTACTGAACAAATAGTCATGAAAGGTTCACAGTCAGTGGGCAATGGAACTAATACCTCCCTATTCCTGGATGTTTTGTGGACATTAATTCATTTCAGTTATCTGACTCTCGATGATCCCTTTTGGAGTTTTCTTGGCAAAGATACTGCAGTGGTTTTCCATTTTCTTCTCCAGCTTATTTTTACAGGTGAGGAACTGAGGCAAACAGGGTGAAGTGATTCGCCTGAGTTACATAGCTAAGTAAGTACCTGAGGCTGTAGAGAATGAATCTTCCTGGCTCCTGGCATAGAGTTCTGCCTGCCCCTCTGAATTTCTATGTGTCTCAGTTTCCTGATAGGAAGAAGGAATTGGACTAGCTAACTCCCAAGATCCCTCTCTAGCATCCAGAATGAGGGACATAATTAAATGGCAAACGTGCTAGACCCAGAGTCAGGAAGATGTGAGTTTAAATTCTGCTTCTCCTACTCCCTACTTTGGGAATAATTATTTAAACAAATGTGCCTCAGTGTCTCTGTCTGTGAAATAATAGCACCTAAATGCCAGTATTTTTGTGAAGATTAAATGAGATATTTGTAATGTGTGTTGCCAAACTTAATACATTATATAAATGCTAACCATCGTCATTATTTTTATTAGGCTATCTTCTGTGTTGGGCTCAGATACGCCATTTTTGGAAAGAGTTAAGTGGGATATAATAAATGTCTTTAAATATTTACAGGCCTGTCATTTGGGAAAATAGATTCAATTTGTACTTGTTAGCTTCAGGGAGCAGAGCAGCACATAGGAATTAGAATGAAGCAAATTGAGGTTTGATGGAAGGAAAAGCTTCATAATAATTAAGGTGATCCAAGAGTTGGCTATCTCTGGAAATAATTAACAATGATAATGATAATTAATCATAGTTAGCACATTAAGGTTTCTGAACCGATAATATCTTATTTGAACTTCATAATGGGTGTGCTGTTATTATCCCCATTTTACAGATGAAGAAACTGAGACAAAGCTAGATGAAGGGACTTTTCCAAAGTCACACAGGTCTTCCTGCCTTCTGGTCTAGCCACAGGGCAACCCAGCTATGAGATAAAATGGGCTCTCCCTGATCAGAGGGTTTCAGGCAGAAATGACCATTTGTCTGGAATAATGGAGCGGTCATTCTTTTTTAGGTCCACTTGACTCCCTGAGATCTTTCCCAAAGCTTAGATTCTCCCAGCCTTTGCTAACTGTTCTAGCACACCCTGCCTCCTCCCCAATTACTTCCCACCCCTAAAACCAGGTCTAAGAAGCCCTGCCCCAAGAAGTAGCTTGATGTATCCAAAGCCAGCTGCCCCCGGGATCTCTCCCATCAGTGTTGGGGACCAGGACACGGCTGGCACCCTGATGAAGCACTTGGGACAGTGATACACTCTGGTAGTGGGTGGCTTTCTAGGAGACCGTTGGGCCTCAGACCAGACTCTCAGAGGGTGAGCAGGGCCTGCAGGATGGACAGTAGGGACCCACAGGCTTAGAGAGGAAATGTCGGCATGGGGTCAGAAAGGAAAAAAGGAAGGACTGAGCCTAGAGGAGGGAAGGACTCCGTTGGGGACTACTGTGGCTGTGGTTGGGCTCGGAGCTGGAGATGAGTGGCAGGTACACTGACCTGGGGAGGGCTCAGGGGTGCAGTACAGCCAGATGTACCATAACCACACCCTAACCAACCCAGGTCGGGCATATGAGAGAGAATGGGGGGGGCTACACTTCCCCGTGTCCTGGGGGTCTCAGATTCTGTACAGGAGAATTGATGGACAGTTACTGGGCATGATGTACTGGAGCTGAACGGACCCTTTACTGAACTCCGTTCCTTCCCTCTCCTTCCTCCTCAAATCCATCAGCAAATGAATGAACAAATCAATTAAACCACCAATGTAGCCAGCTGTCGTCTCCAGAAGCTGCTGGATCACTCTCTGGGAAGAGATCTGCTGTGTCTACTCAAATCTTTCAGACAGATTCTTCTTCCTGTAGTGAACCGTTGTCTCCAGGCAGTTGCTATTAACTCTTGTCCAGAGAAGTGACTTCCCTTCCTGCAGAGAGCTGCGTCAAGCCAGATTTAGTGCAGAGTCTTCTCCTCTTTGACTCTTGTCCTTCTCCAGTCCAATCTGCTCTCCAGGCCCAATGTTGTCTCTTTTATCCTCCCAGAGAATGGGCGTGGGATAATGCAAGGGCTTCTGGGAAGAACCACTTCAGCCAATGAGCTTGCTCCTTCTATCAAGTCAACCTGAGTTCTCACCTTGTAATTGTCCAGACAACCTGAATTCTCACCTTGTCACTGTCCAGACAACCTGAGTTCTCACCTAGTAATCCTAACACACCAAGAGTGACATACTGTACAGGGTAGGGTGCTGGGCTTGGAACTATAAAGGCCTGGGGGCAAACCCTTACTGAAAAGTGAGGAGGCTTAGTGAAACCACCCCGAATTCTGAGCCCAGAATTTCCCGCCTCATGACTCTGCAGCCCGCTGGGGCTCCAGAGTCACCTTCTTCCATCCTGTAACCTCACCTTCTGCTCCTCTCTACAATCTTTCAGCTTAGTGAGCCAGAACCCCCGGCCCCTGCAATTTATCTCCTTCCTCTACCCTTATTTGAAAAGGATGGAAAATGAGGCTGGACCCAGGACTTCTGACACCCAGTGAAAAAGTCTCATGGGGCAGCTAAGGGTGCAGTGGAGAGAGCGCCAGCCCTGGGGTCAGGAGGACCCGAGTTCAAATCCAGCTTCACTTAACACGTCCTGGCTGTGTGACCCTGGGCAAGTCACTTAACCCCAATTGCCTAAGCAAAAAAGACTCCACTCCCTCTTCAAACCTGTGTCTAGTTTCAGCCGCTTGGTGGGAATGGGATCTTGTCCCTGGGATGACGGGCGATCAAAGAACTGGGAGGGGGGAGATTCTCCAATCCAATCCCAAAGGCACAGCTCAGAATCCAGGCTGAGCAGGTTCGGGCTTGTGTGGGACGGCAGGACCCTCCCTCAGACATACCATTGAGAGGCATGTCGAGGTACAGACAGAAAGTTATTTTTATTTAGAGTCTCAGGAAGCAGGGGGTCCAACACTGAGTCTAAAGAGGAAACTCAGTGCTTGGAGGCACAAAACCCACAAAAACCAAGGTTAGGGAAGTACCGGCTCCTCCTGGTCTGCGGGAATAAGGAAGTTCTCGGCCTTTCTGCAAGGTACTTTCACAAAGGCTTTACAGGAATAGGTTGTCACATTGGCATTTTGCAAGGTCTGATAGTAGCATTATTGTGAAGGGTTTAGTAATCTTATTTCTGAGAAATAGAAACAGGCTCTCAGACTTTAATTATTTTAATAAACTTTTTCTGGGAGCCTTCCTACATCTATATCTATATCTATATATTTCACTCAATTCCTCCCCTTTTATTTGGTAATGGAAGTTTCCCAAGATGGTTCAAATTCATTTTCTGTAGTGATACTTCACTTTCTATCCACCCATTCCCCCATCCACCTCTATCCCCCTCCCCATCCTCTGGTATCCAAGGGGGACTTCCAAGTCTGTCCTGGCACGTGGGCCAGCTTCCTGATACTTCGGTTACTTCTTTCACTACTCATCCATTGTCATCACTCTGCATACAACAATTGGATAGATTAAGTTTCCCACAAACACCTCCTTCTTCTGCTAACAGATAATAATCTAAAACCAGCCTGTGTCCCTGCCGGGCTTAGTCCTTATTCTCTAGAGGGCGAGGGGCTTCCCCTTGGTCCAAGGCAGCTGGGTCTCCAGGCCGGTTTGGTGAGCTGCCTCTGGATTTCCTGATTCATCCTTTCCTCTGTCCCTGAGAAGGAGGATGCCGGGGGCATGGAAATCCCCGGTATTTCTGAGGCCCTAGCCAGGGATTGCAGGATCTTGGGTCCCCTGGTCTCCTGGTCTGAATCAGTATGTCCCACTCGCCCAAACCTTGGAATAATTTGTTCAAGGAGGATATCGACCATGGCTGAAGCTGTCAAAGGGGACGGGCCTCTACCAGGATGTCAGATGGTCCACTGTGACCACCAGATAATGTACGCACGGGGGGAGGGGGGGGCAACTCGGTGACGTGCACCTGTCTGCTTAGGAAAGGCCTGACACCCGGAGGCCGTCCGCCCGGTGTGGCTCGTCAAGGGGCTGCTGTATTTGTCCTGACAGACAAGGCAGCCGTCCGCCATATTGCATCACACGGGCTCTGGACATCCCAGTGACGGCCCCGGTGTCCGTATTGGAGCACGTGTCTCATACCTGCCTTGGTCAGCACCCTCTGCCATCAGGCAAGAACCAGTGGCCCCAAGTGTCCTCCCCGGCTCCAAGAACCCGAAGCTTCTGCTTCTCATCTGGGATGGGGGATGGCAGAGGTCTATGGGGGGCAGAGCCGGTGTGACCCCCGCCATTTCCTGGGGATCAGTGGGACCCCTCCCCCGCCAGCTTTGCCCCCTCCTCTGCCATGGGTTCCTTTGGCCTCGGAGGCACTCCCGAGCAGATGCCCTTTCCCAGGGCACACCTCAGCTAGCAGGGCCGCAGGTGCCAGCTCGGCGTGGATCCAGCCGCTTTCATCCTTCACTCACTGTGTCCCAAACAGTTCACTGCCCTTTCTACAAACTGCAGCTTCTCTTGGGACATTTCCTGCCCCAGGAAATTCGGCCCTGACAGTGCTTTGTGCTTAGGATCCCCCTCTCTCCCTCCATCACCTCTTCTCACATATACCTCTGCAGTCAGGATCCCAATGGCGTCTGACTCCAGCCATCAGTCCCCTGTGATTATCCGTCTCTGGCCAGAAATTGGGCACAAGCTGCACCTTTGATGCCTGCTCTGCCTCAGGGCCTGCGGGTCCCTTCCCCACATTTCCTTCTCCCTGCCCCAAGGAGCTCTGGCTGCCGGGTGGGCCGCTCTCCTTTCTCTCGCCTAATTGCCGGAGCCTTGTGGGTGCTTTTGGGGAATGGGTCCCCAGCACCTGTGATTATGCGTCCTTCAGATCCCGCACATGTGGTCTGGTGCGGGGTTATTGCCGTCCCCCCCCGGGCTATCAGGTATTTTGGGGGGCACCTTCTCCCCCATTAACAAATACACAAGCTGCCGACACACCCAGTTTTCAGGGGAGCCAAACTCGGCCAGTTACTCTCCCTCCTGGATTCTGGTTGCCCCAGACAAAGCGACAACACTTGGTCCTTTTCTTTTTACTCTTCCCTTTATATTTCCGGATCCTCCCAGTTTTGAAGCACTTCCCCAGAGGACTAAGGGTGGTATTCCCTGCCCCCCATCCTGACTTCGCTTTCCCCAAGGACCGACCAGGCTTGGGAAGGTCTCCCTTACACCCGCCGTCACCAGAGCGTCCCCAGAGAGCCCTCCCCCGGGGTCGGAGCAGTCCCAATGACCTCACGCTAGGCCCACGGCTGACCCAGCCCATAGACCCCCGGGCCCACCTCGGGCCACGCGTGCAGATGTTCCATCGCTGGGGCCCTCAGGAGGGTTTAGATCTCCTCCAGTTCCCTCTATACTGAGCTCCCGTCGGGGCCTCTGGGAGGGAGGCCGCGCTCTCAGTCAAAAGCCGCGGATCAATCGGCCCAAGGGCACCTGCTCTTGATCTGAGACCACCCCGTCTCCCCGAAGACCACCGATCCCAGACAGGCCCCCAACTGGGTGGACAGCAGGGCCCTCCCTCAGACCGACCACTCAGAGTGGTCAGAGACCACAGACAGAAAGTCCCTTTATATAGAGTCTTGGGACGCCGGCGGTCCAGCACTGAGTCCAAAGGGGAAGCTCAGTGCTCGGAGGCCCCGGGACAGACGTTGTCACCAGGCTTTTATCCTCAAAAACCACAAAACCCACAAAAACCACGTATTTCCCTAACCCGCCTCCTCCTTGTCGAGGGAATAAGGAAGGCCGTGGCCTTTCTGCAGGGTACAGCAAAGGCCTTACAGGATAGGACTGACACAAAGGCATTTTGCAAGGTCTGATAGTAGCATTATTGTGAAGGGTTTAGAAATCTTATTTCTGAGAAATGCTCTCAGACTTTAATTATTTTAATAAACTTTTTCTGGGAGACTGCCTATATATATATATATATTTTACTCAGGCAGGAGGCTGGGCAGGCTCGGGATGGAGGCTGGGCAGGTTCACAGGAGGCTGGGCTGGCTCGGGATGGAGCCTGGGCTGGCTTGGGGATGGAGGCTGGGCTGGCTTGGGATGGAGGCTGGGCAGGCTCAGGATGGAGGCTGGGCAGGCTTGGGTTGGAGGCTGGGCAGGTTCACAGGAGGCTGGGCAGGCTTGGGGATGGAGGCTGGGCTGGCTCGGGATGGAGGCTGGGCAGGCTCGGGATGGAGGCTGGGCTGGCTCAGGATGGAGGCTGGGCTGGCTCAGGATGGAGGCTGGGCAGGCTTGGGTTGGAGGCTGGGCAGGTTCACAGGAGGCTGGGCAGGCTTGGGGATGGAGGCTGGGCTGGCTCGGGATGGAGGCTGGGCAGGCTCGGGATGGAGGCTGGGCAGGCTCGGGTTGGAGATTGGGCAGGCTCGGGATGGAGGCTGGGCAGGCTCGGGTTGGAGATTCGGCAGGCTCGGGATGGAGGCTGGGCAGGCTCGGGTTGGAGATTGGGCAGGCTCAGGGATGGAGGCTGGGCAGGCTCAGGATGGAGGCTGGGCAGGCTCGGGATGGAGGCTGGGCAGGCTCGGGTTGGAGATTCGGCAGGCTCGGGATGGAGGCTGGGCAGGCTCGGGTTGGAGATTGGGCAGGCTTGGGGATGGAGGCTGGGCAGGCTCAGGATGGAGGCTGGGCAGGCTCGGGGATGGAGGCTGGGCTGGCTCGGGGATGGAGGCTGGGCAGGCTCTGGTTGGAGATTGGGCAGGCTCGGGGATGGAGGCTGGGCAGGCTCGGGGATGGAGGCTGGGCTGGCTCGGGGATGGAGGCTGGGCTGGCTCGGGGATCGGGGCTGGGCAGGTTCACAGGAGGCTGGGCAGGCTCGGGATGGAGGCTGGGCAGGCTCTGGTTGGAGATTGGGCAGGCTCGGGGATGGAGGCTGGGCTGGCTCGGGGATGGAGGCTGGGCAGGTTCACAGGAGGCTGGGCAGGCTCGGGGATGGAGGCTGGGCAGGTTCACAGGAGGCTGGGCAGGCTCGGGGATGGAGGCTGGGCAGGTTCACAGGAGGCTGGGCTGGCTCGGGTTGGAGGCTGGGCTGGCTCGGGGATGGAGGCTGGGCTGGCTCGGGGATGGAGGCTGGGCTGGCTCGGGTTGGAGGCTGGGCTGGCTCGGGTTGGAGGCTGGGCTGGCTCGGGTTGGAGGCTGGGCTGGCTCGGGGATGGAGGCTGGGCTGGCTCAGGATGGAGGCTGGGCAGGCTCGGGGATGGAGGCTGGGCTGGCTCAGGATGGAGGCTGGGCAGGCTCGGGGATGGAGGCTGGGCTGGCTCAGGCGGGAGGCTGGGCTGGCTCGGGTTGGAGGCTGGGCTGGCTCGGGTTGGAGGCTGGGCTGGCTCGGGGATGGAGGCTGGGCTGGCTCGGGATGGAGGCTGGGCAGGCTCGGGGATGGAGGCTGGGCTGGCTCGGGGATGGAGGCTGGGCAGGCTCGGGATGGAGGCTGGGCTGGCTCGGGATGGAGGCTGGGCAGGCTTGGGGATGGAGGCTGGGCAGGTTCACAGGAGGCTGGGCAGGCTCGGGATGGAGGCTGGGCAGGTTCACAGGAGGCTGGGCAGGCTCGGGATGGAGGCTGGGCTGGCTCGGGGATGGAGGCTGGGCAGGCTCGGGATGGAGGCTGGGCAGGCTTGGGTTGGAGGCTGGGCTGGCTTACAGGAGGCTGGGCCCGTCCCTCAGAGCTCTGGTAAGTTTCACCCTGGGAGAGACAGGGGAGCCGGCCATTCAGAGGGGGAGGCGGGCAGAACCCAGGGAGGCTTTCACTTCCTGGGCCAGGCCGCCCCGTCCAGGCCTGACAGAAGCTGTGACTGTCCCCAGCGACCCAGGACCGGACATGGAGAAGGCCCCGGGGCTGCTGCTGCTGCTGCTTCTGGGCGCGGCGCCCGGCGGGGGCTCGGAGCTCAGGGAGAGGGCCCGCGCCCTCATGGAAGCCCACCCGCTCATCGACGGGTACGTCCCCGCCCCCTCTCCCCCTGACACAGAGGGTACCGAGGCCGAGCTGGCCCCCGCCAGGAAGGCCCGGGCCCACGGGCCCAGCTGTGAGACCCTGCCCGGCCTCAGCTTCCCCATCCATACAATGGAGCCCTGCAGGGCCCAGGCAGCCGAGGGCCACATGAGGTGACATCTGCCCTGCGCTTTGCACAGCGTGGAGCAATAAGTAGACGCTGGCTGTTTGTTATCATCTTACCCCCATTTTATGGCTGAGAAAACCAAAGGTGGCAACGTGCAGTCCCTTCTTCCACCCTGGGAAGGACAGTGGGGGGTTGGCGCCCCCTTTTCTGATAACCCCACCGCTCTTCGAGAGCGTCTGCCGGCCACGGCTTTTGGGGACTCCAGGCCTACCCACAAGTCCTCCGTGACCTTGACCTCCTTCCCCCACTCCTGCTTCCCTGCCCCAGCCACCTCTGACCTTGGCGGGTGACCTTTGCACTCTGCCCCCTGACCCGAGGCTCTCTCTCCTCCAGCCATAATGACCTTCCCGGGATCCTGAAGTGGTTCTATCACAACCAGCTCCACAATCTGAACCTGAGAACCTTCAGCCAGGGCCAGACCAACATCCAGAAGCTCCAGGCGGGAATGGTGGGAGCCCAGGTATGCCCCCGAGCACGGCCCCTCAGCCAGCAAACAGCAGGAGCCTCATAAATGCTTGTCCTGGGATTCCCGGAAGGAGCCTGCAGACACCGGGCCCAGCCCCTGGTAACTTGCCCCAGGCGGGGTTTGGAACAGCGTCTCCTAGTGGGTGGGAGGCGCCATGCTCCGGCTCCTGCCAGAATGGAGGACCGCTGAGAAGGAGCCGGGTGTCCCCCGACTTAACGGCCGTTTGCGGTTTGTTCTGTTAAGATTCAGTTTTATTTTCATTTCTGAACCTCTTCCCTCCTGCCTCCTGGACCGCCTTGCTGCCCCTTAAAAACAAACAGTCCACAAAATCCCCAATCAAAGGGCTGCTCAGAGGCCCTAAAGCTAAGTAGTTTCACAATTGTTCTCCTTATTCTGTTCAATTGATTCTGCAATCAAATCCCCCGTTCTCTGAAACTATCCCCTTCTTCACTTTTACATTTAACTTTATTTCACTTCTCCATTTTGCATTTAATTTTTATTTCATTTTCCCTCAATTTCAATTTTTTCTCATGTAAATAAAAATTTTTAACATTTTAAAAAATTTAAGTTCAAATTTCTCTTTCTCTCCCCTCTTCCTTCTTTGAAAGGGCAAACAACTTGATATAGATTGTACACATGCAGTAAAATGCACAACAACATGCCAAACATTTCCACATCAGCCACGTTGCAACAGAAAAAACAGACCAAAAAAAGAAAAAAGTGAGGGCCCGACGGAACAGCGGCTGGATTCCGAGTCCTGAGTCCAGACCCAGTCTCACAGAATTCCTAGCGGCTGACCCTGGCCAGGCCCCTTCTTTGTCTCCAGTTTGTAAAATCCGAGGCAGGTCCTTCCAGCTCCGGAATCCAAGCTTTTCCTCTTCTAGGAGGAAGTACTCATTGTCTCGTCACAGTCCTCGTTGTCAGCATTTCATGCAAAACACCTATTCATATTTTTTGACAATTTGTCAATTGGTGAATGGCTCTTTTTTCTTATAAACTTGCTAAAAAGATTCCCGCTCTCCCCCTCCATTTCCCACTTCTCCAATTTCAGGTATATTAGATTTATTTGTGCAAAAACTTTCAAATTTTATGCAATCAAAATTGGGGTTAGGTTGTGAAGAACTTAAAGCCAAGCAGGGGGATTTATCTCAGAAGCCATAGGGAGTCCCTGGATTTTGCTGCGCAGAGGGGTGAAGTGGCCAGATCTGAGTTTTGACAGCTTTGTGGAGGATGGATGGAAATCCGAGGCAAGGAGGCCAGTTGTGACAGGGAAGGGCTACGAGCAAAGTGCTGACGGTGTGAACTGTGACAGGGATGAGTTCTTATCTCCCAGAGAGAGGAAAATCATGGAGGACCCAGCACTCAAGGATGCTCAAACCTTAGGGGATTGCACTCCTGGTCTTCTGCTGCTGATTGTTTTTTATTGTTGCAATATAATAATTATGTAATAATAATATTATTATTACAATATTTATTCTCCTGTGCCTCCTTATTCCCCAGACTCAGATTCTAGGTTAAAGGCCAGAAACGGGAGGAAGGAGACGAGGCTCAGGGAGGGTTCATCCCAGACCCCGAGTCTCATGTCTTGTATCTCCCTCAGTTCTGGTCGGCCTACGTCCCCTGCCAAACTCAGGACAAAGATGCTTTGCTCCTGACTCTGGAGCAGATTGATGTCATCAAGCGTATGTGCAATGCTTACGAGGAACTGGAATTCGTGACCTCGGTGAAAGGTTATTCCCCTTGGGGAAAGGGATGGGGCCCACCTCCCAGCCCCCAGAGGCCCTTCTCAGCCTCTGCTCAAAGCTCTGAGCCGTCCCCTTTCCCCTCTTACCCTAATGCCCACCTGATGCAGGAGCCAGTGTGCAGACAGATTCCCCAGATAAGCACCTCAGCCAGTGTGTAACCATGCGCTCACCTCGAGAAGTCTTAGGCACTCTGCAGGCTCTGGGGGCAAACCCAGCACCTCTGAAGAATCAGCTCCAGGGGGCTGGTGGGGATGGAGGGTGGGCTTCTCACAGCCACTGGCTGCCACAGCCTGAGAGCCTGAGAAAGGGCTAGGATGATAGGAAGCTTCCTCCCCTCCCCTCCCTTCCTTCTCATCTCCTTTCCAAGATAGCAACAGGACTCCCTGTTCCTTCTCCCACCCCCAGAGCTTAATGAGACTCGAAAGTTGGCTTGCCTGATTGGGGTGGAAGGTGGCCACTCCATGGACGGAAGCGTAGCCGTCTTGAGAACATTCTATGACCTTGGAGTGCGCTACATGACTTTGACACATTTCTGTAACACACCCTGGTAAGGATGAAACATTTTCTTTTTTTTTTTTTTTTTTTTTTGGGGGGGGGGAGAGGGATTCCTACTAAATTCCATTTTCCAATTAACAGGCTTTCATTTTCTCTCCTTCCCACCCAATTTTAAAGAAAAAACAAATTCCTTGGAACACACATACAGAATTAAACAAACCAAATTCCCACATTGGCCATGTCCAAAAATGTGTCTGCTTACGTGTTTTGTGTCCCGTCCCTCTCTGTCGGGAGCGGGTAAGTCAGATCGTCATCAGTCCTCCACAATCGCGAGTGGTCACTGCATTAACCACAGTTCTTGATTCTTTGACCATTTTATATCTTTATAATGCAGCCGTTATTCTACAAACTGTTCTCCTGGTTCTAGAGCCTGGGAATTCTGAAGAACGTGAGGGTATAAAATGGGCGTCTTTGTAGGGCTAACTTAGGGCTTCTGAGATGGAGGGCGTGCTGGATCCAGTCCAATCTTGGAACGGGTGGGAAGACCAGGGTAGACAGAGAGCTCTGAGGCTCCATACTTTCCCATATTGGCCCCAGGTTCTAAGAAACTTTTCAAAAATTTAGTAGACTCATGTTTGACATATATAGAATTACCTGCCATCTAGGGGAAGAGATGGAAGAAGGGAGGGAAAAATTGGAACACAACCTTTTGCAAGGGTTAATGCTAAAAAATTATCCATGCATATGTTTTGAAAATAAAAAAGCTTTAATAAAAGAAAGAAAAAAGGAAACCACAAATTAATATTAAAAATAAAAACTTAGTAGACTTTCTTTTTTTAATTTTTTTTTTTCCTTAGTAGACTTTCTCTTTTAGAGGAAGTTTTTACTTCTCATGTGGGTGAATGGGTTGAATGTTCAAAGTTGGGAGATCCTGACTCGTGCCTATTACAGCTAATTTACTTTATTTTTCTGCTGTCTTACAGGGCAGAGAGCTCCTCGAAGGGTCTACATCACTTTTACCCATATATTAAGGGACTAAATACCTTTGGGGAGGTAAGAGGTCTTAGAATGTAGTGGGAGGTCGGGTGCCCCGAGTCTCAGAATAAGAAAAGATCATCCAACCGTTTCCAGAGCCCACCTCCCATCTACAATCTCCACTAGTGGTTGTATAGATCCTTCCTGAAGACCTCTAGGGACAGGGAACTCACAGCTTCCAGAGGCACCTGGAACAACTTTTAGGTAGATAGGCTCTTTGGGAAGATGTTTCTTAGCTCGAGCTGAAGTCTTCCTCTCTGTACCTTTTGCTTCTATTTGCTCTCTGGTACCAAGCAGGATAAAGCTAGCTCTTCTTCCCCTGAATAGTCCTTGAAGAGAGATCATATCCTTCCTCTCCCCCCAGGCCTTTTCTTCATGGGAAATGCTCCAATTCCTTCAGCAGATCTGTGCATTGACTCATCTCCACATCCCCTTTGCCACCCTAGTTCTTGTTGTCCAGGGACTCCATGATCCTCTCCTGAAGGCATTTCCTTGCTCCTTGGCCTAAAATTAATTTCATTTTGCTCTCTCCAACCCTACTGGCTTCCTTCATTGATCCTGCTGCCCCAGAAAGTGATAAAGGAAATGAACCGTTTGGGCATGATGGTGGACCTCTCCCATACATCGGTCGCTACGGCCAGAAAGGCAATGATTCTGTCTGAGGCTCCAGTGATCTTCTCCCACTCGTCCGCCTTCTCAGTGTGCAACAATGCCAGAAATGTGCCAGACACCCTCCTGAAGCAGTTGGTGAGAACCCTGCCAAGTATCAGGCCGGGAACACTTTGAGCCCCTTCCTTCCATCCCTAAAACTCCTCAAAGCCCCCAAGCCTCGTTACCCTTACTAGGGTTCTTGCAGAAGTCCCAGAGCACCTACTGAGCACCCACCCCTTGCAGGTTCACCTTCCACTCCAAGCAGGCAGGGCAGCTTTTGGCTCTCCTTGAGCTCTAGGGATGGGAGAGGAAGGGACAGTCCATCACAATCCATCACCAAGCCAGGTATCCCCAGGGTGAACAAAGGACCATGCAGATCCCCAGGACTGAAGAGCATATGACCTAAAGTTAGTGTGTTTCTTAGAGGGTACCAGAATCCCTCCTCTTCTTTTTACATACGAGGAAATTGTAGCAGAGAGGGGTTAAGGAAGGGAACAATTTTGAGGGTACCGCAGAGCACCCCACCCTGCTGCCCACAGACCCTTCCCCTCCTCCAGTTTCTAGCCTACTTGAAGTGTTCAGTTTCCATCCTTTAGAAGGAGAATGGAAACAGAGGATGGGTGGGATGTGGGGAATGGGAAGCTTGGCTCTCTGTAGGAGTTATAAGAGGATGGGAGACAGGAATAATGGGAAGGGATCAGAGAGAAGGAGAGAGATGGGGAGAGGTGGAGAGACACAGACAGATAAAGGGAGAATAATGGGAAAGCATGAATGGTCTTGAGCTGCTCCAGGCAACCTCACTGGCTGCTCTGTGCTCTTGTGTCTGCTTCTGCAGAAGAGGAATGGCGGCATTGTGATGGTGACCTTCTCCGTAGGTGTGATTCAGTGTCAGCTGTTGGCCAACATCTCCACAGTAGCAGGTGAGGGACAAATCCCTGCCCTCCTCCTCCTTCCCCCCCCCCCACCTAGAGGTGGGTGAGTGGGTGGCAAGGAGTGTATCCAGGACAGAGGAAGCGAATGAACTTCCATCTTCCCCCTTTACTGAGAACCTGGTACTCTGTTCCTTAGATCACTTTGACCATATAAGGAATCTTATTGGAGCCGAGTACATGGGCATTGGAGGAGATTATGATGGTGTTGGCAAGTAAGTATTTGATTTTTCTTTCCTTGGAGTTAACTATGTGGTGGGGCCCAAACATTGATTGAATGTCTGCTGTGTCCCAGATACTGCTAAGTGCCAGGGATTCAAAAAGAAGAAGCCTAGATCTTGAGCTTAAAGACCATTTTATAGATGGCAAAACAGATCTGTAAAAGTTTAAGTGACTTTTTGAAGTTCACACAGGTAGAGGTGGAAGAGCTAGGATTTGAGGCCACATTTGAATTTATGATGAGTCTCCCTGACTCCAGGCCCAGTACTCTATCTACCGCACCACCAGCTATATCACCTACTCAGTCTCAATGAATGGTTACCTGTTATAATGATGATACATATAGGCAATGTAGACTTGAGCAGCTATTCTGTAGGATGGTCTGTCCCCTGATTCTCACACAACAGGTTTGAGCCTGGAGAAAATGGGAAAGTTGAATGTAAAACTTTCTAAATCCTGCTACGAGTCCCCATGCTACAGGTCTCCAAAAATTCTTCCTCATCTGGGTAATGTAGCTGGATCAGTGTCCCTAGAGAAAAGAGAATTTTTGGAGTGAAGGAAGAGGAAAGAGAAAGCTGTGTCTACGTGGGCTTCATCTACCTTCCTCAGTGGTTTTCTTTGGAAAGGGTCATAATTGGCCCTTTTCAGAAAGGCTTCTATTACAGGAAAGGTCAATCAATAGCAAGCATTTGCTGAATTGTTGGAATTCAGAGGGGGGTGGGACTGTGGACTAGCAATCAATACCTCTCTAAGAAAGTCTTTTTTGGCTTGGGTGGAAGTTGGATGGGACATTGGTGGAAATTGTTCACTCACAGATTTCCAGAAGGCCTGGAAGATGTCTCCAAATACCCTGCTTTGATTGAGGAGCTGATGAGACGGGGCTGGAGTGATAAGGAACTGCAGGGTCTTCTTCGAGACAACCTCCTGAGAGTCTTTCAGAAAGTGGAACAGGTGATGTTTAAACACTAAAGCTGCCATCTTGGTTTCTCAATGGAGCTTCCCCATTAGGTCTCTACAAAGGGCTCCCCTAAGGCTGGATTGCCCCCTCATGCCTTTAGATGGAGGAGCAAGGAAAGGACCAGAACCTAAGTAAAAGCAGTTAGACAGAAACTTTCTTAGTCTATTATATCCTATGTCTCAGTGTAGCATTTTTGCCATTTAGCCTTGGCCATTTTGAGAGAAAGGTTAACCTTGTCATAGATTACTTCTCTGGCCTGGATGTACCCGCTCCTGTTGACCCTGTGTCAGTATCATTCCCTACACCCTATTTGTAATGGTTGGGGTGCCACTTACTAATAATCCCTCTCCTTAGGTGCGGCAACAGAGCAAGAGCCAGAGACCCAGTGAAGTACTGCTTTCTGAAGTACCAACAGATAATAAGTGTCGTTCAACTTTCCAGCAACTGATAAAACTGAAGCCACTTTGGAATGGACAGCCTTTCCTGGGCCCAGCTCTGCATCTCACCTCCTTTGCCCTTGTTCTTATATCCTTAATTGGGCAGCTCTTCCTCTGAGATGGAAGGTTGGGGAGATCAGAACAGAGCTGAAGCCTTCGGTTTTGGCCCTTGGAAGATGGACCTTGGTCTGATTTAGGGGGACAACCGTATCCTCCTTTCCCCTTCTGGTACCCCTCTACTTCCTGGCTAGGTTATTGTTCCCATTTAGAAATGGAGGCCTGTCAGATATTGCCTCCTCACCTGCAGCCTTCTTTTCTAGTGGTCAATAAAATTTCCAATTTTCCTGAGAACCAGACTCATCTGCTGGGAGCCTCAGGGTGAAGGTAGGGAGGATAGTAGTGATGGTACCGAACCCAAGCAGTTTGCAAATTATTGTCCCAAGTCCTCCAGACTCAGATCCAATCCCCTATCTTGGTATTACATAATTTCCAGGAGCACTTATGATTAGTAACTCCCTTTTCTTGAAAAGCCAGGGATGCAGCTTTGTTTCCCCCTCCTAGCAGAAACTCTGATGAAGGGAAATCAAAACCTGTCTATCTTCTCTGCTTCCTACCCCTTAACTAGGACAGAATGTCTCTAGACCAATAATTCAAGCAGGAGAGCCAACAAATAATGGGACCATGAAGGATTGTGGAGACTCAAGTTCTCATCATGTTCACCCCTCAAACTGACCTTCTCTGAACTGACTCAGATGCCTCTGGAGTTCTGGAGTTTGCATCACATATTCCAGTTCAATGGCATCTTATTCCATTAACATTTACTTTCTATTTGGAAGTAAAGGTCTGATTTTTTTTTAGCCCTAAATTTAGCATCATAGCATCTTATCAGCAATTCATATCTTATAACTTGCTTTTCCTTCTCTCCCTCCTTTTTCCCTTCTGAGTTTTTCATTATTTCTAGACCCCCGTTCTGAATTCCAATGAGAAAATTTATACATTTTCCCCTGAAAAAATTATACATAATCCCCTAAGATTAGGTAGGACATTGATTTCTATCCAACAATCTTTACTCACTAGCCTAAGCCAAATGAGTAAGAATAAATTTATTGAAAATAATTTGAAAATCTGTGTCTTCTCTATTATTTTCTAGTTTATACTCAGTGTGGTAATGGTGAATCTACAAGCAGACCCTGGGTCTCTTTGGCTAGATATGGAGGGAAGGAGGATGGCTTATTTGCTGGATAATCTCTCAAAGAAACAGAATTAGGGCTTGATCCAAGGTCCTGAGGAAAGGCTAGGGAACTAGATTTCTTTATGTCCTACCAAGATCAGCCTGGCATCTGGGAGGGAGAAGAACATTCTATTATGAGTTTCATTATAGGTTCTGAAGGAATTCCTGTCCTAGACTAGCTGTGGTGGAAAAGGGAAGCCCAGGATCCAGGAATCATGGAAGGAAAAGGGAAAGTTTCAATCTGGGTCAGAGCCCTCCCTCAGTGCCAGACTGGATATTTACTGCCTCCAGACCAAGTTTCTCTATTTCTGTACCCAAATTAGATGGCACTGAGCTCACTCATATTCAGTTAACTGGATGATCAGTTATCCAAAGACTTCCTTTGGATGTCATTGAAAGAAGGAATTCTGGTAATCATTGAAGTTAATCATTAACAGCTGTCTATTCGGATCTAGAAAGAAAGTAAAAAAAAAAAAAAAAAAAACTGAGAAGGAAAACAAAAATGCAAGCAAACTATAACAGAAAGAGTGGAAATGCTATGTTGTGGGCCACACTCATTTCCTATAGTTCTCTCTCTGGGTGTAGCTACTTCTCTTCATTACTGAACAATTGGAGCTTTTCCAGCACTTTTTCTTGCCTCCCTGGCACCAAATGGAATTCCTCACATGGGTTTTAAGATAACTATGAAGGAAGCGGGGAAAGGGGTTTAATAGATTCATGAACATAGACACAGTTCCAGGATGGCTCCGTGGAAAAGGGAAGGGGAGGGACAATGGGAGAAACTAAGGCAATGAAAAAGACACAAAAATATTACTAAAAACTGTATTAAAAAAAAAAAAAGCTTTAAGTTGTAGAGAAGCAGATGTATTCATACATTGTTGGTAGAACTGATAATTGGTAGAATCTTTTGGGAAGGTATTTCAATTCTCTTCCCCCATGCCCATTCACTGTAAAAAAGGTTCAAAAGTAAAATGTAACCAACATGTGAGTAATCAATGGGGATGAGATAAAAGGGAAGGATTGTGTCACTGAGAGATTCCCAGCCAGGATTCTATGCAGACAATTACAGAACAGCATAGGAGCTATGACTGGAGACTGAAGCAATAGGTGCAGGCTGAGCCACAAGGAGAGAGAGTGAGGGACACTCAGTGAGTGAGAGGGAAAGGGAATAAGGGACATTCAGGGTCTCGTATCCAAGTAGGAGGGAAAGGATATATAACATCAGGCAGCTTAAGTTGAGTCAGCTTACTCCACAGTGAAAAGTAAGGTTCACCCCTAAGGGAATGGCATCTCTAGTATAAAGTTGTCAGTTCTACTTGATTATGTGAAATTCAAAGGGTTTTGTACACACAAAATCAATGCAGCCAAAATTAGAAGGGAAGCAGGAAACAGGAGGAAAAAAACTTTAAGTAAATTTCTCTGAAAAAGGTCTTCTTTCTCAAATATATAGGGAATAAAGCTAAATTTATGGAAAAAAAACCACTCAATTGGCAAATGATCACGGGTTATACACAGGAGTTTTCAAATGAAATTAAAGCTAAAAATAGTCACATAAAAATATTCTAAATCACCACTGATCAGAGAAATGCAAATTAAATCAATTCTGAGGTACCACCTCACACTTACTGAGAATGTTAACATGACAGAAAAGGAAAATGGTAAATCCTGGAGAGGATATGGAAAAATAGGCATATTAATGTGCTATTTGTGAAGCTATGTATTGGTACAACCAAATGGAACTATGCCCAAAAGGTATAAAACTGTATATATCCTGTGACCCAGCAATAATACTACTAGGTCTGTATCCTAAGGAAATCAAAGAAAAGGGGGAAAGGACCTAAATATACAAAAAACATTTATAGAAGCTCTTTTTAAAATTTTTTATTTTATTTTTAATTTATGAAATAAAACAAGTATTTTTAGCTTTTTATTTTCAAAAAAATATATAAGCATAATTTTCAATATTCACTCTTGTAAAACCTTTTGTTCCAAATTTTTTCTCCCTCTTTTCCCCTTTAGATTTAGACAGCAAGTAATGCAATATATGTTAAACATGTGTAATTCTTCTATACACATTTCCACAATTATCATGCTGCACAAGGCAAACCAGATCAAAAAAAGAAAAAAAAAATAAGAAAGAAAACAAAAAAACAAGCAAAAACAAAAAAGGTGAAAATTATATGTTGTGAACCCTACAGTCCTTTTCTGGATACACATGGCTCTTTCCATTACAAGCCTACTGGAATTGTCTTGGATCATTGTATTGCTGAGAAGCGCCTCATCTATCAGAGCTGATCATCACATAATCTTATTGTTTGTTATTGTGTACAATGATCTCCTGATTCTGCTTGCTTTACTCAACATCAGTTCATATAAGTTTCTCCAGGCCTCTCTGAAATCATCCTGCTGAGCATTTCTTATAGAACAATAATATTCCAAAACATTGATATCATAAACTTATTCTCTAATTGATGGGTATCCACTCAGTTTCCACTTCCTTGCCACTACAAAAGAGGGCTGCTACAAACAATTTTGCACATGTGGGTCCTTTTTCCTTTTTCATGATCTCTTTGGAATACGCTGGACCAAAGCCTTTTGGGAATAGTTCCATTTTGCTCTCCAGAATGATTGGACCAGTTCAGAACTCCACCAACAATGTATTAGTGTCCCAGTTTTCCCATATCCCCTTCAACATAAAAAAAGTATTTTTGATAACATAATACAATGAAAAGATGGAACCAATTATCAGATGCACATGAAACTCTAAATCCACTATGCACAACTTGCTATTCCTTTCAAATATATAACAAAATTATGTAAATTTCTTTTTTTTCCTTTTTTTCTTCTCTCTCTACCCCCATACCTCCACCCTAGCGATAGCTACCATGACACACAGGAAGGTATGTGTTTGTGTGTTTGGATGTGTGTGTAAAATTATTCTATAAACACTTTTATCAGTTCATTTTCTGGATTCAGATAGCATCTTTTTTTCATATGTTCTTTAGAGTTAATTTGGGTACTTTTGATAGACAGAATAACTTATTCTCCCAAAGTCATTTTTAAAACAATATTGCTTGTTGCTATATGGAATGTTCTGTTGGTTCTCATTTCACTCTTTATTATTTCATGTAAGTCTTTCCATGTTTTTTTAAATCATTGAGCTCATCATTTTTATACCTCAGTAGTATTTTATCATAATCATATAATACAACTTGTTTTAGCCATTTCCTAATTGATGGGTACCCCTGCAATTTCCTGTTCTTTGCCACCAAAAAGAGAGCTCCTATAAATATTTTAGAACATACAGGTTATTTTCCTGTTTCTTTAAATCATCTTTAGAAATAGACCAAGTAGTGGTATTGCTGGGTCAAAGGATCTAGGCAGTTTGGGTCATAATTCGAGGTTGCTCTCCAAAATGATTGGATCAGTTCACAATTCCAGCAACAATGAATTAGTATCCCAATTTTTCTCATCCTCTCCAACATTTATCACTTCTCCTGTTTATCATTTTAGCCATTTGGGTAGGAGTAAAATGACATCTTAAGATTGTTTTAATCAGCATTTCTCATTATAGCAGTTCTTTTTGTGGTGGCAAAGAACTGGAAGTTGAAGGATGTCCATCCATTGGGGAATGGCTGAATATTGATACATGAATGCATCATAGAACCTATTCATAGAATGAATACTATTATCATGGAATACTATTGTGCTATAAGAAACGACAAACAGAATGCTTTAAGAAAAACCTGGGAATACTAATATGAACTTTAGCAAAATGAAGTGAGCAGAATCAGGAGAACATCATACATTGTTGCAGCAATAACAGTATGATGATCAGTTATGAAAGACTTAGTCATTCTGATCAAGATAACGATCAAAGATAATTCCAGGATCTGTGATGAAAACTGCTTTCTACGTCCAGAGAGAGAACTGATGAATTGAGTGAAGATTGAAGCAGATTTTTTTTCACTTAAATTTTTTTTTGCAACATGGCTAATATGGAAATATGTTGTTTGTCTTCTCAATAGGTGGAGGATAAACAAGGATAGAGAGAATTTGGAACTCATTTTTAAATGAATGTTAAAGGTTAATAGAGATTTTTTGTTTTGTTTTGTTTTGTTTTCAATGGAGCAGATTAAAAATTGTTCTGATCAACAGCAGGAAGGAGTTTCTAGGTGGTTGCTATACTTCTAGCCTGGGTAAGATAGAGATACTATTTAAAAAAAATAAAAAGAAAAAATAATGTTAAGAGTTATAAAAATAATGATTCCCTTTGACCCAGAGATGGAGAGGAACTTGTGTTGGATATGTGGTCAGGAGGCCTATATTCTATTACTAGCTATTTAACCCTGTACAACTCTGAGTCAAATGTCTCTGCAAAATGAAGATAATAAGATTTCCACGGCCTTTGTCACAAAGTAGGTGGCTTTGTAATGGGAAAGCAGGGCCAGACTGAGGTAGATGGAATATAATGAAATGTGTTTGCCCAGGAAGATACAGTGGAAAAAATCATTTCAGAGAATCCTGGGTGGTTCAAACTGAAGCAATGTGAAAGGCACTTGAGAGGACAATTTATATAGGACAGAATCATGGTAGAGGTTGACAACTGTGAAAGACTTAGGAGTTCTGATCAATGCAATAGCCAGCTATATCTCCTGAGGATCAATGATGGAGCATGCTATCTGCCTCCCAACAGAGAGGGGAAGACTCATGCATTTTTTGGAAGTGGCCACTGTGTCGATTTGTTTTGCTAATTAGGAAGGTTTTATTTTTCCTTTTTTTTCTATTGGTTAATGTGAGGTAGCGAGAGACAAAGACAGACAGACAGAGACATAGAAGAAAAAAAAGCAAGAATAGAAAAGGAGGAGGAAGAAGAGGAAGAGAAGAAGAGGAGAAGGATGAGGAGGAGGAAGAGAAAGAGGAAGAGAAGGAGAAAGAGGAGGGAGAGAGGGAGGGAAGAGGAAAAGGGAGAAAGAAAGAGATGGAAGGAGAGAGGGAGAGATTATGTCATTTTTAAAAATATATAGACAAAAGGAAGTACAAGCAAGCTAGACAGTTTTGCAATGAAAGGTAGGATTCATATATTTGTTTGTTTTTTAGATGACAAAAAATTTTGTTAGCATCAGCTGATGGATAGTTGCCAAGTGACCAGCAATTCCTATGTATTTTTATTTTAAAAACAAGCTGTGAGAAATTGAGCTCCACCATTTCCTATTGAATTCTTTTTTGTGTGTGTTTTGCTGCATGTATAGAAATGATCATATTTTTGTAGGTTTAAAATAAAAATAAAAATAAAAATTTTTAAAGAGTTACCTGTTCAAAGCAAGCAGATTTGGAATTGGGAAAAACTAGAGCTCACCTAAACGCTTAATAATCTGAAAATGACTGAGCAAACCAAGGCCATTACATAAGGCAAATAAGAATGATGTCCAAGGGCCTGTCAAGGAGAAACTCCCTCCTCAAAATAATCTAATACAACTTAAAATCTTGCAGAGGAGCTGGAAGCTCAGACACCTTCAATGACTTGTTCACAGTCATAGCTAATAAGTACGGGGGAGGAGAATTGTCATCCAAATCATCATTTTTACTCTTTTTGTTGTTGTTTGCTTGCATTTTATTTTCTTTCTCATTTTTTCCTTTTCAATTTGATTTTTCTTGTGCATCAAGATTAATGTAAAAATATGTACGTATATATCAGATTCAACACATATTTCTACCGTGTTTAACATATATTAGACTATTTGCCATCTAGGGGAGGGGCTGGGGGAAAGGGAGGAAAAGTTGAAACACAAGGTTTTGCAAGGGTTCAAATCGAAGAATTATCCATATATATGTTTTGAAAAATAAAAATCTTTAATTAAAAAAAGAAGATTGGATTCTAATAAGAATGGACAAGACTTAAAAGACAGCTGAAAAGATGGAGGAGTGAAATAGAGGGGAGGGGGCAGGATGGAGAAGTGGTCCTGAGAATCGTGGGCTTGTCAGAAGAGAAAGTGGCTGGAGTGGATCTTATTCAAAAGCTGATTCAAGTGACCAGGATGAAGAGAAAACTGGGTAGTATTTCATACAAGGATTGGGTGAAGGAACTGGAGAGATTTAACCTGAATAAGAGAAGGGGTGTGTGTGTTGGGGGTGGTCTTCAAGTAGTAGTAGGACTGATAATAGTAGTAGTAGTCATGGTGGCAGTAGTAGTAATGATAGTAGTTGTATGGGACAGTATCAACCACAAAAACAATCGGAGACTCTCAGAGTAAGCAAAAGCAAAAAGGGGCTTATTACGATCTCCCGAGAAAGGACATCTCCCATCTGGGGAAGTGTTTGTCAGTAAAAGGAGCTCAGAGTAAAAACTGCAAACAAGATTAAATACTCTGAATGCAAAGGCCCCCACCCATCCTGGCCTTTTTCTCCCTGGTTTGGGGGAGTCTTACACCCTAAACCCGGAAATTTATCCCAGGAACAAAAGAATACAAGTCAATAATAATAAACTCTTAATTTAAATTTCCCTTAAGAACTGCTATATGAGCAGATATCCTCGGATAAGAGAATTCAAAGCCATCATCACCTTTAAGAGAAGTACTTAAATGCTATTAAGAGATGCTGGGAAACAGGAGTGGACAAACACCTGCAACTTTTTTAGCTGGAGTTCTATGGGTTAGTGTAAAAACTCAAATCACAGTGAAGGTACAGTTTAAAGCTATATTCCCATGAGTGTCTTCACTCAGTTAATTCCGCCTAGTAGTGATAAAAAGTAAAAGTCTTGGTGGTGTGGGTAGTAGTAATAATAGTAGCAGGGGTGGAAATGATGGAAGAGGAGGAGTAATATTAGTAGTGGATAATATTTATAGGGCTCTAAAATTTTCAAGGCATTACGTATGTCAGCAATTGCCCTCCCTTAGGGTCCCTTTGACTTTATGTTCAAGTGCTGCCTCCTTAAACCTACAGACAGAATCTGTATCTTTGTGTTAATTATCCCACAAGGGAATTTAATTAGTGGGTGCAAATATATAAATTGCCCACCAGGGGTCACTCTACTTGAGCTTGTAGTTGTAGTAGATCCATAGCAAGCATGAGCGAGAGCCTGCGGGAACTCAGCCTTTGGTTGTCTTGGTTGCTTCCCCAATACCAAACTTACTTGAGGCTAAATGGGACTGTAATAAGCCCTTCCCTGAGCAGACACAAACTTAATCTAAGGCATAGGTCCTTAAAAACAAGGGGTCTGTGAATAGATTTCAGCATATCTGTAAATTTGAATTGAATTGGAAAAAAAAAATATATATATAACTTCAATATTATTGGTTTCCTTTGGTAATCCTATAGTTGGTGGTCTTATGTACTTTATTTTATGCATTTAGAAACATTATTCTGAGAAGGGGTCCGGATTACCAGGAATCTGCCAAAGGGAACCAAGACATACAAAGGTTAAGAACCTCTGACCTAGGGGATGAAAAGAGATATTACTCAAAAGATTAAAATGTGAAATCTCCTTTCAATATCTAGTTCAGAGCTCCCACCCAACAATGAAAATCATCTTTCTTAATTCATTTCTCTATATTCACAGGTAATTTTTATAGTTAAAACAAGGCAAACTGAGGCACAAAATTCAGCACACAATTTATTCAATCTCAGCTTCTCCTGCAGGGCTAAGCCCTCAAAATGGAGAATAGCTGCTACATTTTTTATTTTTTTTGTAAAGTACAGAACAAAGAATGAGATGTCATAGGCAGGAAACAAGTTATGATTGGTTAAAAGAGCTTGATATCATATATGGTAAAAGTCAGTAAGATTGATTACAGAGCTGAGGAGTGGGGGACAACATGAGCGGTAAAAAATTGGGAATGAGAGACTAGCCCCCCCTCCTTCCCTCCTGTGACCAAGAAATGTTCGTTGTTTGAGTCTACTTTCAAGGTTAGAGATAATGAGCCAGACTTCTTTGGATAATAAGCCAGACGTCCTTGCAGGATAGCTTTGATGGAGCAAAAATTCCAGACCTGACTCTCTGTTGTCCACCTACACTCTTCAACACTATTGTATTTTTTGACACGAGAACAGAACAGTGATGAACAAGAAAACTGTATTTCTCAGTTTAACTCATTACAGGACCACTGAATTTCTGAACTAAGTTCCAAGACAAAGAATCATGACTTAGGACAAAATCAATCATTGCAAATAGGATCAATTGAAAAAAGAATACAGAATCAATCTGATTATTTCAGATTCAAAGACTCAGGACATATGATCAGTTTGTCATACATCAAAAAAAAAAAAAAAAAAAACTGAAAAGGAAAGTAGCTCAAATATGCCTTGATGGAAACATTCCTTTTCAGTCCTATTCAACCCCTCCTCTCACCTTCCTATCCAATCTTCAGATGTGGAAGGAAAGAATCCTAACTGCAGCTACCCACTGCTGGTGGAAAGGGAGGTGCTACTCAGCTCAGACTCAAGAACTAAAAGGGGAGATGAGCTTCCCCAGCTTACCAGCTGAGCAGGATCACCACAGTTGGCAATTTTGGCATCTCTGTGGTTCTTCTCCCCTCAAAGCTTCCAGATGCTTTCTCTGCTCCAGGTCTTGATGCTCTCGGGCATGTCTTCTGGCCAGTGCTGTGAGGAGTACCTGTATCTGGTTCTTATTCACATTTTCTTCACTTTCCTGGAAGTCCAAATCACAAGATCAGAAAGAGGAAGACACCATCACTGCCCTTATTATTAAAAAAAAATTAAAGCATCCCTTTCTGCTATTTTCTGATTTCTCTTCTTGACCACAGATAAAGAAGTCAGAGCCAATGAATTTTCTGTACCAGGATCATCTGAAGTTGGTTTTATTGTTGTTTTGATCCTTTCTGTGATCCCATTTGGGGTTTTTCTTGGCAAAAATACTGGAGTAGTTTGCAGTTTCCATCTCCAGCTCCTTTTACAGATGAGGAAACTGATGTAAAGAGGGTTAAGTGACTTTCCCAGAATCACAAAGCTAGTTATCATAAGTTAAGCTCTTTCAATATGGAATGGATCACCTCTGGGGGGAATGAGTTCATTGATGTATTGCAATCAAAGCTTATTGACCATTTGCTGAAGAGGGAGGGAGCAGAGAGGATTCAAGGTCAGGTATGCACTAGATCTGATGACCTCTGAGGCCTTCCCTGACTTATGATCTGTGAAATATATATAGAAATATAGGGTGAAAACAACAGAAAAGGATGTGGAAGACAGGAATCAGAAAAGAAGCATTTGTTAAGTGCCTACTACAGACTATGCATTTTACAAATATTACTTCATTTGATCCTCAACAATCTTTGGAAGGGAAGAGTTATAATCATCCCCATTTTACAGTTGAAGAACCGAAGGCAGAGATTTTAAATGGCTTTTCCAGGATCATGTAGCTATGAGGCTGTTCTAACTCCAAGGCCATTAGCTCTATCTACTGAGTCACCTAGTCTTTGCTTCTGGTCAGTTATTAATGTTAACATAGCACACTTTGGAACTACCTCTAGGGAAGAAAAGTTCAGCATTCTGCCCTTTTCAGTCCAGAAAGCCGTCAAAAAACAAATTTATTAATTAAATTCCAAGCACCTCTGCTTGGACAACTAGCTGGCAATGTGGGCAGAGTGCCAAGTCTGAAGTCAGAAGGACTCATCTTCATGAGTTGGGTGACCCTGGACAAGTTACTTAACCCTATTTGTCTCAGTTTCCTCCATGGAATGACTCAACAACAACAAAAGCATCTCTGCTCAGAGAAAGAAGAATCCAAAGGCACACAGACCTATCCTGCTTTTGAAAACCTCTCTGACCCAAAGCACTTTCATAACTCATAGGGTTCAAGATCAAAATCAAAATTCCATAATCAGGATTAAACAAGAACACAAATTTTAGGTTCTAGTTGGATTCATCCAACAGAATAATAACAACTTAATTTCTGGTGCACCTGGGAGAATCATTTGCCTAAAATTTAGAAATCATAAAATTTTAAAATCATCCGATCCAATAAGACTTCTTTTGTTGAATTATTCAAGAGGCTCCTGCTCTTCCTCTGATCATTATCCTAATCAATTTCAAGGAGCAATACTTCTTAGGTTGGTCAGGCCTATATTTCTTTAAAAATTGATTAGGCCTTTGATCAGAATGAAGCAAAAAGATTTTGGTGCAGGGCACCATCTTTTTGGAATTAAATCTGGATAAAGTTTCTATTCATATGAAAACAAGGACTTTAGACAAAGACACTGAGAAAATGTGATTTAAGATTTTTGAAAGAGGGGAAAAGTTTGACCTTTGTGTATTTCCATATTCTCAACTCAGAGAGAGGGCTCCCCAGAGAACAGCTACCCCCAGTTTCCAAGTATTCTGTGTGTTTATATTATTAAAATTATAGCTCAGGAGTCCCCACCAAGGTGTCTGCTTTTATTAGTCAGCCAGAGAACAAAATTAGCTCCAAACAAATTTCATGCACAGTGTCTGACATACAGTAGGCGCTATATAAATGCTAGCTATCTCTATTTACTAGAATAGCATAGTAAGGTTTACAACAGAACATTCTCTCCTACAATGCCATATTCATACCATCAATAGGGAGACTGAGCAAGTTGAAGATGATTCATGAGAGGTTCATAATTTACCATTTTTATCCTCAACACTATGGGCCTTCTCACCAAGTCCTTACACTGCTCCTCACTGGGCCAAGTCTTGGCCAGAACCTTACCCTAGGAGCAAGAGGAGCATCCCCACTTCTTCCTCAAAGTCTTGACTCTGAGGCTGACCACTTCCCAGGCAGCAGGATCCCTGCTCCAAATACCAAACTCTTTGTCTCCGAACTTTATTCTACATGTTGTTATTCAGTCTTTGAAGTTCCGTAAGCAATGTCCTCACATTCCCCTCTGAGGGAAAACCCACACAGCCATGGGCTTGGCTACAAGATGCTATTAAGGATGGTGGGGGAGGGGAGAGGAAGAATTTCCCTTATCCCACCCCTCTTGTTGCATACTGCTAGAAATGCTGTTTTTCAACAGACTCTCTTAAATGGATAGCCTCTGCCAGAGTCAGTTCTCTGGATTTCAACTTATCAAGTCATTCTCATTTGATCACATCAATGAGTGGTGTAGAAAAGTCAATCCACAGTTATAGAAAATTTCCTCACCGCAGTCTAACCTCAGGGGAGTTTCCTGGCCCATTTCATATGCAAAACTAAAAAAAAGTTTTGCCTTATACCCTATAAAATTGCAAAAGGGACAAAGTCTGAACCTCTATAATTTCATCACTTGGGCTGTGGAACTCATCCCCTGATCCTTCCTCTCCCTCCACAATTCCTTAAATTTAATTGGTCTTTTCATGATTCAAAGTTAATAACAAATTAAAAAGAAACAAACCCTGCAAAGAAATGGGGACAGCTTTGAAGGGAGAGCTCAATATTATTCAGCCATGTGACACAGTAGTTCAAAAAAGTCAGTATGACCTTAGGCTTTTATTATGAGCCCCAGAGTTTTCCAGATTAGAGAGACAAGAATATCCACGTGCTCTGCTCTCATCAGAACACATTTGGAGCACTGAGTTCAGTTTGGGGCCTACATTTTAAGGCTGTGATAACTGAAGCACCCTGTCCAAAGAAGGATATCATGGTGATGAAGAGACAGAGAGAGCTGTGTTAGATTCATTTGTTCAGAGTATTGGTAGAAGCTTTAAGGCATTTTTGGGCCAATCAATCAGTAACCATCTACTGTATCCCAGGTACTGTGCTAAGTACTGGAGGGAAAACAAACAAACAAATGAATTAAACTATGCCTGCTCTCAAGAAACTTATATTTAATCGGGGGAATTAAAGTGTAAATATATATATAAACACAGAAAAAACTTAATATTTAGAACTTAATATTTAGTAAAATAGGAAAATTTTCCAATTAATGGAGTTCTTTGAGTAGAGATTGAATGACCATTTCTCAGTGAAAATTTAGAAAGTATTCTTATTCAAGTATAGATTGGGCTAGGTGACCTCTTAGGTTCCTTCCAAGTGTCATATTCTATGAGGAGAGAAGTTTGGTTTGACCTTCTCCAAGGAATCATGGTAGTAAGCTTATGGCACATGAGGGCCAGTGTGAAGCGCCTCATTCTCACATTTTAGCTCCATATAATAATCAGTATAGGGCAGCATCAAAGCCCTATCCATAACTCAACCCAGAATCCAGGGCAACCTTCAAGTGAATTACAACAGGAGACAAGGCCAGACAATTCTTTTTTTCCCCCCTCAATATTATTTTATTTTTCCCAATGCCTATAGAGATAGTTTTAAATATTCATTTTTATAAGACTATGTGTTCCAAATGTTTTCTCTCTCTCTCATCCCTAAGACAGCAAGCAATCTGATATAGGTAAATATATATATTCTTTTAAATATATTTCCATATTTGTCATGTTATATAAGAAAAATCAGACCAAAAGGGGGGGAAACGTGAGAAAACATAAGCAAGCAAACAAAAAAAGTGAAAATACTATGCTTTGATCCACATTCAGCCTCTCTCTGGATGCAGATGGCATTTTCTATTCCAAGTTTATTGGAATTGTCTTGGATCTCTATATTGCTGAGAAAAGCTAAGTCTATCATAGTTGATCATTTTGGTGTTACTGTGTACAATGTTCTCCTGGCTCTGCTCACTTCATTTAGCATCAATTCATGTAACTCTTTCCAGGTTTCTGAAATCAGCTTGCTCATCATTTCTTACAGAACAATAATATTCCATTACATTCATATGCCATAACTTATTCACCCATTCCCCAGATGGTGGGCATCCACTAAATTTCCAATTCCTGACCACTACAAAAAGAGCTGTTACAAACTTTTTTGCACATGTGGGTCCTTTCCTCTCTTTTATGTTCTCTTTGAGATACAGACCCAGTAGTGATCCTGCTGCATCAAAGGGTATGCAGTTTTTTATAGCCTTTAAGGCACAGTTCCTAATTGCCCTCGGAATTTCACAGCTCCACCAACAAGAAGGCCAGACAATTCTTGTAGAAGATGATTCCTAGTTTTATTTGCCATTCTTTTTTTTAATTATAAATTTTTTGACAGTATATATGCATGAGTAATTTTTTTATAACATTATCCCTTGTATTCATTTTTCCAATTTTTCCCTCCCTCCCTCTATTCCCTCCCCTAGATGACAGGCAATTCCATACATTTTACATGTGTTACAATATAACCTAGATACAATATGTGTGTGTAAATCCCATTTTCTTGTTGCACAATAAGTATTAGATTCCGAAGGTATAAGTAACCTAGGTAGATAGACAGTAGTTCTGACAGTTTACATTCAATTCCCAGTGTTCCTTCTCTGGGTGTAGTTGTTTCTGTCCATCATTGAACAACTGGAAGTGAGTTGGATCTTCTTTATGTTGAAGATTTCCACTTCCATCAGAATACATCTTCATACCACATTGAAGTGTACAGCGATCTTCTGGTTCTGTTCATTTCACTCAGCATCAGTTGATTTAAGTCTCTCCAAGCCTCTCTGTATTCCTCCTGCTCGTCATTTCTTACAGAGCAATAATATTCCATAACCTTCATATACCATAATTTACCCAACCATTCTCCAATTGATGGACATCCATTCATCTTCCAGTTTCTAGCCACTATGAAAAGAGCTGCCACAAACATTTTGGCACATACAGGTCTCTTTCCGCTCTTTAGTATTTCTTTGGGATATAAGCCCAATAGCAGCAATGCTGGGTCAAAGGGTATGCACAGTTGGATAACTTTTTGGGCATAGTTCCAAATTACTCTCCAGAATGGCTGGATTCTTTCACAACTCCACCAACAATGTATTAGTGTCCCAGTTTTCCCACATCCCCTCCAACATTCATCATTATTTGTTCCTGTCATCTTAGCCAATCTGACAGGTGTGTAGTGGTATCTCAGAGTTTTCTTAATTTGCATTTCTCTGATCAGTAGTGATTTGGAACACTTTCATATGAGTGGATATAATTTCTTTTTTTTTTTTTTTTGACTTTTTTTTATTATATATATATATATATATTATAATATTATCCCTTGTATTCATTTTTCCAAATTACCCCCCCTCCCTCTATTCCCTCCCCCCGACGACAGGCAATACCATACATTTTACATGTGTTACAATATAGTCTAGGTACAATACATGTGTGTGAATATCATTTTCTTGTTGCACAATAAACTTTAGATTCCAAAGGTATATGCAACCTGGGCAGACAGATATTAGTGCTAACAATTTACATTCCCCTCCCAGTGTTTCTTCTCTGGGTGTAGCTACCTCTGTCCATCATTGATCAACTGGAAGTGAGTTGGATCTTCTTTATGTTGAAGATATCCACTTCCATCAGAATACATCCTCATACAGTATTGTTGTTGAAGTGTACAGTGATCTTCTGGTTCTGCTCATTTCACTCAGCATCAGTTGATTTAAGTCTCTCCAGGCCTCTCTATATTCCTCCTGCTGGTCATTTCTTACCGAGCAATAATATTCCATAACCTTCATATACCACAATTTACCCAACCATTCTCCAACTGATGGACATCCATTCATCTTCCAGTTTCTAGCTACAACAAAAAGAGCTGCCACAAACATTTTGGCACATATATGTCTCTTTCCGCTCTTTAGTATTTCTTTGGGATATAATCCCAGTAGTAGCGCTGCTGGGTCAAAGGGTATGCACAGTTTGATAACTTTTTGGGCATAATTCCAGATTGCTCTCCAGAATGGCTGGATTTTTTCACAACTCCACCAGCAATGTATTAGTGTCCCAATTTCCCCACATCCCCTCCAACATTTGTCATTATTTGTTCCTGTCATCTTAGCCAATCTGACAGGTGTGTAGTGGTATCTCAGAGTGGTCTTAATTTGCATTTCTCTGATCAGTAGTGATTTGGAACACTCTTTCATGTGAGTGGATATAGTTTCAATTTCTTCCTCTGAGAATTGTCTGTTCATATCCTTTGACCATTTATCAATTGGAGAATGGTTCGGTTTCTTATAAATTAGGGTCAGTTCTCTATATATTTTGGAAATGAGACCTTTGTCAGAACCTTTACTTTTAAAAATATTTTCCCAATTTGTTACTTCCCTTCTAATCTTGTTTGCATTAGTATTATTTGTACAGAAACTTTTTAGTTTGATATAATCAAAATCTTCTATTTTGTGATCAATAATGATCTCTAGTTCTCCTCTGGTCATAAATTCCTTCCTCCTCCACAGGTCTGAGAGGTAGACTATCCTCTGTTCCTCTAATCTATTTATGATCTCATTCTTTATGCCTAAATCATGGACCCATTTTGATCTTATCTTGGTATATGGTGTTAAGTGTGGATCCATATCTAATTTCTGCCATTATTTGCCAAAGAAAGAAAGAAAGAAAGAAAGAAAGAAAGAAAGAAAGAAAGAAAGAAAGAAAGAAAGAAAGACCAAGCAAGACCTGACCATCTAAGCACAAATCCATCCAGTAAATGAAGTAAGTAAATGGAAAATGCAAAACACAATGAAGAAATACCTTGAAGTGAGAAATAACCAAAGAATAAATTCAGAAGAAGAGAGTAATTCTACAAGTTTAAGTAGAATCTCAGAAGAAAAAAAAGAATAGAAACAAGACATACAAAATGGAATAGCTGGGAGAAGAAATGGGAAGATAAATTAATAGGTTAGAATATATGGAAGTAAAACTTACCTAAGAACGGAATACCCTAAAAATTTTAAGGAGTCAAATAGAAAATAATTCAATGAAATAATAACTATTAACATCAAATCAAAAGATTTGGAAAACCCCAGAAAAATAATAAGAAATATACTATTAAAAACAACTGACTTAGAAAACCGCTTAAATATAGACCATTTAAAAATTACTGGACTTTTTGAAAATCATGGCCATTAAAAAACTTGGATATCATAGTTCAAGAAATCATAAATGGAAACTGCTTAGATCTCTTAGAACCAGAGGTCAAAGTAAAAATAGAATACACTGGTCACTTTCTGAAAGAAATCCCCAAATGAAGTTTCCCAGAAACATTGTCGTCAAAATTCAGAGTTTCTACGTCAAAGGAAAAAATATTGCAAAGAGCAAAAATAAAGTGTTTAAAGACCAAGATGTCATAGTCAGGATCATATAAGACTTGGCAGTTGCCAGTCTAAAATAGAGGAGAGTTTGGAATATGATATTCAAAAGGCAAAATATAAGGACATATTTCCCTACAAGTAAAAATTATGGATTTTTAATGAAATAGAGGATTTCTGAGCATTTCTATTTAAAAAAAAAAACACCCAGAACTGAATAGATAATTTGAAATGAAAAAATCTAAAGAATATATATACATATATGTACATGTATATATGTATATATATATCATATAGATAGCTATCTGATCATTTTAAAGAAACTATGTATGTATAAATTGCTTACACATTAATGTGTGAGAAGGAACAAATATTTTCTCAGAACTCTACTGTCTTCAAGAGTCATGGAGAAAACTGGTTATGACAAACAGAAAGCCTAAGCATGTGGTTTTATATTGTTTAGATTGTCTTAAGAAAACACAGAAATGGGAGGGAGAGTAAGCATTCATTATTAAGTGCCAGACACTGTGCTAAGCATTTTACAAATATCTTATTTAATCCTTACAACAATCACCTTGTGAGATTTCTCATTTCAAAGTTAAGAAAATTAAAACAGGGGCAGCTAGGTAGCACAGTGGATAGAGCGCCAGCCCTGAACTCAGGAGGACTGAAAGAAAGAAAGAAAGAAAGAAAGAAAGAAAGAAAGAAAGAAAGAAAGAAAGAAAGAAAGAAAGAAAGAAAGAAAGAAAGAAAGAAAGAAAGAAAGAAAGAAAGAAAGAAAGAAAGAAAGAAAGAAAGAAAGAAAGAAAGAAAGAAAGAAAGAAAGAAAGAAAGAAAGAAAGAAAGAAAGGAAGAAAGGAAGGAAGAAAGGAAGAAAGGAAGGAAGAAAAAAAGAATTTTCATCTTTCCCTTAATTGCTTATAATATTCTTCAAAAAAAAAAATCCATCCTTTGTTTTTAATAAGCAAAGGATTCCCAGACAAAAAAGCTAGGGAAATCAGTGTCTGCTAGTAATGGTGCAATAATGAGGAACAAAAGGAACTTCCATCCAAGTATGTGTGGCTTTGGAGTGTGGCTCCCTAAGAGGAAGACAGTTGTAGGGGAAAGGATACTATTAATCTTAGAGTCAGATGAGCTGAATTTAAAAATTGCCTCTTACACTCTACCATAACCATGATGGGCAATGTGGGCTTAGTCCCAGGCACTGTTTGCTAAATTTAGAACAAACTGACTTAAGATGCAGCAAGATGCTGATGGCAGGGTAGGTAGTAGTCTTGGATTTCCTGTGTGAAGAAGGGAGTGTTTATCGTCCTACCTCATGTGGGAGTGGGTGCCTTTCCTGAATCTTTTTCCAGATGCAAAAATTCCTAGTTATAGCCCTAGCTTTAGGCAAACTGTTTAATTTTTTTAAGCCTCAATTTCCTCATTTGTGAGAATGGGGCTAATGTATTCACTCGATTGTTATGAGGAAAATGTTTTGTAAATCTTATTAAAGTACTATATAAATATCAGATATTAATGTTGTTATTATTATTATTGGGATATAGACCTAGTAGTGACTTTACTGAAGAAGCCTCCAAATAGTTCTAGGACAGGGTATATATGGAGGGCTGGACCTGCTTTCTATTCTTGTTTTTAACTCCACAATCTGTCACATCTCCTGGAGATAGAATTGCTTGGCAGTAGGGAACAGTGGCTCCTGGGTAGGTCGGGTTATAAGTCCACACAAAGGAATTAACTGGAATCTGGTAGTTCAAATTATCCCCAAAATTTCAGTTCACACTTTCTAGGTCTATCCCAGACACACACAGCCCTAGGGCGAGGCTTTACTCTGTAAGTGAGAATTAGGGAAGGCTCTCTGTGGGTTCACATCTGTTAGTATGTGGGTGTCTAGCAGAATCTGTAAGGTTAGTAGGATGTGTGAGGTAGATCTGAGAAGACTGGCCACCTGGCCTGGAGATAGGATAAACAGGGGAAAGGGAAGAAGAGGGATTTTTTTTCATTTAGAATAAAAATTTGAAGTGGAAGGAACTTTGGGAATAATGAATTTCATCTTCAAATGAACCATCTCTGCAACATTCCTAACAAGTGTTCAATTTATTTCTTCTTGAATATCTTTAATGATTGAAAATTAATTACATCCCAAGGCAGTCCATGAGGCTATTAAAGAACTCTAATTATTTTTCCTCATATTGACCCAAAAACTGCTTCAAGACTCAGCTCAAATCCCTATTTCTGCAAGAGATCTTTTCCTAGTTCCCTAAACTGCTAATACCTCACTCAGTACATATCTTGAATGTACATAGTGATTTGCATGTTGTCTTTCATATTAGAATGTAAACTCTTTGAGGGCAATTCCTGCCTTTAGTGTATTTATGCCTAATATATCTTCTCCTTTTGAGTCATTTTCAATTGTATCTGATGCTTCATGACCCTACTTGGGGTTTTCTTGGCAAAGATACTATTGTGGTTTGCCATTTCCTTCTCCAGCTCATTCTACAAGATGAGAAAACTGAGGTGACCCAGATGCTCAGAGTCATATGACTAGTAAATGTCTGAGACCAGATATGAACTCAGATTTTCCTGACTCCAAGGTTGGTACTCTATCCATTAGAGTACCCCCCCCCCCAAGGAGGGAGGCTTTTAAAAAAATGTTTTTAGGTTATACATGTATATTCATTTTTTATACATTTCCATATTAGTCATGTTGGGAGAGAAAAATAAGAACAAAAGGGGAAAACCACAAGAAAGAAAATAAGGTAAAAACTGTATACTTTGATCTATATTCAGTCTCCATGGTTCTCCCTCTGGATGTGGATGACATTTTCCATCCAAAATTTATTGGAATTGTTTTGGATCACTAAATTGTTGAGAACGGTTAAGTCCATCATGATGGATCAATACAATCTTGTTGCTGTGTACAATGTTTTCCTGGTTTTGCTCGCTTCACTCAACATCAGTTGATATAAATCTTTCCAGGTCTTTCTGAAACCAGCCTATTCATCATTTTTTATAAAACAATAATATTCCATGACATTCATATACCACAATTTATTCAATCATTCCCTAAATGATGGACATTCACTAAATTTCCTGTTCCTGTTCACTACAAAAAATGGGCTGCTACAAATTTTTTTTTTTTTGTACATGTGACTCTTTTCCTCTCTTTTATGATTTCTTTGGGACAAATTCAATAGTGACCCTGCTGGATCAAAGGGCATGCACAGTTTTATAGCCCTTTGGGTGTAGTTGCAAATTGCTTTCCACATGGTTGTATTTGTTCACAATTCCACTAACAATGTGTTAGTGTTTAATTTTCCTATATCCCAAGGAGGGAGGCTTTTAAAGGATTCTAGGATTCAGATTTGGAAGGGATTTAAGAGATCATATGATTCAATACTTTCATTTCAGAAAGGAGGAAGCTTAGACTCATAGATTGTCAGTGACTTCCCCAGAACTATTGCCAGGAGCAGGATTCAAAGTGTGACTTCAGTTTATTATTTTTTCTCCTACATCATTCTCTTTGCAACTGGCACTGTATAAGCTATGGATTATTTAATCATCCTCAGGCAGGCTGGGCTGGAAATTTTTGCTCTTTGTTGACAAGTAATTGTTTGAATAAGTCTTTTATGGATGTCATTACTGCTGGTGTTTACTTTTATTTTCCTTTGAAGTCAAGGCCAATCAAGAGCAGTAAGAAAAGACCTGTTGGAACTCTTTCAATTTCTCTCAGGAATAAATAATTCCTCTCCTCTTTTTCCTCCTCCTCTTCCTCCTCCTCTTTCTTCTCTTTCTCTTCTTATATAATATTTGTTAAAAAACAATAAAAATAGACAGCATTTATACAGAGGTGTGCAAAGTGCTTTGTATATATTTAGAATATATATATATATTCTGAAGCAGTGTTCTGCTTATTTCACATGTGCTTAAACTTTTGAAAAGGCAGTATGATTCAGTGGAAAGAACACTTGATTTGATGTCAGAAAGATCCAGGTTTAAGTATTGACATTGTCATTTATTAGCTGTGTGAATTCAAAGAAGAAAGTTAACCTTCCTGAGCCTCAATTTCCCAATCTGTAAATTGGAGGTAGAGAGTTAGGTGGCATAATAGATAGAGTTTGGGGCCTTGAGTCAGCAAGCCTCATCTTCATGAATTCAAATCTGTCCTCAAACACTTATTAGCTGTGCCACCCTGGGCAAGTCACTTAATCTTGTTTGCTTCAGTTTCCTCATTTGTAAAATGAACTGGAGCAGGAAATGACAAATGACTCCAATATCTCTGCCAAGAAAATCTCAAATGGGGACACAAAGAGTCAGACACAACCAGAAAAGGTCCAAACAACCAAAATTATGTTCCAATTACTATATTTTGAGAATTACATTGGAGGATAGCTTTTGAGCATCTCAGTGAAGATGCAGAGAAAGCTAAAAGCAATGCCTATCCTCAAGGTGTTCACAATCTAATGGGGGAGAAAACATGCAAACAACTATGGACACACAAGATATAGATATAGATATAGATATATAGATACATATCTATATATCTATATCTATATCTTGTGTGTCTATAGATATAGATATATATATATATATACACACACACACACAAAATAACTTGGTTTTTTCCCCTCTTCATTTAGCAACATAATAAATTTGACAACTGGTAACATAGTACAGGGAAGAAAAAGAAGAAAAATAGAGTGAGAGAGACCACTGAATATTTATGATGGAAAAGTTGTGAAGTTAATGAAATAATTGTATGTGAAAATCTTTGTAAAATATCATGTTAATATGCATTGTTTATTATATTATGATGGTGGTTATTATTCTTTAATCCTCACATCAAAAACTTGTGCATGACATGGACAATAGCATTTATATAGCACTTTAAAGTCTGCAAAGCATTTGATGTATATTATTTCATTTGATCCTTGTAACAATCCTGGAAGATAGGTGTTATTATTATCTTCATTTTACAGATGAGGAAACTGAGGCAGAAAGAGATTGAGTGACTTATCCGAGCCAGGGTTCATCCTAATTCCAAGTTGAACCCTTTTTCTACTGTGCTATCTAAGTATCTACATTTGGGAACTTCTCCTTCTGGCTCATCAACTATTTAAGCAATGTGATATCTCATGTTTGTACCTAACTCTTTCTGTAAGCACAGGCTTTTTTTTAGAAAGCTCATATAGGGCAGCTAGGTGGCTCAGTGAATAGGGGACCAGCCCTGAAGTAAGAAGGACCTGGGTTCAAATCTAGTCTCAGATACTTAGCACTTCCTAGCTGTGTGACCCTGGGCAAGTCACTTTTTGCCTCAGCAAAAAGAAAAATTAATAATAAAATAAAGTAAAAAACACAAAGCATAAAAAAAAGAAAGCTCAAACAATGAATAAGTTGCTATACACATACAAAAACAAAACAAAATACATCACAAACCAACAATTAGAATTCCCATTAGGGCTTGTGGACAAACCTCCATTAGAGATTTAAATAGATTCAGTCACTAGTAGGTAGGACCTTGCCTCTGAGGCTTTCCATAGTTCCAACAAAGGGTCCTGTGGGTTTCCTCATTTGCATTCCCTTCTAGGGCTCCTCTGGCCACCTGTGAAGTAAGTATAGGGCTGGATTTTTTTAAAGCCCTGCTTCAATGCAATGCAGTTTCCCAGACATCCCAGCAGATGGCAGTAGGTCACTATTTCCATAGCTACTCCAAACCCCAATGTCACCATGGCTTTAGGTAGCATCTCTCCCCTACAATTCTCCAGCAGATGGTGTCAGTGACTACTCCCACAATCGCCAACCATTCCTTTGGTTTTCTCAATAGTTTGGTCTTTTCACAGAAAGCTCCCCTCAAAGGGAAGGCTTGGAGTTGCAAAGCTTACTCCATAGGTCCCTAGTCTTGGCTGGAAACATTCTATCTCTCTGCATGTCACCCTAACCCAATGACAAACAAAGGACTCTGCTCTAGGTCCCTCCCCTGTACTCTAGTTCTTTCTGACCTCTGATCTGGCAGAAGTTTGTTCTGTGATTAGGAGCACACCTCCCCCTCACCTTCTGATTGGGTTTCCATTCCCAAGGGATGACCCTACAATTTTATTCCTTGCCATTAAGGATGTAGGCCAGGTAAATATTGCCTATATCACTACTTCTTATAGGTCAAGCAGCTTGGAAAAATCTCCCAAGTTACCTCTTCCCTTCTTTCTTGCCACATCCCTCATCCTTCAGTCCTGTGATCCCTCTGGAGTCAACTGGACCGGGTCTTTCAAATGACCTGAGGCTTCTCCCTTAGTATGCTAGGTGTAGGGGCTTGTCTTGGAGGAAGGGAAGTACTGCTCCTCCCCTCAGCATTGCTTTCCTGGGAAAGAAAAAATATCATACAATATCCAATGTAAGTCCAGAGTTTTGCACGATTCTCAAATTGAGAATATCTGTCCCCAAAATAAAGGAGAAGCCTGGGAGTAGTTAAACATTGGAGTAGGATGGGTAATCAGAATCTTTCTAAATCCTAAAATGTACTTTCACAATGTGGTTGTTATTTTCTAAATTGGAATTTCCAAAATCTTCACATTAAAATATGAGAATGAAATTACCCTCCAAAGGCCAATATAAAACACTTGGGCTTAATATTAGAGATTGGATTCAAAATGACTTTAAAGTATCATTTAACTCTGTTGTAAGAACCAACCCTTTGCACCAGCTAGAAGGCCTCTTCCCTGTCCTCTACTTAGATTTGTGCTTTCTTGTCTTCCCTCATGGTGGTATCTTTCTGCCTTATTGATCTTAATCTATGACACTATTTGTGTGACCTTGGCCCCTTCTGGTCTCAGTTTCCTCCAACTTAAAATCTATGATCCACTGAGTAGGTGCTCTTTGAGAAAGCAGCCCTCTAGCTACAAGTCTGCTTCAGCCTTCAAACTTGTCTTAAATTTTGCCTCTTCCCTGAACTTTTTCATCTTGACCAGAAAATATTTCTCTCTCCTCTGAATTCCAGCATTTATTGTCATTCTATACTGCTTTGTATAGTTACTTATCTTTTTAACTAGATTGTAAACTTTTAAAAGATAAGCACCTGAAGTTTCTTTGGGAACAAGGAAAATTGGACTTTTAAATTTAGCAGAGCACTTCATCTCACTCAAACCCAGTTTTTTGCCCTGTAAAATGGGTTACTTACTTCCAAGATCCCATTTTTTAATTTTTTTGCATTTTTCACAATTGCCTAATACTGGTCCTTGGATACAGTAGGTTACTAGTATTTTACCAAAAACTTGAGTGTCTGTTGTGTGCCTCTCCCTGTACTGGGCACTGGGGAAGATATAAAAAATAAATAAATTGCATCCCCTGATATTTTGGATGGAGTTCATCATCATGGGGGAGGGGTTTGAGACATGTGGTGATAATTTGGGTTTTTCAATAGATCTACATATGAGCTTTTTAATATGGAGAGTCCTTCCACTGCATCAGATCAAAACCCATCCACATTCTTTCAACCTGTGTTAGTTTTGTTCCTGTCCTTGACAGATGGCAATAATAACAGTTGACCTTTACACAGCAAGAATGTGTATTTTTGGGAGCAAGAGCATGTATTTTGGGAGTGGGAAGTGTGTGGGGGGGAATCTGACATTTACATAGCACTTTAATGCTTGCAAATTGCTTTATATGAATTATCCCATTTGAGTCTCACAATCCCAAGAAGCATTATCCCCATTTTACAAGTTGGGAAATTGAGGCCCAAAGTTGGTAAATCACATAACAGAGGCTTTAGATTTGGCCCTCTGACCACTGTGCTTCTACAGACTAGAAAACTATACATGATGATTAGATAAGAGAAGTGCGGGATAAGAAGGCCATTACTGATTAGGAAGGTCCGAGAAAGCGATGGTTTTTGAATGAAGCCTTAAATAAAGGCAGGTAGGATGTGGGATGATGAGCAGGTGCTGGAGATTACTTCGGGAGCAGGGAGGAATGGCATTAACAAAGCAGAGGCAGATTAGTAAAGGAGACTTTCAGGGACATAATCCAATATGGCTGAATCATACTAACACATATGGATAGGGGTCATGGGAGATGAGGCTGGGGATGCAGGGGGTACCACCAGACTCTGAAGGTATATGATTGACAGGCTAAGGTTTCTTATATTTTGTGGGGTAGGCAACAAGAAACCATAGCTGGGCTTTGAACTAGAGTGACACATCCAGTGAATGGCTGAATAAGAATTCTGGGACTTGACACATTTATACACCAAGGAGTAAGGAGAAATCAAAGCTACCTCCATTATATCCTAAGTGACTTGGAGAATGTGGAAGCCATTGAGAGAGACAGGATTTTGGGAGAAAGAACCTGTGTTATGGGAAAATAGATTCTACATTAGAATGTTGAATTAGAGATGAGGAATCCAGAAGCATTTGGAGGTTCAGGATTGGAACATCAACCAAGTTCCCTGGGTACGGGACATAGCAATCATTCAGAATCGGTGGAGAATCTTGGCTCTACCTGTGTGATCTTGGAGATCTTGTTTAACCTCTCTGGGCTGGTTTCCTCATCTGAAAAATGAGGTTAAACTTCAGTGATTCCACTTCAGCTTTAAAACTATGATTCTATTGTCTTTCCAATTCTAAAACTGTATGATTCCTATAAGAAATGTGGATTTGGAAATCAGCAGAGAGGTGAACAAAGCTTTGTGGTTGTAATCAATTTCTTTTCTCTTTCCTCTTCTTTGGTAAAGGGATTGAAGGGCTGTAATATGGAGAGCAATTCCTAAAGGGAGGAGGCACAATGAAGTGGGAGGTTAAAACCCTGGACTCAGAAATTTACAGACCTGGGTTCAAACCCTACCTATGATGCTCATGATCAAGGGAACTTTGCTTTCCTCAAATGAGGAGGGTAGGACCAGACGGCCTCTGCTATCCCTGACCTATAAAAATGGACTCCAGTAATTCTTTATGTGGAAAATATCCCATGGACCCAAAAAGTGGGCATCGGGGATAGATACGCATTCAACATTTATGTACCTAGAGCGATAGTAGAATAATATTCACTCCATTTAGGGAGTTTACAATGTATAGATAACTTTAATACAAGTCCATGTTAAATGCCAAATGAGTGGTATAGACTTCCAGAATAAGGAAGACTTCATGAAGGAGGGGGTATCTGAGCTAGACCTTGAAGGAGGGTCTCAGTGGGAGTTGGAGAGCAAAGAGACCAAAGGAGGAGGCCTTGCCAGAGAGGATAAAGCAGCTTTCTGGGTCTACTGCCTTCCTAATCAGTAGTGACCTTCTTACCTCTCACCTTCGGTGAATTTTTGTTTTCTAGTGTAGAGGGGCACAGCAGACTGAGGGCTGGAGTCTTCAAGAACTGAATTCAGATTCCATCTAGGACCCGTATTAGCTGTGTCACTAAGAAAGGCAGTTAGTATTTTTGCTCTAGGGGGAAATCCCTGCCTCCAGGGGATGGATACATGCCCCGCCTACGGGTTTCCAGGAGCATTTTTAGTGAGGAAGGAACAATGGAAGCCCCAAAGCAAGCCTGGTCCATCCCTGATAGCCACTAAAGGAGCAGCTAGGGAAAACATGGTCTCCTCTGCTGAGATGTGCAGATTACGGGGTCCTCTATCTCTATCTATATCCATGTCAGTATCCGTATCTGTGTCTGTATCTCTATCTACATCTAGATAGCAGCGACTTCGTATCCGCCAAACGCCGAAAGCACCGAAGTCACGGTCAGGAAGGGACTAAGTGGAAGGGCAAGATTTGCATCCAGGTCCCGGATTCAAACCCAATTTTCTCTCCAATGCCCCACGCAACAAGGACCCAAGTACAGAAGCTACCCCGGGCCCGGCTCCACCCCGGACATTGCCAGCACGGAGCCCAGCGCGGAAGGGGGGCTCGGACCTCGGGCAGGCGCCCCTTCAGCCCCAGTCCAGCGCAGCCCCTCCAGGAGCGCAGTGGGAGGGCGCCCCGAGCCCGGGGTCCGATGGCCTGGGCTCCTCCTCCTCCCCCACCCCCCGCCCCTTCCGCCCCCTCCTCGGCCGCTCCTCCGCTCCCCCTCCCCTCCGCCCCCCTGGGCGGTCCCGGGCCGGGCCGGGGGGCGGGCGGAGGAAGTGAGCGCACGGGGGAGGAATGCGGGAGGGAAGCGGGGCCGGGGCGGGGCGCGCGGGGCCGTGGGGAGCCGGCGCCGGGGCCGGGGCCGCCGCGGGGATGCCGCACTTCACCGTGGTGCCCGTGGAGGGGCCGCGCCGGGGCGACTACGACAACTTAGAGGGACTGAGCTGGGTGGACTACCGCGAGCTTGGGGACCCCGAGGACTCCGTGGGCTCGGACGGTGAGAGCGCGATCCCGGCCCCCTCCCCAGCCCCCTGACCCTTGCTTCCACGCGCGCCCACACGTGAACCCCACACTGACCCACGCCGGCGCCCCTAGGCGTGTGCACTCGCATAAAGACGCTCGGCCCGTCCCCACTCACCCACCCGCCGAGGGCTTGTAAACTTGCCCACGTAGACCCGCCCGGGCGCAGTCCATAGGCACACACTTTTACATCCCCGTCCACGCTGTCGCGGAGGAGTCCCACTTCCAGCTCATTCCACTTCTCGGACCCACGCACACACTCAGACACGCATGGACACTAATCATCCAGACACCCTCGCGGAAGCTCGCGCGCCTCTGCTTCTGCTCCCACTAGCGGATCTCCTTATCCGCGGACGCGCGGCCACCCGGGGGGGGGGGGGGGGGAGCCGGGACGAGCCGGGGCGTGGGCTGCAGACGTGGCGCAGGGCCGGGCCGGGCCGAGCTGGCCTGAAAAGTCCCGCCGTGAAGTTGGCCGGTGCCGCGGGGCTGAAGTTTCAACCTCGCTGCTTAAGCCCGGAAGGTTCCGGAGCTTCTGGCTAGATGGTTTGTCTGCTGAGACCATCTCCCCTTCCCCATGCCTGCCCTCGGGCACCCCTTCCCCAGCCTTCCGCTTCCCCTCCTAAACTTCCAAAACTTCCCGTTCCCTGTCCTCAGGGCTGGCCGTGTGGCGGAGACTCCGGGGAACTTCTCGGACCGGCCACCCCTCTTTTCTTCCCCTCCCCCAGCTTTGGGTGTGAATTCTGAGCCCCCGGGTTAACCTTACCTGCCAGTCTAGCTGTTTGTGTGTTCCTAAAGCGGGAGGAGTGAGGCCGGCACGGCCAGATGACCTTCCCAGTATGGAGCACCCCTTCCTTCTGAAACTCTCCTGATCTAAGGATAGATTTCCAGCTTATTTGGGGATTGTCTCGTCCACGGATTTCTTACAAGACATCTGTGAATTTAATTTAGAAAAAACAAACAAACATAAACCACATTTGCTAACTTTTTACAATATAATTGGTTTCCTATTTTATTTAATGTATTTGAAAACATTCTGAGAAGGGGTCCATAGTCTTCGCAAGACTGACAAGTGTCTATGATAAAAAAAATTTAAGAAGTCCAGATCTATATTACCCCTCTTCCCTCATCTTATAGAGATAGGAAAGTAGAAAACTCAGATCCAGAGAAGTTCAATCAATCAAGCATATATTAAACACTTTCCATGTGCCAGCTACTGAATGATTCACCCAGTCACGGAGAGTAACTGACAGCGTCAGTATTCAAATATAGAGCCTTTGACTTCAGAGCCTGTGCTAATATCACTGGGCTAGGCGCTCCCAGTTTCTGGCCACTTCATTTTCTGGCCCCCTTTCCTGTCCTGAATGTGGAGATTTCTCAACAGTCAGACCTGAGTCAGACCAGAGATTTCCCCTTCTCTCCTCTCCCCCTTCAGTATCACTTTGTTTACCCAACGAGACTAATCTTCCCAAAATACTACTTTCATCTGGTAATTGAGTTGTTCCTTTGCTCTTAAGTCTCCAATGACTTTCTATTTAGTCAGTTCGAAGTTGAAAGAGCTCTGGGCAAGGGGACAGGAGAAGGTCTAAACTCAAGTCCTACCTCAGACACTTACTAGCTGTTTGGCCTTCAGCAAGTCACTTGATTTCTGCCTCGGTTTTCTCATCTGTAAAATGTAGATATTAATAATCTATCTCATAGAAGTGTTGGGAGGAGAGAGCGGGCGAGATTTTGTAAAGTGCTTAGCACAGTACTTGACACATAGTAGATACTATATATGTGCTAGCTATTATTATAACAAGCATTTTTTAACCTTACACTTTCAGGTACTAAGTGCTTGGTGTACAAAAGAAATGAAATATAGCTTACATTTCCATAGCACTTTAATTTTTACAAGTAAAACATTTTCCCCCAAAGATTCTGTGAGCTAGATAATGTCAATGTTTGTTATCACCATTTTACAGGTGAAAAAGCTGAAACCCAGAGATTTTGACTTGCTGGTAGTTATATGGAGATTAAATGTCAGGTCAAACTTGAACACAGGTATTCTGTCCACCCAATAATCTGGCATTCTGGCTGGCCCAGACCTACATTTAAAATTTACTTCACTAGATGAATCTTTCTCCTCTATCTATGTCTCTGTGTCTCTCCAATTCCTTTACCTCTCCCTCTTCCTTCCTACCCCACCTTGCTGCCCTCTAGAAACATAGGCCATCCCCATTTCTTCAGTTTCACTCATGCTCATCTTCCTCTTCTCTGGGAATGATTCCCCCCTCTTCTCTGCCCATCTGAATTCTATTTTCCCTCAAGGTCTGGCTCAAATCCCACTTCCTCTGTGAAGACTTCCCTTTTCTAAACTCCAGTGGCATTGGAGAAAGGGAATGGGAACAAGTATTTAAGTGCCTTCTCTGTGGAATGTACTCTTGTTTTTTTTACAAATATCATCTCATTTAATCCTTATAACAATCTGGGAGGTAAATGTTATTATCCCTATTTTACAGATGAGGAAACTGAGATAATCCATCCAGGGATATATAGTAACTAAGGGTCTGAGGCCACTTGAACTTGGTTTTCCTGGAATCAGGAAGTGTTCTGTCCACTGTGTTGCCTTATTGCCTCATCATTGGCTGTCTGTACCCCAAACTTGGCTTAGATCATATACAGGTTTTGTTTTTTCTCCTATCCAGACAGGTCTTTAAGATCTCCCCAACTTTTACGTGCCCTAAGGGCAGGGATCTTTGAATTATCCCTTCCCAAATGATGTCTAGCATAATGTCTTGTGTGTGGTAGTCATAAATATAAATTTCTTGATTGGCGAAGTGTGTGCATATGAATGCATGTTTATAGAGTCATATACATGTGAGAGGGAAAAGTTAACGATCTTAGGGAAGGATGAATAAATATTGTGATAGAGCAAGGGTCATCCCTCCCCAACTACTCTGTTTTCTATTGTTACTTACAGACTCAACTTGTATCTCCACCTCTTCCTTCCCTGTATCTTCCGGTGTGGCCCCAGCACATACACATACATGCATGCACACACACATGGGCACTCCTATATCATGTATGCTTTTATCCTCATATACACTTTAAAACATAGGACTTTCATTTAGGATCTGTGTATCACATACTATCTCAGAATGCCCCACTATAACTGGGATGGAGAAAGACATTCTCCCCCTCTCAAAATGCAAATATATCTTAATGGGATGGACATTAGAAGTCACTATCAGCATCTTCATTTTTCAGGTGAGGAAAATGAATTTCAGAGAGAGAGATTTAATGTTTTACTTAGATTATAGCAGAGTTGCAGTTTAAATCTCGGTCCCTTGACTCTAAGTATAGTGCCTTAGTTGTCATTGACACTGTAATATAGATGAGTATCTAAGACTTTGCCTTGTGCTGGATTGCAGAGGGGTGACAGAGGTAAAGAAGGTCTGCAGTAAGTTTCTGGGTATGGGACACAGGCCACAGGGTGGTGAGTAGTAACTCACTTATTAACTGTTCCTTTGTTTATGCGCCCTTTGCCACATTGTCCATGTGTATACTGTATACACACATACACATACGTTGTCCAGCTCCCCTTTCAGCCTTCGTTGATCCTGTTTCACAGAGGAGGAGCAGAGGAACGATTCCAATCCCCGAGGTCTCAGGTTGGTCCACATCTCTCAGAGCCCACCAAAGGGAGAAAGTGGGGCTGGCAGTACCTCCAACCTCTGGGGCACATGCATGGGTCTTTGGGGAGTGGCAGGACCTCTGCATCCCTCGCAGACATAGGGGGCAATCCCTTGTGAATGGGTTAGGGAGCTGCCCTCCCGCTGTGCTGTCTGGACATCAGAATGTGGCTCTGGCTGGTTGGCCCTGAGCCCATCCTTCCCTTGGATTACCTGGGCCCAGAATCACCCCAGCGGGCCTTTGTGGCTCTCTGGTGCGTTAGTTGGCAGACTTGCTCCTGGGGTCTCCTCCCCCAGCCTCTCCTGAGGACCCCCTCTTCCATCGAGATGACCATGCTGTGTCCTCTCTGTGTCCTGAGCGATATGAATGGACATATGTGTCGCCGAGGCGTCTGGCAGCCTGAGTTAGAGACTTGTTGGTAACTCGCCTGGTTTGGTTCCAAGGACATTAAGCCATGGAAACTGAGGTCATAGGATATACTGTCTGGGGCCACCTGGGCCAACAAGGCTCAGGGGGCTGCCCTGCATCGAGGGCCCTTCCTCAGCTCCTTGTTTGCCCCACCACACACACGCTCACATTTTGTCTAGGGCCGGTAGGCCCCAAGTCTGAGAGGCAGGAACAATCTGTCCCTCATTCCTTTGTCGCTGAGGAAAGGACATTTATTCTGGTCACGTCTGCTGTGTGTGTGACACGGGGAGAGCGGCCCTGCCCTGCTGCCCAGGCTTAGCCAGGGAAGGACCTAGTGGTCCAGCAGGTAGTGCCTGGGACGTGGGGCTCTCTGGCTTGGGGCCCGCCGTCGAGGGCCGGTAAACTGAGCTGCAGGAGGTTTAGAGGTGACCAGAAATCTGGGAGATTCTCAGTGGGAGCCCCGGCTTTGCTGAGCCGACCTGCCCTTCTGCCTGGTCGCCGAGCCCACACCATGACCGCCTCCTGCCTGGCCAGGAAAATGTGGTCTCGAAGCTGATCCCTCACACCCACCCTTCGCTGAGCCCAGATTAAAACCCTCGGCAGCCTGATTGGCCGGGGAGAAGCCAGCCAGGCATGACACCCCCCTCCAACCTTCCCAGGAGCCTGGAGTCTGGAGCCAGGCCCCACACACTTGGGGAACACCTGGCAGCTGGCTCAATGGGGGACATCCAGGGCCCTCTTCGTGGTGAGTAGCTTTTAGCAGCCCCCACACCCCAAATTGTCCTCCATCAGTGGCTGGAAGGAGCCCCAAAGTGAGCTGACCGGGGGCTAGGGAGGGGAGCCATTGATAGCTAATGTTGGGTCTCCTTTCTGCCAGTCCCCCTGCCCCACGTCCCCTTGTTAGTGTTCACCCCTTCTCTGTCTCCTCCCCCCGGGTCTTCCCTGCTGGACCCTCCTTGTTGTTCCCCCGACCTGATGTCTGTTTCCTCCCAGGGCTTTAGCTTCTGCCTCTTAACCCCTCTTTGTCCCAAGTCTTTAAAAACTCCAAGGATTTATTTGTTTGTTTCTCTGACCTCTCTCTGCTTTTCGGCCCTTGTGTTATGGTTAAAGACATGGTTAAAGGTTTTCTGACATGGTACTTGGGAGTCCCAGCCTTGGGGGTCACCTCTTCAGGCCCATCCCAGCTGCATGATTACTGCTATTTGATATCAAAAGCTGCTTTCTCCTCCCAGTGAGGGCCATCTCTGCACTGGCTGAAGGCTGCACAACTCAGGGGACATGGTGGGAAGTCATAGATGGATGGTATGGGGGGACCCTCCTCCTCTTACAGATGGACTAGACTGAGGCCTGGAGATGGGAATCATCAGTCCTGGGTCCCATAAGGCAAAACTAGAATTTGAAATCAGGACTTCTGCCTTTAAATTAAAAACTCCCATCATCATTGCATCCCAGATGCCCAGGGAGATTGCACAAGAGATTGAACTCTTATCTTGGTCCTATGCTCTCATGTACCTGGCTCACAGTAGAACTTGGCCCTCAGGGCCTTGAGTTCCTCAGATGTTAAAAGAAGGATCTGGTTTAAATGATCTTAAAGGTTCCTTCCTTCTCAGATATTCTGGGATTCTCTAGTTACTCATCCCTGCTCCTGGAATGGACTCCCTGAAATCTTCTTCCTAGGTGAAGTCTTTCCAGGTGCCCCTTAATGCCAGACTACCTTTCTCCTGCCCTGCATGTATTTTGTGGCACATAATTAGCATGTGGTCATCTCCCCTACTGGGATGGGGTTTCTTGGTACCAGGACCGGTTTTTTGGGCCTTTGTATCCCAGAGCTTAGTAGAGTGTACCTGACACGTAATAAGTGTTTAATAAAGGCTTCTTGACTGACTTGCCCCCTCTAAACCTCAGTGTTTCCTCCTGAAGAGCTGCACAAGTATGAGGATGGAAGGGGGGGGGGGCTAAATTATTCCATCACTTTAAACTGAGACAGTTGAAGAGGCTTTTTTTTTTTTTTTTTTTTTTTTTTGCCAAGCGGGCTGTGTCCCTGATGGGAGAACTGAGTGCGTGCCCTTTTCCTGCCCACCAGTCCTCCCACAGGGTGGTTGGTGTGCCGGCTATGGGAAGGGCTTGGCGGTCTGTGTCTTAGGCAGCAGTCAGTGGTACAGACATGTTGGGACCTGCTGCAACATTTTTTAAATTGCTGAGAGCTGAGAAGAAAGCCAGGTTCTCCAGGACTCCATATACAACTTGAAAATGGGGCTCGGGTTAGTCTTGTAATAATCCAAATTCTGCCCCCCCCCGGTCTCTTATCCCAGTCATAGCCCAGTCCCCCTAAATCAGAGGTTCTTCACTCTAGGTAATTTGTAATCTTTGGGGAAATTATTGACAGTTTTATTATTTACATATTATAATATATAATTATATATAACATATAAACATGTTTTATTTCTATATTATTTATTAAAATATTTTAAAAATGTTATATTTTCCCCAATTATATGTAATAACTTTTTTCACATTCATTTTTAATTTAATTTTTTATATAAAGCTTTTTATTTTCAAAACACATGCATAGTTTTTTCATCATTCATCCTTGCAAAACCTTGTGTTCCAAATTTATCATAAGTCCTTTGGAATTGTTTTGGGCCATTGTATTAATGAAAATAGTTAAGTTGATCATTATATGATACTGCTGTATCATATACAATCATATTCAATATTCCCATGTTCTGCTCACTTCATTTTGCATCAATTTATGTGAGACTTCCCAGGTTTTTCTGAAACCATCATTTTCTATAGCAAAATAGTATTCCATTACAATCATATATCAGAACTCATTCATCCATTCCCCAACGAGTGGGCCATTGTCTCAATTTCCAATTCCTTGCCACTGTGCGTGTGCATGTATGTGTGCACACAGCCATAAAGCTGCTATATTTTTGGGGTAGATAGGTCCTTTTTCCTTGATCTCTTTGGGATACAGTGCTATTGCTGGGTCAGAGGATAAACATAGTTTTATAGTCCTTTGGGATTAGTTCCAAATTGTTCTCCAGAATGGTTAGATCAGCTCACAATTTCACCAACAGTGCATTAGTGTCCAATTTTTCTACATCTTCTCCAAGTTTGTTATTTTCCTTTTCTGTCACATTCACCAATATAATAGGTGTGAAGTAGTGCCACAGAATTGTTTTAAGTTGCATTTCTCTAATCAGTTTTTTTAGAGCGTTTAAAAAATATGAATATTGACAGTTTGATACTTCCTGTTTATATTTTTTGACCATATATCAGTTGGGGAATGACTCATTCTCATAAATATGACTCATTTCTCTATATGTTTGAGAAATGAGGCCATTATCACAGAAACTTGCTATAAAATCCCCCCCCCCTGCCAAGTTTCCTGCTTTTCTTCTAATCTTGGCTGCATTTAGTTTTGTTTGTGTAAAATTTTTTTTAATTTAACGTAGTCAAAATATCCATTGCATGCCATAATGCTCTAGATCTCATTTTGTCATAAATTCTTCCCTTATCTCTACATCTGACAGCCAAGATATTCCACGCTCCTCTAATTTGCTTATATCACTCTTTATGTCTAAATTATGTACCCGTTTTGACCCTGTCTTGTATGTGGGGTGAATGTTGGTCTATACCCTAGTTTCTGCCAAACTGGAAAGTTGGTATTTTTTTGCATGGGTATGTGGCGTAGATTCCACTCCCCCGTAGGGGGAGGCGAGGGAGATTCATCTTAATAGACTTGTATTGCAGAGAGGGACATTGTGGAGGGGAAGGAGGATCAGTGTTCTTTATACTTCATCATGGAGAAGTATACTTTATTAGCCCTTCAGTAGGGAAGGTTTTGGGAGTTTTTTTTACACCTGTCTGAGTTATGGATGTCCTTGAGCTACATATATATAGGGGAAACATAAAGGAAGTATCTTTTAAATAATTTAGGAAATTGGTACACTGTTAATGCAGGGTGAGGATGGAAAGGGAAGAGTAGGAAGCAAGATGGAATAATGGGTTCAAATCCAGCCTCTTGAGATTTTGTGGCTGTCATCCTGGGCAAGTCACATAACTTCTGCCTCAGTTTCCTCATCTGTAAAATGGGGATAATATTAACACTTGCCTCTCGGGTTTCTAGGATCAACCAAGGTAATATTTGTGAAGTGCTTTGCAAACCTTAAAATGATCTGTAATGTTAGCTATTATTATTTGCTTATCTTTTTGAAGACAGGAATGTCTTTTGTACATCCACGTACAAGAGAATACAAGAGCTCCCCTCTGCTGCCTAATCACTCGTCCCTGTTAGTCCTCAGCCAGGATCCAGGGATGGAAAACCTGATCCCAAGACCGGCTGATGGGGCAGGTCCAAGTGTGGTCACTGTCACACTTGGGAGCGGCCGAGAGTCAGCAGCCTCCTCTGTGTGGCTGGAGAAGGGAACTGCTTCCAAGGGATGTTGTCAGGTGTGTGGGGAGATTGCCCTGAACTGTGGGATCTTCTGTTGCCCTTAAAATCAGGGAATCAGGGGCAGCCAGATGGTGCAGTGGTTAGAGCACTGGCCCTGAGTTTGGGGGACCAGAGTTCAATGTGGCCCCAGACACTTAACACTTAGTACTGTGATTGCCTCGTTAAAATAAATAAATAAATAAATAAATAAATATATATATATAAATAAATAAATAAATAAATAGATAGATAGATAAATAAATAGATAAATAAATAAATAAAGTCAAGGGATCATAGATTTAGAACAGGAAGAAACCCTAGCAGCTTGCTAACTCTGACTCATTTTTACAGCCAGGGAAACAGTCAAGGAGCATTTACAGGAATTGTGGAAAGAATGAAATGGAATGAGTGAAAAGAAAACCAAAAACAATCCCTACCCTCAAGGAGTTTGCATTCTTGTGAGGGAAGGGGCAAAATGAGGATAATTAGGTATGTCCATGATATAGACAAAATATGTGAAGGGAATCTCAGAGGGAGATGGGCGCTGGGAAAGGCATTCTGTGCAGTGATTGAAGCTGTCTTTTTGAAAAAAATTAATAGCTTTTAATTTTTCAAAATACATAGTTTTCGACATTCATCCCTGTAAAACCTTGTGTTCCAAATTTTTCTCCCTCTCCACTCTTAGACAGCAAATAATCCAATATATTCATTATATATCCAATAATCCAGCAAATAATCCAACATGCACAGTTCTTCTAAACATATTTCCACATTTATCATTGGCCAGGCCCCACGAGGTAAGGTGATTGACCCAATGGAAAGAGCTGACAGTTGAGTGGAGGCCTTCTAACTCCAAATCTGGCCCTCTTTCCAGAAACCCCTTCCTCCATTGATCAGACGTCTGCAGAGTGTTAACATGTTGCATGGTACAGGGGTCCAGCTCACGGACTCGACTGTGAGATGTGGGTCAGCAGCTTGGGTCAGTGACCTTTCTGAGGGGAGGCCAACTCTTCTTTGCTTGGGCAGCTTTGTGTGGGCAGCTCTGTGGTACTATGTATGTACCCATCTGTGTGGGCAAAAAGAGTTCACATTTTCTACCTCCTAACCCTCCCCAAATCTCTAGAATGGTGAGGAAAAGGCAGAAAGGACACTGAAATCAAAATCTAAATTCTACTTGTCACCTAAGATGTCACACCCATCTCAGAATTATGTGTTTAAATATATAAAATATGGAGGATTACAAAGGGAACTAATTGTATTGAGATACAGTGATCAAAAACAAATATTTTTAAAAGTTCATAGACGTCTAGATAAAACCCCTGTCTAGTGTTTCTTACAGTGTGGAGACCCAGGAAAGAAAAGTGGATCCAGGGAGTGGGAGTAATTGGGTACTTCTCCATGGGGGCTGAAACCTTTCATCCATGGTATATGACACCATGTGTGGGTAATTTTAACCTTGAAAACAGAATTTATTCTGCGTTGGCGATAATATGAGCAAGGTTAATCTCCTTCTTCGTCTTCCTGTCCCCCAGATTGAAGCATTTCCTGGATGAGTTGGAGGAACAGGCCAGGGAGGCCCCAGTGCCAGCTGGAGATGCCCAGGCCCTTGCTTAGGGGAGAGAGACAGAGGCAGAGAGTGGGGAGGAGAAGAGAAAAAGAGGAGGGAAAAATAAGGGAGATAGGAGAAGAGGGAGAAAAAAAGGAGAGCGAGGGGGAGAGAAAAAGGAGGAGAAGGGGGAGGAAAAGAAAGAAAAGAGGAAGAGAGAAGGAAGAGAAGAAGGAGAAAGAGGAGGAGGAAGATGATGAGGAAAGGGGGAGGAAAAGAAAGAAAAGAGGAAGAGAGAAGGAAGAGAAGAAGGAGAAAGAGGAGGAGGAAGATGATAAGGAAATGGGGAGAAGAGAGAAAGAAAGGAGGAGGAGGGAAGAATAAGGGAAAGAGGAGAAGAGGGAGAAAGAAAGTAAGAGGAAAGGAGGAGAAGAGAAAGAAAATAGGAATAGGAAAGGAGAAAGAGGAGAGGAAAAAAAGAGGGGAAGGAAGAGAGGAGAGAAAGGAAGAGAGGAGAGGAGGGAGGAGAAGAGAAAGATGAGGAAAGGAAAAGAAAGGAGAGAAAAAGAGAAGGGGGGAGGAGAGACACAGAGAAGGAAAGAGAGAAATAATATAAATGAATGAGTATCTTGGTAGCCCTCATCAGACCCAAGGATGGATAGGCTTTCCCATCTCGGAGATCAAAGGATATAATGGAGAGGGTTTTTCATTTTGAATTGTGTTTAACCTCCTGAATAAAATGTCTGCACTTCAGTTTAATTATTGATTAGAATGGCCATTTAGAGCTCCCTCCTTATCTGCTTGCAGTCAGATGGCCAGCCAGATTGTGGGGCCCTTAGACATTCCTAGAAGCCCTCCGGCCATTTTTTCCCTGAGTGCATCTGATTGCTTTGCTTTCCAAGCTTTCTCAGTCAAGAACCAGGGTTTTTTAACCTGGGCTTTCTGGGTAGATTGCAGGGACTGAATGGAGGGGAAAAAAGTATTTTCACTAACTTTTGATTTCTGTTGAATTCAGTTTTTATGCTGTATTTGAAAATATTCAGGGAAGGGGTCCCTAGGTTTCCCCAGACTGCCAGAAGTGTTCATGATGGAAAAAAAGTTTCAGAACCATTGGCCTAATAATGAACCTGATCCTTCTTCTCATGTGGGGAATCCCCAAGTCTTTGGGGGTGGGGAGTCCTTCTATTCTGGGACTTGATGTGGAACACCTGGGCATCTCCAAATGTAGAGTCTGAATGGTGGCAGCTTTCTCTTCCCCCTGCCTCCCCCAAGGCCTACTGGATGGGGTGGGGCACCTCTCTCAGCAGTACCAGGGCCATGGTTTTTGGATCTTGCCCTCACTTGCCTTCATGTAGGTTGGGAGTATACTTAGCTAGCTTCTTCCCCCACACCCCCTAAAGACAAGGCTGTTCTTCATTCCAGTTTGTATTTCCTGTCTGGGCCAGTCATGTCTCGTTCCTCTATCCCACCCTCCACTATGTGTTTCTGCATGTTTATCCCCAGCTCTGAACTTTCTCTTTCTGATTTTGCCACCAAGATTGGGCCCCATGTCTGGGTGACCCCACCTGAGACAATGAAGCCATTACTGAAGACTTAGGGAAGGAAGACATAGAATAGGGTGGAAGGAGGTATAGACTGGCCTAATTGGGGTGCTAGAGGTAGAACCAGGCCTAGTTCTGAATGCCCCAAATCAGAGCCTTGAGCAGGATTCCAGATGTGTGATCAAGTAGATGTGGTTAGAAGGGGGAAGGCCTGGAAGCCATGGCTCCTGTCACCTCCAGAACTAAATAGAAAATCTTTTGTTCTTTAAAGGCACTCATAAAAAAAAAAAGAAAGAAAGAAAAGAAAAATAAAGCCATTCATAAAAAAGGAAGAAAAATAAATTTAAAAATAAATAAAATAAAGCCATTCATAATCTCTCACCTTTCCCACTTCCATAAACTCTGGGACTGGTAACACTTGATTAGCCTCTTTGCTTTTCTTAACTCAGACTACTGGGCATTCCCCCTTCACCCCCACCTCCTGGCTTTTCAAGTCCTTGATAAAATCCCAGCTTCTCAGAAAAGCTTTCTGTATTCCTTCTATGGTGGTGAATCCTTTCTCCTATCTGTAAGCTTGTTTACACATACTTGTTTGCAGATGCTCACCCCACTAGACTGTGAACTCCCTTAGAGGAGGGACTTCTTTGTCCTTCTTGAATCCTCAATGCTTAAGTACAGGCCTTGGAACAGAGTAAAGAGTTGGCTTGACCTCTTGGTGTCAGCGGCTGCTGATTTAAGTTGCCTGAGAGTTTACCAATGGAAAGTCAAGTCAACAAGTGTTTATTAAGCTCAGTGAATTTGGGATCAGAAAAGTTGGGACTGAAACTATCTGTGTGATAATGAAAAGTACTTTCCCCTCTTGAGCCTTGATTTCTTCAGCTACAAAATGGTCACATTGGACTGGGTGAACTGTCAGATCCTTTTCAGCCCTAAATTTTATGAACCTATCAGTAAATCTATCAACAGATATGGATTAAACCCTTGCTTATTCTGTGCCAGGCATTGTACTTAAGCGCAGAGGGAGCTTTTATTATTTTTTAATTAACAAGAAAATAATTTTCTTTCCCACTAGATCCCCACCATTGGGGGAAGTAGTAAGATCCTTTTTTTTTTTTTTTTTTTCTTTTAACAATTATATATAATCAAGCAAAACAAATCCTCACATTGGCTGGTTTCTTTTTTCTTTCTTTTTCTTTTTCGTGAGGCAGGATTATACAGCTAATAAGTGTCAAGCATCTGAGGCTAGATTTGAATTCAAGTCCTGATTTTAAGGTGCTATATCCACTGTGCCAAAAAGCTGCTTCTGTGTTGGCCATTTCTAAAAATAACATCTGATCCCACCTCTTGAGTCCATCACCTCTCCTTCATTCAGCATCAACTCTAGAACCAGATGGTCATTATGTTAATAAGGAGGTTTAAGGCGTTGGAAGATGTATAGTTTTATTTTGTTGTTAATATAAATTGTCCTTTTGGTTCCATTTCTTTCCCTCTGCCTCAATTCATTTGAGTCTTCCTGGTTTTCTCTGAAACCATCCCCTCTCCTACTTCTTACAGCACAACAATATTCAGTTACATTCATCTTCCATAATTTGTTCTCTGCTGGGAGATATTGACGCCAACTTTGGACCAGAAGATTTGACCTTGATTAGATTCCAATTCTTGGTTGGCCACTCACTACATGTGACTGCTGACCAAGTCTATTCCCTTCTCTGTGTGTGTGTGTGTGTGTGTATGTGTACGTGTGTGTATGATCAAATCTATTTCCTTCTTTGTGTGTGTGACATTGATCAAGTCTATTTCCTTCTCTCTCTGTGTATGACATTATTTCCTCCCCCCCACACATTGATCAAGTCTATTCCCTTCTGTGTGTATGTGACATTGATCAAGTCTATTTTCTTCTTTCTCTCTCTCTCTGTATGACATTGATCATTTCCTTCTCTCCCTGCCCCTGACATTGATCAAGTCTATTTCATTCTCTGTGTGTGTAAGACATTGATCAAGTCTATTCCCTTCTCTCTCTCCCTCCCTCCTCTCTTCCTCTCTTCCTCTTTCTCTCTTTCTCTCTTCCTCTTATTCTGTCTCCTCTATCTCTTCCTCTCTTTCTCTCACTCTCTTCCTCTTACTCTGTCTCTCTCTTTTCCCCTCTTTCTTCCTCTCTTTCTCTTTCCCCTCTTTCTTCCTCTTTTTCTCTCTCTGTCCTCTCTTTCTCTCTCTTTCCCTCTTGCTCTGTCATTCTCTCTCTATTTCTGTCTGTCTGTCTCTCCTCCCCTCCTTTTTCCTTCTCCCCCCTCTTCATTTTTTCTATAAAATGGATGCCTTGGCCTAAATGACCTCTAAAGCCCCTTCCATCTTTAAAATCCTCAGATACCATAACCAAGATTCTCTTCCATGCTCTTCTTTGTAAATTGGTTTCCTGACTATTCTCTTGGGGCTACAAAAGAGGAAGGATCTTAAGGCCACTCCTACCCCAGGGCTTCAAGTTCTGGTTAGCTGACCTTGGGAGGCTGGAATGCCTCTGTGCTGTTGCCATAGTAGCCAGCTGGGAGGCCCCCACTTCCCACCTCGGGGGGCTGCTTCCACAGGGGCTATCCCAGAATACCTCTGGATGTTCCAGGCTCTTACCATAGAGGGAGCTTGAGGGGTTCCTCTCTGCCCACTCCTAGGGGACATGTTGGGATGGGTGGAGGAGGAGCGGGCAGCATCCGTGACCACTATGGACACCCTTACTGATGGCTCCTTCTGCGACCTTATCTGCCTGGAAGGTGGAATGGCTGAGCTGCTCCGGCAGGAGTTTGAGCTCATCAGGCCCAGGACCCTGGGTAGGTTGCCATGAGGGAGTGCTCACCATACCCCTTGCCTCAGTTTCTCACTCAGTGCCATCTGGGCAAAGACTACTGGTTCTGGATCCCTGTTTTAATCCACTTGTTAATTACTATGAAAACTTGGGCAAACCAGCCTCCTGGGTCCTCGTTTTCCTCATCTGTAGAGCAAAGGACTTAGATTAACTGATCTCTGAGGTCCCTTCGAAACTAATGATTTCTATGCCTTACCTCCACCTGAGACTCAAATCTCATTTCTTTCAAGGGTCTGATCAAAAACTCCCTTCTACAGGATGTCTTTCCTCGTTCCCCTCTTCCAGAGGCGAATATCTTCTCTTCCAAATCAGATACATACACTGAGACAAGTATGTGTGTACATGTGCACGTATATATTTATATATACACATATTTACTATATGTACTCATGTTGTTCTACATATACATGCATATATATGACTCACCTATATTTGTGTGTATTTTATTACTTATATGTATGCAGTACACACATGTATAAATAAGTCTGCATGTATGTACCGTAACATAGACTGTGTTATGTCGATGCATATATGCGTACACACATGTATGTATGTAGATATTGTCTTCTTGGCCTAGACTGTAAGTTGCTTGGGAGCAGGATTGATTTTTACTTTGTCTTTGTAAAGTTCTTTCTGATTATTATGACATAGATATACATTTAAGTCTGACTCTGCCTGTGGATATGAGAATAAGAATTTTCATTCTACCAAATGAAAAAAATGGCAGGTGCTGGCCTGGCCGTGGATTATTTTCTGAGAACCAGAGCAATTAAAATTCAGAGAGGTTTTATCCTAGAGAGATGGTCCAACGGTTCACAAAAGGTTAGGCACAAAAACTTAGAAATCCAGAAAACTGGATTGCTTGAGATCTTGGTCAAGGAAAAAAAAAGTGGGGCAACTTAGAAAATCAGGGCGCCTTGAAATATTGGAGCAGTTTTTTTCTTTTTGGATTGAGCTCAAATGAGATGATGATTGTAAAGTGCTTAGCACAGTGTCTGGTTCTTAGTAATGGTATATAAATGTTCACTGCTACTAGTATTATTTCCAAGTTTATCATCATTGTTAATTATTATATTTGTAAAGTTCTTAGCACGGTGCCTGGCATATAGTAAATTATATAAATATTAGCTTCCCTTATCAATAGTATAGTAATTCCTGGCACATAGTCAGTTATATAAATATTAGCTGTAATTATTAGCCTCAGTAACAATAGCAGTAGTAGCATTAGTGGTGGTGGAGTGGGCTCTGGTAAGCAGGATGCTGGGAAGCTTGGGTCCTACTACATGGTTCTGTTCCTTGTTTTTCTCAAAGTTTGGCCAATGGTTGGGAGTGGACATCTCCCTAGAGAGACTAGCCAGTGGGTAAGGAGTAACATCTGCTCTGCAGTCTTACTTTTCCATATAAAATACTCATTCTGAAATAATCCCTTAGATTAACTAGCCCTCTAATGCCGCTTGGTCTCATCCTACTTTATACAACAATAAAGCCTTTTCCTTTGAGAAACAAGGCCTGTGTCCAGGTAATTCCTATCTCTGGAATCTGCTCTCCCATTGCAACAGTAATAGTATAATGGGGATAATAGTAATAGTAGTAGCAGAAGATGATGATTTAGAAAAGTTCTTTGCACAGTGCCTGGCCTATAGTAAATGCTGTATAAATGTTAGCTGCTATTATTATTGTTGTTATGTTTGTAAAGTGCTTGGCCCAATGCCTTGCACATAGAAGTGACTACGTAAGTGATAGCTGTGATAGTAATTGTTCTTCATGATTTCACTGGTAGCAGGGACCCCCAGGGAGGAAGCCTCCTCAATCCCTGTGCAGCTCTGTGCCTTCTCTGCAGTTTGTGCTCTGGGGCCTTGATAGTTTAAGTGGCAAGCCCAAGGAGGCAGAGCTTGAATCCAGGTCTTGCTGTCTTGCAGGCTGTAGCTATGTCCCCTCTCATTGGTCTCTGTGTCTTGTCATTATTATCTGCATCCTAGCCAGACCCAGTTTGGCCCAGCCTGTCCAGGCCCTGCTGGAGAGGCCACAGATTTCTTATGTCTGTGAAATTTTGGTTTTCCTCAGGATCTTCAGGGTCAGGGTGTGACCGGCCCTTGGGACACGGGCGTCCTCTGCCCTGGGAACATCAGGGAAGAAGAGAAAGGGAAGTGCCAGTCTGCCCAATGTGGAATGTGGATTCCACTCCTACAGCCAGAACTGTGGAGCGGAGGGGAGGAACTTCTGGGAGATAAGGCCAGAGGGAGTGAGCCTCGAAGGCACTGGATCCGCCCCAAAGCCCCAGGGAGGTGGTGAGGCAAAGGCAGGAAGCCAGGTCTTGGACTGAAGACTCACTGTTACCTCCACCAATCCCTTTTCCTCTTCAGATTCCTTTCTTATAAAACGGAAAAGCAGGACTCAAGAAGGCAGCTGGACAGCACAGGAGATGGAATGGTAGAATTGGATTGGAATACTGAATTCAAGTCTCACCTCAGACACTTCCTAACTGGAAGAGTCACTGATGCTCTCTCAGCCTCAGTTGTCTCATCTGTAAAATGGAGATAATGATGGCAGCTTCCTCCCAGGGTTGCTGTGAGGATCTAATGAGATATCTGTCAAGAGATTTATAGACTTTAAAATACTATATAAATGCTAGCCATTATTATTATTACTGTCATCATCATTATTATTACTACCCATCTAGGAAGCAATATGGTCTTGTGGGAAGAGCTATAGCTAGAATACAAGCAACGGGGCTTCATGTAACCCCAATGAGCCTTGCTTTGTTTTTCTGTTAAATCCAGGGATTACCCTAAATTTTCCCTGCAATGCACAGTCACAGCCAGCCTGCCTTTGTTGAGTGCTTGGGGCAGGGGGGGGCAGTCTCCAGGAGTGAGAGGTCTGGGGCCAGGAGGTCATTTCTCATTAATGGTCTGCCTTGCTGACCCCAGGGTTGGTATCAGTCTCACGATGGCCCCCAGTCTTCAGGGCATTGATGTTTTTCATTGTCCCCTGCCCTTAGATTGGAAGCTCCTTGAGGGCAGGAGCTGTCTGTAGTGTTGTTGTTGGGTTTTTTTTTTGTTTTTGTTTTTGTTTTTGTATAATACCTGGAACATAGTAGGTGCTTGCTTAATAAGTGTTGATTGATTGACTGAAAGGCCTGGAAGTGTAGTGGGAAGAAACTTGGAATTCTCATCCTGGTTCCACCATTTCCTAGGGTATGGCACTTTACTAATCTGAGCCTCAGTTTTCTCATCTGTGAAATGAAGATAATATTTGCCTCCCTACCCCCAGATTTAGCATTGTGAATCCCCAAATGCTGTAGAAATTTGAGCTGTTTTTGATTGTTCTGCATTCAGTGTTAGAGAGGTTGTTTTATTAGTATTCTTTGAGATTGAGACCTAGACAACCCACTCCCAGAGTGTCCTGTAATTCGGTTTATATTCCTTCTCCTTCCTAGCCCACCTCCCAGTTCTGTCACTCACCCTGGTGGTCTGCTTCTAGCTTTTGTCTGTGATCCAGTCTTGGAGCCGGAATTTTATTGCTTCATTTTATAAGTAAGAAAACAGGCACCTGATTGGGAAGCTCCATCAAAAAGCTCATCGAATCCTCTCTTGCTAAATGAGGGAAAGTGAGGCAGGGAGACGGGCCCTTGACTGAAAGGATTTGATCTTCATACTCGTGACTTTTCTATTCTATCTTGATGTCACAGTCCTGTCTGATATCTGGCCTGAACTGCTCACAGACCCCTAAACTGGTCTGTTGTAGACCACCACTGGATTGGAAGGGTAGGAAACGGCCTGGGGAGATCATGGCTCTCTCTGTGGCTTTAGTATATCAGGTCAGCAAAGGAGGGACAAATGGAAAGAGAAAAGGGGCGTGTGGAAGGAGCCGTGGATAATTAGTGACTGTTCCCAACACTGACTGGTTGCGACAGACCCAGGCAACTGCTGCTCCCAAGTCAAGGTCACTGTTCAGAACCAGCAGTGGCCAGTCAGTAACGGAGCTGATCTGCGGGCGGGTGGCTGTGGAGTCGGGCACAAGGGGCAGGCTGGCCTTCCTGGAGCAGACCTTGCACCCCGGCTCAGGCTTAGAATGGCGTAAAGGGGAGTTGGACCTGGACCAAAAGACCCAGAAAAGCCCTGATTTCTGCGTTTCTGTATCTTCAAATTAGGAATGGTAATAATACTCCAGAGTCTTTATCTTGGACAGTTGGCCACCCTGGAGAGACCAAAAGTCTGTTTAGAATTTGGAAAGAAGTTTGGATATTATCTAGTTCAGCCTGCTCCACCCCTGTTTTACAGGTGGGGAAACTGAGGCTCAGAGATGGTAAATGATTTGCCTCACATGAGCTATGCAGGCAACAAAATAGCAGCTGAGATTTGAACTCAGGTACTCTGCCTCAGACTACCAGGATGTCATTCATTCAACAAGCATTTATTAAGTGTTTACTGTGTACCACAGCGCTTGCTGATACAAAGACTTAAGATTTTCATCGTAATGGCCTTGCCCCACAAAGAACTTGTATTGCAGTTGGATGGAAAATAACAAAGAAAAATAAATTTTAAATATAGTATAATAATAATAATTTATGTAGTGTTTTACTATGTGCCAGGTACAATGCTAAATGCTTTACAACTATTATCTCATTTAATCCTCATATCAGCCCTGGGAGGCAGGGGCTATTGTTATTCCCATTTTAGAGATAAAGAAACTAAGATATAGGTTCAGTGATTTGCTCAGAGTCACCCAGCTAATAAATGTCTGAGTCTGGACTCAGGTCTTCATTCTTAGTGCTCTATTGATCACACAACTTAGTTGTCCCAAGAATACAGCCATTCCTGGGAGAGGAGGCATTAATATCAAGGACAGAGACAGCATTTGCTTTCTGAAGGATTGTGTTGAATTAATTGTTTACCTTGATCTGCCATGAATAGGAACTCTTATTTAACCATTAATTAAGTGCCTACTGTTCCCTCCCCTCCCTAGCAAAGTTAGCACAGCCTCCCTTTTCTTCCCCACCCCCCCCAAAAATGGGGGAGATAATCATCAGTCTTGAGGAGCTTACATTCTATTGTAATCTCCTTAACAAATGCCCCCCTTCCCAGCCTCACCTCGAAAATCTCCATTGAGGTGGCAGCTACCGCCTTCCATGACTGCCCTTCCACTTTGGAATATCAATAATATCAGGAAGTTTTTCTCTTAAATGGAACAAAAATGTACTTCTTTGTAAGTTGGAGGCTTTGCTCTGAATTGTACCCTCAGGTGCCAAGCAGAATTATTAAGTGCTTACTGTCTTCTTCAGGACAGATTTTGATGTACTCGAAGATGAATTATCCAGCATTTATTAAGTGTCTCCTGGGTACTGTGGGGTACCAAAAAAAAAAGGGTAAAACCAGTCCCTTCCCTCAAAGAGCTTACAGTCCAGTGGGAGAGATAGCATGCGGATGTATACAGATCGAGCTGTATGCAGGACAAATGCGAGATTAAGAGAAAGAAAGCCCTGGAATTGAGAGATGGTAGGATTTGAGTTGAGACTTAGAGGAAGCTGGGGAGGTCAGTAATGGGAGGATAGGAGGGACTGGGTGCCAGGCCTGGGGAACAAGCCAGAGAGAATGCCCAGAGCCAACAGGTGGAGTGCTGGGCCTGTGGAATAGCCAAAGGCCGGGGTTACTGGGTCAAGGAGCCCTACTTCTCTGGGAAGGAAGGTGTAAACAGATGTCAGGTAGAGGGTGCTGAGGGATGAAGGGCTTTGGATGCCAGATAGAGCCCTTTGTGTTTGGTCCTATCATCAGTGGGGAGCCAGTGGAGTGTGTTGAGTAGGGGATGATTGGGAAAATCACTTTAGGGGCTGCATGGAGGATGCACGTTGTTTAGGGCAGAGGGGGTGGAAGTTTCTGCTGTAGATGACCGACCAGTCAGGAGTTGAGATGATGCAGAAAGTAGAATTTCTCATTCCTTCCCATAAGCACTGTACTGCATGCAGGCCAGGGGAGGGGGTGGGGAAAAGGGAGGGAAAATTGGAACATAAGGTTTTGCAAGGATTAATGTTGAAGAATTATCCATGCATGTGTTTTGAAAAATAAAAAGATTAATAAAGAAAAAAAAAGACAAGGCTTAAGTGGGAGGGTCTGGGGGCCATGGAAGGGGTCACGGAGCTAGCCGGACTGCCCAGCACATTTTTTGTGACTTCTTGCAAATTCTGGTACCTGGGTGTAGGAGCATAGACTCTGGAGCTGGGGAAGGCCTTGAGGACTGTCCAACCCAGCCCATCCCTCCTCCTTTACAGAGGAGGCCACTAAGGCTGGGAGGGCCTGTCTGAGGTCACACTGGTAATGGGCAGCAGAACTAGGATTCAAGTCCAGCTCCTCCGCCTCCCACGCCAGGGCCCTCTCTCCTGTGCTGCAGATGGCCTTGACATGACATTGAGGACATTTGCAGGACGGCCAGAGGGTCTAACATTAGCACTCTGCTAATTTAGTGTGAGAGTGCATCTTCGAGACAGCTGTTTCCCAGCAGCCGCGTGGCCATCCCTAAGAATGGTTTTAGAGGGGGCTAAATGGATTCTAAAAACGTTCTCTTTGCCAAGTCCTATCCTGTTTTAGAGGCAACTGGTAGCCCACGGGAGAGTGCTGGACCTGGAATGAGGAAGGCTTGAGTTCAAAACTGCCCTCAGATTTATACTTTATAGGAGTAGCTTACATGTATATATATAAAATATAATGTTACATATTATATATAATGTGTATGTTTATACACATAAACTTTATGTAAGCTATATATATATATAACATAAATATATATTATATATAATTTACATATATACAAGTAGCTAGTTTATAGGAGTAGCTTACATCATATAACATGTAACATATATTATATAAAATATGTATATTTATATATTTAAACTTTGTATAAACTATACATACAATATAAATATATATTATATGTAATTTACATCTATATAAGTAGCCAGTTTATAGGAGTAGCTTATATAATATAATATGTAACATATATTATATATAATATGTATATTTATATATTTAAACTTTATGTAAACTATATATATAATATATATTATATGTAATTTACATATATACAAGTAGCCAGTTTATAGGAGTAGCTTATATAATATAATATGTAACATATATTATATATAATATGTATATTTATATATTTAAACTTTGTATAAACTATATAAAATATAAATATATATTGTATGTAATTTACATATATATATATATATACAAGTAGCTAGTTTATAGGAGTAGCTTACATAATATAATATGTATATATATATATATATATAAACTTTGTATAAACTATAATATAAATATATATTACATATAATTTATGTATATATAAGTAGCTAGTTTACAAGGAGTAGCTGGGTTTCCTCAAAAGTAAAATGGAAAAATAAAAAAAAAAAAAGTAAAATGGAGATAATAGTGATAACCCTGGCTCCCAGGGTTGTTATAAGGATCTCTTGTAAAGGTACTTACCACACTCTCTGTGCTTTATTACTGCTTATTTCTTTCCTTTACCTTCTTTCCTAGGGAAATAGATTCTCTTGGTGTCCCTGCCTTGATGCTCCACAGCTAGTAGCTTCCAGTGGGGGCAGAGTGGCTCTCCGGGTGCCCATCGAGGGGGCAGCCAACTAAAACAGCCTCTCTTTCTCTCCGCAGGTCACGGCAATCACAAAGAGAGCAGCCCTTTCCTTAGCTGCTCCGAAGCCAGTAAAGGAAGCGATTACTATGATAGGAACTTGGCCCTCTTTGAGGTAAAATGTTGCTTTTTCTCCTCCTTTATTATCTAAACCCCTAAGGACTTGGACCTTTTGCTAAGCCAGAGAGAGGGAAGAGGGTTCAAGGATGGAGGAATATCCTCGCCCCTTCTCTCAGCTTCAGATCTTGGATTAATTCCTCAGTCATTCATTCATTTGTGCAGCTATCCCTGGAATACAGAGATGAGGAAAGTAGAGGTCCTGCCCCTTTAGTAGGGATGATAGATGGGTCAGTTCTATGAGAAGGAGGCAGATCTTTGGACAAGATATGGGCTCGAGGTGGTCTGGTCCATGAAAAAGGCTGCCCGGAGACCTGGGAAAGGCATAACCAGCTCTGGGGACAGGAGACCTGCAGCAGGACCCACTGCAGGCAAGGCGGTGGGTGTCTTTATTTCATTATGAGCTGAGGGATGGTGGAATTCCTTCCTCTCCCTGTTTCTACTGAAGATGGGCCCTTGTTGAGACTTACAGTCACAAGTGGGGGAATGAGATTGGGCTCGGTAATGCTGAAAAGTCTTATTACTACTGTAATTATTATTAACAAGACCAACAGTGACTATCATGGTAATGATTAAAATTGGGATAAGGATGAGCTCGGACCAGACGGCTCCGCCAGCTGCCCTTCCTCTCCGCTTTGCCCGCTGTACCACCCTAGGTTGGAGCATCTGGGGGAGTCACTCCTTCCACCCTCACAGGGCCTGCAGGCTAAACCCAGGCCCATTGTCAAGTCAGCACCTCCCATGCTGTTGGAAGGTCCAGAAGGACACGTTGGGTGGGTAAGTGACAGGAAGGAGGAGGGAGGGAGCAGGGAAATCATTAGGGGAGACTTTTCTGCTTCTTTCTATGAAAGAGTTGGGGTACATTCAGTGGACCCCCCACCTTTGCCCTTAGTCCCACTCTTGGGCCTAGCTCTGCTGTTGGATTGGTATGGAACCAGACTGTGTTCAGAGACCGTGTCATTTATAATCCTCTCTCTTCAGCACCATGTTCACACATCAAGCACTTAATAAATGACCAAGATGATCAGTTGAGATTCAGAAGCTAAGAATGACCTCATCTGTTTCATGGCTGCTTTAGCAAGTCCTGAATTATGAATTAGTCCATGGGGGCTTTTGAAAGCTAATCATAAATGAGGTGGGGGTTCAAAATATTATCAGGTGCTTGGGGGGAAGAGCCACAGCAGGGAGAAAATAGTGAGATTAGGGGGAAAATGGGGGGCAGCAGCCTCTGGGGAGGGAGCAAGGAAAGGAGTGAGGGCAGGACTGGGGAGGACAGCAGCGGGCCGGGAAGGGCCAGCAAAAGGGAGACCCAGCCCTGGTAGGCCTCTAGCTGGGCAGCCTGTACCAACCTGCCCCAGCATCCCTTGGGGGACTGTGGTTTTCACAGCCACTCATTGTACAAATGGATTGGAAACAATTACAGTGCCCTGGTCTGGGGCCGAGGTCCTTCTGCGGGTCTCTGAGGCAGGGGAGAAGGAGTGTGGCTCCCCCAGATGCTGCAGCCCAGAGTGGTACAGCGGGCAAAGCGGAGGGGAAGGGCAGCCGGCAGAGGAACTGGAAACGGAGCCATTTGGTCCGAGGTCAGCATCTTTATCCCAATTTTAATCATTATCATGATAGTCATTGTTATTCTTGTTAATAAAGCTTTCCAGCATTACCAAGCACTTTCCATCTAACAAGCCCATGAGCTGGGGAGTACCAGCTTAGTAGCCCCATTAGTGAATTTGGGGTCACAGAAAGCCTGAATTCAAACCCAATTTCTGCTGTTTGTCAGCTGTAATGGTCCAGTCGTCTCTAAGTTATCCTTCCAGACCGCTGTCTCAACTCACTCTCTCAGCCAGACTCTTCTCCAGGCTCAATGTTGCCTCTTTTATTCTCCCAGAGAATGGGCTAGTGAAAACTCAAAGGGGGGGCCTGGGGAAATACTTCAACCAATGAGCTTGCTCCTCTTAAAGGTGCAAACTTCTTTAAACATGTAAACTCCTCCTCAGAAGTCCAAAGGTGTAAACTCCCCCTAAAGGCCTGAACTAAAGGTGTGAATTCTGAGCTAGAGAATTGCTCAGATAACCTGAGTTCTCACCTTGTAATCCTAACAGCCACCTGTACTAGTTTATCTTGATTTAGTCCTTGGGGGCTTGTGAAAGCTAATCATGAGATATGATTTGGGGTTAAAAATATTAGCAGGAACTTGGGGGGGAAAGGCAAGCGGTGAGGAGAAAACAATGAGGAGGGAGGGGGAAGCATGGGGGCCAGCAATGAGGAAGATGGAGGGGCAACTTTGGAGAACATGAAGGGTGCCTATGGGGAGGGGGGAAGGAAGGGAATAGAGAAAGTAAGAGGCAGGATTGGGGAGAAGCAGTGTGATGGGTATGGGAAAAGTAGATGCTTTCTAAGGGCCTGAACTCTGACAAACTTACAATGTGGAAAACTGAGGCTTAAGAGAGAGTTGTGCTTGTTTTATTCCATTAATTAAGAGGGGGTAGGGGAGGAAGAATCAGAGTGGGAAAGAGAAAGGGAGAGAGATGGAGGGAGGGAGGGAAGGAAAAAGAGAAGGGGAGAGGGAGAATCAGAGAGCAGGGAGAAGAGAAGAGAGAGGGAGAAAGGGAGGAGGATGGATAAAGGGAGGGAGAGAGACAGAGAATTACTGCCCTTACCACTCAACAAGTAGGATACCCATATGCTGGAATTTGATTCATGTTTGTAGATTGCTTGACTTAGATTTCAGCAAGTTTAGTCAGAAAAATACCCTCATCAACGACTCCCTTCCCAGGTCTCTCCCTACTCTCCCACCCCCTGTCATGAACTTCTCCTTCCTTCCTCCCTCCTTTCCCTCCTTCTCTCTTCCCTCCTTCCCTCCTTCCCTTCTTCCTTCTCTCCCTTCCTCCCTCTGCCCTGACTTAGGACCTGGTTTTTTTTTAATACCCCAAAGGACATCTGTCCTGTTCACATTTTCCTTGGCTCTATCTGTAGGAGGAACTTGATGTCCGCCCAAAGGTCTCATCTCTCCTCGGGAAGCTGGTCAGTTATACCAACCTCACCCAGGGGGCCAAAGAACACGAAGAGGCTGAGAATGTGGAGGGGTCTCGGAGAAAAGTTTCAAAAGTGAGTAGGCCGACCTGCTTGGCCACCCCCATCTGTGCCAGAAACGGCCAGCCACTCCCAGGGGTCCGAGCCAGACCTTGTGGCCCGGCTGAGTTGCTCGGGTCCCAGTGGCAGGCCCAGCTCGGTGGTGCTGGGGCTATTGGTCACTGGCCAGCAGCCTGGTTTGTTGCTTTATTTGGAAGGTGCTGGGTTAGAATCAAGGCATTGGGTTCTCCAACTCAGGAAAAGCCACTCTGGGGGACACAGCAGCCCCCCCATTCTGCTGCTTTGGAGGTGCTCCTAAGTGTGGTTTTCTGGACGGCCACTCTCTGCGTTTGCCAGATGAATCTGCCTGGGGAAATGAAAACAAAGGGAAAAACTTTGAGAGAAAAAAAGAAATAGAAGAAAAAGGAAAAAAAAAAGTGAACATAGCATGTGTTGATTTACATTCTTCTCCAGGAAAGGCTTTGGTCTCAATGAGGCTGATAGAATTAGGCTGTAATGACATTGGATTTAGACATAGCCAGTAGTAAATTATGGGCAGCTGGCCGGTAGAGTGGATAGAATATGGGGACTAGAACCAGAAAGATCTGACTTCAAACCCAGCTTCAGACACTTACTAGCTGTGTGATCTTAAGTTAACCACTCCACCCTGTTTGCCTCAGTTTTCCCAAATTAGCCAGAGAGGGAAATGGCCAACTGCTCCAATGTCTTTGCCAAGAAAACCTCAAAAGGGTTCATAAAGAGTTTGAAATGACTAAAACCCCCTAAAACAGCCGTAGTGGGTTATGCTGAAGGCCACCAAAGATGCTTACACAGCTGGTAGATTCTGCAGAGACTGCAACACCCATCTGGTAGGTCTTCCAGTCCACCAAGGGGCTTAAACCTGAGGCTTCCAAGGGAAGGGAATAGGAACGTAATCACCACTGTTTAACCACTTTGCACTTTTATACTCTGCTTGTTTTTCATTTTACCAAAAATTCACTGGCAAATATTCCAAGGCACAGGACAGAAAACATTAGATTTTTGAATCTCCCCACCACTGGTGTCTGAGAATTCACTGTGGGTGAATAAATGGGGATGAGAATCTCCAAGATCAGTGCAGACAAGGGCCCAGATAGTCATAAAATCATTTCTTCTCCGCCATTTTGGGTGGCAGAAACACGGTCAGTAAATACAGAGTTTCCTTTGATTGGGCCCTCTCAGGGCTCGGATGTCCTGGTTCACCCACCACTCAGGCTTTGCGAGTCCAAAGCACAGAGAGGCAGCTGTTATCATTCTTGGGCTGAGCAAGCCAGTCACAGTGAATCAGCTCGATTCTGGAGGGGCAGATTAACTGTTGTAGGCTGGAGCTCTCTATCTCCTGTTCCCCACACTCCCCTGGAAGATGCGAGGATTCAGGGTGTCCCCCCCAGCCCAGAGCATTTGGTATTCTTGGCTCCCTCCCCCCCACCGTTGCTGCTTCTCAAGCTGACCCCCTGCTCCGGCTGCCAAGAAGAACACTGGGTGGCTTGTTGGCAGGGAAGGGGAGAACTGAGCACTCAGTGTTTCCTTGGGCCTGGCTTATTTAAGAAACCAGGTGAGGAAGGGATATCAGGCCCAGGCAGGGGGTGCCTGGGGCTCCCACCCCTTCTTTTCCCCTAGCTGGTCTTTGCCCAGCATGGAGTCCCCCCCCCCAGCCATTGTGGTACAGACATTCTGGGCAGCTGGGAGGAGCTTCTGGCTGTGAGCTCAGAAAATGGGAGGCTCGATGTCCGGGAGCGGCTTTTAGTGACCTCTTGGGGCAGCCTTGGCATTTAACTCAGTCTGTCTATGTGGGTAAGAGGACTTATAGCAAGGATATTTCTATGGGGGAGAGGAGGAGCCGGTCTTTCAACAAAGGGTGTCTCCCTTTGCTCTTCTTGGGGCCTAGTTGGGCTTAGTCCCTCTCTGCACTGGTTTCTGCACATAGTAGGTACTCATTCTGTGCTTTTTGAACATAAAAGATACTCTCCTTTTTACCTATACTGCTATGTGCTTTTTGCACATAGTAAGTACTCAGTGCTTTTTGCATATAGTAGGTATTCTACTTTTTGCACATAGTAGGCACTCAGTGCTTTTAGCATATATTAAGTACTCAGTGCTTTTTACACATAGTAGGTGCTGTTATTTTTACACATATTAGGTACTCTACTTTTTGCACATAGTAAGTACTCAGTGTTTTTTGCATATATTAAGTACTCTGTGCTTTTTACACATAGTAGGTACTCAGTTATTTTTGCACATATTAGGTATTCTACTTTTTGCACATAGTAAGTACTCAGTGCTTTTTGCATATATTAGGTATTCTACTTTTTGCACATAGTAGACACTCAGTGCTTTTAGCATATATTAAGTACTCAGTGCTTTTTTCACATAGCAGGTACTCAGTGCTTTTGCACATAGTAGCCACTCAGTGCTTTTTATACATGGTAGTTAGTATTTCTTGCATATCATTTCTTGCAATCAGTAATCAGTGCTTTTTGCATAGTAGGTACTCAGTATTTCTTGCACATAGTACTTGGTACATTTTACACATAGTGTAACTGAAGACACTAGCCCTGCAGGGTGCTATGTCCTGTATTAGAAAGAAAACTGGATTTGGAGTCAGAAATCGTAAGATGACAATTCTGGCTTTGCTGTTTCCTAGCTGTGTGAACCTTGGCAAGTCCCTTTATTTTTATTATTTGAAAAAGAACATCTCAGGAATGCTTTGGGGTTTTTACTCCATAGTCAAATTCCAAATAAGTGCCCCCTTGACCCAGAAAACTCTCCATTACCATGAAAAAGATAATTTAGGCAAAACCAGCCATTATTACAAGTTCCCTCTGGCAGCGGGCAAGCTTCCCCGCCTGGAGATCTCCACTCTAGCTAGAAAAGGGAGGGGTTTCCTTTCCATCAGTGGCCCTCTGGAACCAAGGGTGGTCATTGTATTTCATACAAATTCTGTCACATTCTAATGTTGTTTGAGTGTGTGTTCTAGTTGTCACGGAGAGGTAGTGTGGAGGTGTGGATGGCACTCACCCTTGGAGTCCGGAAGCCTTCCATCAGTGCCTTCTCTGACACTTCCTGCTGCTGTCACCATGGATGAGTCACTTCACCTCCCATTAGGCAGTGCTCTAAGAATAGAAATTATAGGCAGGTTATGTTCTAGGTCCTGCAGGGACTCCTGGGAATGTTCCTACTGAGAGTTCCTGTACCAACAAATCACAAGTTCTTCATAAATTTGTATACTGTTAGCTGTATTGGTCTTCAGAATCTATGTGTGTGTGTGTGTGTGTCTTTGGCTGTGTATGTACCTCTGTATACACATAGAACAACAACTAGAGAATTGGGTTTGGAATCAGGAAATCAGCAATTCTCATCTTCATGAGCACAAATCTAGCCTCAGACATTTACTAGCTATGTGACTCTAGACCAGTCACTTAACTTTGCCTCAGTTTCCTCATCTGTAAAATGAGCTAGAGAAAGAAATGGCAAATGACATCTGTATCTTTACCAAGAAAACTGAGTGGGGTCATGAAGAATCAAATGCAATTTAATCAACTTAATCAGCCTAATAATTTAATCAACTTAACAATATCAAATGTGTGTATCATTTTTTCCCCTGTCTTTTGACATCCTTGGATCATACACCACATATTAAGACTTCTGGGCCAAAGGGTATGAACCTTCCAGTGGCTTTTCTCACACCTCTAAATAGTTTTCCAAAATGGTTGGACTAATTCATAGATCCCCCAGTAGCATATTAGCATATAACCTTCCCTGATCACACATAGCACCGATTACTTTTGTCCTTTATCACATTTGCTGATGTTTTAATTTATAAAAATTATTTTTCTCATAATACATCTCTTACTGGCGATTTGGAACATTTTAATGTGATTTTTAATTGTTTGCAGTTCTCTACTTGAAAACCGTTCCTGCCCTTTGACTCATTATGTGAAAGTAACTCTTGTCCCCTTCTTCTTCATCTTTGGCCAAGTTACATCAGGTCACTGAGTCTTGGTTTCCTGATTTGTCAAAATGTGACTTGGATGAGCTTGATTCTCTGATTCTAAATTCTGCCGTCCTGAATTTGACTCTAAAGCCTTATGCTACAGACAGGCCAGTTTATTTATTTGTCAGATTTGGTAGTTTTGAAGGAGGTAGATGGTCTTATTAAGATAAAATGGTCTGTTTGGAGCAGGGGGTTCTGATTCCATTGACCTCCTGGTGATTTGCTGAACTTATTTTAGGATCTAGGAAATTTTTTCTTCATTGCTTTTTCCCTCACTGCCCTTTATACAGAGGGATCCATGTAGGAAAGAGAGACAGGGTGGGTTTAGAAAAGCACTATATAATAATAATTATAGCTAGCATTTATAAATCACTTTAAGGTTTGTAAAACATCATGTTTAGCCCATTTTGGATTGCTTACTGTCTTGGGGATAAGGATGGAAATGAGGGAGGGAGAAAAACATGAGGTTTTTGCAAAGATGAATGTTGATAAAACTATCTTTGCATGTATTTGGAAAAATAAAATACTATTTTAAAAAGGGATTGCAGGGCAGCTAGGTGGCTCAGTGGATAGAGCACCAGCCCTGAAGTCAGGAGGACCTAAGTCAAATCTAGTATCAGACATTTAACACTTCCTGGGCAAGCCACTTAACCCCAATTGCCTCAGCAAAAAAAAAAAAAAAAAAAAAAAAAAAAAAAAAAAAAAAAGGTAAAAGGGCTTGTGAAACCCTTTACATGTTATCTTGATCCTCACTAGAGTAAATGCTGTTATTATCCCCATTTTGCACATGGGGAAACCAGGCTAGGAGAGGTTACATTCCTTGCCCAAGGGCACAAAGCAGGGAATTGTCTTGGGCAGGGATTAAACTGACTCCAATTCCTGTCTCCATCCTCTGCCCCACCTGGGATTTCTGCACTTCTCCTAGGGCCATCTTTGTGGATCCTAGAACAGCAGAGTGGAAGGGCCTCTAGAACATAGAGTCCTTCCTGTGGGATTCCCATGACACACCCTCCAGCTTTTGTGAGACTCCCCGGGACTTCCCACTTACTGCTCTAAGTCGGTGACGTGGATTTCCTCCCTCCTTCTTTTTGTAATAGAGCTCTGTCCTGCCCCCGTATTGTGCGTCTATGCTCCTGAGTCATTTCTTAGTTCCTTCTCCCACTGTTCCCCCACCCCCTTCATTGCATCATTTCTCCTTTAAGTTCCAAAAGCCCCCAATGGCTCCTTTTTGTGTCTTCTCCGAGGCGTGATCCGTTCTAACTTAGCTTAGCCGGATGTTCCCTTCTCCCTGAACATTATTTATTCACAGTACTTCCAGTTGTGTATTGAGAGTCATAGCCAGAAGAGGTAATCTGGGCCAAATCCCTTATATATTTGTATTCCACACACACACACACTTAATAGTATTTTACTTTTTCCAATTCCACATAAAGATCCTTTTTTTTCTTCCCTTTTATGAGATTTTGAGTTCCAACAAACCTCTTCTTCTATAGGGAAGGAAATCAAAGCATAGAAGTTGGCTGATATGGCCAGGACCAGTCAGGGAGTCAGGGGCGCCCCTGGAATTCAAGCCCACGTCTCTTGACGTTAAACTCAGTCATCTTTGCCCCGCGCCCCAGTCCCTTTTCAGACAAGGATTCCCCGGTGCTCGGTTGGTGTCCGTGGGTGGTGGCTCCTTCCATTACTCAGTGACTTCAGCAACACCAAAGTATCTCTCCTTCCGATGAGATGGCCCATCAGCCCTCCCTCCATGCCCTAGGATTCTCCTCCCGTCCTTCCCTAAGTTGGCCATGGCAGGGACCTGCCCACTGGGATCCCCTTCGCTTTCCCTTGAGTTCCCAGGGATGCTCCTAGAGCCCCTGGAGCTGCCCCCTGTCCCTTGTCCTCAACCTTGCTTCTCTTCCCAGCTCCTTTCTTTCTAGGTATCCTTTGCTCTGGTTCTCCTTTGCAGCTCCTCGTTGGTCATATATAATACAGCCTGCTTCCAGCTACCGTAGACCTCTCCATGGCCCTCAGGCCTTTAGAGGCTGTTCTGTTCCATGAATGATAACCGTGTCACCCCAGCAGGATAATACTGGTCTCCGAGAGAGAGGAACCTTTTTACTAAGGGAGAGGCTTGGGGTAATTTAAAAACTTTAAGCGTCCCAAATTTCTAGCCCATTCCTTTCTTGGAGAACTTGGAGCCCAAATCGTTGTCCAGAGACAGGGAGAGAGAGAAACACAAATATATAGGTGCACCCACACACATTTACGTATTCATACATACATATTATTGTTCAGTTGTTTTCAATCATGTCCATCCCTTGGCAACCCACTTTGGGATTTTCTTGGCAAACTACTGGAGTAGTTCGCCATTTCCTTATCCAGCTTATTTTGTGGATGAGGAAAGTGGGGCAGAAGTGTCCAGGGTCACCCAGTAAGTCTCTGAAGCCAGATTTACATTCAAGAAGATGAATCTTCCTGATTCCAGACCTGCCACATGCATATATACACATGTATGTACACACACGTGTGTGTATGCATGCTAGTACATGCTGTGTCATTTATATGTACATTTTGCATGCACATATGTACAAACTTTTGTATGGTATATATATGCATACATAGGTACATACACAGTGGGCATGTGTGGGTACATACATTATATGTGCACACATACACACAAATGGAAAAAGCTTTCTAGGTTCTCCATACAGCTTGGAGGTTCTTATGAAAGACTCTTTTGGCAATCTGGTGAAGCCTTTGAATCCCTTCTCGGAATAATGTTTTTGAATGTATAAAATGAAATATACAGGATTATAAATAAAACCAATTGCATTGAAAAAGTTCTCAGAATAATTTTTTTAAAAACAAGTTTCTAGACCCCTGATCTAATTTCATTTTTCATTTTTCATCCACTTAGCCATTTATGTGTGGATGGTTAGGACAAACTTTTTAAAAATAGATGATTGCCATCTTTTACTTTTACATCATCTAGATTTCCCTGTGTCTCTCTCCCCCACCTTCCTTCCAGAGAGCCAGCCTTTATAAAGAAAGAAAAAGAAAAAAAATTCATAAAACCAGCCACAAAAGGGTGCAGTATTAGATACAAATTCCATCCCCAAAGACTGTGATTTCTTAATAGATTGGAGAGAAATGTCTCCTTGTGTCTCCTCCTGGCACCAAGCTTATTCTCTGTAATTTTGCCACATTCCATTTTAATTGTTCCATATTTCTTGGTCTTTCTATGAATGCCGTTAGAGTTGTAATATCGTTTCCTTTCCTCCACTACTTCCTTCACTCCACGGCTTCCTGTTAATTCATCATGCTCTTTGTTTCTTAGCACACAAGCCAAACCGTTGAGTCCTCTATACTTAGGATGTTCTGAAGCGAGCAGGGCTTTAAGGTAGTCAACATAGTGTCACCCGCCATTGGGAGCAGCAGGAAGTCCTCACACAGGCCAAGAGCTTGGTCCAGCCTCTTCAAGTTGGACTTGTTCTCGTGCCGGTGGAAGCAGAGGCCGGCTCTCCAGAGAAGGCTGTCCTTGTCATGGTATCGTCCAGGAATCCTGCAGGTCGCTGACCTGTGTAGTGGAAGGGCTCTGTTGGGGGAGCTTATTTTCTGTCCACTTTTCAGAAGAAAGGGGATGTGTAGTTTTGAAAGACTTCTCTTCATCAAGGATGCCTTCAGTGCATATATAGATCATTTCCATAAAAATGGGAAAGTAGCTCTCTGTTGTCCAGAATCCTTGGCTGTCCTGACCATGGTGCTTCCCAAGAGCTTGCCACATATGTTGAAGCTCACAAACAAGGAATACATCACAAGGGCCAAAAATGTGACTTTGGGAGACTCAGACGAAGCGTTTGTTTGCTTCCTAGTCACCCAGCATGGGCACCTTGATGGGCGTGTACCTGCCCTGCATGCAGAACATCTTTGGAGTGATCCTGTTCCTTCGGCTGACCTGGATGGTGGGGACGGCCGGTGTCCTGCAGTCCTTCCTCATCGTCCTCATCTGCTGCTGCTGTGTGAGTATCTGCCCTCCCATCTGACCACAGGCACGCTTTCCATTTCTTTTCCCACCCAAAAGGCAGACATCTGGACTCTGCTGGCCTGGCTGGCTGGAGTGAGACCCTTGGGGAGCAGGGGTGAGGAACTCTGAAGAGTAACAAATGTCAGGAGGGAAATAACTTTCTGATCCCTAGAACTCAGTGCTTCGGTCCTGAGGCCATCCATCACTGTTTGCCCTTCCTTCATTATTGGGGCAGGAGTGTTTGATCAATTAGTTGCTTTATTAAAGAAAAAAAAAAATACTTGTGAAAGCTTTCTTTGACTAACAATGAAGGAATTTTTTGTAACTTGTGCTACAATTTCTTGTCTTTATAGACCCTACTGACAGCAATATCCATGAGTGCCATCGCCACCAATGGAGTAGTTCCAGGTATTTGTTTATAGATGTGATACTTGGTATTCTGGGCCAGAACTTAGAAGAACCAGCTTCCCCATCTCCAGACAGAGGGAGTGGGGACCAGCTGACCTCAGAGTTCCCTCCCAGCTCTGAAATTCCATGAGTCTGGGAATGGGAAGGGATCTCAGAGGTCATCCCGGTACCCACAGATCATTAGAGCCAGAAGGGACTTTTTACCCAATGAGAAAAACTAACTGATTGGGAATCAAAGTGATGTGGCCACCATGAATCACACAACAGGCAATGACACAGCTAGATCGGGAGCCTGGGCTCCTGTTGTTCCTTGTGAACTTGAAAGAGCACTGGATCTAGAGATCTGAATTCAAGACCTGGCTCCATGACATGGGGCAAACCATGTCCCTTCCTCTGGGCCTTAGGGACACCAGATTCATTTCCTGCAGAATAAGAAGGGTGAGTGTCCAGGTTCCTTCCAGGCCCTGGTCTGATGCCCCTTCTTCTGACCCTGGAGTCTTATTGTTTAGCGCTTGTGCTCTGAGTAACCTCAACAAGAGGTCCGAGAAAGCAGGGAGTCAGTCAGGGGGCTTCTTGGCAGGTCAAGGATCCACACCTGTGGGTCCCACTAGTGCCAGAGTAACTGAGCTCTGCTGGCTTATCCTCGTGTAGATGTGGTGCTCAGAAGCCTGGTAGCCTCTTTGGCCAGGCTCCCCCTCCACCCCACTCACATTTCCCCGCCCTCCTGCTGGGGGGTCGGTCCCTGACATCTAGAGCTTATCTCCTCCGGGTGGGTCGCTGCTGGAGGCCGTTACCGTCCCTGCCGGTGGAGCCAGATGGCAGGGGTGATTTAGCACTCACTCATGCTAGGGGGAGAGGAGCGGGTTTTATCTCACTTGGAAGTGACTCGTCTCCCTCTGCTACTTCTCCCTTCTGGTCAATGACCCTTTCAGAGTTTCTCAGGCCAGAACAATAATAGCCTACGGGGCTTCTGAAGCCAGAGTGGCCCCAAAGACTGCAGCCACAGAAAGGGACCTAGGATTAGAGGCTGCAGCCTTTGTTTCTGGGGGAGCCAGCTGAGCCTGCGGGGGGCTGGCCCTGAAACCTTGGCCCAGGCTCCCTCCTCCAGGCTAGTTTCTTTGCTGCTGTGGCTCCCAGCCAGCTGAGACCTCAGAATAATGATTTACCAGCTAATGGAGCAGGCTAGTAGGAAAGAGCTCGCTCAGGGACTCAAATGGGACCGTAAAGAAAGACTCAAATCCCAGGCATTTAAAGGAAAGCTTCAGAGGCTCAGAAATAGGGTTCCAGGGTCACACAGGGACTGGGTAACGAGACAAGAGTCGAGTCCCGGCACTTTGCCTCAGAATCCAAATGATCCTTTTTCTGCGCTATTATTGTCCCTCTGGGGAGAAGTTATCTGAAGGCCTCTTAGACAAGCGTAAGGAGGCCCTAATGCTAATTTCTTGGCCACATCATTTGATTTCCCAGAGCTTCAGTTTTGTCATCTGGCAGAAGATAATGGGTTCACAGGTTTTAGGTGACCTTCCCACAGTGTCTCAAGGGGCATCAGAGCTGGCCCTGCCATGGGGATCATGGTTCCAGTTGTGAGGGTTCAGGCAAGCTTTAGGTGCTGCTTTAAAAAAAAAAGAACAACATGATGTTTGTAATCCCCCGGAGGAGGACAGAGGAGAGCACAGGAAGGTAAAAGTGAGTGAGAGCCTCAGGCCAGGAAGTTCCTCTAGAATCCTTCAGAGTCCTACCACTGTCTATACCTGGGCCCGAGGCCAGCCCAGAGAAGGGCAAGATTACCTCGGACTACACAGCCTCAATGATGGCGGAGCAGAGGTGAGCCTGAGCTGCCCCAGTGCCACTGACATCCTGGCCCCCATCGAGCTCAGAAAGGATGGAAGGATAGAAGTAGGTCCTTATTAAGCATTTACTATGTGCCACGAACTGTGCTAGGTGCTTTATCCATATCTTCTCTGGGAGATGAGGGCTCACTTATCCCTGGTTTTTAGCGAGAAAACAGAGGCAGACAGAATTGGAATTGCTTGCCCAAAGTCACAGCTGGTAAATGTCTGAGGCCACATTTAAACCTAGGGCTTTCTGACCCCAGGCCCAGCCAGCACTTAACACTGCGCAGCCCAGCTGCCAGACAGAAGGTCGAGAGAAGTAGGCGGCAGTGAGGGATGTCATTTCCCAGTGTGGGTCAGCGCTCTACAGCTAATGAGGAGAATTTACCTGTTAACGTTGAGAAGTTAAGTCTGTCCAGAGTCACACAGAACAGTATCAGGGGCAGGACCTGAACCCAAGCCTCACTGATTCAGAAGCTGGCTTCTCTTGATTTTTTTTTTTTAATAATAGCAGCTTTTTATTTTTCAGAATACATGCAAAGATAGTTTTTAACATTCATCCTTGCAAAACCTTATGTTCCAGATTTTTCTCTGTCCCTTCCTCCTTCTCACCTCCCCTAGACAGCAAGTAATCCAACATAGGTTAATTTTACACATCTCTTCATCTTAACAGTCTTTCCCAGGTGCCATTCCCTTCACTCCATCCTCTAAGTCCTCATTGTCACAGAATTTGTGGCCTTCAAGGCCAGATCTCTTTACAGTACGGTACAGTAAAGTACAGATGAGGAAAAACAGACATTTCCCCTAAAATGTTAAGTGATTGTGGTTGCCTCCGAAAGACCCATTAGGGATATTAGAAAAATCAAGATCTCCCACTGTGTCCAGGGCCATCTCCTGTTGTTCTGATCGATACTTTGCCATCGGACCCAGGTGGCTCTTGGAGGAGAAAGAAAGGCTGGTGACTTTGCACAGCTCACATTCGCTCCGATCTAACTCACTTGTATGTTATGGCTGTCTGAGAACAAAGGACAAACAATAAGTCCAGAAGCATCCAGTAGTAAGTAGCAGAGGAGGGTTTGTCCTCGAAGGGCTATCTGGGCATCCAAGATGGCCCCAGGGCTGCCAAAGCCCTCTGTGAATGTGTGGAACCTCGTGACGCAAGCTTTGACAGTGTGCAGATGGAACCATTGGGGAGTTTGGAGAGAATTGTAATTCAGTAGCAAACTCAGTGTTTTCTCTGTGTCCCTGACAGCTGGGGGCTCCTATTTCATGATTTCCCGCTCTCTTGGGCCCGAGTTTGGAGGAGCCGTGGGCCTGTGCTTTTACCTGGGTACTACCTTTGCAGCAGCTATGTACATCCTGGGAGCCATAGAGATCCTGCTGGTGAGTCTGGTTCGGCCCACCCCACCCCCATCCCAAACATAAAAGCCGGGATCCTTTTATGGCCCCACTGGGGCCCAGTTATGGTCAGCGATGGCCTGGGGGGAGGCAAGAGTGGGATTGAGACCCTTCTCCTGGGAATCTGCCCTTTGGGCTGATGGTGAAGAGGGAAGTGAGATGAGGAGGGGAAGGGGAAGGACAGTGGAAGCTCGGAAACATTTGCCTTGTCTTTTCTCATAAAATATGGCCAAGAGTAATTTTATCTGAGGCCGGTGCTCTGGAAGCTTTGGTTTTTGTGAAGGGCTTAATTTCGCACCAAGATTTCACTTGGCGGCACACACGGCATCGCATCCGTGTAATCTTGTTCCATCTGTCCTTCCCTGGTTCCTCCTTCCTGTCTGAGTCTGTGTGTCTGTCTGCTTGCCCGTGTCCACATTTGCTGGCACTCTTTCAAACCTCTCCCCCTGGCCCAGCCCCTGCAGAGGAGGAGCCCCTTAAAACAAGAAGATCCCGTCTTTTTTTTTTTTTTTTTTTTTTTTAATGTCCTGGGGAAATTGCTTGTTTGGCCAACATCTGGCTTCCTGACCCTCCCCCCAGCTCCCAGAGCCTGAGCAGCCAGGCTCAATTTTAGTCTTGGCAGCAGCAGCAGCAGCAGCATCTCCTGAGCAGGAAGCTGGGGCTGCGGGGAGGGGATTCTTAGAGCACCCCACCCAGTCTGAGGCCGGGGCGGGGGATGGGGAGATGGGTACTCCTCACCCCACCCTTGTTCCCACAGAGGGAAGGGAGTCACCACTTCCCGCCTCAGAACTGCCCCTCGGGAATGGAGAGGAGTTTGGCTCCTGGCCTTGGGAAACTGAAGATGGAAGTTTCTCTTGCTGCGCTCACGCTCCCAAGCCCTGCTCTTGTCGTTTCAGACGTACATCGCCCCACCGGCCGCCATCTTCCACCCAACGGGGGCTCACGACACCTCGAGCGCCACCCTGAACAACATGCGAGTCTATGGGACCATTTTTCTGACCTTCATGACTGTGGTGGTGTTTGTTGGCGTGAAGTATGTCAACAAATTCGCCTCGCTCTTCTTGGCCTGTGTGATCATCTCCATCTTGTCCATCTATGCCGGCGGCATCAAGTCCATTTTTGACCCTCCGGTGTTTCCGTAAGTGGCGGGCGCGCCAGAGCCAGGGGAAGCTTGAATGTAAGAGCCACTCAGGGTGGCTGTGCCGTTTCCTCACGAGCCGTTGAGAAGTAGGGCCCTCCCAGAAGGTCGGGTCAGTCAGTTGGTGGGAGAAAGGAGAAAGGGAAAGCAGCAACATTAGAAGGAGGGCCAAGTCCGTCGTGCACGGAGGAGACCACGGAATGGATCTGATTCAGTCTCCACAGATTGCACGGGAGGAGACTCAGAGGGCCGATTTGTCCCAGATCGTAGAGCCAACAAGTGTCACAATCAGGACTCCAACTCATCCCTGTTCCCCATACATTGTCCCTTCTTCTAAAGGTGGGGAAGGTGATGAGCCAGCGGGCAGTGCAGAATGCACCCCTCAGGCCCCCCAGTCCTGAGCTCTCCAGGACCCTTGTCCTGCCCCAAAAGGGTGTGACAGATCAGCCAGGGGAGCATGTCGATGAACCCCTATCCTTGACTTAGCAAACTTTGGTCTTTCCTCCCATCAGAGTTTGCATGTTGGGCAACAGGACCCTGTCTCGGGACCAGTTTGATGTTTGTGCCAAGACTACAGTAGTGGACAATGAAACAGTGGCCACGAAGCTCTGGGTCCTCTTCTGTCACACCTCCAACCTCACCTCGGAGGGCTGCGACCAGTACTTCCTCCTCAATAATGTCACCGAGATTTCTGGGATCCCCGGAGCTGCCAGTGGGATTCTCCAGGGTAGGTGCAGAAAGCAGGTGCTCCCACTGGGGGTCTTACGCCCTCACTTGCTGGGAAAGGGGGAGGAGGCAGAGACCCAGCCTCTCAAAAGGAGTTCCCCTGTTCATCCAGAGCCTGGGTGGGACATCACTTGTACGGTGTCACGGGGAAATCTGGCCTGCCCTCCTAAGGTTTCCTAAGTGGATTCGTCCCGGTGGACCAAACACATTTCTGAGCCCCGCATCCCAGCATCCCCAGGAGAAGAGACAGTGGGCGATGTTTTTCCCTTCAGAGAGTCAAGTCCAGCTGACGCTGGCCTGAAAAGTTCCCACCAGAGCCCATAATAGGCCTCTGTTTGGGCAGCTGGCAGCGGCTGAGTGCTCTCCTACTGCACTCTGGCTTGGGCACGGCTCACGTGTGGCTGTGCTGCCAACTTTGGGGCTGCCTCATTGGGCGCTTGGGACCAGTTAGCCCTGGTGTGGTAGGCTTGATCCAGAGGCCTGGGGACACTGGAGGATCCCAGGCCTCCTGTAAGAAGCTGAAGCCTTAGACACTAGCCTGTAGCCTCCTTTGAGTATAAGCTTTCTGATGGTGGGCGTGTCTTGGTGCTTTCACCAGCCCACTGAATGTTTATCAGTTGATTGACTGATTGATTGGAGCCCTTGGTTCTCTCTTGGCCGAGGCCACTTCTGCTGAGAGGCTCCCCCAGTTCTGAGACTCTGGAGTAACGTTTCCAAACACCGTTGGCCAAAAGAGGCGGGTGATCTCCAAATAGCCTGCCGAGCCATGTCGTTAATATTCCAGCAGTTCAAATCAGTATTTAATAAGGGCTGGAATTATCACAATGAAGAATGGAATGGTCTTGTTCTCGAGCTCCCTATCCCCTCACTCCCTGCAGAGGGGAAATACATACAAGTGAGGAAGTGCTCCAGGAAAACGTAAGCAGGAAAACTGGCAGCCGAGGCAGGCTAGCTCCCAAACTTGGGCCTGGGAGGAGAAAAGGATTTCAGCAGGGGGAGGTGAGGAGCGAGGGCCTGGGGCTAGCCGACTAACTATGCCATTCAGTCTGCTCAAGTTCATGATGCTAAGGGCTCACTTGTGGGAGGGCTGCAGTCTCAGCATCCACACTTTTTCTTTTTTCTTTTCCCCCTGAGGCAGTCGGGGTTAAGTGACCCAGGGTCATACAGCTAGAACTTGTTAAGTGTCCAAGGCCAGATTTGAACTCAGATCCTTCTGACTATAGGGCTAGTGCTCTATCCACTGCACCACTAGCTGCCTCTACATCCATACTTTCTAGCTGCTTTTTGGATCCCATCCTGTGGGGCTGATGGGCCTGGTTGTTCTTCTGGGAATTGTTGGGGGCTTCACTGTTTCTTCCCAAACATCCACAGAGCACTTTGTATTTGGGAGCTACAAAAGAAATAAAGCACAGTCCTTTTTCTCCAGGAGTTTACAATTAGTGGAATAGATAAGAGAAGAGAAGAAATGTGATGGGTTGTACACTGTCCTTCACTAACATGTTTTAGAAAAGCTATTACACTGAGAAATCAGTCTTCACAACTGCCATCACAATATATAAGATTAATAAGTAACTTTCCTAAGTGTTTTTTAAATATGTAATTCTTTTACTATTCTGTAAAAAGTGACAAAACGTTCCCTCTTTTAAATTATTTCAATCCATATTTATTATCATTTATGCATAAATATATAAACATGTAAATGTATTATAAAAACTGTATAAATTATATATTATGCACAAATTATCTATAAATACTATAAATATTACATTCTATAGCTGATCATTAATTAAACCAAAGTATAACACATGAGATAGAGAAGTCCAGAGTTCACTTAGTTTCTCAGGGCCGTACATAGTCCACTCATCTGTAAAATGGGCATGTAATTCTGACACTCGTGAGAATGATCCCCAGTGAACTCTAGAAATAAGCATTGTCAAAGCCCAGAACGTTCTGAAGAGATGGAGAAGTAACCCCTGCCCACCAGCAGTACCTCAGAGACTCTTTGCACCAAGTACCAGTGGTACCTATTGCCCCAAGAGAGCTGGTGAATAGTGTACTAGGCCAGGAGTCAGGAAATCCCGAGTTCAAGTTTGGCTTATTAGCTGTGTGATCCTTACCCTGTCTGTCTCAGTTTGCTCCTCTGTAAAATGGAGGTAGTAGTAGCCCTCCCTCCCAGGGTTGCAGTGAGGAGCTTGTGAGGTGGTGCCAGTTGCCGCTAAGCTGCAGCTGGTGCTGGAGAAGCGCTTCTCCCCCAGATGTCATCAGTAGGTGGGGCCAAGTACAAAGGTGGTCACAGATGAGACAGTTTGTGGATGAGAGAGCTGAGAGGGGAGGAGGGCGCAGGATCATCCGTCTGGAGTGGGGAGGAGTCCAGCAGCTGGCTTGGGAAACAGGCCCAGAAAAGGGATCTGTACCCACAGTCCCATAGATAGTAATTATCTGACATGGATTTTAATCCAAGTCCCCTGACGGTGTTATGTCCCGACAGTTGGGCCTGCTCTTTTAGTAATGGGAAATGGAGATCCCAGGTGGGGGCAGGGCCAGGGGGCAGGCCCCCAGCTCTATCTGCCATGCTTACTCAGCGGGGAGGATGGTTGGGCACATCCTCTTCAAGCTTGGGTTTGTCCGCCTGGCCCTGCCTTGGGCTGATGTCGCTCTTTCCCCCACAAGATAACTTATGGAGCAGCTACTTGGAGAAGGGCGACATACTGGAGAAGCCCGGGATGCCCTCTGTCGACGTCCCTGGCCAGAAGGGCAGCCTCCCGCTCTACGTCTTTGCAGACATTGCCACGTCCTTCACGGTGCTGGTGGGAATCTTCTTTCCCTCCGTGACAGGTGAGGTCATGACCTTGCCATGTGGGGGGGAGCCGTGGGGACCCTTCGACCCCCAGCCATTCCAGGAATCCAAGACTTCCTGCAGGGCCCCTCAGACCGCAAACCCCCTGGGGCGGGGAGAAAAATCACTCTTTGTTTCTTGAAGGTATCATGGCTGGCTCAAACCGGTCTGGAGACCTCAAGGATGCCCAGAAATCCATTCCAGTGGGGACCATACTGGCCATCGTCACCACCTCTTTAGTCTGTATCCTTTAAAATGCTGAGCCCATGGGCCCACCCTCCTAGCTCTGTTCTCCCAGTCCCAGCTCTCCCAGCTCCAGCTCTCCCAGTCCCCCAGCTCTCCCAGTCCCGCCTCTCCCAGTCCCGGCCCTGCCAGCCCCAGCTCTCCCAGTCCCCCAGCTTTCCCAGTCCTCCAGCTCATCCAGTCTCAGCCCTGCCAGCCCCGGCTCTCCCAGCCCCGGCCCTGCCAGCCCCAGCTCTCCCAGTCCCCCAGCTCTCCCAGTCCTCCAGCTCATCCAGTCTCAGCCCTGCCAGCCCCGGCTCTCCCAGCCCCGGCCCTGCCAGCCCCGGCTCTCCCAGCCCCGGCCCTGCCAGCCCCAGCTCTCCCAGTCCCCCAGCTCTCCCAGTCCTCCAGCTCATCCAGTCTCAGTCCTGCCAGCCCCGGCTCTCCCAGCCTCGGCCCTGCCAGCCCCGGCTCTCCCAGCCCTGGCCCTGCCAGCCCCGGCTCTCCCAGTCCCCCAGCTCTCCCAGTCCCCCAGCTCTCCCAGTCCTCCAGCTCTCCCAGTCCCGGCCCTGCCAGCCCCGCCTCTCCCAGTCCCCCAGCTCTCCCAGTCCTCCAGCTTTCCCAGTCCCGGCCCTGCCAGCCCCGGCTCTCCCAGTCCCAGCCCTGCCAGCCCTGGCTCTCCCAGCCCCGGCCCTGCCAGCCCCAGCTCTCCCAGTCCCCCAGCTCTCCCACTCCTCCAGCTCATCCAGTCTCAGTCCTGCCAGCCCCGGCTCTCCCAGCCTCGGCCCTGCCAGCCCCGGCTCTCCCAGCCCTGGCCCTGCCAGCCCCGGCTCTCCCAGTCCCCCAGCTCTCCCAGTCCTCCAGCTCTCCCAGTCCCGGCCCTGCCAGCCCCGCCTCTCCCAGTCCCCCAGCTCTCCCAGTCCTCCAGCTTTCCCAGTCCCGGCCCTGCCAGCCCCGGCTCTCCCAGTCCCAGCCCTGCCAGCCCTGGCTCTCCCAGCCCTGGCCCTGCCAGCCCCCACTGGGCTACACTGGCCTTCAGCACCACCTGCTGGCAGCCCCAGGAACCCCTCAAAGGCTGGTCAGAAAGAATCCCCTGTGGGGGGTGCTGTGCAGAGTTGGGCAAGGGAAGGCCGCGGGCCCCCTCCACACTGGCTCCATTCTCTGAGCAGGTCTTGGGGAGCATCATGCTTTGATGTGCTTTTCTTGAACGCTCAGGACCAGAGGCCTGGGCTCCCCTTCCTTGGCCCAGTCTTAGGGGTGACCCCATCATGGCCTCCTGGTTATTCCTCAGCTAAATTGTGTCTCCCCCGACATCATGATAAAGCCACAGGGAGCAAACGGGTGCCTTTTTGCAAGTAGAAAAGGCGAACAGAACAGACCACAAAGAACCCCCCCCTTCTCCCCCGCCTCAGGATTCAGTGAATCCCAAAACACACATTACTAGTGAGAGGACTCCCTATTCAGTGAGAACAGCTTAAGGCTGGACTCTGACGTCACCACCCCGACAAGCCCCAAATGCCTTTAACTGGAGCGTAAAAGGAAGTTAAGACCAGGACGGACCCTCCGCAGTACAGATTAAGGGGACGCTCTTGCCCAGACCAGGGACTCAGCAGATCGCAAGGGACAAAATAACCAATTTCAGCGATGTGAATAAAAAGCTTTTATCCGATTCTACTGTGACCTGTAGGGAGTCGTGGGTCCCACACCCACAGTGCCTCATACACATGTCCCGTGCTGTCATACCTGTTTCTGCCCCCCACCTGCGCATGCAGACCCTGCCCACCTTGTCCCCCCCCCGAAGTCATCCTCCTGCCGTCCGAACACTCCCCATGTACATGATGTTCCACGAAGCACTCCTCCCCACCGTGCCCCATTCCCTGCTCTCTCATCCACTTCTCCTACCTTGTTCTTGCTCCATCCCCATCCTCTAGCTCCAGTCCCATCTCTTTTCCTGCCCCCCCACCCCCGACCACATCACCCATGGGTGGAATTGGCTCCAGGCCCCAAGGATGACAGAGCCATGGGCACGCTGAGTCACAAAAGGGGCTTTCGGGTTGGGTTCCTCTGGCACTTGACGAGCTCAGGCCTCCCCAATTCTTCCTGTGGGGACCCCGGAATCTGCACCTGGGCTGTGGGTTGGCGGGAGAACCGTTGACAATTTCTTTGACTGCCTCCCTAGACTTTAGCAGCGTGGTGCTTTTTGGAGCCTGCATTGAGGGTGTAGTCCTCAGAGATAAGTGAGTGGTTTGTAGTTTGTTTTCTGCTTTAAAAAAGATATCTTGGGGCAGCTAGATAGAACAGTGGCCCTGCAGTCAGGAGGATCTGAGTTCAAATCCAGTCTCTTAATACTTAACACTAGCTGGGTGACTCTGGGCAAGTCACTTAACCCTAATTGCCTCACCAGAAAAAAAAAGTTAAAAATATGCCTTTTATTGATGTCTTTTGTTTTTCTATCATAGTCATTTCAGCTGGGGGTGGGAAGTCTCCCTGCCCCCCCCCCAGCACTGCAGATTGATCACTTCTCAGTGACAAAGAAGCAATTTATTGCTTCAGTGTCCACATCTACAGGATGCTGCCCTCCCAGCCCCCCCACCCCCCCGCCACAAGGAGAGGATCAGCTTTGCTTTTCTCAGTGACTCCCAGGGTAGCTTTGGGGTCCAGTCTTTACCTCAAGGGGATGCTTTGATTTTGCCGTCCTTGGCAGCTGCCAGCTGTCCCCTCCCTCTGGGGAGAAGCTGCCCCAGGCGGCCTGATGGAACATCCAGGGCCTGGAAAGCCAAGGAGGAGAAGCAGAGAAAGGGGATGCTAGAAGTAGCTGAGGGGAAAGGAGGAAGAAAGGCCCTGGGGATCAGCCGGGAGCACCCGGGCTTGGCCAGATCTCGCGGCCTTCGGCTGGACGTTTATCCACCCTCCTTCCATCCGCGAGGACGGGTCAGTAGCACCAAGATGCCCATGGCCCTCGCTCCTTTCTCCTCACGCCCATGCCGGATGGTAGGCCAAGGAGAACTTCCCACACAGCAGCTTGTTCTCCAGATTGCATTTCAGACACGATGCACATAGACATGCTCACAGATATATACACACATACATGTACAAGTACTCGCAGCATGTGCTTGCATGTATACATGTATGTGCCCGCGTGCACTAACTTTCAGTGCCAGAACACTGGACCACTTCTTGGACATCTCAAATTGGACGTCCTGCGGGCATCTCAAACTACAGCATGTCCAAAACAGAACTCATCTTTCTTCCAAAACTTTCTCTTTTCTTCCAAAACTTCCCAGCTTCATATATATATACATATATATATATTTTAAACTGGAATATCTTTAGTCACAGTTAAAGTGGCAGTATTGAAAACATTGGTTTCTCTGCAAATAGAAACCATTTCCAAACCCTAATTTTTTTTGAAATAAGAAAAATTATACATTTTGTAGTCACTTAACTGAATAGTTACCATGGCTTTTCACATAACTTTTCATCTCTATGCTTCTTTTTCTTTTTCCTGAGGCTGGGGTTAAGTGACTTGCCCAGGGTCACACAGCTAGGAAGTGTTAAGTGTCTGAGACCAGATTTGAACTTGGGTCCTCCTGAATTCAGGGCTGGTGCTCTACCCACTGCGCCACCTAGCTGCCCTCCATCTCTGTGCTTCTTATCTCCCACCCTGCCCTTGAACTTGGTACAATTAGTCCCACCTCTTTCATTTATAGTGGGAAATGGTATTAAATTATAATCATCATGTTAAATCACATGTACAAATAATGTCTTGCCAAGTTGTTCAGTGGTTTTTCAGTCATATCCGACTCTTGGTGACTCCGTTTGGGGCTTGCTTGGCAGAGGCACTGGAGGGGTTTGCCATTTCCTTCTTCAGCTCATTTTACAGATGAGGAAACTGTGGCAAGCAGGATTAAACGGTTGGCCCATGGCTAGCCAGTATCTGAGGCTGGCGTTGAACTCATGAAGATGAGTCCTCCCAGCTCCAGACCCAGTGCTCTGTGCTCTGTGGCGCCCTCTAGCTCTTGTGGCAAGTATCTGGTGAGACTCCTCGCTCTTAGTCCTTACTTTCTACTTTCCTGCCGCCTCTTGCAGACGCCCTCTCCCCTCCATTCCACCCCCTGCTCTTGTTCAGATCCATGTGATTGAAGCAGCCTTCCAATTGGTCTCCTCACTCCACTCCACCCACACTCACACATTTGCCAAAAGGAATCTGGTAAATCCCAGATGGGCCCGGTGCCTGCGCCCTGGCTGCCCTGGCTGCCCTGGCCTGTGTGTGCAGTTCCTTGTACACGGGACCCTCTCCCATCTCTGCCCTGTGCTAGGACTCTCCTCCCCCTCAACCTGCACTGTTTAATTCCTTTGGTTTTCCTCAGGACCCAGCTAACCCCCTCACCTGTCTGAGGACCTCCTCCTCCTCTATTTTTATCTGCCCAGTTATTTGTGTCTCCTCGATTAGAACACAAGCTCTGAGGGCAGGAACTGTTTTTGTCTTTCTTTGTATGCCCAGCCCTCAGCACAGTGCCCGACAATGCTTGTTGACTTGTCTGGGGCCTGCTGGGGACACTGGGTTTCCTGGTTGGCTTCCCCTTTGGATAAATAACAGGGTATGAGCATCCCTGGCTCTAGGATTTTGGGGGGACTGGGGAGCTCACTCTTGTGACTTCTCCCCTGCAGGTACGGTGATGGTGTGAATAAGAACTTGGTGGTGGGCACGCTGTCCTGGCCCTCTCCGTGGGTCATCGTGATTGGCTCCTTCTTCTCCACGTGTGGGGCCGGCCTGCAGAGTCTCACAGGAGCACCCCGCCTGCTGCAGGCCATCGCCAAGGACAACATCATCCCTTTCCTACGGGTTTGTCCTCCCCTTCACAAGCGCCGGGTCCTCCAGGCCCATCAGAGCGCTTCTGGAGCCATGATCTCATTCAGCCTTCCTGGGAAGTCTGTGGGATAATGGGTCACAGATCCGGATTGGGGAAGACTCTAGAGGCCATTAAAGCTAACCCCCTGTTTTACAGATGAGGAAACTGAGCCCCAGAGCACTTACGCCCCTCTGAATGCACATACAGGCAGTCGCTCCTCCCTGTGCCACAAGAAGCCAATGGCTTTCTGAGGGCTTCTCAGCCGCCTCCGCCTAGTTCAGAAATCCTTGACGTATGGCCGTGGCCTCTTTACTGGGACAGACTCAGTAGAGTAGGGGAGCTCGCTCCTTTGTATTCATGTTCCCATTTTATAGATGGCAAAGTTGATGGCTTAGGATCAGGGATCAGGGCCCAGGTTTTCCGACCCCACTGTTCTCCCATAGCCAAACCAGCAGTGGCGGTTTGGGGAAAGGAGAGGGAGGCGCTTGAGCCCCGAGAGAGCAGGGACCCCCTCCGCTCCAACCTCTTTCTGGCTTTAGGTGTTTGGCCACGGGAAGGCGAATGGGGAACCAACTTGGGCTCTGCTTCTGACGGCCTTCATCGCCGAGCTGGGGATTCTCATCGCTTCTCTCGATATGGTGGCGCCCATTCTGTCCATGTGAGCGTCCCGAGTCTGCGTGTCTGTGTCCCGCGCCGTTCGGAATTCCCCTTCCTCCCCCACGGAATTCCTTCCCAGCACAGCTGAGGGAGCCTGTGCGAGGGCTGTTTACACAGCGTCTCGCAGTTTCTGCACTGTCGGTCCCCAGCGTTGGACGGCCGTTAAAATAGCACTTAACGAAAGAGCAGCCGGAGATGCTGGTCCGTTTCCAGATTTCCATCCTGTGCTTTCTCTGTTTCGGTGTTTGTAAAAGCTGGGATCTGCCATAAGCTTGGAAGTCTCCTGCAGAGCAGGCTGCGTCAGAAAGCAGTTTGTAAAAGCGGCTCTGGTTGCCGAGGCAACCAGCATACAAGTCTCAGCTGGGGTTTTTTCTTTTTCTTTTTTTTTTTTAAATAAGACCCAGCTAAGAAATTTTTAAATTAATTGATTCATTGATTTTTAACACACATTTGCTTTATGATCCAGCTAAGGAATTAAAAAATCTTTTAGGCTTGAGTCACTTTGTTCCCCTTCACTTGCCCTTCCTCTTTCCCTATTATTTACTCCCTTTCCTCCTTCCCCTGTTCTCCTTCCACTTTCCCCCTCCCTCTTCCCTTTTCCTTCATTTCCTCCCTTCCTTTCTCTTCCCCTCTTTGTTCCTTTTCATCACAGTTCTTATCTAGGGCTCTAAGGCCCAGGGTCAGTTCAGCCTGGGCCTTGGGTTTCTGGGCCGCAGAAGGGGGATCATGGACTCTGAGGCTCCTTCCAACTTCACAGGTTTTTCCTCATGTGTTACTTGTTTGTCAACCTGGCCTGCGCGGTGCAGACGCTCCTGAGGACCCCCAATTGGCGGCCCCGTTTTAAATATTACCACTGGTAAGTTGACGGTCTTTTTATGGGACATGACACCCCTTAGAAATGAATGACAACAATGGAAGCTGTCGTATCCCCGTCCTGCCCCTGCCGGGTTCCCTACAGGGGCCCCTGACCCCAGAACCCTCGGCCCCCGGGAACCAGCATCGAGTGCCTCTGGCACCCTCCCCACTGGGACTTGAATAGATGGGAGCCTTATTGGCCCAGGGACACGCCCTCCAGAGGAAAAGTGGAAGAGCTTGAGAAGCCACATAATGAATGTATGTATGTGTATAGAGTGTGTGCGCAGATAACACGTCTCCACTGATAAAACGGAGGCGCTTCCAGGACCGTTGCCTGGTACACAGTAAGTGCTTAATAAGTGCTCGCTGATTGATGGGCTGACTTTATTTCAGGGCCCTGTCATTTTTGGGCATGAGTATCTGCCTAGCCCTGATGTTCATTTCTTCCTGGTACTACGCCCTGGTTGCCATGCTGATTGCGGGCATGATTTACAAGTACATTGAGTATCAAGGGTGAGTCAGGCTCGGGGGTCTGCAGGACTCAGGGTGGAAGGAGCTTCCAGGACAGGGGAGGGGCCTGCCGGCTCGGCTGGGCCAAGGGCAAGAAATTGGGAGCCCGAGGGGCTTCTCCTGGCGGTGGAGGAGCCTGGGGAGCTGCTGGTGGCCTCGGGTGTGGAAGGGAATGTGTCCTTCGGGGACTCAGAGGAAAGAAAGCATTTTCTAGGACAAACTGTCAGCTCTCCTCCATGCAGAGCCGAGAAGGAATGGGGCGACGGCATCCGGGGCCTCTCCCTGAGCGCGGCCCGCTATGCGCTCCTTCGCCTGGAGGAGGGGCCTCCACATACCAAGAACTGGAGGTGAGCCCCGGCCCCGGAGCCCCTTCCAGCTCCGCTGGATAAACAGGGCTGGGAGGGGGAAAGACAGCCAAGAGATCACCGGCAGGGGTCAGGGAGGGAACAGGCCTCTGGATGGGCCCAGGGTGTCTGCGCCATCCCGTTGGAGCTGATGAGACCCTGCCGAAATCGAAGCAATTTATCATTAGCAGCAGGCTCCCAGAAGGGAGGGGATAGGAAAGGGAAGGCCCAAATGCTCGCTCCAAGACCCAGTTGCTGTTGTCTGAAAGTTTTCTGAAACGGGCCTGATGTGCCCCAGGAACTAGCCCGGGGCAGACAGGGCATGGGCGCTGCTGCTAAGTGGGGGCCTTTGCCCCATCCTCCCACACAGGCCCCAGCTGTTGGTGCTCCTGAAGCTGGACGAAGATCTCCATGTCAAGTACCCGCGACTGCTCACTTTTGCCTCCCAGCTCAAGGCTGGCAAAGGCCTGACCATCATTGGCTCCGTGATCCAAGGCAACTTTCTGGAAAGCTATGGGGAAGCCCAGGCAGCTGAGCAGGTAGCGGCGTCCTGGGGCTCCCTCCAGCACCCCCTCTGATGGGCCCCAGAGTCAGGATCCGGGGAACCCAAGTCCTCTCTCCACAGTGGGGACTGCGGGGCCAAGGCCCAGGGGAGCAGAACTGCTGCCGGGCCTGGCTCCCGCTGCTGGGCCTGGCTCCCGCTGCTGGGCCTGGCTCCCGCTGCTGGGCCTGGCTCCCGCTGCTGGAGATTTCTGAGGAGAGTTAGAAGTGAATGTCTCCTTTTCCATCCCTCTGGTCCTCCCCGAGACAAATGCCTTTAAAAGTCCAGGCTCTGTTCCCAGGGGTCCCGTGATGGCATTCAGCAGGCCCGCAAGCACTTAGACTGCTCATGGCAGGAAGTGCCCCACATTCTAACGTAAATGAACAGCCACGTACAGATGATGAGGCCATTGGGTGGCAGGTATTCTCAGAGCTCCAGGAGCCAGAGAGAAAAGAGTGGGTGGGCTCTGGGCGACCCCCGAGAAGGGGTCTTCATAGTCCTCCCACATCCCATCTTGCAGCCTTCTGCTTCCTCCTCAATAACTTACATCCTAAGTGAGAATGTTGCTTCCAGGGTGGGGGGCACACGGGAAAACCTGGCTTGATTTGACCCATTTGACCATTGCCTCTTGTTTTCAGACAATCAAGAACATGATTGAAATTGAGAAGGTGAAGGGTTTCTGCCAGGTGGTGGTAACAAGTAAAGTGCGGGAAGGCCTGGCCCACCTCATCCAGTCCTGCGGCCTGGGGGGCATGAAGCACAACTCGGTGGTGCTGGGATGGCCCTATGGCTGGCGGCAGAGCGAAGACCCCCGAGCGTGGAAAACCTTCATTGGTAAGTTGCCCACACTGCTTCCAGCTCCTGCCAGACCCTCTCTTGCTAAGCAGCTGCCCTGTGCTGTTGGGAGGGCTGGGGTCAAACAGGGGCTGAGCAGACAGAGCCCCCAGAGCTTTGGGTCTCCTACAGGCTTGCTCTTAAGACTTGGAAGCGTAATGATAAATGTGGAACAATCCTGAGAAAAATTACTGGATGACTTGCTGTTTAGGGATAGAAGGCGGGATAAAAACATGGAACACAAAGTTTTGCAAGGGTGAAAGTTGAAAACTCTTTGCATGTATTGTTTTTGGCTTTTTTTCCCTGTTAAATTATTTATATTTATGTTAAATTCATTATCTTTTATTAAATCATTAATTATTTTACTATTTATTTTATTAGTTCTTTTTCATTAAGTTTTTAAATTGAATTGTTAAAATGTATTGTTTTTATTAAGTTATTTTATTTTTACTTTCAAAACATATGCATGGACAATTTTTCAACATTGACCCTTGCAAAACCTTGTGTTCTAAATGTTTCTCCCCTTTTCCCCATCCCTCCAAATAATCCAATATATGTTACACACTTTTTGCATGTATTTTGAAAAATAAAAAGCTATTGTAAAAAAAGAGAATTGGAAGCGCATATAAGTTACTAGAATGAGACAGTTTGAAGGCACAAACCTGGCAAGCTTTGTGCCTGACGTCATGCCCTCCTCCCACTTCCCTCTGGACATTGAAGAGCGCTTTAAGCTGGTATCAGTGATACAAGAACGAGTGCCTTCGGACTGTAGAGAACAGGTGTCAGTTGTTAGGGAGGGAGGAGGAGTGAAGGAGAGACTGTGCCCACCCCAGTCCCCGGTGCCAGGCCGCTTTCACCAGTCTGGTTCTGGGAGGAGGCCCTGCCTAAAGACGGGCGATGGGATCCGGGGGGTACCGGACATCATCCGGTTTATCTTTGCCTCATAGACACCGTCCGCTGTACCACGGCTGCCCACTTGGCGCTGCTGGTGCCCAAGAATGTTTCCTTCTACCCCAGCAACCACGAGCGCTACAACGAGGGCAACATCGACGTCTGGTGGATCGTCCACGACGGCGGCATGCTCATGCTGCTCCCCTTCCTCCTGAAGCAGCACAAGGTGCCCCTAGGGCCGGCGAGCAGGCGGGTGGGCGGGTAGGGCCGGTGGGCAGGGCGCCCTCTCTTCCTGGCCCTGACTGCCCCCCTGCCCCCAGGTCTGGCGCAAGTGCCGCATGCGCATCTTCACCGTGGCGCAGATGGACGACAACAGCATCCAGATGAAGAAGGACCTGGCGACCTTCCTGTACCACTTGCGCATTGAGGCGGAGGTGGAGGTCGTGGAGATGGTAAGGGCCGCGCACATGTCTTGCGGCTGCCACGGGGGCCAGCCAAGGACAGCTGCCCAACTGCCACTTGCACTCTGCTCTCCCCCCAGCATAACAGCGACATCTCCGCCTACACCTACGAGCGGACGCTGATGATGGAGCAGAGGTCGCAGATGCTCCGGCAGATGAGGCTGACCAAGACGGAGAGGGAAAGGGAGGTAGGGAAGCCTGTGGGGCCCCGGGAGGCTGATCCTTGTCCCAGCTTCCTAGAGCCGGGGTCTCCACAGAGATATGGGGGTCCCCCCGGGGCCGGCCCTGACCCCTCGCCTGGTGATCCAGTGTTCTTTCTCCTCCGGGCTTTAGCAGCAGGAGAGAGAGCCGGAGTTGGAGACAAGAGAAGCTAGAGAAACGAGGGACTGTAAAAGGGGGATAACGGGAGGAGAAGGGGTCACAGGTGACGAGCCGAGCTTGGGAGCCGAGCCCCTTTTCTCCGCTCCCCCCTCTCATCATGCCCTCACCTCCGGGGTGCACGGGTCTGTGCACTCCCCAGGCCCAGCTGGTCAAAGACCGGCACTCCATAATCCGGCTCGAGAGCCTGTACTCGGATGAGGAGGATGAGGGGGAAGCCAGGCCCGAGAAGGTCCAGATGACCTGGACCAGGGACAAGCACGATGCCGAGAGGAGGAACCGGGGCAACACTTTGGAAAACTTCCGTGAGCTCATCAGCATCAAGCCGTGAGTGCCCAGGGCAGACCCCCCCACAACGTGCACGTCCACTCTGGCCGGCGCCCCCTCAGTGCCATAGCCCGGCTGTGGGGGCGGAAGCTCTAGTGGCCGGCCAGGAGGGTGCTTGAGGGTCCGCCCAAGATGGATCCCAGGACTATTGATCTTGCATGGATTGGATGGGAGAGGTTCAGGGAGGGGGTATGTATGCATACGGGAGGCAGGGAGGGCCAGTGGTCTAAGCCCACTGTGCTGGGAAGAGAAGAAGGGAGAGGGAGGAGGAGGAGAGAAGGAAAAGAGGGGAGGGGGTTCTCCTCCAGTACGATGTGGTGCGGGTGACCTAGGGGTGTCTCTCCCCCTCCACGCCACCCCCCTCACTGAGCCCGACCCTGACTTTGGCTTCTTCACAGAGACCAGTCCAACGTCCGGAGGATGCACACGGCGGTCAAACTGAATGAAGTCATTGTCAACCGCTCCCATGACGCCCGGCTCGTCCTTCTGAACATGCCTGGTCCGCCCAAAAACAGCGACGGAGACGAGAACTGTATCCTTGGAGATGTTTGTTGGGGGTAGCCTGGTCCGGCAGGAGCTGGGAGTGGGGCTCCCGCCACTTGGAGCTGGGGGGGGGGCGGTCTTTTTGAGGTCGCTGACCACTCTGCCTGCTGACTGGTGACAGGGCCTGGGTCAGGGAGCCTGGGTCGGGGGGGCTCCCTCACTGATAGGGCTTTGGTCAGGAGCCTCCCCACTGGCCAGTGATGGGACCTCGGTCAGGGGCCCTCCGGGAGGCAGAGTGACAGGCTGACAGCTCACGTGTTGAGGGGAGCCCCTGTGCCTTCCCCCAGCTTTCTCGTCACCAAGGAGGCCCTGAGAGAGCCTGCTTACAAACTCCCGGTACCACACCAGATGTCCAAAGGCGGGGTGCCCACCCCGGGCTCTCAATCGCAGGCTGCCTCTCTAGAAGCTTCTAGTCTATCTGGGGAGACCGGTCAGTGTTAGCTGAGGAGCATGTGAGGGGCGGACGCCATGCTGTCTCAGCCAGCGGGGTACGGCCCTTGACTGCCTGCTCAGACATGGAGTTCCTGGAAGTACTGACAGAAGGCCTGGAGCGGGTGCTGCTGGTGAGGGGTGGGGGCCGGGAGGTCATCACCATCTACTCCTGAGCTGGAGCCCCCTCCGGGGCCTCTCTGGTCAGTGACGGATACTCCAGGGCCACTCGGACAGCCACAGTTCCTGCTTCCCTCTCTGCCCCCTCCCTTTTGCTGTCCCGCCCCGGACCCCTCAGGGGCTGAGGGGGAGAGCCGGGCATCCCCCTACCCACAGGAAGCCCCCAGCCCTTCCCGCACTACTCACCTCCGGTTTCACCTTCCGCCCACAGTGTCCAACTTTGAAACTTAACTCCTTGTAGACGAGGGCTCGATAGGGGGGCTGAGGAGAAGGCCATTCCCAGAACTATTCTTGCTATGAGATCAGGGTCAGGCCTTGAAGGCTGTTTCCCGATCCCTCTTCCCAGGCCCCCTTCTCCCCGACTCCCCAGACCCACTAGGCAGCAGGGAGGGGCCATGGAGGCAATTCGGCTGGGCCGCGAGGCACACCGGCAGCAGAGACGGGAATCAGTGAAGCTAAGAGAGATGAGGATTATGTTTGCAGGTGGCCGTGGCCTGCTGGGGACCGCGTCCTATTTATTTGTGTATTTATTGGTCAGGAAAGTTACAAGGGAGCAAGAGAACAGGAAGACAGATGCTTGGGGGGAGGTTGAGGCTACTCCCCTGACCATGGGCATGTCCCTGCCCCAAGGAACCTGCCAGGCTGTGAGGGCCCGGATTGTGCCAGGGAAGCCCCCACCGGACCCCCCGCCCTTCCTCCTCACCAGCCATCCTCGTCCTTGGGGCTTGTCACCCTGCCCTGGAAACCCAAGTGAACAAAGCAGAAGGTCCCTCGAGTTGGGGCTCTTGTTTGTTTGTTTTCCCAATAAAACATTGTTTACTGACTTTTCTCCCACCTCCTGACTCAGTTTTGTTTCCCCTTGCTTTGGGAGGAAAGAAGGGAGTTCCAGGGAGAGACAGGCCCAGCTTCAAAAACAGCTGGGAGGTCCCAGGAGCTGGCTCGGCCCCAGCCCAGCCTCCCTCCTTGTCTTTGGCCATCCCTGCCTTGGTTCTGCCTCCTGCCCTGAAATCTGGGCCGCTTGTCATAAAGGGGGTTGGGAAGGGTAGGAATGTCTCACCTCCCAAGCTTCCACATCCCCTCCCCGGGGGACAGCTCCAGAGAGCAAGAGTTTTATAATAGGGAAGTGAATTGTGCTCTACGGATTGAGAGCTTCAAGAAACTTCAAAAACAGCCACTTTGTTTCTTTCCTCCTCCCCTTCCTAGAACCTCTTGTTAAGTGAAAGTGAATTGTCCAGGGTCCTGCAAGCAATAAATAGGAATCCCTCTGCCTCCATATCTTGCATTCTGTCCATTATACACTGCAAACTTTTCCCTCTCTCCTTCCTTCTCTCTCTCTCTCTCTCTCTCTCTGTCTCTGTCTCTCTCTCTCAATGTCTCTCTTTTTCTTTCTCCCTTCCTCTCTTCCACCTGTCTCTTCTTTCCTTTTTTCTCTCCTTTCTTTTTCCCTCCCTCTCCCATCTTTCCCATTCTCTCTATTCTCCTTTCTCTCTCCAACACTGTCTCTGCCTCCTATCTCTTTCTCTGTCCCTCCCACCCTGTCTTTTTTCTTTCTCTCTCCCTCCCTCCCTCCATTTTTCCCTCCCTCTCTTCCCTCGTGCCACCCAGCTGCCCTTCTGCAAATCCATCACCCCTCCCTTGTAGGTCCATCCTTTTCCCTCCCTCTGTGGTACCAAACTCAATCCTTGTCTCCACTCAAAGCTGAAGGGATCGCCTGGGGAATGGCCGAACTAGTTGTGGTACTAGTAATGGGCTAAGTACGATGTTCTTGAACTCTTTGAAACAATGAATAGGAAGGCTTCAGAGAAGCATGGAAGCCATAATAACCCACTGGAGAGGAGGTGGAATCCAGCCTACACAATAGCTGCAACAAGAAGCATTGTTGCTATTTATTTGGCATTTTAAGTGTTGCAGAAGACTTTACAAATATTTCCTCATTTGTTCTTCACAACAAGCCTGCTATTATTCCTGCTTTAAAGAAGAGGAAACTAAAGCAGACTTGCTCAGACTCAAACACTGTGTCTTTCATGGGATTTGAACCTTGGTCTTCCTGACTTCAGTTCCTTTTTTGATTCACTTTGCCAGAAAAAAAAAAGCAGAAGATGATGGTATGCAATCACAATGATCAAGCTTGGTTTGGGTGAAGAGTTGAAAAAAACACCTCCCATCTTTGTAGAGGTGGAGAACTACAGATACATAATGTTGCATGTGCTTTTTGGGGGTAATAATGTCAATTTTTACTGGCATGGCCTAGCCATGAGCTTCAGTAAATTCAGTATTTTTTTGCTGTTTGTTTTAGGAAACTTTTATTTTTTTCCAATTACATGTAAAGATAGTGTTAAGCATTCATTTTTATAAGCTTTTTGAGTTTCAAAATTTTCTCCCTCCTTCCTCTTCCTTATTCCCCAAAATAGCAAACAATCTGATCTAGATTATACATGTTACACTTTCAAATGCAGTTGGTTTTAAACACTTCTATCTTTTCAAGGGTGAGGAACTATGGATATACAATGTTGCATGTGCTTTCAGATGCAAATGATTTTAAATGTACTTACCATCTTTGCAGAGGGGAGGGGACTGTGGGTATATAATGTTGTATACACTTTCAGAGGTGGGAAATTCCAGGTATATAATGGTACAAAAATGCTTTCTCACTGAACTTTTTTCTCCTTTTTAAACCTTGGTTACAAAGCATGGCTCACTGTGTAGAGGGAGGAGAAACGTTTAGAAATAAAAGCAATGTAAAAACAAAAGAAATAAGACCTGGACCTGAGACTTCATTGTTTAAAAATGTCAATAAAAGTAAGATTAAGAATAAATTCAGGGGCAGCGAGGTGGCTACAGCACCAGCCCTAGAGTTAGGAAGCCCTGAGTTCAAATGTGACCTCAGATATTAGCTGTACGACACTGGACAAGTCACTTAAGCCCAATTATCTCCCAAAAAAAATACAAAACAAAAAAATCCCAAATGCACAGAACTTTTTACAAAGGGCCAAAAAAAAAAAAAAAAAAAAAAGGTGAAGATTAATTGAAAACAATTTAGTGAGTGCTCCTAGGTGCTCAGAACTCTTCTGGTCCCTTGAGATTTTAAGGAAAAGCCAGGACTTAGACTAGATTCCTACGAGATCATCAGATCTTGGGTTGAAAATAATTTTGGCACACATTTACATAATGATCTAAGATTTAGAAAGCATGGTATACATGATCTAATGATGTGAGTGCTATTATCCCCATTTTACAGATGAAGAAACTGAAGTTCACCAAACTTAAGGGTCTTGCCCACAGAAAGTATTAAAGATAGGATCCAGCCTCTGCTCTGCCAGATCCTAGGTCCAACACTGTAGCTCCTGTGCCATGCTGCTTAGGGGCACAGGGAATAGAGCACCCAACTTAGATTCAAAAAAACCTGAATTCAAATCCAGCCTCAGACATTAGCTGTGTGGCTCTGGGCAGGTCATTTAACCCTGTTTACCTCAGTTTCCTTATCTGTGAAATGGCCAATGGCTTCAGTATCTTGTGCCAAGAAACTCCAGATGGGGACAGGAAGAGTCAGACATGCTCGAGAGCAGATAGCTGTGAAGATCGTGTAAGATAATAATTGTAAAGCCCTTAGCACAGTTCTTGGCACTAGACAAATGTTAGCTTTCAGTATTATTGTTCTTTTCAAGGGTCTGAGGATCTTAGTCCCATCTCATTTTGGGGAGGAAGAAACGGCCTGAATGACAGACCTGCCATGTGTTGCTCTGGTAGGAAGAAGGTGAAATGGGATTTGAACCCCCAACTTCCCCTTCAGAGGCAGAGGGGCACCCTTAGTAATAATATTAGCCAGCATTTTTTATATGTATACACATTTCTCCAATGATCGTGCTACACAAGAAAAACCCAATCAAAAAGGGAAAGAAATGAGAGAAAACAAAATACAAGCAAACCACAGAGTGAAAATGAATCAGCCTTCTCACTGGGCTCCCCCCATCTCCTGTCTCTGGATGCTCGCCCCGGCCCGATGCCCCCGGTTACCGACAGGATGCTGAGGTCCGGTGCTCAGAGTCTGAGGTGGCTTTTGAACTCGAGTCTCCCTGACACCCCCCCCTCAAGTCCAGCATTTGTTCTGTTGGCCCAGATTCCAAGGGCAGAGTCCTGGCCGGCTCCTGTGTCCCTGAGTACTTGGAAAAGGTCAGTGTCCTGGCCCGTTTTCCCACACTGCCCCTCTTCTCCTCCAGCTCCCGCCCCCAGAGCCCAGGTCCCTGGGGGGCCGCCGGCCTGCAAGCCCTCCCCTCCTCCCTCGCAGGACCTGGCTCCTCCAGAAGCCGCCCTCCTCTGGTCCCTCCCACCACCACCCCTGATAAGGGGCCAAGTGTGGCCTGGCTCTGGGCGTGCAGCATGGGGCTTCTGGGGCGGCTGCATGGCCGCTGCTCCCTCCTGGGCCTCCTCCTCCTGCTGCCCTCGGTCACCCCCTTCTGGCTCCTGAATGTCCTCTTCCCCCCAAATGCCACCCCCAAGGCTGCCCTCAACAACAACACAAGACCCGTGGTATTGGGTAAGGCTCTCCCCACCCCCCTCCTAGGATTGGTGGTTCTAGGTTCTGAGGGTCTGCTCCCCACCTCAGGTCCTGGGGGCCCCTTCAGGGGTGCAGCCTGTAGGAGAAGGCCTTGCAGGGGTGGGCTGCCGCTGTGGCTTCAGCTTTGGGAAGCTGCATCTGCTCCTCCAAACCCAAGGCCCACTGGAGGTGTGTGGGGATGGAGGGATGGCTCCTGGGGCGTAGGACCCCCTCCCCCTACCACGGCAGCCTGGGCTGGGACAAAGGAAGGGAGTCCTGGCTCCCTGGCTCTTCCTGTTCCCTGCACCCTAAAGCCCACCGCCACACCTGGCCTGCTCTCTGGTGGCCTCTTGTCCGGGCGGGCCCAAACTGTTTGTTCCAATCCTGGACTTTGGCTGAGGCCCGAGGGAAGAAAAGGGATGTTTGTGTTTATCTAGCTTTGTCCTAGATGGGGGTCAGGGACACCGCCTCCTCTTCCTAGTGGGAGCCCAGGGTCTAGAATTACCAGCTCCTCCCCCCTCCCCACAAGGGGCCAAGGAGGGGGAGAGCGTATGAGGGGGATATGTGAGGGTGATGGTCCTCCTGCCCACAGTGCCTGGCTGCTTGGGGAACCAACTGGAGGCCAAGCTGGACAAGCCAGATGTGGTCAACTGGCTGTGCTACCGGAAGACAGAGGACTTCTTCACGATCTGGTTTGACTTCAACATGTTCCTGCCCCTCGGGGTTGACTGTTGGATTGACAACACTAGGTGGGCCCTGAGAACTGCCCTCAGCCCCCTCCCAAAGCCAAGGAGCCCCCCAGCCACCCCCAAGATCAAGGAGCTCCTCAGCTACCCCCAAGCCCTTAGACCAGATCCTTCCACACTCCAAAAAACAGACAACTTACACAATTCATTGGTCCATTAGAGCCAAGGGACAGGCCCAGGAGGCTTACGAACCTCATTGTAGAAAGCAGGAAAGCTACCAGGGGCTCCAGGAAGGAGTCTGGGGACTCTCCTGGGGCCAGGCATCCACATGTCCTATCCAACTGCCCGCTCTCAGAAACTCAGAGTTCGTAGAGACTGGTCCTGGGATGGCCATGTGTGCTGACTACACCATCCACTTACAAGCACACCCCACCTTTCTATACCTGCATCTCCCACACACAAAGCTCGCTGGCATGCAAGTGCACGTGCGCGCGCACACACACACACACGCACCCCTCTGGAGGCTGAGCCTCCTTCTTGACTCTACAGGGTGGTCTACAATAGGACCACAGGGCAAATGTCCAATGCCCCTGGCGTGCAGATTCGGGTCCCAGGTTTTGGCAAAACCTACTCCGTGGAGTATCTGGACCCCAAGAAGCTGGCAGGTAGGAAGCTGGGGGCCCATGCTGATTGCCTAAAAGCCAGGAACCCACTTCATCTTGCTTGTCACAAGTTCCAGTCCTGGGAGACTCTGAAGATCCCATACTCTGGAGGGCTGGATGGAGGGTACCCCTATAACTGTCATTAACCCCCTTATCCTGTATCTCCATCCCCACTCCCCAACCCAATGAAGGCTACATGCACACACTAGTCCAAAATCTCGTCAACAATGGGTACGTGCGGGACGAGACAGTTCGGGCTGCGCCTTATGATTGGAGACTGGACCCCAGTGAGTAGGGGTAGGGATGGGGGGGCACTGAGCATGGGTATCTGAGAAGGGAGGGGGCCAAAGGCAAGCGCTCGAGGCTGGCGCCCCTCTCTCTCTGGCCCCAGCCCAGCAGGAAGAATACTTTAAGAAGCTAGCAGGGCTGGTGGAGGAGATGTACGCCACCTATGGGAAGCCCATTTTCCTCATTGGACACAGCCTGGGCAACCTTCATCTGCTCTACTTCCTTGTGCATCAGCCTCAGGCCTGGAAGGACCGCTTCATTGACGGCTTCATTGCCCTGGGAGCTCCCTGGGCTGGCTCCATCAAACCCATGAAGGTCCTCACTTCTGGTAAGCACATTAGCCACTGCCATATGGGAAAGAGAAAAGTCTCAGAAGCCCTCGGGAGACTCATCCAGATCCCTCAGACCCAGAGCCAAGGCACTCACAGACACCCTCAGTAACAGAACCAGTCCCCAGCTGCATGTCCCCGGCCCACTTATACTAATTCACATGGATCCCCCATATCCAGATGGGACCCACCTAGGAGCGGCTACAGACTTGCTGGCTCCCTTGCAAAGCCCTCCCATCCAACACCTGTGGAGATTTTGCCTCCTGAATCCCTCCCCGGGCTCTCTGCAGAGATGGATAATGGGGGGTGAAGGGGTCAGAGGTCATGGTGACGGAGCCAGGTTTGGGGGTCGTTGGCAGGGATAGTTAGCTTGGGATGGGCGCCGAGCCCCTCACCCTGTACCCCATCTGCAGGAGACAACCAGGGCATTCCAATCATGTCCAACATCAAGCTTCGAGAGGGCCCCCGGAGGACCACCAGCTCCCCATGGATGTTCCCTTCCCGCCTCGCGTGGCCCGAGGACCACGTGTTCTTCTCCACGCCTACCATCAACTACACCTTCCAGAACTTCCAGCGCTTTTTCGCAGACCTGCGCTTTGAAGACGGCTGGTACATGTGGCTGCACACACGCGACCTGTTTGCGGGGCTGCCCGCGCCTGGAGTGGAGGTCTACTGCCTCTACGGCGTGGGGCTGCCGACCCCCCACACCTACATCTACGACGAGGGCTTCCCTTACAACGACCCCGTGTCCATCCTCTATGAAGACGGGGACAACACGGTGGCCACCCGCAGCATGGAGCTCTGCGCACGCTGGCGTGAGAAGCAGCCCCAGCCGGTCCACGTTTTCCCCATCCCCGGCCTGCAGCACCTCAACATGGTCTTCAACAACCAGACGCTGGACTACATCAACTCCATCCTGCTGGGTGCCTACAGAACAGCAGACGCCAAGGACCCTGCTTCCTCCGGGGATTCCCCCTCGGCTTCGACCCCCAGGGACACAGACACAGACAAGGTCACAGACCACATATGAGGAGCTGGTGGCTGAAAGGGGGGGCACCGCATCCCTCTGAAGCTTGGCTCTGCCCCAGACTTTGGGTCCTGCCCCCGTCACAGCATGAATCAAAAGCTCTCCTTTGAAGTCCATCTCTGGAGTGACTAGGGAGGAAGAGGGTCCGACTCTCTAGAAGTGGAAGGAGGAGAACAATAATAAACATTTACTAAGCATGTATTGTGTGCAGAGCACTGTGACAGGTGATGGGAGACAGGGGACAAAGTTTAGATAGGAAAGGGTGGCTGTGGCTTTTATAATCCCAGGAGGAGATGACACAAATGTACCTATGATACATAATATTATATAAGTACATTTGCATATGTAAAAAAGTGATATCTGGCTTCCATTTCTATCACTTCACTAGAACTACATGCTATAAATGTTGTCAACAATACTCAATTTCTAGATCTAGTGATTTTTTTTTTTTCTTAGCCCTCATCCCCTGGAATTTTCTGCAGTTTTCTACACTGAAGTTCTCTATGCTTGTGATTCTGAAACACCAATTTCACAAGAACAAACCTCCACAGCCTCAGTTATTTGGGCCCTCCTTCCCATTCTCATTCCAGAGTCATCAAAACCCAAATAATGATCAAAATAAGGCTTGGACTGAGATCTAGCAATCAGTGAGAGCCAGAATGATTGGATTTAAGATATGGTCAGGTAGCTCCATTTGAAAACCAATGGGACTGAATTTAATTACACGGAGCAAAAAGAGTTAATTTGATTTTTTTTTTCTTTCCAGATTGATTTTCTTTTCTTTTGAGTAGACAAAAGAGTTCATTTTTTTGCTTCATTTTTTTTAAACCTAGCCTAAATCAGACAAAATGAGATCTGGGGAAGACTTAAGGTTAAAAACTCTAAAGTTTCCCACTGCATACAGGCCCATCTCCAGTTGTCTTGATTTATATCCTGCAGTGGAACCGGATGACTCTGGAGAAAATTGAAGTTAGTGACACTGAACTTAAAGCCAATTCACTTACAAGTCAAGCTATCATCCTCCTGGTGTGTATTGGATCTTTTTAAGAATAAAAGATAAACACCAATATCTTCAACCCTATTTCCCAATGTTTCAGATCTGCTCTCCTCTTCTTCCATGCCTTGTGTGGAATTTTTGTCCACGATTCAATAACTTCCTTTCATCTAAAACTTCTTCTCTTGCCATCTTGTAGCTCTCCCTGAGACGAGCTCCCTCTGGATGTCACTGCATCTCTGACCACCCTTCCAGTACTGACTTTACTTTCTCTCTTATCCCAGTCTGATTATGGTAAAGAATCAGAATATTCCTTGAATCCAATTATCACTTCCAGATCCTCTCTCTGTCACAATCACTCAAGGAATCTCTTCATTTTTGAACTTCATGCAATTAAAATGTATTACTCAATCAGGTCATTATCTATCAATTCCCAATTCTCCCTCCTTTCTAAATGAATTCAGTACTTGGCCCATGGCCTCCTTTCTCCACCCCTCTCCACCCTTGCCTTATTTCTAGGACACTTCACACATTTTTTATTTCAATTTTATTTTCAGCTCTGAATTCTCTCTCCCATCTCCCACTCCCTCATCCATGAAGAAGGCAAGAAATATAAAATCTATAACAAATGTATAAATCATGTAAAACTGAGTCTTGCATTAATTATGTTCAAGATTTTTAAAAGGAAGGAAAAAACCATGTTTCCATCTGCACTAGAGTTCTACATCAACTTTCAGCCTGAAAATGGATATTATATCGAATCATTCTTTGGAACTGTGGTTGATCAGAGTTACCAAATCTTTCATTGTTGATTATCTTTACAATATTATTTATTGTAGAAATTGTTCTCCTGTCTTTGTTCATTTCATTTTTAAAAGAAACTATACTTTTTTTTTTGACAGAATATAATTTCTATTCTTATTTTTAAAAAACAATAGAAAGCATAGGAATAAATGGAGCTTTCCTCAACATAATAAGAAGTATCTATCTAAAATGAAGAGCAAACATTATCTGCAATGGGGATAAGCCAGAAGTTTGCACAGTAAGATAAGGGATACAGCAAAAATGTCCATTATCATTAGTATTATTCAATATTGTATTAGAAATGCTAGCTATAATCATAAAACAAGAAAAATAAATTGAATAAAAATAGGCAACAAGGAAACAAAACTATACTCTTTGCAGATGCTATGATGTTATATTCAGGGAACCCTAAAAAACTAAAAAACTAGTTGAAACAATTAACAACTTTAATAAGTTGCAGAACATAAAATTTAAAACATAATAAATAACTAGCATATCTATATATATTATCAACAAATTCAGCAGGAAGAAACAGAAAAAACAATTCCATTTGAAATAACTATGAACATTGTAAAGTACTTAGGAATCTACCTGCTAAGACAGTGTCCTATGTGAACACAATTACAAAACACTTTTTACATAAATAAAGACAAATCTAAACAATTGAAGAAATGTTCATTGCTTGTGGGTGAGCTGAGCCAATAAAATAAAAATGACTATTCAAACTAAATTAATTTACTTATTCAATGTTATACCAATTAAACTACCAAAGAATTGTTTCATAAAGCTAGGAAAAAAACAATAATAAAATTCATCTGGAAAAACAAAAGGTTGAGAATATCAAGAGAATCAATAAAAAAAAAAGTGAAGGGTGATGGCCTAGATTTCCAACTATATTACAAAATGGTTATCATCAAAACAATCTGACACTGGCTAAGAAATTGAGCAGTGAGTTAATGGAATAGATTAGGTACATTCATCTGGAAAAACAAAAGGCTGAGAATATAAAGGAATCAATAAAAAAATTGAAGGATGATGGCCTAGATTTCCAACTATATTACAAAATGTTTATCATAAATGGTCAAAGGATATGAACAGACAATTTTAAGATGAAGAAATTGAAATCACTTCTAGTCATATGAAAAAGTGCTCTAGGGGCAGCTAGGTGGAGCAGTGGATAGAGCACCAGCCTTGAATTCAGGAGGACCTGAGTTCAAATCTGGTGTCAGACACTTAACACTTCCTGTGTGACCCTGGGCAAGTCACTTAACCCCAGCCTGGGGGGGGGGAAGTGCTCTAAATCACTTTTGATCAGAGAAATACAAATTAAGACAACTCTGAGATACCACTATAAACCTCTCAGATTGGCTGAGTTGACAGGAAAAGATAATGACAAATCTTGGAAGGGATATAGGAAAACTGGGACACTGATACATTGTTGGTGGAATTATTAATGCACCCAACCATTCTGGAGAGCAATTTGGAACTGTGCTCAAAAAGTTATCAAACTGTGTATACCCTTTGATCCAGCAGTGTTACTACTGGGCTTATATCCCAAAGAGATCTTAAAGAAGGGAAAGGGACCTGTATGTGCCAAAATGTTTGTGGTGGCCCATTTTGTAGTGGCAAGAAACTGGAAACTGAATGAATGCCCATGAATTGGAGAAAGGCTGAATAAGTTATGGGTATATGAATGTTATTGAATATTATTGTTTTATAAAAAAAGATGATTAGGATATGATTTCAGAGAGACCTGGTGAGACTTACATAATTGATTCTGAGTTATATGAGCAGGACCAGGAGGATCATTGTACACAGCAACAGCAAGATCATACAATGATCAATTCTGATGGACATGATTCTCTTCAGCAATGAGATGATTCACACTAGTTCCAATGATCTTGTGATGAAGAGAGCCATCTATATCAAGAGGGAGGACTGTGGGAACTAAATGTGGTTCACAACATAGCATTTTCACTTCTTTTGTAATGGTTGGTTGCATTTTATTTTCTTTTTCATCTTTTTTTTTCCAGTTTGATTTCACTTTTCTTGTGTAACAAGATAATTATATAAATATGTATTACATATATTGGATTTAACATTAAAAAAAACAAAGTGGTTATTATCAAAACAACTGATACTGGCTAAGAAATTGAGCAGTGAGTCAATGGAATAGATTAGGTACACAATACATAGTAATAAAAGATTATGGTAATCTAGTATGTGTTAAACCCCAAAATCCAAGATTTTGGGGGCAAGAGCTCATTATTTGACAAAAATTGTTAGGGAAAGTGGAGAACAGTTTGGTAGAAACTAAGCATAGACCAACATGTCATGTCATATACCAAAATAAGGTCAAAATTGGGTATACAATTTAGACATAAGAGGAAAAATTATAAGCAAATTAGGGGAGCATGGAAAATTATACCTTTCAGATCTATGATAAGGGAAGAGTTTATTACCAAATGAGAGAGGGGGAGATCATGGGAAATAAAATGGACAAGTTTTTACATTAAATTTTTAAAGTTTTGCACAAATAGAACAAATGCAGCCAAAATTTATGTGCTTTTTTTTTTTTTTTTTTTTTTGAGGCTGGGGTTAAGTGACTTGCCCAGAGTCACACAACTAGGAAGTGTTAGGTGTCTGAGACCAGGTTTGAACTCAGGTCCTTCTGAATTCAAGGCTGGTGCTCTATCCACTGCGTCACCTAGCTGCCCCCATGCAGCCAAAATTTAAAATAAAACAGGAAATTGGGGAAAATAATTTTACAGCAAATTTCTCTGACAAAGGCCTCATATATAAGGAACTCAGCTACATTTATAAAAATAAGAACTATTTCCCAATTGATAAATGGTCAAAAGATATGAACTATTTGCAAAAGAAGAAAGCTGTTACCAAAAGTCACATTAAAAAAAAACCACTAAATAACTATTGATTAGAGAAATGCAAATGGAAGCATTTGTGTGGTACCACTTTATACCTATCAGACATGGTCAGACGTGACAAAAAAGGAAAATAATAAATGCTGACGGGAATATGGAAAAATAGGGACATTAATGCACAGCTGGTAGAGTTGTTAGACTATTCTGGAGAACAAGTTAGATTTATACCCAAAGGCCTATAAAACTGTGTATGTTCTTTGCCCCAGCAATATCACTCCTAAATCTGTTTCACAAAAAGATCAAAGAAAATGGGAAAGGACTTTTTGTGATGGCAAAGAATTGAAAATTGAGGGGATGCCTATCAACATGGGGATGGCTAAACAAGTTGTGGTATATGTAATAGAATTGTTCAATAGTTTTCAGTTGTGTTGGACTCTTAATAGTCTCATTTGGGGTTTTCTTGGCAAAGGTACTAGAGTGGTTTGTCATTTCCTTCTCCAACTCATTTAACAGCTAAGGAAACTGAGGCAAACAGAGTAAAGTGACTTTTCCAGGATCATTCAGCTAGAAAGTATCTGAGGCCAGATTTGAACTTAGGAGGATAAGTCTTCCTGATTCTAGCCCAGCTTCACATAGCTGCCGTCTGATAGAATATTAGAATATTATTGCACTGTGTGGAATAAGGTATGGTGAAGAACTTACAGATTAAGCACATATTGATCAGAGACTGCTAGCTAATGTAAAATCAGGCCTATAGGCCCCAGTCACGTGAAGGCCTAGGCTGCATTCCTTTGCCCAAATAGGGATTAACCTATACGTGGCCGAAGAAGCTATAAATCACATTGCCAGCTGCATTCCACTGACCAAATATGACCAATCACAACCTATGGAGGGTGGGATTTTGAAGGTTCTTTGTCTGAAATGTATAAAAGTTGTGAGCATCTTCAAGAGAGTGGCTCTCTCCTGCTGTGAATCTGGCTCACAGACCAGGATGGGGTCCGCTTCTCGAGATTCTAATAAATAATTCTGCTTTTTATGAGTGATCTCTGAGTAGTCATTTCTGGATAGGATTTTCTATCCCTCACAACACCATAAGAAATTATAAACAGAATATTTTTCAAAAAATAAAATATGTCTGGAAAGACATGTGTGAATTGATGTGAAGTGAAGTGGACACAAGCAGGAGAACATTATGCACAGTAACAGTAATATTGTATGATCAACTGTGAATGACTTAGCTACTCTGATTGATCCAGTGGATACAGTGATTCAAGACAAATCCAATGGATAAAAAATACTATCCACCTGCAGAGAAAAAAGTAATGAACTCTTGAGTGCGGATTTTCTTTAATTTTTTTTTTCTTTTTAATTGTTTTTTTCAGCATCAATACTATGGAAATATCCTTTGCATGATTTCAAATTTTAATTGATATCATATTGCTTGCCTTTTCATATTGCTGGGGGAGGGGTCACAGAGTTACCCAACACTGAATAACAAATTGTGAGCAATGCAATAGTACATCGGATACAGCATGGGGCTTGGAATCAGGAAAAATCTTCCTGAGTTCAAATTCAGCCTCAGACACTTCCTAGCTGAGAGAGAGAGAGAGAGAGAGAGAGAGAGAGAGAGAGAGAGAGAGAGAGAGAGAGAGAGAGAGAGAGAGAGAGAGAGAGAGAGAGAGAGAGAGAGGAGGGGGGGAGGGAGGGAGGGAAGGAGAAGGGAGGGAGGGAGGAAGGGGAGAAGGGAGGGAGGGGGGAAGGGGAGAAGGGAGGGAGGGGGGAGAAGGGGAGAAGGGAGGGAGGGGGGAGAAGGGGAGAAGGGAGGGAGGGGGGAGAAGGGGAGAAGGGAGGGAGGGGGGAAAAGGGGAGGAGGGGAAGGGGAGGAGGGGGGAAGGGGAGGGGGGGAGGGAGGGGAGAGAGGGAGGGGGGAGGGAGGGGGGGGAGAGAAAGAAAGAGGGAGGGAGGGATAGAGGGAGGGAGGGAGGGAGAGTTCCCTGTTCCTTAGAGATTTTTATTCTCTCAGTGGTTTGAGGATATAGATTCTTCCCACACAGGCAGCCAGGTGACATAGACACTGGACTTGACTTCAGGAAGACCAGGAAGTCCTAGGCATTTAATTTCCCCCTACCTCAGTTTCTTTCATCATTACAGAGATGATAATAGCACCTGCCTCCCCTTGCAAACTAAAAATGCCGCACATATACAAGTGACCATGATTATTACCAGAGGGATCCGAACGAGGTCTCTGGGTTGCAACAATCTGAGACAAAGTAATCTCCCAGGCCGCGTCTCCTGAGTGGGATGGAACTAGCTGTTACTAAGGGTGCTTTCTGGCCTTGTAGGAACATACATTGTTTCCATCCTGAGGGCAGGGTCCAGCTTTATTGTATTTAGACCCCACGTGGACGCCTGATGGAGAAGAGGACCAGGAAGGGAAGGGGACAGGATCGGGAAATCAGAACGTCTGAGGGACCTCCGAGATCAATTCCACCCCCCTCAGGTTCAGATAAGGAAACTGTTAAAGGGAGGCAGTCACTTCTCCTGAGGTCTCCTCATTAGCATAACAGACCAGTGGCCAAACTACCGATCCCAAGGGGCCCTGTCCCAGCCAAGTCCTCCCGAGTGGTGGCAGAGGAAGAGGAAGCAGGGACCCCGAGTTTGCCGCCGCTTCCCTAGGGATGGGAGCCTAAGACGGGATGGGACGTGGGGGGAGGGATGGGTCGGGGAGGGGAGTTTGCTCAGGCAGCCTCCCCGTTGCCCTCCTTCCCCCTCCTCCCACCAGCATCCCAGCCCCTCCTCCTTCATAGCCTAGGTGAAAGCGAAAGCTGAAATTACAAGAAAAGGAAGTATCAAAGTTATCTGTGCGCGGTCCCCTGGCAGTCCTGCGGGAGCCCCGACCCCAGCGCGCCCCTCTGGCCCCTTTCTGCCTCCCCAACCTTTCCAGCCCCGCCCCTTGTCCCACCTGCCGAGGCTGGGGCAGTCTCCTCCCGGCTCTCCGCCTCAGGACCCCCCAGCTCAGGCCATGCTGCAGGCAGATTGGAACCCCCAGGGGGGCTTCTCCTTCAAAAACTGCCAGAGGTAAGAGGGAGCCGCTTGGGGCAGGGTTGGGGAGGGAGGGTATTGTGCTGTGCCTGTTCCCCTTCTCTGCAGACTCGGGGCACACCGCCTTGAGTTTCTGGGAACTCAGATGAAAAGTGAAACTGACTGGGTGGGGGAGGGGAGGGGGAATCTTGGGGGGTTGCTGCAGTTCTTACCTGGATGGTCCTGGGACGCCTCAAGGGTGTGTGGGCGGCGGGGGAGAGGGGGACAAAAAACTATAAACTGCATTGAAAGGGTCTGTGTTCAAGGGACCCCTTCTAATGCGATTCCTGACTCGAGGGTCTTTTCTTCCTTTTTCCTACACCCCAGAAATACATTTCTGGAGTCTTCCCTAAAGGGACTCCGGGTCCCTCATCCCCGAAAAACCGGTACCACCATCGCCGGCCTTGTGCTCCAGGTGAGGGGGGATGGGGTGCGGAGGAGAGTGCCGGAGGGTGGGCGAGGGGAGTCGCCCTGGGAGCAGTGTGGCGCCGGTAGAAGAACCTGTAGTCCCAGGGCTGGAGTAAAGCCTGACCTGCCTTCTAGGATGGAGTCATCCTCGGGGCGGACACCAGGGCCACCAATGACTCCGTTGTGGCCAACAAGAACTGCGAAAAAATCCACTTCATCGCCCCCAACATCTAGTGAGTCTCCTGTCCCACCTCCCCTCCCCTACTCATCCCCGCCACCTCCTCCTTGGTGCACGGCAGTTAGAGCTGGAGGCGTCCATCACAAAGCACCCAGGCCAAGCCTCTTATTTTACAAACGAGGAAACTGAGTCCGCAAGAAAGAAGCGAGTTAATGAGAGTTCGAGGCTGCCTGAGATTGAAAATCATCCCTCTGGCTCAAACCCAAGTTCTTTCCATAGTTAATAGGAGCAGACCTTTTGCTCCAGACTTCTCACCGCCCCCCCCACAACCCTAGCCTAGCTTGACCCTCCCCCTACAAGCCTCTTTCTCTAACGCTGACTCTCCCCTCAGCTGCTGCGGGGCAGGGGTCGCAGCAGATGCTGAGATGACCACACAAATGATGGCGTCCAACATGGAGCTCCACGCTTTGTCCACAGGCAGGAAGCCACGGGTGGCCACCGTCACTCGAATGCTCCGCCAGATGCTGTTCCGGTACAAGCAAAGAAAAATTCTGGAAGATCTGGGAAAGAGGCAGAGAGAGTGCATGCTTGGGATGGGCTGGAAGATAAATGTGGGGGGAAGCAAGAGCTGAAGGGAAATGGGCTGGTTGGGGGAACCGGGAGGTGGAGAGAAGAAATGATGAGACATCTCCCCACAGCTACCAGGGCCACATTGGGGCCTCCCTGATTGTAGGCGGAGTGGACATCACAGGCCCCAATCTCTACAGCGTGCATCCCCATGGCTCCTACAGCCGACTGCTTTTCACTGCTTTGGGTGAGTCCCTGATCCCTAGGCAGACCTCCCCACTCCACACTCCTAGAATTTCAGGTAGAAAATACCCAGAGGACATCCACATCCCCCCCAATTTTACAATGAGAAAACTGAGATTCCAATAGCTTAGGTGACTGGCCCAAGGTCACATAGGAAGTAAATGCAAAAGCCCAGATTCTAATAATCCAGGGCCCCCAACTTCAAATCTGACATTCTTCCCCTTTTGCTTCCCTAGACAGGATGCCAATAACTGTTGGAAAAAGTTTCTTTAACATTCATTCCAAATCTGCTCCGGTATAGCCTCCATGTTTGCTAGGCAGCACAAGGAGTTATCAATCAGAAGCACCGAGTTAGGATCCTTATCTTACTAGCCCTGTGACCCTTGGCAATTTACTTGCCCAGCCTGGATCAGCCTTGGTTTCCCTACCCATAAAATGAGTTCATTAACATTTGCTGGATTAACATGAGGATCCAAGTGAGAGATGTACTTTGTAAGCTTTAAAGTGTTATAAAAATAATAGCTAATATTATTGAGACCTCTGAGACCAAATGTCTCTAAGGATATTTCCCTAACTCTGCCTCCTCACTCCTTCCCCTCAAAAAACAAACTTCTTAGTCCTATGTATATGTGGCAACAGACCAGGACCGGAGATGTGTCTTGAGGGATTGTGGAAAGGGTCCAAGGGGAGAAAGTTGCCTAATACTTAACACTGCTCACCATCTACCTTCCCTCACCTTCCAAAAGGCTCTGGACAGGCAGCAGCCATTGCTATGCTAGAGGATCGCTTCAAACCAAATATGACGGTGAGAGCTCCTTCTCCTATCCTGTCCCTGGACCATCACCCTCATCCTCCTCATCTTCTCAGTTCTCTTCTGATCTTCTCATTTCTCTCTACCTGCTGCTGTGCTGAAACCTGCTTCCTTTATCATGGGGAGCAACACTACATGTGGAGGATGTTTTTCTTATTGCAAACCATCAAAGAAGAGTCCTTGGGGCTGACTGAGAGGCTAGCAATAAGAAGCTGAGACAGGCTGAGCTCAGGACCTGTCCACCACCTCCCCTGCTCTGTAAATGAGTTGAGTGGCAGATGCTTCCTCGGCCAGGAAATGAGAACACATTAGGAGGCTGAATAGTGGAAAGTACAGGATGGCTTTGAAATGGGAGGAGGAGGCAGCCTGTTCCTAAGATAGAATGCCTGTTAAAAAACAAAAACAAAAAAAAAAAAAAAAAAACCATTTTGAAAACCTTAAGATGCTTCAGTGTGTTCCCTATTAGATAGGAGAGAGTGAGCAAATTGTAGATGGACCAGAAAACTTTGCGGGGGAGGAGGGGAGGAGAAAAGGTCCAGGGTCTGCTTGATCTCAGAGACAGAATTAGGTTCAATGAATACAAGTTGTAGAGAGGCAGATTTTGACTGAATGTTCCCAAGGCCCTCTGGCAAGGAGAGTTCAAAATAAGTGAAGAAAGCCAGCTCCGTTCTAGGATAGATCAAGCCCCAACCCTCAACAAAGTAGAGTGAAGAATAGATGGGGGGGCTGGGGAAATCAGAATCTGCACCCAGACTGTGCTTGGTTCCCTTGGGATCCAGCCCCTGGGCCCACGGACTCATTTCTTCTGGACCTTTTTATTCTTATTCAGTTTGACCTTAAGTTTCCTAGAGAAAGGTTTTTAGAAGGTTTTTGTTTTATTTATTGTTTAATTCTAGTAAAAAGTCTTATCTCAATCCAACCACCCATGTGCCCAAAGGCCAATGAGATTGGCAAAGCTCTTTCCTCAGGATAACCCAATGAGAGAGGCAACTGCATTAAATAAAAGGACTTTGTCCATACTTGGGCTGGGCTGGGCTGGGCCACTGCCATTAAGAGACTGAGCTTGGGGGGCGAAGCGAGATGGGGAATCATCTACCTCATCTTCCTGAAGAGAGCAAAGGAATGAGACTTGGGAGAAAGAGCAAAGGAGGAAATGGGAGATGCCAGGGAGAATGGGGGGGTAGGTGGATGGGGGAGGGGGGCAGGATGCTTGGAAAGGCTGATCGAATCCCAACTCGGGGATTCCCTCACTCCTCTGTCCCCCTTACTCAGTTTTCTGCTCTGTTCATACCCTTTTCACTTCCCCTGTTCCCTTCAATTCTCTCACTGTGCCCCTTTGCCATCTTTACCTCTATCTCCCTCACCTCTATGTCCATTCAGTTCCTCGTCTCTTCTTTCATCTTAGTCCCTTCACCCTCTCCTATCTTGTCCCCCACCATCTCCACTCACCTTCTTCCTTCTTCTTTCTATGAACTCTCATTGACTGCCTATTCTCTATTCTCTCAGTCCCTTCATTTCCTTTTCTTAGTTTCTTTCTTTCCTTTCTTTCTTTTTTCCCCCCTGAGGCAACTGAGGTTAAGTGACTTGCCCAGGGACACACAGCCAGGAAGTGTTAAATGCTTGAGGCCACATTTGAGCTCAGGTCCTCCTGACTTAAGGGCTGGTGCTCTATCCACTGCATTATTTTTATTTTTATTTTCTTTTATTTCTTTTGTTCCTATAAACTGAACGGCTCACTCTCCTCCTCCCTAATTCTTCTTTTCCACCTCTGGCTGTCTCTCTGCCATCTCCCAGCTGGAGGAAGGCCAGCAGCTAATAGTGGAGGCTGTGACTGCTGGGATCCTGGATGACCTGGGCTCAGGAAGCAACGTGGATATGTGTGTGATCACCCAAGCTGGAGCCAAGATCCAGAGGGCAGTGAGCACCCCAGCTGTCATCTCTAAGAGGTGAGGAGCTGGATGGCAGGTGGAGGTGGGGAGGAATGTGTGGTGATGGGAGGACACAAGGGAAAGGGAGATATGGGGGAGAAGAATATGGGGAGGGCAGGAAGGATATAACCACAAAGGGTATGGCCCATCCCCTACTCTTCAGACAGGGCAAGTATCGCTACCCAGAGGGAACTACAGCAGTGATGAGGGAGACCGTGACACCTCTGGCACTGGAGATGATTGAGGAGACTGTGCAGACAATGGAGGTGGAGTGAGTGAGCCCTAATGGTCATGGGGCCCCATCCAGGAAACTTCCAGAAAATAAAAGTTTTTGAAATGAACTTGAGTTCCAAGAATTTCTAGACCATGTATCCCCTCATGGCGGGGGTAAAAAGGGGTAAAAAGGCAATGCCAAATACATGTAGGTGTTTAATAAATAACTTGATTAACTGACCCTAGTGTGACTGAAGCCTAGGACCTTCTCCCCAAGATTTCCTCTAACAAGTGGGCATCCCAAGGCTGCGGCCACCACATGGAACCTTCCAAGCTCTGAGGGCACTTCTGGCTCTGGGCTGAGGAGCCCTTCTGCCCTGGTCATCCTAAATCTGGACTACTAAGTCCATCTCTCTCTCTCTCTCTCTCTCTGTCTCTCTGTCTCTCTCTCTGTCTCTCTCTCTCTCTCTCTCTCTCTCTCTCTCTCTCAGTCTCTCTGTCTCTGTCTTTGTCTCTGTCTCTCTCTCTCTCCACCATCTCCTCCATCCTTCCATCAATCTATGATTTCTCTCAGGTGGGAGCTACATTAGTTGACCTTTAATGTTCTCTCTCATTCTGATGCAGTAACTTTATATTTAGTCACAGAGATTCCTCCCCAAATACAAGCTGCTTTGAAGATGCTTTCACACCCCTGCACATCCCTTTCTATGACTAATGTTTACAGGCATTCTACTTTTTTCCTTGACCCCACTCATCATCCTGGACAGTCACCGGAAGCCTAAGTGAGGCTTAACTTTGACCCTCATGCTTCTCTCCCCATCTAGTCCTGGCCCAGCTTCCATCTATAGCATATAGTGAAAAGAGTGCTGGTTCTGGAGTCCAGAGACCCGAGATTTAATTCCAGCTTTGCTACTTTTGAGAGGCAATAGTGAGTAATGATGGACAGCTCATTTAGACCTGAGCCTAAAGCCCACCTCCAATTCAAAGAGATTTCATTCTAAACACGTGAAAAATAGTTGTAAATCCAAGATAAATAAATGAAAAGGCTCTTAGAAGATTAGCAGGGGTTCTACAGGAGACTCTTTTTGCAGAAGGTAGAATGTGAGCTGAGTTTTGAAGGAAGTAGGAAGAAGAGTGAGGAGAGGGTGCATTCTAAAAATGAAGAGGCAGGGGAAACAGATGATGTGTTTTTCTCAAACTCCTGGAGATGAAGGGTCATATTTGAAAAACAGCAAGAAAAAGATGAGTGGAAAGATAGGAAACAGACAGACTGTGAAGAGCTTTGAATACCAAACAGAGGGCTTTCTATTTGATATTGGAGGTAATAGGAAGCGACTGGAGTTTAACGACACCCTGTTGGGCAACATGGTCCGATTGTGCTTTAGGAAAGTCATTTTGATAGTGAATGAAAGATGGATCCAAATGGAGAGGGATTTAAGGCAGGGAGATCAGCCAAGGCTATTTCAATAGTCCAGGCAAGAAGTAATGAGGGCCTGCACCAGGGCAGAAGCTCTGTGATTAGAGAAAAGAGGGTGGATATCAGAGATACAGAGAAGGTAGAAATAAGACTTGGCAACGGATAGGATACATGGGGTGGGTATGTTTGATTAGTTGAGGATAACCCACTCGTTGTCAGCCTGGGTGACTGCGAGGATGGTGCTGTCCTCAACAGTAATAGAAAGTTGGGAAGAAGGGAGAATTTGGGGGAAAAATAATAAATTCTGTTTTGGACACATCGAGTTTGAGCTGTTTCTGGGACACTCAGTTAAAAGGCAGTTAGAGATGTGTGACTGGAAGGCAAGAAAAATTAGGGATGGATATTATAGATATGAGAATCATCAGCACAGAACTGACCCACTCTATTTGCAGGAGGGAGAGACAGAGAGTAGGATGAGAGAATGGGAAATCTGCCGAAGAAAACAGGACCACTTGTACATCTAAAGGGTTTGCTCTGGCAAGGGGAAGGGTCACTTCTATATATGAGACAGCAGTGAAAGAGAAAATATAAAGGAAGATTTCTAAGTGATATGAGAGGAACTTGAAAGAGAGGGAGCTCTCAGCAAATAGTTTCAATTTTTTCACTTGCCTCTGAGATAAGATTCTAGGCTGAGAGAGTGGAGAGAAGGGGACTCGAGCAGAGATGAAAAGGCTTGGGAGAGCCATTGTGGTGAGTGGGAGAGTGAACCCAAAGGATTGTCTGGACACAATACAGGCCCAGTGGAGATAATGCATATACTCAGTGGAGTGAGTATATGCATTATCCCTTGACTTCTTCCACCTCCATTCAGCAGCATGTGAATAGCAGCAAAGGCAGTGGAGAATGGGAATAATACAAGTAATACTGGACTCGTGCTTGGCAAGGGAGGAGCAGAAATGGGGTGAAATGACAGGTTTCAAGATTAAAGAACAATTATAGACATGACCTGATTCACTGAGGGGTAGAGATAAGAAAGAGAAAAGAACACAGTCAGTGCAGAGGTGATGGCCTGGGCAAGAACTGAGGGGAGGAGGCAACTGGTGAGTAAATCACAGTAAACAGAATAAGGGAGCATAAGGCAGAAGGATGGAATGGAAAAAAAATATGATTATGGAAGTGAAATACTATGGGTGATGGTAAGACCAAAAGTATAATAGTTCTGAAGTGGAGTCGGGGAGGAGATCATGGGAATTAGATTAAAGAATTAGGAAGCTGGGGCACTTGAAAGTGTCAGTGTGTATATTGAAGCCTAATTTAAGGAGTAGAATAGGAGTGAAGAGAAAGACTGAACCAGTAAGAAAAAAAAAAAAAAAAGAATGTCATGGGAGGGAGTAGTGGTCAACAGATGTCAGCTACCTGAATCTTAATTGTGACAACATGGGATTAGATGATGCTCAAAGAAGGATATTGTGAGACTTCAACCTTCACTTAAACTCCTGGATATTTCGGCGATCCTCTACAAGTATACATTTTAGAGAAGGCGTCCATCTGCTTTGGAAGAGAGTTTCCTCATCTGAGCTCCCTAGACAAATGAAATCACAGTTCCAGTTTCCATTCCCATCTATTATTTACTTCTTTTGTGACTCATCTTTCAGAGGCTGCAAAATGGTGAGAATAGCACCATAAATGCCCCTGATTCCTCTTACAGACATAAATGCCCAGGTAGGAGGTATTTTTGCAAGAGTTCCATCCCTCTGAGGAGCCAAGGGAGCCACTTCAAGTTCCCATAAAGAGAAACAAAATTGTGAGTTACAGAAAGTGGATTCCTCATTTTTTCTCCTCTGGTCCCTCATACAGATATCTTGCTTCCCACATGGGGAATTGTGGTTGCCGGTAGCTGACTTTGGAATAGGGCTTGCTGTCACCATGAGATAAGCAGCAGCTATGGGTATGTGTCAATGGTGGTCATAGGCTGCCTTAGTCTGAGCCATTATCTGCCTCCACCAGAGAACCTGCCTGGCCATGGGCAGATAAAGATCATTTTTGCTCTGTTCCTATTACATGAGCACAGAATATTGACTCCCAGGGTCCTATAAATGTGGGGGTCCTTCAACAGAGAGAAGAAATTCCAGACATGGGGTGAGGGCAGAACCATAAATTATTATTTTAAGTATCTTTGAGGAGTATTTCACATCATTCTCTGGGTAAATTCAAAAGACAGTCACCTTTAGTTTTCAAACTAACCTTTGGCTACCAGTACCAGCTTTAGGGCTGAGGTGCAGACTGAGAGACTGAAAAGTCCACTTGGCTAGCAATTTGATTACAGTGCTCCCTGGTGGACAATACTTTCTCTTGAATAATTAATTATAGAGTAACATACTGCCTTCCTATAGAGGCTTGAAGGTGACCCATGAGCTGATTTGGGGTGCTTATGCTATCTCAATGCTCTAAGTCTCACAGTGCATGCACCAAGGGTTACACCTGTGATCCTAATTAACCTATACAAGCGCCATCCCTCCTTGAATATAACCTGTCCAGCCAAGCTGCAAGCAAAGACTGCCTTTCTTTTTCTGTTTCAAGACTCATCCTCATCCAACCATTCCAAAGAGCAATTTGGAACCATTCCCAAAGGGCTATAAAATCACGCATACCCTTCGACCCAGCAATACCTCTACTAGGAATCCCAAAGAGATCATAAAAAATGAGAAAGGACCCACATGTACAAAAATATTATAGCAGCTCTCTTTAAGGTGGCAAAGAACTGGAAATCGAGAGGATGCCCATCAATTGGGGAATGGTTGTACAAATGATGGTATAGAAATGGAATGGAATACTATTATTCTGTAAGAACTGATGAGCAGGAAGATTTCAGAAAAGCCTAGACTGATGCTGAGTGAAGGGAGCAGAACCAGGAGAACATTGTACACAGAAACAGCAACACTGTGCAGAAGATCAACTCTAATAGATCTTGCTCTTCTCAGCAATACAATATCTAAAACAACTCTAAAAGTCTCATGATGGAAAATGCTTTCCACATCCAGAAAAAGAACTATAGAGTCAGAATGCAGATTAAAACATGCTATTTTCACTTTTGTTTGTTTATTTTTCTTACTCACAATTTTTCCCTTTTGTTCTGATTATTCTTTCACAACATGACTAATGTGGAAATATGTTTAACATGATTGCACATGTATGACCTATATCATATTCATTGCCATCTTAGGGAGGGGGGAGGAGAGGGAGATAGAAAAAATAGAAATCAAAATCTTTTAAAAGCAAATGTCAAAAAACTAATAAATTTTAAAAGAAAAAGACTCACTTAGCTTCTTGTGAGACCTTGTACAGTCCAAAGCCATTCATTCTGCCTTGAGTCTTAGCTTATTGGTAGAGCCAAATTGAAGGACACACCCTGTATCCAAAGATCATTCATATTTCCCTTAGGTCTGGTTTTAGACAGCATCTATTTTCTCAGATTCTGGGTGCCAGAATAAGTTCTGATACCCCGCCCCCCCCGGGATGGGTGCTTTTCAGGATAGCACTTTGTAATTTGAGTATACTACAAACATTTTACACTTTCAGTCACAGACTCTAGATACCAATTCATCCCAGGGGAAATCCCAGAAGGAACTCACAGAAGATAGGGGAAAGCACAAAATTACCTGTGACTATATTTCTCTTTTGATGGATGAGGCAGTAAGGACTTTCCATTCCCAACTGTGACTTTTATCCTACTAAGAGAGTAATACTTGTGTGTAATAAGCAATTATTAAGTGCTACTATTTGTCATTATGGGAATAACCTTTTTTTGGGGTCCTGGATCCTTATGACAGTCTGCTGAAGCTTATGAATTCCTTCTCCGAATCACATTTTTAAATGCATAAAATAAAATACATAAGATTAACAAAGGAAAACAATTCAAATGAAATGCAAATGTCCAGATATTTAAAAAACCAAATTCAAGGACCCCAGTTGAAGAACCCCAGTGAGATGATGCAAATGAGGAGGCATTGAAATGGTTGTGAGGCAAGTGCTTAGCAAATCTTTCAGGACTTCGAAAATATGAGTTTCTCCAAAATGCACCAATTTAAGCACCTCCTGTTACTTCCTGCCCTCCCCTATTACCCCACATGATTTATGGAAATAATTCAAAATGTGACTTTGCACCTATCAAAGAGAAGTCTGAAAGAAATAGATAAATATGAAATGAGGGCTACTTTCTCAGTCACCTCAGGTTTCACGTGAATGCCTTTCATAGTAGCCCCCATGCATATCAGGCTCACTATGTACATCTCCCACTTGTTATCCAGAAGCAGAACTTTGCCCTAAAATCTACTTAGGGCATCTCCCTCCTCCTTTGTCCTTCTACCTCCTGCTGCTACAATTCAAGAACACTGATCCCTGGGCAGCCTCAGGAAGTAGAAGCAGCTCTGTCACTGTTTACAGGCCCAATCTTCAGGCAGGTCTATCAGGGAAGTCTCAGCAATGATCCCAAGTGGGCTCCAGAATTAGGGAAGGGAGCTTACATCTTGGTTTGAGTTTCTGAGAATCTGGAACCAAACTTCAACCTATTTGGGGTCAGAGCACCTGACTTCTACCACTTACTTACTCTGCTTGTCATTTAGCATCATCTCTGGGCAATACTTCATCTGTGAAATAAGGAGGTTGGATTAGATTGTAATAACAGCTAACATTTCTATAGCATTTATTATGTGCCAGGTACTATGCTAAGCACTTTACAATGAACTCATTTCATCCTTACAACAATCCCGGGGGTAGGCGCTATTATAATCCTCATTTTAATGATCTTTTTCAGAAAGAAATCCATGTCCTGCCCTCTGCCCACCTCCCATTCTAGTAGCCTAGAAAGATTTAGCTCTTCATCCTTTTCCTGTGTCTCCTGCCAAAGACAGGCAGCCTTGGGAAGTCTCCCCCAAACATCAAATTCAGGAACAAAACCTAAAACACACACTATCTATATGCACTCTGACCCTGGGCTGACTGCCCTCTCTGAGTGTGTCCCGATTTGAAGGGAGGGAGAAAGAACACATATAAACTGACCCCTAAAGACCTCTTCTACCTTCCTGCATTCTGCCTGTATTACCTACCATTAACTTTTGTTTTGTTTTGTTTTGCTGAGGCAATTGGGGTTTAAGTGACTTGCCCAAGGTCACACAGCTAGTAAGTAATTAAGTATCTGAGGACAAATTTGAACTCAGGTCCTCTTGACTTCAGGGCTGGTGCTCTATCCACTGCACCACCTAATTGCCCCTCTTCGGAACTTCTAAGACCTGTCTTTTTTAAAATCCTGGAAGGGACTATCAAAACTTTGAGGCATTATTACCCATTAACAAACCCCTTAGGGATTATTGTTAGCAGGTTAATTTTTGCCACTCAGCTTTGTTGGGTCTGGGAAATTGGGTCAGTGAGAAGAAACCCAGATTTGGCCTTCTCTTTATGTCCAGATTGAGAAGTGACTAAAAAGGAGAAAAATAACTTCTCCAAGGTCCTTCCTCTTTTTTGGTAAAAAATTAAATGCCATCTAAGTGAGGAACAATTTGAATCATCTTAAAAGGCTCATCCCATGAAGCATGTCCCTAGTGGTTATGGTTCACTCCGGGGGAGCTTTTGTACCCCGCCCCTGGATGACCCAAACCTGAAAGGATCCAGTGGTTGCTAGCCCCAGAACCTGGCTGTAGCTGACTGCCTATCCTTGCTCACATGGCCTTTCTTTGTCTGCTCTGTTCTGGATGCCCTGAGTGATGGCCAATTTTGCAAAGTCTTCCCAGCTTACCTGGGCACTGCTCAGGCTAGGCCCACAGCGGGGCTCAGCTATCAAACACCCCTTCTCTTTTACCAGGCTGGTCATCCTTCCTGCCAGGTGCACAGAGCACTTAGGATCTGTTTTGCTCCTCACTTTCCTGCGCGCCCATTTACTGTAATGAAAGTTTCAGAAGGAGGCTGGGCCCAGGGCCCAGATCCTGCCCAACATGCTAAGATCTTATTTGGAGACCCAGTGCCTTTTGGGTCCATGAGTTCCTGTGTCCAATGTGGGACCTCCAGGAGAAGGGGATGGGATGGCTTATTGCTGATACAGTTTTCATCTTGTTGGATTCTGTTCCATGATCTTTGTGTGCTTATAATCTTGGTCTGGATTCTAAAACCATCACAAGAGGACTGGACCTTTTCAATGGGAATTCTGGCTCTGCTTCTTGATCTTGGGGAGACCACTTCCTAATGGGGCTTCCTAACGGAGCCTGGGGAAGTAGTGGGTTCCCCATCACTGGAAGCTTTCAAGTAGAAGCTGTCTGGCCACTAGTCAAGGCTGCTAATGAAGGGGTTCCCATTGGACTAAGATCCCTTCCACCTCTGAAATTCTGTGGGCCCAGTTTCTTCATCTCTGTGTAGCAGGGATGATCAAGGAGAGCCCTGATTTTCTGGATCAGCAGCAATGCCCAAGGAGCTCCTTACTAAGAGTAACACAAGGAAACTTCCAATTAGTTGTTCCTCAATGACAAGAGGTATTTAAGATGAGAACAGAGGAGAGACTCCAATGGTTTACAAGAGAATCTGAAGAAAAATAGAAGATAGCTGGAAGAGAAGATGAGACTTCCAGGATCATCCTATATTTGAAAGACTAAAAATAGCTAGTTGAGAAATTTACTTTAGTAGACATAAGTAAATGTGAAACAATCTGTGGACATGTATAACCTATATCAGATTGTTTGTCTTCTTGGGGAGGGGTGAGAGGAGGAAAGGAGAGAAAAAAAATTGGAACTCAAAATCTTATAAAGGTGAATGTTGAAAACTATCTCCATATGTAAGTGGAAAAAATAAAATACTATTAAATTGAAAAAAAAAGTGAAATAATCTGTTGAGCATTCCTATAAAGATATCTTTGTTATTTTATGTTTTCTGAATTTATGTACCTACGAGTCTTTCTGCATTTCATACAGTTTCTGTGATAAAGAAAATAAATGATTGTCCTATGCCTAATATCCATTTTGTACAATGAGTGTCATTTCTGCAAGGGACCCTGTTGCCACCAGTTGGGTATGTCTCTAGTCATGGGCCATATGCTACACTTGAATTTTTTATTATCCATTTAAAATTTTTCGGCTTCAAATTCTCTTACTCTCTCCAGCCCCCACCCCTATTAAATGAGAGGGCAAGAAATTTAATTCCCATTATACATGTGAAATCATACAAAACATTTTCATATTAATCATATTGTAAGAAAAACAAAGTGGAAAAAATATGCTTCAATATTCTCTGACTATGGATAGTTTTTTTATCATGCGGTCTTGGGAATTATCTTAAATCACTTGTCTTAATCAGAATAGCTAGATTTTTCATAATTGATCATTGTTAGACTATTGCTGTTACTGTACACAATGATCTCCTGATTCTGCTCACTTCACCTTCCATCATCAGTTTATATAAGCCTTCTCAAGTTTTTTTTTGAAATCACCATTCTTATCCTTTCTCAGCACAACCGTATTCCATTATAATCACATATTACGACTTGTTCAGCCATTGCCTAATTAATGAGCATCTCCTCAATTTCTAATTCCTTGACACCAGAAAAGAGCTGTTATGAATATTTTTGTATATCCGGATCCTTTTCTTTTGTCTTCAGCAATATTTCCAAATTGTTTTCCACAAAGATTGGATCAGTTTATGCCTACTAACAGCGCATTATTGCCCCTATTTTCCCCTATTATCCTAACTGTCCCCGTTTATAATTTCCCTTTCCTGTCATGTTAGTCAACCTAAGCTTCACTTTAGCAAATTTCCTGGAATTGTTCCATGCCCAGAGCTAGAGAAACCCTAGTCAGATTCTTCAGGACTGAACCCAGTATTGGTGAGCAGAGACACCTATCTTTGAATCAGCAAAATGAGAGAAACGGGGAAAGAAATCCCTTCTCCCTTTCTGGAAATCCAAAGAAGAGAAAACAATGGGAAAGAATCTCAAAAAAGGTTTGTTCTTCTTATAGGTTGGGTGGGGTTTGGCTCTTCCTGACACTTGGAAGTCACCAATGATTTTTGGTAGGGCCCTGTTTTGGGGATTAGTCTGGGACAATTCAGCAAAATGCATGTCCCTTAAGCAGGATCAACACCATGGGAAGTTCCTCAGTCCAGCCTAATTACCCTTTACTATATATAAAATGAGGCAGTTGGACCTAATGATCTTTAAGATCTAAATCTATGATATCTAAGATCCATCTCAGTTCCAAATCATATCTATGAATACCTAAGAATTCCCTCCCTCTTCCTATGACCTGAGGCATCCATATCCTTATGTCATCACATACAACCTGCCTCCTCTCTTTCCAACTGAAAAACTTTTCCATATTTTCCCCCCAACCATCCTACCCACTGCAGAACTATGGTGAGTGAGTATGTGGATGGGTGGGTGGGTGTGAGAACTCAGGCACAATGGAGCATCCCAAAGGAAACCTGAGATGTGCAAATCTAAAACCATTTCCATCCCAAAGGTCCAAGAAAACTATCTGTGCCCAAGCTGTAGTCCAGCCTTCCAAGCTCATGCTGGACTGGACACACTGTATCTTGACCCCGACATGGAGATGTCATCAATCCTCTTCGAGTACAGAGGACAAACAACTGACTAGAAAGGAAGTACTTAAAGGAGATCCTTTACCTCCAAGTCTCAAATCCTTCAATATGCTGCAGTTAATCATTTTATCCTGACATCTCCTCTCCAGGAGGTTCACCACCAGGCTCATGGAGGAGCTACAATCTATAATGGAAATGAAATCACAGATCTTTGAAATACTGAGGTCCAGGAGTCACATTCAGGAGACTGGGAGGCATTAGTCAGGTAAACTTCCGAATTCCAATGAAAGAAGGCTCTATAGATGACTAGGATCATTTGATGACTGGCTTAAAATCCTCCAGCTCTACCACACTCAATGGATCTCCTAAATCTGGGGAGTGTTAGCTCTCTGAGTTGGAAGTTAGGAGGAAGGTAGGTTCTATAGTGTCTTAAAGTTTGTAAAGAACTTTTCCTCAACTCTGGGCATAATTATTTTTACTCTGGTCATAATATTATGTATTATTATTATTATCATTTAAGAGCTAAACAAATTAAACTTCAGAGAAGTTAAGTGACTGTGAAGGTCACACAATCAAAAAGTGACAGAATAAAGTTTTGATCTTGTCTTTTTAAAATTAATTTTTATGTATATCTTTTGTTTTTAACATTACCACTGTTTTCCCTTTCCATATCTCAGAAGGCCAGCTCATATGACAAATATTATTTTAAAAAAGAAAGAGAGACGGAGGGAGGGAGGGAAGTATAGCCGGAGGGAAGGATAGAGAGAGGGAGGAAGGGAGGGAGGGAGAAAATAAAGAAAAAGAAAGAAAGAGAAAGGAAAAAAGGAAGGAAAAGGAAACCAGAAAAAAATTCTACAAAACTAACAAATCAAAAATCTGAAAACATGCAACATCACACTGTGAACTTCCTGCTTCATTGAAGGAATGGGATAGGTATATATTCTCATTTCTCCTCTTAAGAGCCATGCCTGAACTTAGGCATTCTAAATCTAAATCCACTATTTTTCATCTAGGCCTAAATCCTCAATTTTCTTGTCACCTATGCATGTTTTTTTTCCCCCTACCTCAATAGAAGTCATTGTTCTTCCTTTCTGATCAGTTTGGTTGCATACATACCGTTTTAAACAAGGTCGTTTTGTGGACTACTATTTAAGTGAGCTTTTGGATTTATGAAGAGAATGATTATTCACTGTGTGCCTGTGTGAGGGGCAGCAGAATGGACCAAGAGCTTTGGGAAAAAGAGATATTCTTCTTCATTCCTGTTTTGAAAAAGAGGCACTCACACATATAGTTCCAAACTCTCTTCAAGACCTACTCTGGAAAAAGAGAAAATATTTTAAAAGGCAAATATATAGAGGAAAGGCAGCATACATCAATATGTCCTTGAGTTCTAGCTTGCTCCACAGAGGCTTTGGGGAGTGTTTCGTGATCAAGATCTCTTTCTTGATTGAACTGAGATATATCATTCTCATTCATTCTATGACTTAATATATATTATATATTCTGTGACTAATATATTCTAATATGTATAATTTCTCCAATTTCTATTTGCTCTTTGTGAGGATAAATGAGTTTATTCACTATTCACTATTTGGGATGATCTTTTGTGTAACCAGTATTTGGTGGAAAGTAATCAAGTCCATGGATAAGTTTGGGTTATCCTTTCCCTTTAAAGGATTTTTTTAAAGTCTTTTTTTTAAAAAAGCAAAAACATTTCCATATAAATTATATTGTAAAAGAAAACATAGATTTTTCACCCCAATTTTTAAAAAAAGCCTTCAAGAAAAATAAAGTTTAAAAAAAGAGAGTATAGCTCACTCTGTAACCAGATACAATCAGTGCCTTCTCTGAGTATGGATAGGATTTTTCATTTTTAAGTCCTTCAGAGTAGTAGTGGATCATCGTACTGCTGAAAATAGCAGTCATTTACAGCTGGTCATCCCAGAACATTGCTATTTCTTTGTATATAGTACATTTCACTTTCCTTGAGTTCATGGAAGACTTTCCAGGTCTTTTTTCCATAGAATAATATTCCAAGACAATCATGCACCACAATTTATTCAGCCATTCTCCAATTTGGGGGGAACACCAATTTTTTAAAGGATTTAAATATATATATATATATATATATATATATATATATCTTTTTTCAGAATTTTTATATTTCTTTTTTTGGCATAGGACTATTTATTTTTAGCACTTATTTTTAAAAATTTTATGTTCCACATTCTCCCCTTTGAGTTTTATTAATGAGGAAAGTTATGTTGAATGCAAAAAATAATGACCCTTGACCATTTAGTGGAACTGATAGACATAAATCTAATCTGGTACCCCATTTTCTCTGAAAAGAAGAGAGTGGCTAACCTTGTTATTTTTCTATATCTCCAGGGGAAAAAAAATCATAATTTTCTTTGGGAAAGGAAGGGAGAGATTTCCAGAAATAACTACTAATGTCTCACTATGAGCCACATTTAGACAATGTTGACATAGACGTTTTATATGGACAATACACACTTAACATTACATTCAATTGTTTCCATAGCAACTATCTCAGCTCCATCTACTCTTATACAGACTACCTTGTTTTAAAAGACCCTAACCTTTTTGTAGCAATTGAATGATTTTTAAAAATACTGTACTGGATAAAATAAGTAATTTTGTTTATATGAAAGTGAAAAGCTTTTGCATGAACAAAATTAATGCAATTAGGAGAAGGGAAATGGTAGATTGAAAAAAAATCATTACATCTAATATCTGTGATAATGATTTGCAATCTAAAATATATAGAAATGAAAAGAAACATAAGACCAAAAGCTATTTCCCTAATAGAGAAATAATACAAGGATATGAACAGTTCTCAAAAGAATTACAAACTATTCATAGCCACATGAAAATATATTCCATATCACTAATAATAAAAGAAATGTAAATCAAAACAAATTTACCTCAAACCCAGTAAACTGGACAAGGATAATAAAAGATGGGAATAATTAATGTGGAGAACTTGTGGAAAGATGATCTCACTAGGGCACTGTTACTGGTGCTAGGGGGACCATGAATGTGGAATATTATGTTTAATATCAGACTTTTTTTTGATGTTAGCTAATTTTGTGAAACCTTTTTTCTTTCTTATTTTAAATAATCATTATAATGATTTTTTGTAAGAAAGAAAGAGGAGGAATATAATGGCAAATATAACTGATATAAAAACAAAAGACACCAGTAAAAGTGTTTTCAAAGAAAATATATTACAGATATATGTGTGTGTGTGTATGTATATACATATGTATATATATAAAATAAGGAAACATTATGCTCCTAAAATAAAAAATAAAGATACTATACTGTATTTTATGTGATTTAAACTTTAAGATTTAATTTTTCAAAATTAAAATTTTGATTGTGTGCAGGTCTTTTTGTAAAGTGAATATGAATATGAAAATTAATATGGCTACATATTTGAAGTCAAACAGTATGGATAGTTTAGTAATATTTCTCAAATAGTTTTACAGAATGGTTAGACCAATTCCATTTATATCTTTTTGGTTAATTTAAAGGACTTACTATAATGTTTATTCCCTTTGTTTTCAGTAATTTGTGACATTTTTCATGAGTTTGCAATTTCTTTTGAAAGTTTCTCATCTCAAAACCCAAGACTTGTATGAAGCGATACAAAGTGAAGTTCACAGAACCAGGAGGACAATTTATACAATAACAGCAATATTTTAAAGGCAATCAACTTTGAAAGAACTAGTAATTATGATTAACAATATTGATTAATCAACCACAATTCCAAAAGATTCAGGATGAAATATGCTATTTACCTCCAGGTAGAGAACTAGTGGATTCAGAATGCAGATTAAAACCTATTTCTTCTCTTTTTCTTTCTTTGTTTCTTTGTTTTTGTTGTTGGCAGGGCCAATGGGGAACATGGCTAATGAGGGCATTTGTTTTGTATGACTACTCTACTCTACTCTATATTTGTAATGGGTTTTGTTTTTCTTGTCTTCTCAATGAATGAAGGTAGGGAAAGAATATGGAACTGAAAATCAAATCAAATTCTATCTTTTAGCCATTTATCAACTTGGAAATAATTCTTGGTCATATATTTGTACAAATTTCCCATATACCAGAACAAAATATTTATCAGAAATATTTGATGTAACGATCCCTCCCCCATATTAGAAATTTTCTCTTATTCTAGTTCATGTGAAAGCTTTTTAATTTTATATAATTCAAAATGCTTCCTTTATTTTTTATGCATATAGATATAGAGATACAGACATGAGATTCTCCCCCTAGCCATAGGTATGAAAAGCACCTTTTATTAGCTAATTATTTTTGTGATTTGATCTTCTATATTTGTGTTGAATATTTATTTGGAATTTTGTAGCATAAGCTTTAAGTTGTTGGTCTAAACCTATTTTCTACTAAACTGATTTTCATATTTCCTGTCACAAAAAGAAACTTTCTCTCTGTATCATAGCTTTTTGTATTTATTGAATACTAGGCTAATATACTATATTACTTCTGAGTCTTATTTATCTACTCTATTCCATTAATCTACTTGTCTATTTTTAACCAACAAAAGGACAGTTTTGACAACTGTTTTATAATATAATTTTAGATCTAGTCATGTTATGCCCTCTTTCTTTCTTTTTTTTTTTTTTTTTTCTATTTAGTGGGGAGCATAGTTCCATGGAGTGTATTAGGTATTCTGGAAAGAGATTTAAGTGTTGGATGGTGATAGGGTGGAGTCAATTGTTAGTTATTTGTTCTTTATTTAGATTTAGAGCTATACTTTTTTTGTGGTGGCAAAGAACTGGAAACTAAGGGGATTCATCAATTGAGGAATGGCTGAATAAATTGTAGTATATAACTGTAATGGGATATATATGATTGTGCTATAAGAAGTGATGGAGGAGATGGTTTCAGAAAAATCTGGGAAGTCCTGTATGAACTGATGAAAAGTAAAGTGAACAGAACTAGGAGAACAATCTACACAGCAATATTGTAAAAAAAATAATAATAAAAAATAAAATTCAATTAACATAGAAAGACTTAGTAACTGATCAACATGATTACTAAAATTTGAAAGGATTTATGATGAAACATATTATCTACATCCAGAAAGAGAACTAATGGACTCAGAATACATATAAGCTTTTCCCCCCTTCTTTCTTCTCTCTCTTTTTTTTTTGTGGGGAGGAAGGGGGAGAACATGTCAATGCAGAAATTTGTTTTGAATGACTATACATATTTGTAATAACTTTTGTTTTTCTTATCTTTTCATGTCATGGGAGAAAGGAAAAGAATTTAAAACTGAAAAAAAAAGATTTAGAATTAAAAAGGATCCTTAGAGTATCTTTTCCCATTGGTTTTTTCGGGGGTAGGCCCTATGAATGACAAATTTCACCCCTCCAATTCTCTCCCAAGCTAACTGCCCTTGCTGAAAGAATTCCATTCTTGTTGTTCCTTCCAAATGGAAAGGAGAGTTCTTTGGTCTAGGGGGAGAGAGAAAGAAAAAGAGGAAGAGAAAGGGAGAGAGAGGAGAGGGAGAGAAGGGAAGAAAAGGGGAAAGAGTGAAAGGGAAGGAACAGTGACAGGGTAGTCTCAGCCTGATGATCAGTCTTATCCATACTTTGCTTATGGGGGTTAGAGAAGGCTACCAGAATCCCAAATGGAAATGGCTGGGGGAGGGGATCCTTGGGACTGTAGAAAGGCAATCCTCGCCAAGCTGGTGAGAACTGGACACCTGGATAATGATAAGTTTAAGGTTCTCGATAGAAGAGAGGGGCCTCCCACCCTGTTTTGTACCCTAGCTTGGCAAGAACACAGAACTGGGAGTCCCCAAATCCACAAAAGCACTTCCCCCACTCCACCCCAGGACCCACTTTCTCTTTTATGGGTCAGGCTTGGCTCCCACCCTAGCCCTTAGACAAATTAAGCCCTTTTGTCCCCAGCCCTTGCCCCTTTTCCTCCTCCCACCCCCCATTTCTGCTCTTTTCCTCTCTGTGGGGTGTCTATGTCACATCAGGCCTTCATCAGGAGCCATACTGGTCTCCGATTTGCTGACCCCCCCAAAGCACAGAGATGGCCTTCTCCTGCACTGCCTGCAGTACATAGCACAAGGCGGGGTGGAGGTGGGTCAGTGGAGGTTCGTGAATTTGACTGACTCTCTTGTAGCCTCCTCAGACTCACACATGAAAGCTCTCCCCCCTTGTCATGTTTGCTTCCATTGTTTTCTGTCTCCTCACCAGCCTCCCATCACAATCATGGGAGCCAGAGCTAGGAGAAACCAGAGAGATCCATTTGTTCCACCTTCTCCATTTATTACTGGATGACATGCAAAGCAAGGAGTCACTTATCCAAGATTACATATGTAGTGAGAAGCAGAGTGGGCACTTGGACCCGGGGCCTCTGGTTCTGGCAGTGCACAAACCCATTATTTCTGTAATCCGCCTCCCCAACCCTCTCCTGCCTTCACCCACCCCAGCCATGCTCAGCAGTTCTAGTCCAGGGGCTTCTGGTAAGAAAGAAGGGGTCATATCCCCATCAGGATTCATCTCTGGGGCCATGAGAAGGGAATGGATCTCCATTACATCCCCCAGAAAAACCACTTTTTGCCCATCTTTGGGACCAATCTTTTACTTAAGCTTGAGAGGAAGAACATATTAGCACAGGGGTCCTGAGAATCGGGAGGTACGTAGCTACATGGACCTCCCCAAGAAACCGGTCAGAGCACATCCTGGGGGCTGGAGCTGGATCTTCTCTCCCCCCCAACCACTCCTTTCCCCCTTCCCTCTTTCCCTGGACTCTGGAGCTCTGAGAACTACTGTGTGAAGGAAGGCCTTTTCTGTACCCAATCCAAGGGAAAAATTGAGCACCCCTGAGGGAAGGGAGCCTCCCAGTCAGACTGGTGGGAGTCTTACACCTGTTGGTAAATTCAAGCCTGAAGAGCCCATCCTATGTATGTCCTTGAGAGTAGAGTCTGGCTTGGAAGATCTCCCTCCCTGCCCTGCCAAATGCCCTCTTCAGGACAGAGTATGTGAAGGGGCAGTCAAGTCACAGCTGGATTAGCATTGGAATAAGGCCCAAGGTCTTTGGATCTCAAGCCCTATAAAGCTCTGTCCTGTCCCAGAGCCTGACCCAGACAAATCAGCAGAGATGGCAGTGCTGTTGGCTCTCCTGTGCCTAGCCTTCCTTGGCTCTTCCTACGGTAAGCAAGGATCCCCTGCCCCATTCTCAGCTTCCTCCCATTTCCATCACCAAGTCCCCTCTTAGCTTGCGCTCTAGCCACTGTGCAACCCCCCACTTCAAGGCAGCTGACAGACTTAAACCTGGGTGTTTTGGTCCTCGGTTCACTACACTTTGCTGTTTCATAACTCCTAGAAATTCCCACTCTCTATACTGAGGGACCAATCCTCCCAAGAGGGAGCCTCTCCTTCCTAACAGCTCTTCCTGATTTCTCCAAGGCCCAACCATGCTCAGAGCTTAACGCTCACTGAAGTCCTCCCATACAGGACTTGTGTTGAACCTCCTAACTCTCCTAAGTCCTTGTCCATCAATTCACAGGCTTCAGCTCTTACTTCCAACAGTCCACATGGTGGCGGGGACTCTGAGAGGCCCCAGAAGGGAGGCGTTTGGGAGAGGAAGGGCAGGTGGGCTTTCTGGGGAGCCATCTGGAGCATATCCTTAACCCGAAAAGCTTTCATGACCTATTTCCACTAGGGTATCAACCCTACCTGTATGATAAGATAGGTCTGATTACTTAGTCTCAATGAGCCCATTTTTTTCATATTTAAGAACATTTATAGGGTTATTAAAGTTCTATAAATTTTACTTTATAAATGCAAGTCCTTATAATGGTTAAGCTATGATAGGGTTTTTCTGTATTGCCCATTACAGGCTGTGGAATCCCAGCCATTAAACCAGCTCTGAACTTCAACCAGAAGATCGTCAATGGGGTAAATGCTGTGTCAGGCTCCTGGCCCTGGCAAGTGTCCCTGCAGGTAATGGCTTACCTCCCCCAAGGAAGAGCAAGAGACAGAGGAGGTGGGAGGGAGGAGAGTAAGAAGAGGAAAAGGACTTAGGCCAGCTGGCACAGTTCTCTGGCCCCTCTCTATCATTTTAGGAGTATAGCTTTGGCGAAGAGGGAGCAATCTCAGTATTGAGTGGGGGTAGAATGCAGTGCAGTCCCTGCACAAGACCACCATTGCCCGAACAAAACCTTTTCCCTCTATTAATAACTTCTATTTGTGTAACACTTTCCTCACAAGAACTCTTGTGAAGCAGATAATATATTTATAGATAAGGAAACTGAGGCTAAAATTAGGTAATTTGTCCAAAGACACAGTAGATGACCGAATCAGAATCCCAAAAAAGATCTTGACAGGCTACAGCATTGAAATTCAATAAAAATAAATATAAAGCCTTAAATAGGCTCCAAAAATTAACTTCACAAGTACAGGATGGGGAAGTCATGGTTAAAATGCAATTTGTCTTAAGTCTGGAGAGGGGTGTAGCAGGGCAGGGCAGGCTTGGTGGGTTGCAAGCTGGATATGTGACAACTGGACAATGAAAAAAGGTGGAATATGACCTTGGACTAAGACTAAGCTTCCAAGAATATTAAGTGATCGTTCCTCTAGTCTGCCCATATCAGACCACATCTAAATCAGGTATTATGTTCAATTCTGGGCAGCAAAGGTTAAGGATCCTCTAAGTAAGGGTTTGTGGGGCGGGATAGCTGGGATGGGGGAGATCCTTAAGCCAAGTCCAGGGACATCAGGGAAGAAACGGGGCATGTGGATGTTTAGCCTGGAGAAGGGAAAATGATGGGGAGAGGAGGAAGAAAAGAAGAAAGAAACAGCTGCCTTCCCGTGGCTGAAGGGCTCTCCACAGAAAGACTTGAAGGCTCCTCCTTTCTGGCTCCAAAGCTTTGGGTGGATAATACAGAGGAAGCTTGGGACTCGATGTTGGGGAAATCTTCCTGACAATTAGACCCTGCCCCAAAGTGTGATGGGCCGCCCCTTCTTTGGAGCGCCTGTTCTCTGATGGCAGCTGGGGTCACTTCTGGGATTCATTTTGTGGATGAGAGCCAGAAGTTACGAGACTGGCCTAAGGTCATGCAGCTAGTAAGTGGCTGGGCCAGAATTCAAAACCAGATCATCTGACTCAAAGTCCAGGATTATCACTGCTAACATGGACAAAGCTAAGAAGAGTCAGAGCAGGGTTTCTGTGTAAAGTCCAGGGCACACCCTCTGGACACCCATCATCAGTTCTGGTTCAGGTTTTTGATTCTAGCCTAGGAATAAACCTAACAGGCTATTTTCCTCTCTCCTCCTCTCTACAGGAGCAAAATGGTTTTCACTTCTGTGGAGGTTCCCTCATCACTCAGAACTGGGTCATCACAGCTGCTCATTGCAACGTGAGGTGAGGACCTTAAAATGAGATTCTTTCAGAGTCACAGGACCTGAGGGCCCTGCGGAGCCCAGCTCCAGGAATGGCTCTCTGTCCCACTCCACCAAGTCCTGGCCTATGTATGGCACCCACTCCCTCCATAGCTGTCGTTAGCCTCACACCCATTTCTTCAGGCCCAAAGGCCTTTTTTTCACCCTGCCCATTACCACATTTCCTTCTCGCCACAGCCCAGGCCGTCACCTGGTTGTCCTTGGAGAATACGACCGGTCATCTAATGCAGAACCTATTCAGGTCAGGAGTATCTCAAAGGTGAGCATGTGAAAGGAACCAATCCATCAGGCCCTGAGGTGGGAGATGCGGAAGTGAGACAATTGCCAGGACCCAGCCCCCACTTGCCCTCACTGAGACTGGTTCCTCACAGGTCATCACCTACCCTGGCTGGAATCCCAATACCATGAACAATGACCTCACTCTGGTCAAGCTGTCCTCCCCTGTCCAATTCACCTCTCGGATATCCCCCATCTGCCTGGCCACTGACAACAACATCCCCCAGGACTACACCTGTGTCACTACCGGCTGGGGCCGCACCAGTGGCATAGGTAAGTGGAGGGGAGGCTCCGGATGAAGAGGCCGCCTCCCTCCCGAGGGACAAAGCTGTGTGCGGGCTCTGGCTGGGCCGGGGGCTCCCTGGCAGAGGAGGAGGGAATGATTTCTGCCTATGCTTACAGCCAACACCACCCCAGCTCGGCTCCAGCAGGTGGTCCTGCCCCTGGTGACCGTGGCCCAGTGCCAGCAGCATTGGGGCAGCCGCATCACAGATGCCATGATCTGCGCAGGAGGCGCCGGAGCCTCTTCCTGCCAGGTAATCTGAAAGCTCCCTAGGGACTGAGGGAGCCCCCAAAGCATCAAGGGCTCAACCCAAAATCAATGCTCAGTCAGATCAGTGTGCTAACTCTTCCTTGGGATTCCCCAGGACTCTCTCACAGGAGCCACTGACCATTCCCGGGATGAATAGGGCTCCCACGATTGCTCGGTTCCCTGTCTTTCTAGCTCCCTGCTCACTTGCCTTTATCCTCTTCTCTTCTCTCCAGGGCGACTCCGGAGGCCCCCTCGTGTGCCGACGTAGCAGCCAGCCACAAGCACCTTGGATCCAAGTCGGTATCGTCTCCTGGGGGACGGGCAACTGCAACGTCCGGGTACCAGCCATGTACACACGCGTCAGCAAATTTTACTCTTGGATCAGTCAGGTGGTGGCCAGCAACTAAAGAGCTTGAAGAAGGGGCCCACCCAAACCCAAATGCCCTTCCTCTCTATTCCCTGAAGTGAAATAAATTCCCCATCTTCTCTCAAGTCTAGACTGGTTTTTCCCTCAGGCTCTTCCACCTTGGGTGACCAGCAGGTGTAGGAGCTGGGTGAGGATGAGGTGGGACTGGGCCGAGGAAGGGCCACTCTGGGAAAGGCCAGAGGCTCTTTCTTGCACTCCACACCCACTCTGGGACTCTGCCAAGGTATTTTGCTTCACCTGGCGGAGCCAAGAAGACCAAGCAGGACTTAGGACTTGGTCCTGGCACTATCAGAAAGGAAACCTGAGACAGGTGAAGGGGGCGATGTGTTTCCAAAAGGTGTTTCAGCCCAAATGGGACGGGACAGGGACAATTTAGGGTGACCCCTTGGGCCACCTCACACTCCCCATCAGGTTCTCCTAGACTGGAGAAAATGCTGGTCGTGGAGTCGGGGAGACCCAAATTCAAATTTAATCTCAGACACTTGACTAACTAGTGATCAGGATATATCCCTCATCTGCATTAGCCTCAATTTCCTCATCTGTTAAATGGAGATAACTGTAGCTACCTCCTCCCAGAATCAAATGAGATAACTATAAGGCACAATATCTGGCATATAGTAAGCACTATATAAATGTTAGATGTTATGATCATTATTTTCCTATCCTCTCTTCTCCCTTTCCCCAAACCCAAACCCAAGAAGCAGTCATGGCCCACAGTTTGGGAGCAGCCATCCTGAGGGAAGACTGCAGGTTTATTGAATATGCAAGATACATTTGCAAACTGAGTACACAAAATAAATAACTATACATTCTCAATCCAATGGCACAAGCTCCCAGGGAACAATAGCATGAAGGACTTCCTTTAGTGTCAAGAGGTTGAGACAAACGGCAATGTCTCAAACCCCCAAGCATAAATTTATCCTGCCTCTCATGGGTTGGGGGAAGGGGAGGAAGTGTCTGATCCAACAGGGATCACTTGGCAAAGAAGTGGGGTAGTGGTGTATAGGTAGTAGGACTGGCAACTGAGGAAGTCCACAGAAGGAACAGACTCCAGAAAGAGATCCCTGGGAACAAAGGGACAGAAGAGAGGTTCAGGAAGATTCCAGCCAGGCATCTCCCCTCCCCTAGCCAAGACAAACCCACTGACCCTTTCAGGTGAGGACTCCTGGAAGCAGGAGAGGGGGTCGCTGAAGGATGTACGGCAGCATCCCAGGCTCTGCTTTGCAATCCCTTAGGGATCCAACTGCTGTCCAGCACTCTGGAAGGTTGGGACAGTGATTGAGATCCCTCTTGGCTGAGGGACCAGCTGCCTGGGGCAACCTTCTGTCTTTGGGACAGTAAACTAGAAGTCACAGGGCTGTCAGAGGAAAGCAGAATGGCAAGAAAAGTGACCCAGAAGAATGGCTTTGAAGCTCCCTGGGCCTTGGAGAAGGCATTCTGTGATGCATGGCTCTCTCTTTGGCAAAAAGGTGTGCTTGCATACACAAACGAAGAAGTCACTTTGGTTTAGTTTTCCTATTGGTACCAAGGAATCACCAGGAAAGGAAGCCTGGTCCTTGGTACTGCTGGTCAGAGTTGGCAACAATGTTCACATGAATAGCTTTATCTTTTTGTCAATTGTTTGTTTTCAATAGAGTATTCCATTAGATCTTTACAGGCCAGGGATATGGGAAAACACCCACCCACCCTCAGTGCTATGGGGGTCTTATCAAAGAGGCAGCTTGACTCCTCCACCAAGAATTAAGCCCAACCCCTTCTCAAATTTGCTGATAGCAGCTTGAGTTTAAAAACAGGCAAGAAAAACAGAGGGAAGCCCCTTAAAATGGGTTCTATTGCTCCACCTTAGCTGCAAGCCAGACAAAGTTTGCAAGTCCATGCATTTAAGAGAGTCAGAGATGTCTAAACAGACAATGGAGTCTGGTCCAGACTGGGCCATGTTAGGGGAACCAGCCCCCCTCCATCCCAACCCTGCAGTTTCACCGAAGGACCTTGGGGCCTCCCCCAACTCCTTCTCTACAGGTGGGCAGATTCACACAGTATTGCTAAGTTCCACAAGAAATCCCTTAAGGACAGGCTTCCTGGAGAGAGGGAAGGGGATTGAAAAATTAATGACCCTATTCCTAAGCCCTTCCCTCAAAACTGCCTTATTCCTCAGGCAGCAGAATTCCAGCTTCAGAACCTCCAGCCCCTGGAGGCTGCTGATCCATGTCCCAAGCAGCCACTAGGTGTCACTCGGATTTTGTCCATGGAAGGCTAGTTATTTCGTGGGCAGACTGATATATGCTCCACGAGAACCCTGAAAACCTCCTGCCAGCAGGTTCCCATGGACAAAGGATAGAAAGGTGGGCTCTGAGGAGCAGAGAGGAAACAAGGCAGGGCCCCCAGGGTTACGTGATGCTAGCAGAGACAGCACTTGGGGGCTGGGAGAAGGTAGGAACCCTCACCCAGCCTTGTGGCCCAAGCAGAGCCGCCAGCATGGAGGCAGGGCACAGCTCCTGCCTGAAGATCACAGGACAGATGGGATAAAACCAGAAAAGGGAAATGTGTCCTTGCAGCTTTCTAAGAGGAGGGGAAAGCAGCAGCCATGACTCTGCTTAGAAGCCATGGAGATTGTGGCCCAAGTACCCACCCACACCAGTCTCTCTCCCCTTCTTTCCCAACTCTGGCTACGGGACACGTCCTTCTCCTTCCACAGCTAAGGATGAGGTGGACTCAGGTTTTCTTGGGAGAAAGCAGATGGAGGGAAAGAGAACCACGATAACACTGGGATCTCACAGGACAACTGAACCCTTAGAACCAGCAGGTCACACCCTCCTAGGGAAAGGGAGGGAGGCAGCACACCCCTGGAGTGCTCACTAGCCATATGACCCCAGGCAAGTCACGTCAACCTGCCTGCCTCAGTTTCCTGCTCTGTAAAATGAGCTGGAGAAGAAATGGACAGCCACTCCAGCATGTCTGCCAAGAAAACTCTCAAAGAGGTCACAAAGAGTGGAACATGGCTAAAAATGACTAACCAAGGGGAAGGAAGCAGGGGATCTTAAGGGATGGCCATGTTCTCTGCATTTCTTTTTTCACACACACATGCTCCCACGAAAACACCAGGTCCCCTTCATTAGATGAAATGGTCCTGGATGCTCAATTGCCCTACAGGCCGTCCCCATCGCAGAGCCCCCAAGCCTAGAAAAGGCCACTCTCGTCCTGACCCTCTCTGAGCCACTACGGGCCTCTTTCTCCATTCCAGATGAGCTACATCAAAGGCACCTCCATTTTCTGTTGGTTACAGGGGTGCCAAGTAAGTGCTACAGATACCAGCTCTCTGAGCTACTGGGTCCTCCCAGGGAAAGGAGGAAGAAAAGGAAGGAAAGGAAAGGAGCAAGAGTAGATATCCTGGCAAGCGGAAGGGCCAAGGGAAACACTTTTGACATCAGGGGGCTCTCATATAATTGCCCTATCTGGCTCTAAGCAAGGGAAAAAAATAAGGAGGCCTAGGGTGTGGGTTAAAACCCCCCCCCCACCACCTCTCCTCAGGAGGATTTAGGGCATAACCACCAAATAATGCAGCCTGAAAGGAGGTGCATCCCTAATCCCAAGCCAAAAGCCTGGCCCACGTCATGTCACAGCCATAAGGACCATCTCTAAGGTGGGAATAGCAGGGTAGGAGGAACTGGAATTAGGGAAGGAGGGGCAAGGGATTTCCCCTAGAAAAAAAGGTTTTTTCCTTTCTTTCTGCTTCTAAAAATTACCCTATCACAATAAGGTGCTCAGACCTAAAATTCGTAGTCTAGTCTTGGTCCCCTCCTCATGGTCCTAACTGCCTAGGAAGTGGTTCCCCCACCCCCATCTGTACACACTGCAGTTCTGACACAGCAGGAAGCTCTTAGGTAGTTGAGTCATAGCCACTCAATACTCCAACCTCCCAGAAAAGGTGGGCACACAACAGAAATGCCATCCTTCGTCATCTGAAAGGGGCCCTTGATACACACAAACATGCCAGCTAGGTATACGGTATGGGGGTGGGCAGACAAACTCAGTCCTTAGAATCTAGCATTAATAAATAATACTGGGCACTCTGGGCCCACCAGGCTTTTCTTCTTCCGGGCCCCTCACTAGCCTGGGGGTGGCACAAGGCACTTGAGACAGCTGGGTGTCCGGCAAAGAGATGGGAGTCTGTTGTGTAGCCCCAGACTCTCCCCCAAGTAAGAAGGGAAACTCAGGTGCTTCTGGCACCTGCTCTAGCTCCCTGGGTACTGGATCCCACTGCCACTTCCCTAGACCTATCCCCTGGAACAATTCAGCTGAAGGGAAGTAGCCAAGTTAGGGTATATGCAAGGAGATTGGCAGCTCAGCCATTATATTGCTGTTGGTAGCGCAGGTTGAGTTCTCGCAGTTCCCGCTCACGCACACGCCGAGACTTGTTGGACTTGGTCGAACGGCTGGAGCGTGTGGACTGAGCTGACTTGGTGCTCTGACACCGAGAGGATGCCCTCTTGAGAAGATTCTGGGAAATTGAGCGGTGAAGATTCTTCATGGATGAAGAGGCAGCCATGCTCACCACCCATGGGTGCTTCAAGGCTTGGAGAGCTGTCATTCTGGCACCAGGATCCACAGTTAGCAGACGGTCAATGAAATCCTTTGCCAAATTTGATACACTGGGCCAGGGCTAGGAAAACAGAGAGGGAAATCAGTTAGGGCAAAGAAAATTTGTTGATCTTAGAACAACAGAAAGATTATTGGATATAAATCAGAGGATCTGAGTTCAAACATGCCGACTTTCTATCAGATAAATTGTAATTTGCATTTCAGTTTCTACACACACAAAAAATGAGGATCATTCTGTGACCGCTGAGGACCCTTCCTAACCTAAATCCTCTAAGAGAGTCAATCCCTTTTCAGCTATAAATTCCATGAGCTTCCATGGTTGACACTAGATGATACCCTTTCTGCCAATCCTTGACACTTACTCTGGTCTCCCAGGCCTTTGGCAAAGCTACCCTTAAACGGCAGGAAGCTAGGCCTGGCATTTTAGATCAGACATTTCCCAAACTCCCAGTATCTTATTTTCAGGGAGTCTCAGAGGAATTAAGAACCACCCCTACATACACCCTTCTTCTTTGTTCTCTTTCCTTTCTAACCATTTTCTATTAAGGTTTTGTGCTTTCCTTCCCCATTCTCCAACCTTAACCAAAAGACCCAATTTCCATTAGTCCCCTACTCTGTCTCTTACTCCTACAACCCACTTAGTTAGCATATCTCTGGTACGGTAGGATTTCACAGTGCTCCAGTTCTTCCCAATGGAGAGGGGAGGGGAGCAGAGCAGGGGGAGTGGCTTTCTTGAGAGTCACAGAGCTTCTCAGAGATCTCAAAAACTCCAAACCTATTCAGCAAAATGCCTGTTCTACTTCCCAACCACTACTTGATTCAGTTTTTGTTAAGATGGTAGAGAAAGTTCAACTAGGCTTTGAAAGGAAGCTTCTTCAGGCCTGCCTTTCTTTTGACAGAAACATAAGGAACAGTTTGGGCTCTGAAATGACAAAATTCTTGCAGGCGATGAAAAGAAAGCTCTTCTCTTCCTTAGTTCCTCCATAACCTACAAATGCTTATTCACTTGAATTCAAATTTTATTAAGTACTTCCTGCCTGTAGAGCCCTAGATCTGTTGGCACTAGGGGAGATGAAGCACTTAGATAAGACAGATGTGCCCTGCTCTCACCCAACAAGAACCCAGAGCTTTTTCACCTGAGGTCTGTGGACTCCCCACCAATAAAGTATTCTGATAACTACATTTCCATTTAATTGGTGTGCTCAATCAATCAAGTGTCCTATCTCCTGAATACTGCACTAGAGACTTCTCAGTTATGACTTAGCAACCACTGGATCCTGGAACCTGGAACTCACTCAGAAGCACCCTCTGTCCCTGCTGCCCCTCTCGCTGATTAGCCAGCTCCTTCCAAAGCCTCCTGGGAATGAGGTGCCCAAGCCAGCCATCTCTGCACTTTTCACCAGGCTACCCTAACTTCTTCAACAAGCTCATAGGTCAGTCACTTCACTGCCTTGCTTGAAGTTCTGCTTCCCTGAAGTTCTCCTAAGAAGTCTTGTTCTTCTCCCAGCCTAGACTCTCCTTCCAGACCACCGTCTAAACTCAATCTCCCAGTCAGACTCTCCTTGCCTGACTGCCCTCCTCTTTTATCCTAGCAGAGAATGGACTAGTGAGAACTCAGGGGCCTGTGGGAAACACTCCAACCAATGAACTTGCTCCCTCTAAAGGTGCAAACTCCTTTAAACATGTAAACTCTCCCTCAGAAGTCCAAAGGTGTAAACTCCCTTCAAAGGCCTGAACCAAAGGTGGGAATTCTGAGCCAGAGAATTGTCCATCAACCTGAATTATCACGTAGTAATCCTGATACATCCCCATTAGAATGTAAACTCCACAAGCACAGGAATTATCTTTCTTTTTGCTTGTTTATGTATTTCCAGTGCTTAGCACAGTCCCTGGTATATGATAAATGCTTAATAAATACTTGCTAACCAACTGCTCATCTTACTCATTTAAAAACATTATTTTGAGAAAAGGTCCATAAACCTCATCAGTCTGGAAAAGGTCAAGGACACAAAAAAGGCTAAGACTCTCTGGTTTCGGAAATAGCTGTGATATATACCAACATTAGTGCAACACTAAATAACATATGATCAGGGAAGGGAGGCACAAAGTATTATGAGAAATCAGAGAAGAAAAGGAGTTCTAACAAGAATAAAGTCAACACAGATCAAAATTCTGGGTCCCAATCTAAAAAGTTCATACAACTAGAGATTTAGTCAAGTAGTCATTCAACAAGCATTTATAAAGTACTAATTAATTATATGTCAGTCACTGTGCTCAGTGCTATAGATGCAAAAAGGGAAAAAATCAGTCCCTACCAAGAAGCTCACATTCTAATGTGGGTCAGGAAGTGGGGAATAGGAGACACATCATATGGAAAACTAGATGATATAAATATATACATAGTAAATTGAAAGAAATCTGAGAAAGAAGGTGCAAGCAACTAGAGGTGGAAAAACTAGGAAAGATGGGATATGAACTTGTAAAAGGGGAGATATGAACTGAGTTTTAAAGCCAGAAAACCAAAAGAGAAAAGTGAGAGATTAGGAGCGAGAAAGAACGTTAGAACTCATTTAATCCAAGCTCCTAATTTTACAGGTAGGAAAACTGAGTCTCAGAGAATGGGGAAAGGGTTGGTCTAAGTCACATGCATCCCTGATCACCCATGAGTGAGATCTATCAACACAGGAAGAACAGACAGGTAAAATGCTTGACATATCATGATTGACATATCTAAGGGTTAAAAAAAAAAAAAAAAAAAGTAGGTTAATATGGTGAAAAAATCATAAGAGGTAAAGTCAGAAGATTTGGATTCCAGTGTGAACATTAATTCTGATACAATGGACAAGTCATTTTCTCACTCCAAGCTTCAGTTTTCTCATCTAGAAAATGGGTAACAAAGACACTTGCAAGAACATTGCACAGGTAGAGGTTTTTAATGTGAGCGATAATATCTGTCTGTACAATCATATAGCTTTAGCTACTCAATCAATGAATTCATGAGCAAATTGGATTTCTTAAACAACCAATTACTCTGGTTTCAGGAGAAAGGGAGGCTGGCAGGTTCACTAATGAGCAATCCCTTCCAGTCAGCAAACACAAATCAACGTATTGATCTGTTTATGCCACTAGAGGGCTCATCTGCTGTACTTTATGTAACTCAAATTTTAATTCATTATATTCCTCAAGGAAAATAACAACAAATCCAAGGCTACTTGTCATAAAGTGCCATCAAAGTCTTATGGGCTAGAGCTGAATTTCACATTCACATGGATTTCACCAATTAAAGGTACGCTTTTTGAGAACAGAACTGTTTCATGGTTTCCAACAGTAGATCCGTAATAGTGCCTTCTATACTTAAGCAATTAATGCTTGTAGAATTTAGCTTGAAGCATGACAAAACTCAGGTTGTAAGACTGAAACCGCCAGGCTTCCATTAGGCAGGATAAAGCACACTATCAAACTCAGGACGAAGGGGACACAGAACCTGAAAGACTATCAAAAAGAAATGTATGACAAGGACGGATAATGAGGTAGACGGCACTGCCCTGGCAACTTCACGTGGTCTTTCTCCATCTTACTGAGCTTCTTCCTGGATCCTGCTAGGGAGGGTCCCCACTTGAGAGAATTGGTCCAAGCATGTACCAAACCCTTACCGATCATGAACACAGGGGAAAGCAAAGCAAACACTTGCACAAAGAGCAGTGAATGGTAGAAACATGAAAAAGGACAAAGGGAGAAAAAAGGGTCTCCGATCCCTTGGGCTTTCTGGATAGAAATAGTAAAAAGCTATCCACCTGGAACTCCCTAAGGACAAGTAAGGCAACACAGTATAAAGAATCCTTACATAATAGTGAGGAGATACAGGTCACTCTCTTGGCTCTACCAATTCTGAGATGCATGACCTTAGAAAAGTCAATTTCTCTGAACCTCAATTGAGAGAGAGAGAGAGAGAGAGAGAGAGTGTGTGTGTGTGTGTGTGTGTGTGTGTGTGTAAATAACAACACCCCCCCCCCCTGGCCTTACTCACAGAGCTTTGGTGAAGATCAAATAAGGCAATGTATCAAAGTGAAATTAATTTTAAAAGCACAAATTGCCATAAAACATAAAGGTTTTACCAAGAGAAACACTAGTCATTAAGTTCCACTTTTCTTGTATTTGCTGAAGTCTCTTAGTACAGTTTAAAATCTGAAAGCTGTCACTGAGCCCACAACACCTGTCACCATCTCACTCATGTCCCCACTTCTCCAAACAACACTCCTGGGCCTCCACACCACAGATCCCCAGGATGGCCCCACCTGGAGAAACTCCCTTGAGGCAGGAAGCAGGGACTCTGTCAGCCAACTCAAGTCTGCTCACTCTGCAAACCCTGAGGTGGGAAGAATCTCTGCTGTAATTAATTCTCATTAACACTCAGCATGAAGAAAAAACTACAGGGCTGTTCAGGTCACATTCTTTTTTCTTAACTTCTAAACAATACCTAAATCTCAGGAAATGATCAGGGAAAGGTAGGGAGAGGAGGCCGTGAAGAGGCTTGCTCAGCACGACGCCTGAGGAAGGGGTAAGGAAGAAGATTCCAAGTCAGGATCCACAGGAATCAATCACACTGATGGAATTGGAAGCAAGCTCAGCAGCCATCTAGTCTAAGCCTTATGTGACAGGAGTCCCTACCCTACCTTATAGGAAAGATGGTCATCCAGTCTCTAGTTGAGGTCCTGCAATGAAGGAACTATGTCATATTTTTGGTACTAAAGAGAAGAGTTTGACAGATTTCAACTAATTTTGGTATGAAGTCACATCAGTTTATCTTAGCATTAGGTAAATTCCCTGAGGAGAACCTGTGGACAGCTCCAATTGTGAGGAAGTTTTCACTAAGCCCGAAATCTGCCTCTGCATCCTGCCTCTATTGTCCCAGTTCTGTCTTTATGGCCAAAGAAAACCCATCTTTATTCTTCCTTCACATGGCAGACCTTCAAACACACATCTACCCTCTGTCCCTGCCTCTTCCAGCTAAACATCCCATTTCTCAAGGCCCTTCTTTCCTAAAGATGAGTGATTATATTGGTTTTTATATATATACTTGACAATATGGAGTACTTTCTTCCTCACAACAATGCTATGAAACTCTGAGCTGAATGTATGAGTAACTTAACTTTCTCATCAGCTCTCTGCAATGGGAGGGGAGAATCATTCACTGAGCTCACCAAATAATCATCAAGACACTTTCTCTACATGTCCCCATGCTAGGTGCTGAGAGGGGCATGAATAGGGTTGGTTTTGCCCTCACAGAGTTTACAGGAGTCTTCAGGAGGGAGGAGATGTATATAAAGCTGACTGTTTTAAAGACTGGTTCTTTTAAAATGCCAAGTAAGAGGCACAGCTGGCAACCTCAGGAAAGTACAGCCTTTCTAAAAGACCCCGGTCCTGAGGTCCTTTGACTGCTTATGGTCACAAACAGCAGTTTCTCTTCAAAGATCTTTCTTAGCCTGGGAAACCTTGTTCTCAAATGAAAGTTGCCCTAAGAGATAAAGGGAAAGCACCACAGCACCACATTCTCAGGTCCCAGTTCTTTTGTCAAAGGAGCTAATCCCTGCTTTGCTAGCCATCTGTTACTGACAGGGAAATCCCTTCCTATGGATTGGCCCCTGGCGTTTTTAGGTCTGAAGCTGTGGAGGAGACAGAAACCACAGTGAAAAGGGAGAAAGAAGCATGGTCAGCAAGTCCTTGTCATGAAAGTAGGAAACTCAATCTACTTCTTTTTGTTTCCAGCCCTTGTGGTTTTCCCTCTTGGTGATTAGTCTTCCAACAAGCTACTAAAGCCCTGAAAGCCTCACAGGAAATAGCCAAGAAGAGGAAGATAGGAAGGCTTCATAGTCAGTCTCCCCAAAGGCCTTCTTTCAGTAATCTGCCCTAGGGATAATGACCACTGTTTACCAGGAAAAAGAGGCAGAGTTTACATGTTCTGTCCCATTTTACTCTTCTAGAGTTAGGGCCCAGCAGGGAATATGTCTCCAGTCAGACACAAACACTCTTAAGTGTGATGTGTAGCTAGGAGACTTCAAAACAAGATAGTTCCAGAAAGGTCAATTCTGTCACATTCTCCTCCTCATGGTACCAAATCTGAGAGACCAAAGAGAATCCCAAGTGTTTTAGAAAGTCCAGTGCTCACTCAGCAAAAACTGAAAACCCACAACAATTTGGAAGAGGCTTAGTAAGCCATTAGAACTTTAACAGGGAGAAAGGGAGAAAGGAATCAGAGAGAACACAAAAAGAGAACACAAAACAATGAATTATCAAACTAGAGGATGCCTCTCCTTTCAGGTGGGTCTATACTCCTGTCCTCTAACAAAGTCCAGGAGGAATCATCTGGGTAGGTTCCCTATTACCAGTGAGCTTTGTAAGAGGCTCTGCAATCACTTCTTTAAAGAAAAGCTGGGGGCTTTCTGTAGGCAACACCTGCTCTAGTAAACTGATATCATGAAGATATAATTTAGGAGAAACATTTTTTTTTTAATTATTATAGCTTTTTATTTACAAGATATATGCATGGGTAATTTTACAGCCCTGACAATTGCCAAGCTTTTGTTCTAATTTTGCCCCTCCTTCCCCCAACCCCTCCCCCAGATGGCAGGTTGACCAATACATGTTACATATGTTAAAGTATAAATTAAATACAATATATGTATACATGTCCAAACAGTTATTTTGCTGTACAAAAAGAATCGGACTTTGAAATAGTATACAATTAGCCTGTGAAGGAAATCAAAAATGCAGGGGGACAAAAATAGAGGAATTGGGAATTCTGTGTAGTGGTTCACTGTCACCTCCCAGAATTCTTTCACTGGGCGTAACTGGTTCAGTTCATTATTGCTCTATTGGAACTGATTTGGTTCATCTCATTGTTGAAAATAGCCACATCCATCAGAATTGATCATCATATAGTATTGTTGTTGAAGTTATAATGATCTAAGAGAGACATCTGAACAGGAGTTAGAAATCCAGGGTCCAGCCTAGGGGCTATCTTTTCTGTGGCACAGGCCACTTTGGCAACCTGAGGAAGCCTCCCCTTATTATAATTATGTTTTAAATGCATAAAACAAAATATGTAAGCTTATGAAATGATATCTGAAGTATATATGAAGTATATAGTAATATAGCTATCTAAATATTTGAAAAATGAGTTGGTAGACCTTAGGTTAAGATCCCTACTCTATCCTTTTCGGCCACTCACTCCTGTGTTCCTCTCTTGGGGTCTATGTTTACTAAAGACATTTGAGTATCTGAAGTTCCTTCCAAAGTTATTATTCTAAGTTTACTCACTTTTAAAAATTCTCTTCTCCAATATAATATTAAAATAATATTTCAATCTGTATTCACATTTTACTGTTCAGAATACTTGGCTTGGAATCCTGATATCTAGCCTGCCAAGGTCTCCTATCTCTGGATCCATCAAAGGGCCTGACCTATAGGCCATATTCTAACTTGTACCAATCTCCCAATAATGGGTCTAGGTATTGCCTCAGTTCTAAAGAGGATTAATTTTTTGCTGATTTTTTTGGAACATCTCCTGAAAACATTCTAAAAGGTAGACTAAAGGTGTTACCTCAAACTTGATGGGAAAGCCCTTTCTAGATGAGCCCTACTACTTGCTCCTTATCTCTTCTCACTATTCTAGTCTCCCACTATAATCTGACAGCCTTTCATTGCTGCTGCTTCTCTATTCCTTTTCATTCTTATTCTAGATTCAGCACTAAACTACAGTTAAATCCACCATAAATCACATTTTCGGTATAAACTACAAACTAGGTAATAAGCAGGACCCAGATTCTAAGAATGCAAAACCACTTGCTGCTAAGCCCTATGTGCTGTCAGCTTTCCCTTATTCTCCTCACAATGTCATAAACACCACAGAATTTCAGAATGTGGAATTCAAAGAACTGGCAATTACTTTAGAGATCCAGTTCAATCCCCTCATTTTAAAGAAGACGTGAGACTCACAGAAAGGAAGGAGCTCCTAAGATCACATGATTAGAGAGACAGAATGCTATAGTTATTTTTTAAAATGAATTTGGAATCAGAAGACCTAATTGCATATTCTAGTTTGCCAACAGAAGACCTTTCAATTCTGTTTTTGCATATGTAAAATGGGAATAATGTTGGTAAAACTCAAATGTGAAAATGGATACATAAAAATAGTTTTCAAATAGTCAAATATTCAAATGTAAAAGATTACTACCATCATAATGAGTAGAAGAGTAAAGACTAAAATCCAAGTCTTTTAACTCTCAGGTCAATGTTCTCTACATCATACAGTGATGCTTCTCCTTTAAGAATAAGTTTCTGAGTGGATGTTGGGGAATGGCTGAATAAGTTATAGTGTGTGAATATGATGGAATCGTATTGTTCAATAAGAAAGGATCAGCAGGATAATTTCAGAAAGGCCTGGAGAGATTTGTACAAATTGATGCTGAGTGTAGTGGGTAAAGCCCAGAGAACACTGTACATGACAACAAGAAGATGTGATGATCAAGACATGGCTCTTTTCAGCAATAAGGTGATTCAGGGTGATTCCAATAGACTTGTGATGGAGAGAGCCATCTGCATCCAGAAAGAGGACTATGGGGACTGAATATGGGGACACTATACTATGTTCACTTTTTTTGTGGTGGTTTGCTTGCTTTTTTTTTTCTCATTCCCCCCCCCCCCCTTTTTGATCTAATTTTTCTTGTGCAGCACAATAAATGTGGAAACATATTTGGAAGAACTGTACATGTTTAACCTTTATTGGATTACTTGCTGTCTTGGTGAGGAGGGTGGGAAGAAGGGAGGGAGAAAAAATTTAGAACACAAGATTTTGTAGGGATGAGTGTTGAAAGCTATATTCTCATATATTTTGAAAATAAAAAGCTATTAAAAATTTAAAAAAAAAAAGATGAGAAGTTTCACAATGCAAAAAGGAGAATCTAAGCCCAATTTTGGCCATCTTAACTTTGTGTTAAATTTGTCCTTGCACATATTTTCTAAGCCTTCAATGGTAATTAGATAAAACAGAATAGGGTAGGGGAAAGGAAGGAAACCAGGCTGAGGAGATGATATAAAAGAGAACCACAATAGCCTTTTAATAATCCATTGCTCTCTAAGCAGGAGCAGCCATCTGGTGCTATGAACTGCTACAACTCATCTTTTCTAATAAAATTACCAAATGGATTTCACTGACACACAGCCCAGGCCACCTGGGCATCAATGCTATTCTGGATTCTCCTGGTCCTCCACATTTCACACCCAACCTTCCCTTGGGCTCTGACCAACTGCCCTGAAACAATGCCTGGGCACCCAAGTTCTGTTAGTTGGTCCACCTTTTATGAAAACACTAGTTCTGTATAGATTTGTAGGGATCAGATAGTAATTAATGGTTTTGCATAATAAGGGGGTGGGGAAGAAGGCTCAGGAAAGAAGTGATAAAAAGTTGGCATTTTTTAGCAAAGTCCAAAGTGATATAGCCAATTAAAGCAATTAGGAATTTTGCTTTCTGGTATTTGTCTCCTAGACAAACTTTTTAGAAGAGATTGCTGATCCCAAAAAGCCTAAATGCTTCTCCTACCCACAACTAATTACCATCTATGTTCTTACTGACCTATTCCTCCTCTAAAGTAGAGAAGATAAAACACCTAAGTAGAAAAGACCTATAATCCTTATCACCAGTGTAACCTTAGACAAGTTACTTATACTCTTAGCCAGTTTCCTGACCTATAAAATCAAGGGCTTGGATTATCATAATCTTTAAGATCCCTTCCAGCTCTAAATTCTATGAAACCATAACTCTAAATAGGTTTTTCTTTATGCATGTTCCAAATATGTTGGACAGGCCAGTGATGGCTCCTACAGAAAGGAACCTTTCCCAAGATCCTGGGGCAGAGTTAGGCCTTCAGAGTAAGGAGGGAAGAAAGACCAGTGCAAGGGCAACCAATAGTAAATAAGAGACAAGCAATATCATCACTTATTTATTCCACACAGACTTCCGAAGTTCCTAAAAAACAGTATTGTAGCTTTTACCTCCATAAAGTACTTAATAACCTCACTGCCACATTCTGGAGAATGAGGTGAGCCACACTGATGAAGATGACCCACTCAGAGTCACACATTGCAGTCTTGTTTCCCCAGGAGGCCAGCCCACTGTAGGAACTAGGAATGGCAGGGGGCCTCTTCTAACAAGCAACTGCAAAACCACCATTAAGTTAGAAAAAAATCTGCACAATTCTACATTACAGATTCTTGCTGCAATATAATATTGCATCAACTGAAAAGAAACCTACATACATAAAACATAAGAGAAAGTGATGTGGCTCAGATCAGTACTTGAGCAGATCAAGAATAAAAAAGCAAGGTTCTATCCATTAGCCAGTCAAAACAGAGGTCTGAAATCTTGGTCAGTCAAAATAGGAAAGAGCCTTAATTAGTGAGAAAAAAGACTTGAAAATATATAGCACAAAGAATCTGGAAACTGAGTGAATGCCCATCAGTTGGAGAATGGCTGGTTATGAAGTTGTACTATGTGAATGTTATGGAATACTATTGTTCTATAAGAAATGATCACCAGGATGATTTCAGAGAGGCCTGCAGAGATTTACATGAACTGATGCTAAGTGAAATGAGCAGAATCAGACCATTGTACATAGCAATATCAATATTATAGGACTACCAATTCTGATGAACATGACTCTTTCCAATAATGATCTTGTGATGAAGAGAGCCATTTACACTCAGAGGACTGTGGGAACTGAATGTGGATCACAACATAGCATTCCCACTCTTTTTGTTGTTGTTCACTTGCATTTTTTCTTTCCTTTTTGATCTGATTGTTCTTGTGCAGCAAGAGGATTGTATAAATGTTTACACACATTAAATTTAACATATATTTTAACATGTATAACATATATTGGATTGCTTGTCATCTAGAGGAGGGGACTGGGATGGGGGAAGGAGGGGAAAATCTGAAACACAAGGGTATGCAAGGGTCAATGTTGAAAAATTATTTATGTTTTGAAAATAAAAAGTTTTAAAAATAAAATAAATAAAAAGAAAGAAAATTTTAAAAAAGAAAATATATACCACAGAGGTGACTCAGACCAGTTCCAATGGACTTATGATGTTTAAATTAAAATTTAAATTTACTGTGGACAAAATAAAATACTTGGGGGGGGGGGGAGTCTACCTGCCAAGACAAACCCAAGAACTTTATGAACACATTACAAAATGCTTCTCACACAAATAAAATCTTATCTAAACAACTGAAAAAATATCATTTGCTCATGGGTAGGCAGAGCTAATGTAATAAAAATGACAAATTGATTTATTTTTTTCAGTGCCATGTTAATTAATAAAAAAATTATTTTATGGAACTAGAAAAAACAATAACAAAATTCATCTGGAAGAACAAAAGGTCAAGAAAATCAAAGGAATTAATGAAAAAAATACAAAATTTGGTGGCTTAGCAGTACCAAAACTACTATATTATAAAGCAGCAGTCATCAAAACCATTTGGAATTGGCTAAGAAACAGAGTGATGGACCAGTGGAATCGGTTAGATAAATATGACATAATTATCAAGACCACAGACATCTAGTATTTGATAAACCCTCAACTCCAGTTTCTAGAATAAGAACTCACTATTTAACAAAAATTGCTGGGAAAACTAGAAAATAACATGTCAAATTCAGCACAGATCTACATTTCACATCCCATACCAAAAAAAAAAAAAAAAAAAATCAAAATGGGTACGTGATTTAGGCATAAAGGATGATACCATAAACAAATTAAGTGAGCAAGGGATAATTTTCCTATCAGATCTTTGGAGAAGGGAGGAATTTATGATCAAGAAGAATTAGAGAACATTATGAAAGGCAAAATGGACACCACTGATTACATTAAATGAAAAAGTTTTTGCCCAAACAAGATTAAAAAGGGAAGTATAAAGCTAGGGGAAAAAATCTTTACACCTAGTTTTCTAATAAAGATCTCATTTCTAAAGTATATAAAGAAGTATGTCAAATTTATAAGAATACAAGTCATTTCCCAATTGATAAATGGTCAATTTTCAGATAATTTTCAGATGATGAAATTAAAACCATCTATAAGTTATATGAAAAAATGGTCTAAATCATTATTGATTAGAGAAATGCAAATTAAAACAACTCTTAGGTACCACTTTATATTTCTCAGATTGGCTAAGATGACAGGAAAAGATAATGATAAATGTTGGAGGGGATGTGGGAAAACTGAGACACTAATGCATTGTTGGTGGAACTGTGAAATGATCATCCAAATGAACAATTTGGAACTATGCCAAAAAGCTAACAAACTATGCATAACCTTTTACCCAGCAGAGCCATTACTTACGGGGTCTGTATCCCAAGGAAATCATGAAGAAGCAAAAAGACTCACATGTGCAAAAATGTTTGTAGCAGCAATTTTTCTGGTAGTAAAGAATTGGAAAATGAGTAGATGCCCATCAATTGAGGAATGGCTCAACAAGTTGTTATATATGAAGATAATGGAAAAGTATTGTTCTATAAAAAAAGATGAACAATCTGATTTTAGAAAGGTCTGGAAAGATTTACATGAACTGATACTGAGTAAAACTGAGTAAAACAAGCAGAACCAGGAATACAGCATACAAATGGAAGCAACAGTATCAGTAGAATGATAAAGCTGAAAGCCAGACAACAAAGGGATGAGGAAATAGGAGGATACATGTGAAGGTAACAAGAAGGACTGGGTTAGAGGTCAGAGAAGCATAGCAACTTCAACCCTCTACTTATAGCACAAGCACTTCAGTTTAACTTACAGCTCACTATAGTTTTATATATATATATATATATATATATATATATATATATATATGTTTTTTTAGCAAAGATAATAGAGTGATTTGCCATTTTTTTCCTCCAATTCATTTTACAGATGAGGAAACTGAGACAAAGAGGGTGAAATGACTGGCCCGAGATCACACAACTAGTATGGATCTGAGTATGGCTCAGATTTGAATTCATGAAGATGAGTCTTCCTGGCCCCAAGCCAAGTGCTGTATCCACTGTGCCATCTAGCTGTCCATATAGCTAAACTATATATAATTACATATAGTTAAAGTATATATACTAACCAACTGGGTTACTACCCTTATGGACTCTAATGATATATACTATAGTTTATTTTATTGAAGGAGAAGCAGCAAGGCACTGCTTTGCCATGAGCCAGCCATATCCATTTTCTTAATATCTTCCCTTAAACTGAAGAAAGATAGGGTTCTTAATCTTTCCAGGGCCATTGATCTCTTTGGCAGAATGTTTTTAAATACATAAAACACTTAGGATTACAAAGGAAACATATTAAAAGATAGTTATCAAAATATTTTTTAAAAATGCTAAACCATCATGCACACCACATCAAGAAAACCCAGTGCTGTCCTTAGATACTTAGTTCAGTACCAGATCATTCCTTCACATGGTACTCTCAATGCTGAGCCAGTGAAGGGTCTACAGGCATTATTTCTCAGGTCCTTCTCAGCCCCTCTGCACAGGAGTAGATCATAGCAACCTCTGACCTCTCACTGTCTCAGTTTAGATTTCTAACTAGTCTAAGAATGTGATCATGCTCAACAACAATTCACAACTAATTAAATGGCTTGGCTCCCATTTCACTGGGATATTAATTTCTGAAACTTCAAAACAGAAAGGAGTAGTTACTCATACATAGGTTAAAGCACACCTGCTAAAACAGAATCAAAATAAAAGAATAGGATTAGAGTTCCAAAATGAAAACTCCAAGGAGTATTCCAATCAAATTCCAGAACTCCCAGGTCAAGGAAAAAATACTGCAAGCAGCCAGAAAGAAATAATTCAAATATTGAAGAACCACAGTCAGGATAACCCAGGACTTAGCAGTTTCCATATTAAAGGATCAGAGGATCTGCAATATGATATTCCAGAAGGCAAAGGAGCTTGGACTACAACCAGGAATCAACTACCCAGCAAAACTGAGCATAATCTTTCAGAGGAAAAGGTGAACATTCAATGAAATAAGGAATCATTATTTCTGATGAAAAGATTAAAGCTGAACAGAAAATTAGATCTTCAAATACATGACTCAAGAAAAACATAAAAAGGTGAACAGGGAAGAAAAAAATGTGTCACTTGAAGATTAAACTGTGTACATTCCTACAAGGGAAGATAATATTTGTAAGAATAGTATCTATGTTAGAGCAATTAGAAGGAATTTACATAGACAATGAATATGGATATATATTGATTATGATGTGATGATGCAAAAAAAATTTTAAGGGGTGAAAAAGGATTGTACTGAGAGAAAAGGGAAGGGAAGATTAAAAAAAGGGTAAATTATATCACATAAATATTACAATAGAAAGAAGGGAGGGGAATGAGCATTGTTTGAACCTTAATCTCATTGGATTTGGTTCAAAGGGGGAATACACACACATCTGTTGGATACAGAAATTTATCTTACCCTATAGGGAAGTAAGAGGGAAAAGAAGAAAGAAAAGAGAAGAGAGGAAAGGCTGATAGAAGGGAAAACAGAAGTAGAAAGGATAAGAAAAGAAGTGAAGGGGGGGCAATGATAGAAGAGAGGGTAGATTGAAGGAGATGAGGATCAGAAACAAAACACTGGTGAGGAGGGAAAGGGTGAAAAGAGAGAAAAGTAAAAATGGGGAAAAATAGAATGGAGGGAAATATAGAGTTACTAATCATAAACGCAAGTGTAAATGGAATGAACTCTCCCATAAAAGGGAACTGGAAAACTGAGTAAATTAAAAGCCAGAATTCTGCCATATGTTGTTTATAAGAAATACATTTTAAGCAAAGACACACAGAATAAAGATAAAAGGCTAGAGCAGAGTATATTATGCTTTAGCTGAAGTTAAAAAAAAAAAAAAAGCAGGAGGTAGCAATCCTGATTTTAGACAAAACAAAAGCAAAAATATAACTAAAAGATTAAGAAGGAAAGTACATCTTGCTAAATAATGAAATATCGATACATCATATATATACATAGTCAGAATAAGATATATTCTCATATAATAAATATATATATATATATGACCAAGAATAAAGACCAAGGACTTTTGCTTATTCTGACTATATAAGTCAATATTCTAGCTCAGAAAATCCCAAAAGAATGTAAAAGGAATATAAAAAGGAATGTAAACCAAATTTAGATCCAGGAAGGAGGAGGTGAGAGAGGGAGATGGCAGATTTTGGCTGCCTAAAACAATAAAATATTCTTTAAATTAATGTATTATTATATGTGTTTTAAAAAGGATTAGTACCACCACTACCATTCTAGCCACATTTCCTGTTCTAACCAGGTACAATTCCTCCTAAATAGTCCTCACAAGCCATAAGACCACCTACTTCTTTCACAAGACACACAACTGTTACACTCAGTCTCTGGTCCTGCTCTGGTCCTATTCACCAAATCACTAAAACTGTCAACTGGACTAGGGAGCATTATGAGATTCTAGAAGCAAGAGGATGATGAAGTACAGCTTTTTCTTTTTCTTCTCCCTGTAATTCATTCCAATTATGCTGAGTCAAACTGGATGAGAGAAGCACTAAAACTTCCAGCTATTTGCTGCCCCCATCTCCACCCTGAGAAAAGATCTTACTTCTGTGACAAATATTTCCAACAAACAAAAGCAGTTTCTTCAAAAATTTCCGTTTCAAGGGGCAGCTAGGTGGCACAGTGGATAGAACACTAGCTTTGAATTCAGGAGGACCCGAGTTCAAATATGGTCTCAGACACTTAACACTTCCTAGCTGTGTGACCCTGGGCAAGTCACTTAACCCCAGCCTCAAAAAAAAAAAAAAAAAAAAAAGTTTCAGTTTCCCCAGGAGTTTGAAGGCAAAGGAGCAGTGGAGCCTGGTTCTGAGTATTGATCAGGAGTTTCTATCAACTATTGAAAGGGCACTACTAAAACCAAACATGAAACTCAATAGGAATTTGAGAGAGGAATATATTTGTAAGCAATTTCATTCTTAAAACACCAACTATGCTTAAATCTCCACTTGCCTGGGTTAGAGCTTTGGAATCAAAGCTTATAGCTTCAAACATAAAATAAAAACTTTCAAATATCTTTCTCAAAGAACTTTAACAAAGTCGACAGGCATGTTCTTCTGCCAGAAGTTGAAGGGACAACTAGTGGATGCTCTTTGTTCTTACATGCCTGGCATATATCTATAAATCTGCTATATTTTTTCTATAGATGATCTCTGCACTGTGTACACTCTCAGAGGCTCTCAAAATCTGGTAGAGCAGCCAAAGAGGAAAAGGGGAAACAGCATAATCAATACACCTTTGGCTTTATCTTTTCCAGCTGGCCTTAAAGAAACCAAGATCTATTCTGGCTGAGCAAAAGAGTTTTAAGACACTCAGATACCCCGGACCAATCTAGCAGAGGGAAAAACTTTTTGGTCTTCTCCCCCCATGTCCTTTAAATCATTCAGCTGGATAATAACAAATAACAAATTACTATTAACAAGTCATTTTACATATGTGATCTTATTTGCTCTTTCTAATCCTGTAAAGAAGCCTGTGAAAACTTTACCAGCATCTCCTGCCTCCACAGGAGGTTTAAATAGGTAAAAGTTATTTGCCTAAAACTGTATAACTTGAAGATGAAGCAGCCAGAACTGTGAACCAGAGCTTCTGACCCTAAGTCATGCTGCCTCTCCAAAAGCCCACTTCATTGTCAAGGGATTCCAACTTTCACTTTAGATGAAAGAAAAGGTCCTCCCTTCAAGGGTGATTAATCCTCCTACCCTAAATGTATTTTAAATGTCAGTCTGATCCTCCCTACTTCACAGCATTTTTAGATTTAAATGATGCAATGTAGGTAAGGAATTTTACAAACATTAAAACACTACATAAATATTATTATTATTGTCATGAACATGTGTACAATAAGAACATTCCTAGAGTGAAAGCCCCTTCAGATAAGATAACCACTTATTTATCTATTTACCCAAAGAACTAGAAATGATTCTCCAGATGCTTAAAGTAAGAGTGGGTTCAGCTCTCCAACTCTTTGGCTAAAGGCCAAGAGCAGTAGAGAATGAGCCAACAGAATGAGAACTCACCCACACAGAATTTATTCAAATTAAGGAAGCTCAGTAATTCAGAACCTGGGGCTGTCCACAAGCAAGCTTTTGGATCAGGAAGAACAGCACCATATAACAGAACAGAACCAGACTAAGTGCAGAGAGGTCTGGGCTTTAGGCCCACTTCTACAGCTAACATTGGGCAAATCACAGCTTCAGTTTCTCAGCCTGCAAAAATCAGGAGGCTAGAGCATCTGTGAAGATCTCTCAGGTGCCATGCAGCTCTAAAGTACTATGCTTCAATTCATAGCTCTTGTTTTCACAGGAACTTTCTAATGCACTCACCTTTGTAAAAATGCAGGCTATAATTCTGTTTTATTCCTTTATTAGACTATAATCATCATGATAGCAGGGACATGTATCATCATATAAACTATAAATCTCCCCTCATCCAGGAAAGCTGGTTTATCCAATAGGTATAAATGTTAATTGCAACTAACTTCTTACAGAATTTGTTTAATTTGTACATAATTCTTGAAAGCATTAAGTTTAACTCCAGGAGTCCCAGGAGGAAGGAATTCTCATCTTTTTTCTCACTGGGCTGTATAGAAGAAAAATAGTAGATGCAGACTTTAAGCAGTGCCTGTATACTAGAGTTCCCTTCTCTTCCATAAAACACTGGGCCTAAACAGATTGAGGATGAGAGTGATGTGGGTTGTGCTCCCTTTAGAAAACTAATCCTTTCAGATTGATTTATTCCTTTCTGATTCCCAGCCCCTCCTAGCAAATGCATTATCAATTCAAGAAGCTAGGACCTTTGATTCACAAATCCTGTCAAAAGCACCCTTTTGAATTCCAATAGGAGATCAGGGCTCTCCCAACCCCCACCCAGATCTGAGCCAACTTGGGATACCACCCACAGGCCCCTTTAGCTAAATCTCTCATTTATAAAAGAGCCAAACTGGAGCTCTCTCTTTGCAGAGGTTTCTAACATGGCAGCCTTCTCCCTGGCATGCCAAGGATCTCTGTCTACTGGAATCATATTTCTGGTGCCTTTTTATCTCTACTTTCACCTTTTACTAACTAGACTTTAACTTTACTTCCAAACCCCATAATAAACCTCCTTTATCAATCTAGGTTTTCAGGTCTGTAAATTCCTTTACAGATTCTTTCGCCACCACTAGACCTCATTTAACTTTGTATCCTTGCACTGAATCCAAGAGGTTTCAGGAAAGCTCTTATTTGACTCCCTGTATCCCGAACCTGCCACTAGACCTCAATTAAACCTAATTTCATTCTAAGCCTCATCATTTGGTTCCCTGATTGGGAATCGAACCCGGGCCGCGGCAGTGAGAGCACCGAATCCTAACCACTAGACCACCAGGGAGAGCACAACCCACATCAAGAAGTCTTACTTTCTTAGTCCTCATTTAGAAAGAGGGACCCTAACAGGCTTTTCATAACTCTATTCACCAACTAAAATTTGTAACTATTCTTGAGAAGGACCCATCTGGTTGAGAAGCAATTCCAAACCTAAGATTACCCCTAAGAGAAAGGAAAGCCTAAACTGTGTCAGCATGATCTGGTCCTTCACTGCCAACAATGCCTAGCTAAGGATCTTTTTATTACCACTGAGAATAAAAGAAATGATCTGGTTCTCTTAAGCTATCCTCCCCTTTGTATCACTCTGCCTTCTCTCCCTTTTCTATCTCTGACCCCCAAGCTCTTGCCTCCACGTAAGTGGATGTGAATAAGAAACAGAAGCACAAGCTGAGGAAGAAATTCTAGAAAACAGAGGAGGGGAATGTTTACTCCAGGGAAAAGGACCATTAGCACGCCAAACAAGAGTTTGCTTATGAAAATTATTTTAAAAGCATAGGGAAAGTAAAACATCCCCCATGGTATAAGCACAACCTCTTCAACCATATGCCCCCTCCCCTTAGGTGCTGATACCATCCTGCCTCCTGAACCTCACTCCTCACCCCCAGGACTGGAAATAAAGGACAATCTGAAATCAAGAAGCTGGGACAGGAGAGGAGATAGAGGAAGGAAACCTACATCCTAGATGGAGTAGGAGTAAGTAGAAAACCTGGGGAAAAGGGAGATGAAAAGGTCGGAATTTTTTTTTTTTTTTTTTTTAAGAGAACAAGGGAGATAAAAATAACATCATAAAAGACGTGACAACTTAAAGGTTAAGCAAAATTGCATTTTGGTAAGCGTCCTTCTCAGATGAATACTAAGATAAGACTGCGCCCCCACTGGTCCAGGCCCAATGTGTCACATATGAGAGGAGACTGACAGGCACACAGGAAACAAAACAGGTGCTGACTTAGAAGACAAAGAAAAGCTTTTCTCATTCTGAAAACCACTGTCCCACAAAGAGAGCTGGAGAATGACAAGACTATATCACAAAGTTAGCACACACCAAAAAAGGGGTATTAAGGCTCAACAAAATAATACATTAAGAGCAATGGGCAAAACTACTGACTTAACAGTACAAGGCAGCAAAATGTGAACTTCTAGAAAATTTAATTTTAAGTTTGGGCAATGATATATTGTTGCCAAATTAATTTAAAAACTAGGATGAGGTCACAGGGGAAAATCCAAATTCCCTCAAATATTAAACAAGAAAAAACAAAACAGAGAAGTGGACAGATTTAGCAGTATGTGTCTGGAGTGGTAGGGAATGAGGGCTTTTAACTTTTTCTTCAGAAAAGCAAACAGCAACTGAAAAAACAGGAAGGGGCAGTAAGAAAGGGTGAGGATAAGAGGTATTGACCAAGAATTTTCTAGACAGAAAACAAGGGAAGGAAAGATGAACAAATTGGGGGGACTCTGTAATTTTTTTTTCCCCAAATGCACATCTCCACTAAAACTCTTTTCTAAAGCCTGATGATAGTATGAATGTGACTTAGTGACCGAGGCAAGTTCTACAAAGCTGAAAAAGCTTTGGGGGCAGGTAGGTAGCGCAGTGGATAAGAGCACCAGCCCTGAAATCAGGAGGACCTGAGTTCAAATCTGGCCTCAGCTTTGTGTACTTGGGTAAGTCACTTAACCCCAATTGCCACAGCACAAAAAGCAAAAAAGAAAAAAAGAAAAAGCTTTGGGAAAGAATGGGTTCCAAACAAAGCCTGTTATCTGAGGCCTAGTCTAGGTAGGTTCAAGTCAGCCAGCAGCCTACTTACCTCAGCAACTTTCTGGGCAATGACAGGCTATGCTCTCTATCAGTGGAGTGCTCATGCAAATGAAACCATGAATCTCTGATATCATGAAACATAAATAAATATATGTTAATGCTAGGAAATTCACATCTCTGACCCCCACAAGACTTATTTCATGTTAAGTTTATGTCTTCCAGGGAAGAGTCAAAGTCTCCATTGTGGTAGGTACTAAGGGGAACTGTCATCTTTTCCCCACTTGGCAATTTATACAAAATTTAAAAGTCTGGGCTGATCTTGTTTCCTAAATCAGTCTGTGGCTTTTGAGCCAGTCTCTTTTCCACCATATAAACACATGAGTTTGTCCAAGTTTGAAATGGGTTTTATAAGCACGTAACTGAAGAACATTGCTGTTCGGGAATTTAGTCATATCTGACTCTTCATGCCCCATTTAATATTTTCTTAGCAAAGATACTGGTTTGACATTTCCTTCACCAATGGATTAGGGAAACAACGACTGAGTGACTTGCCCAGAATCACACAGTGGGTTGTCTGAGGGTGAATTTGAACTCAGGTTTTCCTGACTCCAAGTCCAACACTTTATCCACTGAGCCACTTAGCTGCTTCAACTCAAGAATAACAACACAGGCTCCTCATTGGGAAAGGCCAACTTGGCCTTGAATGTTCTGATCTGTAGGCAATTTAGGTTACCTTGGTAAAGCCACGAGGCAGACAAATTAATTCAGGGAAAAACAAATGGATTCATTTATGGTAGAAACTAGACAGCATACTTAGGAAAATCCCTAACATTTGGCTCAGTAAACTAATATCAATTTCTTGAATACTTTATCACATTCCCAACCCTGCTGGCAGTCTAGGGGGAATAAATGCAGAACAGGACACGGATCCTTACCCTGAAAAAGCATATACTTACACTGAAGAGACAGAACATATATGAAATAATCAGGGCTAAACCATGTGCAAAAGTTCAAGAGAGTTCTGAGTTCAGAAGGGAATAGAAAGCACCTTTATAGAAGAGATGGGATTAGAGCTGGGCCCTGAAGAGTGAGTAGGATTTGGAAAAGCAGAGGAAGAAGAAGGGTATTCTAAGCTGGGGATTATATAATTAGCACAGAGGCAGCTATAAGCAAAGGCACAGATAGGTAAAGAAAGGATGGGATGATAGTCAACAGATCTGCTTGACTGAAGATAAGTTTTGGGAAGCTGCCCCAAAATCAGACTATGTGGGCAGAGTGGAGCCAGACTCTAGAGCTTTTTGAAAAATCAGCACAGGAGTCTAACCTTGTTAAAATAGTAACAACTGTAGATCTGTCCTAAAAAGGGACTAGAGAGAGGAAAGTCACCAAGGAAGTTATTTTGGCAATTAAGTAAAGCATGAAGCATTAGATTAGAGTCCTGACATTTGAAAAACAAGACTAGCAGTAGATGATGGAGAAATTGATCCACTTCTTTTGCAAAGTAAAATCTTAGAACACATCAAAGCACCTATTCTGCAGGTGAGATCAGCTATCTGCTGGTCCAAGGGAGCTGAATGTCATTAGGCTCAGGAACAGATGACAGTCAGCACCCAGAGAGTCCTGACACTGGGGAACTTGTAGTATACAAGCCCAGCCTGAGCAAGATCCAAACTGAAATTTGGCATTAGCAATATAATGTAACTTATGAAGGAACCATTGGAGAATTTGATTTAAGAGTCTCTTAGAATGTGTGAAGGACAGACATCTTTGGTAGGTATATTATGGAATGATTACAAGGACAAAAAAATGTGTAGGCAGCAGGGAATGTTGAGAAGGTTAGAGTCCTCTAGGTGGAAGATAAATAATGAAATGGGAAAGAAAAGATGACCAGTGATGGCTAAACCAACTAGGCTTAAAACAATCAATGCTGCCTCCCTTTTGTTAATGATTAAGTATGTCAATGTCTGTGGGGGAGGACTGGAGATAGGGAATGGGGTTTGGTAAGGGCAGCTTTGACCTAAAGGTGAATGAAATGAGGTCAGAACTCAGTGTTTTTGTAAGAACCAGATAAACAGAGTGATATTGTGTGACACAGTGCATATCTACATAGGTAGATATGCAGGGATAGTTCCTAAATACCAGAAAAGGAATGGAGAGTATATGGTAAGCAGCTGGTTTTCTGGAGGAGGGATAGAAAAGGAAATGTGGGCATGACTCAAGGGCACTGCAAAGCAAAAAGGCATAGCTAATGTTTAAAAAAGACAAAACAAAAATAAAGAAGCAAAACCTCTCCACTGTATTAAGGCAGGCAAAGAGAAATCCTACTTTCTTCTTGTTTCTTAAATGCCATATTCAAAGAATACAATTAACCAGATTTTCTAGCTATTCAGCTACGAAAAAAGGCTTTTCTGCAGTCAAGTGAAAGAACTGACCAAACTGACCTATGTTAAGAAGTACCTTCCTTCCCCATCCTACCAACAAAAACCAGCAATGGGTGTACTGTCCACCTGCACAAAATTCCCACACAGCTCTTTTCTCCCAGGAACTATCTTCAAGTTGACAGACTCCTAGAAGTCTATAAAGGAATCTTCTCACCAACTAAACCTCTGTCCTAAACTCAACCTTTGAAGAATGTGATACAGCACCCAATTCTTGCCATACCAGAGTTATATTATCTCTGAAGAATCACTTGCTTTCATCTATTTTCCATCCTCCTACCTCAAAAAATACTGGCATAAAGGCATTTCAGGCAGTGCATATGTACGGCTCCATGGCAGGACTTCCCTCTTGACAGACTCGAGGCCAAGGAATGGTGCACTATTCAATTCAGCCCTGCTGACTTAAAATCCCAGGGCTCCTATCTAGGATTGTTCCCAACAATTATCTTTGGCTGTTGACTTGTGGATGTATGTGTGCATGTGGGGTGCCTTCACTAGGGCAAGCTGATATGCCTTAAACACTTCAACAGGATGCCCTTAAGTCTGAAGCACATCACAACTAGGGCTGTGAAAAGTTGCTCTGCAATAAGGTTATCAGTCTCTTGAGTTCTCTTGAATTGTAATACCATGAGAGATACTTAAGCAAAATCCATGAGAATATAGGGAAAAAGTCAAAAGAGAGGAAAGGATCCGAACACTTTCCTCCTGGCTCCAAACGATGTTATTATGAGCAACTAATCATTTTACATGGAACCGAAAAATTATCTTAAAAATGTATCTTATATTCGCTGCTACTCTTCTTTGACTACTCTTTACACCATACCTGGTCATACTCTTTGTGGCCCAAACAGTATGTTTTCAACCTCCCATATCTCCATGACTTTGGAGGCCTCACATTTAGGTACAGAAAACAGGATATAAAGAAAAGGTAACTCTATAAAAATAAACTCTCTTGATTTTATGGCAGGAGACCTCGATTCCTCTTCTTTCTGCACTGACCTTGAAACATTCTCATCACGGAAATGAAACTAGATATGTAGAAAAATTCTTTGTTCAGCCTTGGAGAGGCAATAGGAAAAGATGCCATCTAGTATGTCAAAAAGAATGTTAGCTCTTTAGTCAGACTTGTTGGGTTTTCAATTCATCTTTACCTATATAAGCTGGGCTTTAGACTAAATTATGTAAAAATCAGACTGGATCTCATAGGTCCTTTGATTCAAACTTTTGTTTTTTGGTTTCCCCCCCCCCCCCAAAGGTAAGGGATCATAGATATGCAACACTATTACAAACTTTTTTTTTATGTTTCATTAGTTTTGCTGAAACTATTGTTTTAATTCTAAGGGAAAGTTCTCTCTGAGGAAAGAAAAGAAAGATACATTTGGCAACATAAGTAAAATAAAAACAAAAGCTAACCATTAAAAAAAAAATTTTTTAAGAGTACTGTAGTCCTTTCATTTAAAGAACTCATTGTCTCTACAATCACTTTGTATTTTATCTTAGCCTCAAACCCCTTGGAGTTAAGGATAGCCAATATTCCTTTTTTGAGACAAGAAACCTAGACACAAGACTCATCCAATAAATTACAGAGCTAGGATTATGATTCAGGGCTGGTCTTTGGCCCACAATTTACTAGATTCAACTTCAGGACATTTTGAATGCTCTATAGTAGGTTTCACAATACCTTAATTCAATAACTCATGAAAAGGCCAGATTTCTCCTATAAATCAGCAATTAATAAAAGAAATTGGGTTTGGGTTTTGTTTTTGTTTTTAACTAACAGGCCAAAAACCATCTCTGCCTGCCACAATGTGCTCACTCTCTCCTAAATAGTGCCCATTAGGATTAAGTTCTAAACAAATTCTTTTTTCTAGAATTTGTTCAACTTCATGACTCTCTAGGTTAAAAACAGCCAAAACATATGGGAGTGCTAATTAGACAGGCTGAAGTAGGAAGAACCTCAGCAGCCTTTTATAAAATACCTCTACTATTGATTCCCTAATAGCCTCTTCAAGCATTCTACACTACAGAGACATAACTAAAATGGCAAATAGAAACTCTTGAAAAAAAGCACTCTTACTAGGCTGGGTCACATCTCACTCATATGAAGAAAACAGATATGATGCTTTGTTCAAAATGCTTAGTATTTCTAGTCTAGAATGCACACAGAAGGCTTAGTTCTCACCTTCAATCCTTAATTTGGCAGCAAGAGGCCATCATACCTGGGAGCTCTTACCTATCTATATTCTAAATCATCTCCTTCTGAAGTATAGGACCACAAAACTTTTTTCTTTTCAGACATCCAAGTCTAGCCTAGCACCATTCTTACCAAAGGATCTCTCCTCCCCACCCAAAGTTGTGGTACAGTGAGTGGGTAGAGAGCAGAATTGGGAAGGAAGAAGACCTGAGTTCAAATATGGGCTTACTAGGCTGTATGATTCCTAACAGTATAATCCGTCTCTCAACCTTAGCTTCTACAACTGTAAAATAAGGATAAAAATGAATGACATCTATTTCATAGGGCCATTGAAAAGAAATATGTTTTCAACAAAGGCACTCTGTAAACTTTAAAACATTATAGAAACATTATCCAGAATTATGATTAGCCATCAAAATACCATCATCTAAATTAAATTACTTTAAGAGTCTCTCTCGATTTCCAATCTATACCAGACCACTTGTTCTGCTTTTAGCCAATCTTCACAAGTCATCCTCCTGAAGACATAACTTCAGTGGAGAAGAGGCCAGCTACGACACACAGAGCAGGGAAGACCAGTTAATAAAGCAGCAGGGTACCCCATGTGCCTCCAAACATGTCCAATCACCACTTGATGGAAACATCCCAGGACCTTGGACCTAAGAGCCTTGAGAATAGCAGTGCTAGATATCCAGCCCAGTGCTCTCAGCTATCATCCTGAGAAGTGACCTCTAGCAATGCAATCTGGCAGCTGATTCTGCTAAGCATGAAGCCACAATTTTGAAAACACAGAAAAGAAGGTTCTTGCCACCAAAGTCCTTGGTTCTGTTAAATTGTTCTACATTGAAACTTGACACAAATTTATCATTGAAAATGACATGAAATAAAAGACATTGCCATCTGCTTTGCTGCTGTATCCACTTGACTTGCAGTTAATTGAAAGCTTCCACATGTGTTGCCTCCTTCATTACAATATAAGCTCTTTGAGATCAAGGACTGTTTTACTTTTCTATTTGTATCGCTAGTATTTAGCACACTGCTTTGCCCAAAGTAATCACTTAATTCATCAAGCTGTTAGAACTATCTACTTAAAACAGTTTTCATCATGACACAAACACTGATCAAGAAGGTAGAAGGAACTTCCTTTTGTTTCAACCTAACATTCAAAACTTCTACCAACCCAATTTTCTACCCCTTTTTTCCTCTAACGTCAATTCATCCTATTTCCTAACAAAGACCCTGACCCCTAGATAGCCTAATCTAGGAAGTGAATTATTCTGCTAGTTTCTGAATCCACATCTAAGCACCTACAGACAAACTTCCTGGTTATAAGGCTGCTATTATCAGAGGATGGAGCATAATGGCTTAGTCTCTTCTTCACATATCACTTATCTCCTTTATTTTTCTTTTTTAGAGTATTTTATTTTTTCCAGATACATGTAAAGATAGTTTTTTAACATTCACTTTTGATTTGAGTTCCACATTTTTTTCTCCCTCTTTCTTGCCCTCCCTTCTCCTCAAGACAAGTAATCTGATATTCACTCACCTCCTTTAAAGTCCAAATCAAAATTCATTATTACGTAATTGACCTCATTTAACTATACACTTAAGAGACACCTCAGTCTTCTTAATAACTAAATATTCAGTAGGTATATATGCATGTACTCAGTACTTTTATAAGTAGTAATTATATATAATGGTGATAATACTGATCCACTAACATCAGGGTTGGCAAATGCACTTTGCTTTTTCTAATATCAGTTTAGAGTAGTATACAACTATACAAGTGAATGTTCACAAGAGGAACTGCACAAAATCTTATGAAATAATAACTAGTCATGTTAAATTAGAGTGAAAATGGGCACCTTTGACCTCATCAGCACTAAATAAATTTACAAAGTACAAGGATACTATGGTCAGGTATGGTGCTAATTTGCCTTCAATAACCTACAGATGTGTTTTTCAGTTGTTTCATAAATGTGTTTTTCTTTTCTCTACAATGATGATGCTTTCCCTGAAAGCAAAGGCTGTGTCTTATCATTTTGTATCACTCATGGAGCTTACTAACAATAAGGAAAGAATATATTACCTCTAATTTCCTAACAAATATCTTAGTTATTATTCACATTAGGCCTCAATCTTGGATAAACATTCTTTAGATATTTTCTAAGCTTCTCAAACTGTTCTACCAGAGATTTTTGAGGGGACATATTAATCATATTTAGAGACTATTTAGTTCAGCTGTAATCTAGAGAGTTTAAGTTGCTTATTTGCCCAGAAGTTAAATGGAAGTATTGAGCTCTGAAACCTCGGCTTTCTGTTTTTAGGTCATCCATTACATACATCATTCACTACATCATGCTGCTTTATTAGAAATCATCCTTGATAATAGAATTTTATTCAGACATGGAAAGAAAGGGATATAAAATAAAAATAAGACCTTTTTTTTTTTTTTCCCTTTGCTAATTTGCTTTTCTAGGCTCAACTACTAAGATTTTCATACCCTATCATAACTCTCCATTTGTACATTTGTTTTTGTTATGTTATTAAGCTTAAGTTTTTTAAAAATGGAACCATCCTTGGAAAGAGAAGCTAAGTACCAAAAAAGAGACACATGAGTAAGGAGGTGGGCTATTAGACATAATCTCTGTTAAGACAGAGCTAAATTCAATGCCCCTAGCTAATTTTTGCTCATTGACAGGATTTGAAGGAAAAACACCATCACATTCATTTACAATTCTCCTGCTGTAAAAATCAATAGCCAGTTAGATACTTCTCAAAACTTTAATCAGATAAATTACCAGCACCAAGAGCTCCCAAATCTGGAAGTTACATGCAGACCTAGAATTCAAGAAAGTAGTCTTTCTGAAAGTATGGCATCTTTGCATATGGATTTTCTTCTACGGTAGCCATATAACCTTAGACAAATCATTTTTTTAACCTCTGTTTCCTCATCTATAAAATGAGGATAATAATCCCTGTCCAAGGGTAATTCTGTCAAACTATATGATTCACCAATTATACTATTAGATTTATACTCTAAGGATTTATGGATCAGGAAAAATACCTATTTGTATAAAAATATCTATCTGTGCCCAGTAATCAGGCATAACTGAATAAATCATGGTATTTGAATTATATTTCCTGTACATAAGATTTCATAAATGTGGAGAGCAATTTGGAACTATGCTCAAAAAGTTATCAAACTGTGCATACCTTTTGGTTCAGCAATGCTACTAATGGACATATCCCAAAGAGATCTTAAAAGAGGGAAAGAGACCCCTGTATGTGCCAAAATGTTTGTGGCAGCCCTCTTTGTAGTGTCTAGAAACTGGAAATTGAATGTATGACCACCACCTGGAGAATGGTTGATAAATTGTGGTATATGAATGTTATGGAATAATATTGTTCTGTAAGAAATGACCAGCAGGATGAACAGAGAGGCTTGGAGAGACTTACATGAACTGATGCTGAGTGAAATGAGCAGAACCAGGAGATTATTATACACTTCAACAACAATACTGTATGAAGATGTATTCTGATGGAAGTGGATATCTTCCGCAATCAGTTCCAATTGATCAATGATGGACAAAATCAGCTACACCCAGAGAAGGAACACTGGGAAATGAATGTGGACTACTTGCATTTTGTTTTTCTTCCCAGGTTATTTTTACCTTCTGAATCCAATTGTTCTTGTGCAACAAGAGAACTGTACAGATCTGCACGCATATATTGTATCTAAGATATACTTTTAACATGTTTAACATGTATGAGACATCCTGCCATCTAGGGGAGGGAGTGGAAGGAGGGAAGGGAAAAGTTGGAACAGAAGTGAGTGCAAGGGACAATGTTGTAAAAATTACACATGCATATGTTCTGTCAATAAAAAGCTATAATTTAAAAAAAAAAAAAAAAAGATTCTGAAACAGGAAAAAAAAAAGATTTCATAAATATAAAGAACTCCATGTGTAGAAACTCTCTCCTTTGGCAAATGATCAAAATGTTAGTTAGCACCATAAATTTAGAACTAGCAAGGGACATTGGGTGCCATTTAATCTAACTCCCTCACGCAGAGATGAGGAAACTGAAGAACAAAGAAGTCAAGGAATTTACTAAAGATGGTATCTGCTCATAGTATATATCAAAGGTATAAATTAAATCCAGGTCTCTGACTCCAAGGCTGCCCGTTTATCACAACAAACTGCTTCTCATAATATCAATATAAACAGACATTAATTGTAAGAAACAACAAATCTGAAAAATTCAAACAAATTTTATATGAGGTGATAGTGATGAAAGCAAAATGGAAAAGATATAGACATAGGCTAAAACTATGTCAATAAAAATATCCACAGCAACAAAATTTACATTACATACAGAGGAAAATTTGCTATATTATTAAAATATCTCCGTTCTTTTGACAATCAATAAATAATGGAGTATACAATATCATTGATGATTAATTTTTAATTTTATTTTCTTTCTTTTGTCCTTGGATTCATGTATTTGTTGGGAGTTAAAATAAAATGTATAGTTTTAAATTTTAAAATGCCTAACAGGCTGTTATGTGGATAACAATTCATATTTTACCAAGGCTCTGGGAGGCTGAACCTTAGTCCCTGAGTATGTGAGCATTCTGAATTGTCTTTGGGAAGATTCTGAAGATCACCCAGTAACAAAGTTCCAGGCACTGAAACCCTTTTCTTGAGGTGAACTGCCAAGCATTCAAAATCTACTGCGGAGTGCAACTCTGATGATTGGCATTTTGTTTCAATGCCAAAAACACCTTTTGTCCAAGATTGTTTTACAAAGAACTCACGCAGGGTAAGTACTGCCATTGAGGTAAAAAAAGTGATACAAGGACACTCTCAAGATCTCTCTGAAGATCTCTGGAATTGATTGTGAGACATAAAAAATACAGACACAAGACTACCAACATGGTGTACCCACATCAAAGAAGGTGCTATGTGCTCTATTAGCAAAGCAGAATAGCGAAATTCAAAAGAAAGCTAATGTGTCACTCCTTTCCATCTCCACTCCAAAGGTTCATAGGGACTCTTTGTGCTGCACCTATACCTTCCAAGATCATATTGTCTAATTAGCCACAACAGAACACACTGTATCTTGAACTGAACATAATATGCCATTTTAAACTTCTTCAATTACACAGAACAACAACCAAACCACAGCTATTGAGTGTTTGCAAAGAACAGAAACCATGTTTTCTAATTCTAGATCCAAGGTCCTTTACCATACCAAATACTATACAAACATAAGAAAGTATTTAGCATTAATACATTTATTATCTGAATTCAATTAATCCTTTGTGATCTTGTGCCCTTGTATCCTTATGAACCGTCACTGAGATAAAAGCATATAAGTCAGTGTCTTAAGTATTTTGAGTTCTGGCAGTCAGCAGACTTCTGGAAAATATTAAAGATAAAATATGACTCTATTTAAATTAACATACCATATAGGAAGCCTGTACCTAACTAGTCATAGTTTAGATTTGGATGCTTTTTTATAGCTAATCACCAAAACCTGGCAGCTTACCTCATGCCTCTTGGTCTTTCCTCCTAACTGTGCAATGTGAAGCACAAAAGGTACCATGGTACTTCAAAACCCATATCTTTGAGGAGCTATCTTGGGAAAAGGAAGATTTAGGAACTCCCCAACTTTCCATCCCTCTGCAACCAGCAACTACTGCCTTCCCACAAGCTTTTCCCTGAGTATTTTTTCCCTATAAGAAGGAGAAAGATGGAGTTTCCATTCCTGCACAGGTTCAATTTAACTAACACTTCCCCATGATATGACACTGAAGTTTCTATGCACAAATCTGTTCTTTGATTTCATTTACTATATTGGTTTGTGGATAATCTAGACACAAATCTTAGTCACCACTTTCATTCTATATGCATTCCTAGTCTCAAAACTTGAATTTTTTTTTTTTAAAGTCTTAGGTCTTCTCATCACATGCAAGTTGGAAATGCAGGGACTCCTCCCAGGTTCAATCCCACTACTAATTAGCATAAGTATTTTGGCCTATTCTATTTCTGACTGGGTCAGTTTTTACCCCTCTATAGGCAACCCAATACTCCTTCACCTATGGAGAAGAAGGAGGATCTTCATGTGAAGAGGGAGAATCATCAGATTAATGCTGAGCTTAGATCAGTCAGAACTCCTAAACTCACAAGACCATCCAGCCTCAGCCTTCTCAGAAAGAATGTCATGTTGCCACTACACCCCAACAGAGGGTCATTTTTGATTCCTCATTAATCCTATTCTAAATGACCACCAAATTTAGTCAGTTTTCTTTCTCTTTCTACTACCAAAGCTAGCCCAAGTTCTTGATCATCTCATATCCAGACCACCACAGTAGTCTCCAGTCTTTTTCTACTTTGCAGCACAAAATGATTTAATCTTGTTCTACTCTCATCTCCTTTAACATCGACCTGTGGCTTCTCATGTGACATTTACTGTACAGAAAACTCCCAAAAGGTAGACTCTTACACTCTGTTATTCTCCTTGTTTTGCCCAATGCACACAGCAGGAGTCTCATAAATTGTGGTCATATTTCTGCTCCAAATTGGCCTGAGTGGAGCAACAGCAGGTTAGGAAAAAGAACCATGATGTGTAAATTCTCTTTAATTCCAGAATGCTAGGGGATATCTAAGCATGAAGATGCTTGGGGCCCTTAGGATACCAGACAAATTTGGAGTGAGGACCAAGGAGAGCACTCCAAAGACTAAGCAGCACACCAACAGTGGACTGTGATAATCATAAACAGTTGGGGCTCAAAGAATGCTAATTTCTCTCATTCATGAATTTGTCAGTAAGCAGCTTGGGAGACTTGGACAACTCATTTCTGTGAGCCTTTCTTTCCTTATCTACAAAATGAAGATGGTATTGACTTAGATGAGGGAACGGCTAAATAAAATAGTACACTGTAAGAAATGTTAAAACTAAAAAATTCAGAGAAGCATGGAAAGACTGAGAGAAATAAGAACCAGGAAATCATATGACTACAATCTAAACAAAAAGAACATAAACTGAATACCATGTGTTTATAATGAAGTTATATAATAAAGCCCCAGGGAAGAGATGAAAAAAATATATCTTCCTTCCTTCTTTGCAAGGGAGGTGGGAGGGGGACTAAAGATACAGAATAATCCCAGGCATGGTTGATACATTGCCTAGTTTTCCTACACTTCTTTTTTCCCTCTTTTTTATTGTGTTACGAGGAATGGCTCAATAAATATGGGCAAAGGAAAGAACAATTTTGGAAATAAAGGTGATATGACAACAAAAGATAGTAACAAAAGTAAAATGTTTTTAAAATTTCCAAAACATGAGAAAATCAGACTAGATAGTCCCTAAGATACCTTCCATCTCTAACATGTTATGACTGAATCAATATGAACTAAGAAATACTGTCACCACTTCTTATGTCAGTCACATATAATCTCAACCAAGATGATGCAGATAAGTTCCAGGAAATTCCTTTGAATTTATGCTTGCTTGCTGGGGGTGCTGGAAATTTTCTATTAGATTAGCCTCAATTTCCCAAGTTACACTTAAAGCCTAAACTAACATCTAACCCTAACCCTAACCCTAACCCAGTTCTTATCTATAAGACGGAAATAATATTTACTTTAAAAGCCTTGAAGTGTTACAGAAATGTGAATGATTATAATTACTTGTTATTTTGTAATGGAGTCAAGAAAGCTCATTAGGTTCAAATCCTCAAGCTGCTTGATGACTGCAAATTTTGATTGCTTAACATTACACAACACTAAGCAATCTCAGGCAAGTCACTAAAACTTCACCAAACCCTAAAATAAAGACTGCACTCAATTACTAAAAGTTCCAGATCTAACATTCTAATCTAGATGCAACACAAAGGTGCTTTTCAGAATTCTCCTTCACTATAATATTTTTTCTGTGACATTTACAAAGGTTTAGTTATTACTTCAATGAAAATATAATAGATAAAATTTCTAGGCCTTTTTCTACCATTTCATATCAAAAGAAATGGACAGAATTGCTATGTAAAGACTTATAGCTTTTTTTCACTAGTTACCTGTAATGTTGTACTATACAGTTTCCACTACATTTCTAGCATTATCATGCAAACAATCATTATGCTTCTGAAGTATACTATCTACATATTTATAGCATGGAACAGACAAGGGAAGGGAGAAAACTCCTCCCCACAATACTCCCCCACAAACACAAACTTCATTCAGTCATGGATTTTACAAATCTCACTCTGGGATTTTCATCATGGAAATAACACATTCAGAAGGTTTCTTCTAAGTAGCATGGGCATCTAATTTGTAATCAGGGGAGACTGCGAATTTGGACCAGCTCTGGCTTTGAAGTTGACAAGAAGCAAGAAAAAGTCATATTAGTTCTGTTCTTAAGTAATCGTCTGAGAAGTATGAGGAACCTTGATGACTTGTGGAAGGAAATTCTGTCTTGCCAGCTGGCTGTGGTAAAAGTAGGAGAAAGGCATTTCGTATGAGGCACTTTTCCAAGCCCTATCCCTCACTCCTTGAACTAAAAAACATGGAAAGCATTCTATTTAAGCTGACCAAACAATGACCTCTTCAAGGAAATCAGCAGTGGCAGCAGCACTTCATAAAGTCCTGTCTACTCTTTCATTGTCTTCTTTGCCAAGGAGGATTGAGGAGAAGTGAAGGCACTAAGAAAAAACAGATAAAACTTTAACTCAATAATCATTCACTGATACCAGGAAGAATTCACTATTCTGAACTCAGAATATCAAAAGGAACAATTCATAACTTACAAGAGGACAAAGAAATAATAACTGTGTTCTCTGAGAAAGTGATCTGCCCATTTATCCCAGGAATATTTCAGAGGCTACAGCAGAATGATAATGCAAATCAAAAGGTAAGGCAACTTCCAATCCCAATCACTTTCTCTGCAAACCTCTGCAAAATCTGCTTTGATTTATCTTTTGACTTTAGGATACAAAATAAAGCATAAGTACCATCTGCCCTGGGAAGCAAGCTTCTTCTGTTCCCTTAGAGAAGTTAGGGGTATGTTGACAAAGTCCAAAAGGAAGGAGACTGACAAGAATAGATATCCACTTAAATTACTCTAGTCAAAGTAAAAACTCTAAGGTTTAAATATGATCTAATATCTCTCCCTATGTTTCTGAGGAAACATATCTACCAGAGTCAATGTTATACACCTCAAATTAAGAATAAAAACCAAAAACAAACCTTGGCCCATTTGACATGAGCTAAAATCCCTTTTTAGTCCTCCTAGCCTCAAATGCCTCAAAGTCACAATGAATTTTACATGTAGTAATCTGAACAGAACTTATGAGATATTGGACCTAAATCACAGCACTCTCAATGAGGCTATTCACTGAAAGGGTCAAATTCTATATATCCTTTAAGGTTCCACTCAAGTCCCACTTCTTTCACGCAATATTCTGCACCTATTCCAGTCCTCATAAACATCCCTCTCTTCTCAATTCATTTATCTATAAGCAACACACTGCCTAAAGCTCTGAATCTAAAGTCAGAAAGACCTATGTTCAAATCCAGCCTTAGCCACTTACTAGTTGCGTGACGCTGGGTAAGTCACTTCAGCTCTGCCTATGTCCATTTCCTCATTTATCACATAAGTTCTATAGTAGCACCTACCTCTCAAGGTAGAGAAGCTCAAATGCTAATTATTGTGATCATTATCATACAATCTATCACTTAAGAAGAAAGATCATAGCAGACAACGCAGTAGAGTTCAAATCAGGAAGACTTGAGAATTAAAATTCTGAAAGGAACAAGCTACATGAACAGGAATAAGTCATTTCTGAGTCGGTCACTGGGCTGAGACAGGGATCCAAGAAGATATGGGCTGCATACCTAAAGCTCTGGAGATGATGTCAGGTAAATTAATCTTTTCTTCAGATAAGACTTGGGTTCCCAAAGAATAGAAATTGTGTGTTAAGGGTACTTTGTTTTCTCCATGGGATCTGCTAGCCATTGGACTGAACATATACATAATATGTACTGAACAAATGAAATACTTGTTGATTGACTGAGAGATCATCCCTCAATCTCGGAAGCAAAGGGAACACACTTTTTTTTTTTTTTTTTTTGGCTGAGGCAATTAGGACTAAGTGACAACCAAGGTCATGCAAGCTAGGAAGTGTTAAGTGTCTAAGACCAGATTTGAACTCAGATCCTCCTGACTTCAGGACTGGTGCTCTATCCACTATGCCACCAGTTGCCCCCAAAGGGAATACTCTTAAAGAAGCTCACAGAATTGATATCCTTAAGCAGGACCTGCAGGGTATATCTACCTCTGTTCTCAATTGCTAAAAACATTTTTTTTTAATACATAAAAGAATATACATCACAACCTAAAGATGCCTGTTTGCTTTCTCTCCAAAACAGCCACAAATGTTCTGGGAAGACAGATACATGGAAAGGAAAGCTTGTGGCCCATGTGGGAAGGGGAATGTTCTCTACAAGGGACTCCTTAGAAGTAGAAAACAAGAACAGTGTCTGACTTCATGAATATCAGGAGAAGCCATAGCCACCATACTTACCTCCCCTGAGTAACTATACTTCCCCTTTAGGATCTGCCGGTATAGTCTTGACCGGTTGTCATCTTCAAAAGGCATAGTTCCACTAAGCAGAATGTATGATATGACTCCCAGGGCCCACATATCTACCGAGTTAGTGTAGGGCTTCCTGACTAGTATTTCTGGGGCAATGTACTCTGGAGTGCCACAAGTAGTTTTCATGAGGCAGTCATCCCCTTTCTTGCGGGCACTTGCCAGCCCAAAGTCAGTAATCATGATCTTAGAGTCTGTGCCTGGGTGATAATACAGCAGGTTTTCTGGCTTCAGATCCCGATGTGTGATGCCTAGTGTGTGCAAGTATTTGACCCCATCCAACACCATCTGCAGTACTCGGGTGGCATCCCTCTCAGTAAAGGAGCCTTTGGCAATGATCCGGTCAAACAGTTCTCCACCAGTGGCTAACTCCATCACCATATAAACACGCTCCTGTGTCTCAAATACTTCTATGAGTTGGATGATGTTAGTATGGCGAACCCGTCGCAAGACACACAGCTCAGACTCACATACTTCCCTCCCTTCCCGATACTTGGTCTCAATCATCTTAATAGCATAGGGCTGTTTGGTAGCCTTATGCTCTACCCGCACAACTCTGCTGAAGCTGCCCCGTCCTATTAAGGCTTTGATATCATATTTTGCTGTAACTCGAGGATCAAATTTGGCCCGGTATTTGGCCACTCTGGTCTTTCGGGGTTCATGAGGCTCTGTGTGGCTAGCCAGGTGAGGACCTGGATAAGGCTGAATGTGATAAGGGGGTGATGGGCATCCAGTTTTAAGGCCTCCACTTCCATCATCTTTGATGAAATGCTTATACACATCAGTCTTGTGGCCAGTGTAAGGCTCAACTTTTTTGACCAGATCCAGTTGAACATCCTTGGGAGGCTCAGGAAGGACCTTACTTGTCCCACAGCCCATCACGGAAGGGAGTTAAGCAGCCAGGGAGGCATTCTCTCAGGTCAAGGCCAGCAGGATCTGCTGTGCAGGCCGTTTCCCTGTCTATACCTAGACAGAAAAGAAACAAAGATGATCACAATCATAAAATTTCAAAGATTAAAAGGGCTTCAGAGATCACCAAATTTTAACCCCTAGCCCTCATCAAGAATTCTTTCTACAACAACAATGACAAATAGTCATCCAAATTCCATTAGAACATTTTATAGGGATGGAGAACTCAGGATAGCCTCATGAAGCAATCCATCCCTTTAACGGCCAATTTTCATTCCAAGTCTTTTCTTACAACAAGCAAAAATATATGCCTGTAATTTTTACTCATTGTTCCTAATTTTATACTATAGGACCAAACAGAACAAAGCCAATCTTTCTACATAACAATTCTTCAAGTACCTGAATAAAGAAATCACTGCTAGAGTCAATAATCTTAGCTTTTTCAATTAATTTTCATATGGTATAATCTGCAGTCTTTTCACCATCCTATTCATACTCCTATTGTTGAACTTCAAGGAAAATTTCCTTCCTAAATGAGGAAACAATCATTCACTTCATCTAAGACATAATTCTTTTTTTTTAAATTGAAGACATTTTTAAAAATTAATTTTATAATTATAATTTTTTTTCATAGTACATATGCATGGGTAATTTTTTTTTACAAGATTATATCTTGTATTCACTTTTCCAAAATTTCCCCTCCCTCCCTCTACTCCTTCCCCTAGATGACAGGCAATCCCATACATATTAAATGTGTTACAGTATATCCTTAATACAATATATGTGTGTAAAACCAAATTTCTTGTTGCCTGGTAAGAATTGGATTCCGAAGGTATAATTAACCTGTGTAGAAATACAATAGTGCAAACATTTTACACTCAATTCCCAGTGTTCTTTCTCTGGGTGTAGCTGTTTCTGTCAATCACTGATCAACTGGAAATGAATTGGATCTTCTTTATGTTGAAGATACCCACTTCAATCAGAATATGTCTTCATATAGTATTGTTGTTGAGGTGTATAGTGATCTCCTGGTTCTGCTCATTTCACTCAGCATCAGTTCACATAAGTCTCTCCAAGCCTCTCTGTATTCATCCTATTGGTCATTTCTTACAGAGCAATAATATTCCATAACATTCATACACCATAATTTACCCAACCATTCTCCAATTGATGGACATCCATTCTTTTTCCAGTTTCTAGCCACTACAAAAAGAGTCGCCACAAACATTTTGGCACATACAGGTCCCTTTCCCTTCTTTATTATTTCTTTGGGATATAAGCCCAGTAGTAGCACTGCTGGATCAAAGGGTATGCGCAATTTGATAACTTTTTAGGCATAGTTCCAAATTGCTCTTCAAAATGTCTGGATCCTTTCACAACTCCACCAACAATGTATCAGTGTCCCAGTTTTCCCACATCCCCTCCAACATTCATCATTATTATTTCCTGTCATCTTAGCCAATCTGACAGGTGTGTAGTGGTACATGATAATTCTTTTAGTGCAGCTTAGGAGAACATTATTTTAGGGTACTTTTTGTTGTATTTTGCTTTGGTTTTTGCTGTCCTGTCACTTTATTTACACAGATCTTACTGATATGAATTAACCATACAACTTATTGAGTTTTTGAACCAAAGTGTACCTTGCATGTATTCCTATCAAATTTGAGTCTGAATGTAATAATTCAGCCCATAGTTGAGGGAAGAGTAGGGAGGAGAAATTTCATTGATTCTTTCTTTGCTTCTTTAATAGCACTTTTAATAGTCATATCCCCATGACTCTTAATACTTACCCTCCCCATCCCTGGAAATTGAACTCTCTTTTAACAATTAAGCAAAACAAATCAAGACGATGAACATGGCAAAAAATGTATATCTCTTTCTGTATCTCTAGTCTACCACAGTTCTGTTCAGCTTATTACCTCAACCAATTGAGACCTTGATTACTGTTGTTCAATATGTTAACTCTCTCTCCCACAAGTTTTTATCGTTAGCAAACTTGACAAGAAATGTTCAACTAGACTGTCATCCAAGTGAATTCAATTTAACAAACACTTAACTGTTTTCTATGTATAAAGCACTGTGCTAAAAGGTGGGGAATAAAAGGATTTAAAAACTGGATTATGAACTAATCCAACCATTCTAGAAAGCAATTTGGAACTATGTCCCCCAAAGCTATTATGCATATACTGTGCACACTCTTAATCAAGTAATCAAAAAGAAAAGAGGAAAAGCACTCAAAGTATACAAAAATACTTGTAGCAATTTTTTTTGGTAGTAGCATGGTAGCATATGTTTTTAATAAACTGGGAAAACATCTTTACAGTTAAAGGTTCTGATAAAGGCCTCATTTCCAAAATATATAGAGAACTGACTCAAATTTATAAGAAATCAAACCATTCTCCAATTGATAAATGGTCAAAGGATATGAACAGACAATTTTCAGATGATAAAATTGAAACTATTTCTACCCCTATGAAAAGGTGTTTCAACATTATTGATCAGAGAAATGCAAATTAAGACAACTCTGAGATATCACTACATACCTGTCAGATTGGCTAAGATGACAGGAAAAGATAATGACAAATGTTGGAGGCAATGTCGGAAAACTGGGACACTGATGCATTGTTTGTGGAGTTGTGAACTCCAGAACCATTCTGGAGAGCAATTTGGACTTATGCTCAAAAAGCTGTCAAACTGTGCATATCCTTTGATCCAGCAGTGTTACTACTGGGCTTATATCCCAAAGAGATATTAAAGAAGGGAAAGGGACCTGTATGTGCAAAAATGCTTGTGGCAGCTCTTTTTGTAGTGGCTAGAAACTGGAAATTGAATGGATGCCCATCAATTGAAGAATGCCTGAATAAATTATGATATATGAATGTTATGGAATATTATTGTTCTGTAAGAAATGACCAGCAGGATGAATACAGAGAGGCTTGGAGAGACTTACATGAACTGATGCTGAGTGAAATGAGCAGAACCAGGAGATCATTATACACTTCAACAATGATACTATATGAGGATCAATTCTGATGGATATGGCTCTCTTCAACAATGAGATGAACTAAACCAGTTCCAATTGATCAGTAATGAACAGAACCAGCTACATCCAGCAAAAGAAACACTGTGGCCCACATCATAGCATTTACACTTTTTCTGTTATTGTTTGCTTGCATTTTTGTTTTTCTTCCCTATCTTCTTTCTAAATCCAATTTTTCTTGTATAGCAAGATAACTGTATAAATATGTATACATATATTGTATTTAACATAAACTTTTAACATTTCACAACTATGGGACTACCTGCCATCTAGGGGAGAAGATAAAGAGAAGGAGGGGAAAATTGCAACAGAAGTTTTTGCAAGGGTCGATGTTGAAAAATTACCCATGCATATGTTTTGTCAGTAAAAAAGTTATAATAATAAAAATAATAAAAGAATATATGCTTTTATCACAGAGTCATATTCATAACTTTTGAGCAGAAAAAGACCTTAGATGTCATCTGTTCCAACATCTCAGTTTTATAAGTAAAAAGTATCTATGGTTTAATGAAAAGAATGGAGCTAGATGGTAGCCTCAGACATACATATAACACTTTGTACTTATGTGATCCTGAGCAAGTCGCTTAACCCAAGTTGCCCTGCTTGGGGTAGGGAGAAGAAGAAAAGAATGCTGGACTTGAATTCAGATCTACCCTAACTAGTTATGTGACCTGGATAAAATACTTACCCCAACTATATTGAAAAAAAAATAAAGATTAACATTTGTATTCTCTACTAGGAAGTATTAAGTGTCTGAGGACAGACTTGAAATCAGGTCCTTCTGACTTCAAGGCTAGTGCTCTATGTACTGCACCAACCTAGTTGCATCTGTATTCTCTGTTTTATAAAACTCTGTGAAAAACGTAAAAATAATTGTATAAAGTACACTAAAAACCATAAAATGCTATAATTATTTCAGTTATATAACCTCAGGTCCAAAGAAGTTAAGCTAAACAACTTGTCCTCCAAATTTGTGTATCACCCTTAAAGGCTTTGCTTATCTCTTCTGTATCACTCCCATTCAGAGTATGTGTTGCCAAAGAAAATGATAAATGACTGGTCCGAGGTCACACAGCAAATCAAGAGCCAAGCTTAGATTAGAACTCAAGTTTCTGCCCCTCTGCCTGGTACTCTTTACATTAGAACATTAATCCCCAGATTTTTAGCCTCCTAGAATCTGAGGAACCAACTGCTCTATTTCCAAGTAGATGAAATACAACCTAAAGAGGAGAATTACCACTGCTATCCATCAAAACTAGACAAACTCTAAGTCAGTAAAAACACAAAAACAAAAACATGATATCCATATGGCCAACTGTATTTCAGTTTGAGAGTTGAGAGAAAATACAGTAGGTCAAAGAGAAAGCTAAAAGCTCAGTTCTGACCTAACTCTCTCATCAGGCTGGATGACTAGGGCATGGTGCCCTGTTTCTCTGGGGGTGAGATGAAAGAAAATGGGATGTGTCACCCATCCACTTCACAGGCCTACTGTGACAATTAATTCCCTGTAGTCAGCTTAGCACTTACAAATGTTTAGTGCTAAATAAAAAGCCAATCTCAAACAGAGGCCTGCAACCTTTCTGTGCTTGGTCTACTTTTCTCTAATCCGCCTAGAGGGTAATTTCGAAAGCCCCTCTGGTAGAATCTGATGAAGAAAAAAGAGGAAAATTTGCAGTATGCTAAAGAAAACATTAAAATACTGAAAAGCTAAAATGTTTGTTAATTCAGTGCAACAAAGAAAAAGATAATATAATTTTTAAAATATGGGAAACTTTTTCCTTATTTAAACTAATACATACATTATTTTTAGATAGAATGAAGTTCTCTTATGTTTCCTTCCATGTAGGAGATAGTGTAACATACACACTCTTTCTCCCTCTCCCTCACAAAATTATTTAGGATTTTACTTATTGTCATTTGGCTTCCTGAAAGGCCAGAAGCTCATATTCCAGCCATAGGCTTCAACACAGCCAAGTAGCAGATTCTAAAAGCTAATTTTTAAACAAAGCCATCTGGAAATAAGCATCCTTTTTATAGAGGTCAAAAATCAGAACTAGGACTTAGGAATTCTGCAGAATCATCTCTCTCCCTTAGAGAAAATATGCAAACTAAATGCTATATCCCCAAGGGCCTACAGCTCAAAACAAAGTTTTATTTTTTTCTTGAGGGGGAGCAAATATTCCTGATGCAGGATGAGACCCCTGAATTTCTGGATAACTGGATGCAGATATACATAGTATATGGAAGCACAAACTTCCTTTCCATTTCTCTAGAAGTACTAATACTATTTCTCAGCCTAAAACTTTTTCCAGATTTTTTTTTTTTTTTTTTTTTTTTTTTTTTTTTTGCCTTTTAGGAAATATGTAAGAACAAGGATTATGGCATTTCTCTGAAATAGAACTAAGTGTATTAGCCAAACTAAATTCTTGTCTAGATGGGATCACTGCCTTCCCACCCAATCTAGAGGTAGGTCTTCTTTTTGAAAATTCAAGATTAAAACAAAGGATCAAAAGGAGAGAACTCTTAAGGAAAAGTAATCTAGGCAGGAACTGACTGGTCACTATTCCGGAATATATTTTAACCTATGTGGTTGTTGTTCCCTTATTCAAGATTCCTGTTATCTGAAATCATTTTGAAGTAGAATCATGTCAGAAGGCATGGAGTACTATGCTAGTCTGGATCTCTCTCCCTATACAAGCTATAAATGGTTTGGATATATGTTAATGTTAAATTCAATAAAATTGTTTCTAATAAATTTAAATCTAAATTTCTGTGTACAGCACTAGCAGTATACTAATACTGTATACAGTATCAGCATTTTTGTTTGACAGTAAATAAAGCAATTTATATCATCTTTTCCAAGGAAAACAAATCTTAACATCACACACAGCCACAGCTCATTCAGTTTAAAGTTTTGGTATATCTTCTTTATGAAGGTAAAACAATCTAAGACACCCAAGTTAACAAAAATCTCCTCTTTCAGTCCACGTATTTTTTCTCCTCATATGAAAAATTCAAACATTTGTAAAAGGCACAATAACTTTTCTCTCTCATTTTAAAGCCTTTCTCAGACTTAAAACAAGGCACAAGGGGGGAGGGGTTTAACCCAAATGAATTCTGCCCCTTCCAAAGGAGAACTAGAGATCATTATTGATCACAAAATAGAAGATTTTGATTACATCAAATTAAAAAGCTACACAACTAATGTAAATAAGATTAGAAGGGAAGTAACAAATTGGGAAAATATTTTTACAGTTAAAGATTCTGATAAAGGCCTCATTTCCAAAATATATAGAGAACTGACTCTAATTTATAAGAAATCAAACCATTCTCCAATTGATAAATGGTCAAAGGATATGAACAGACAATTTTCAGATGATGAAATTCAAACTATTTTCCCCTATGAAAAGGTGTTTCAACATTATTGATCAGAGAAATGCATATTAAGACAACTCTGAGATATCACTACATACCTGTCAGATTGGCTAAGATGACAGGAAAAGATAATGAATGTTGGAGGGGATGTAGGAAAACTAGGACACTGATGCATTGTTGGTGAAGTTGTGAAAGAATCCAGCCATTCTGGAGAGCAATTTGGAACTATGCCCAAAAAGTTATCAAACTGTGCATACCCTTTGATCCAGCAGTGCTACTACTGGGCTTATATCCCAAAGAAATACTAAAGAGCGGAAAGAGACCTGTATGTGCCAAAATGTTTGTGGCAGCTCTTTTTGTAGTGGCTAGAAACTGGAAGATGAATGGATGCCCATCAATTGGAGAATGGTTGGGTAAATTGTGGTATATGAAGGTTATGGAATATTATTGCTCTGTAAGAAATGACTAGCAGGATGAATACAGAGAGGTTTGAAGAGACTTACATCAACTGATGCTGAGTGAAATGAGCAGAACCAGGAGATCATTATACACTTCAACAACAATACTGTATGAAGATGTATTCTGATGGAAATGGATATCTTCAACATAAAAAAGATCCAATTCATTTCCAGTTGATCAATGATGGACAGAAACAGCTACACCCAGAAAAGGAACACTGGGAATTGAATGTAAACTGTTTGCACTACTGTCTTTCTACTCAGGTTACTTACCTTCGGAATCCAATTCTTACCGTGCAACTAGAAAATTGGTTTTACACACATATATTATACCTAGGATATACTGTAACACATTTAATATGTATGGGATTGCCTGTCATCTAGGGGAGGGAGGGAAAAATTTGGGAAAATGAATACAAGGGATAATGTTGTAAAAAAAAAAAAAAAATTACTCATGCATATGTACTGTCAAAAAAATTATAATTAGAAGGCAGCTAGGTGGCGCAGTGGATAGAGCACCAGCCTTGAATTCAGGAGGACCTGAGTTCAAATCTGGTCTCAGACATTTAACACTTCCTAGCTGTGTGACCCTGGGCAAGTCACTTAACCCCAGCCTCAGAAAAAAAAAAATTATTATAAGATTAATAAAAAAAATTTTTTTTAAATGAATTCTGCCCCTTTATTCCTAGAAGATGCCTCTCAGTTTCATATAGCTTTAAGAAATCCTCAAATCTGGCAAATGTCCACAGCTTCCCAAATACTCTGTACCTTGTATATGCTTTTAAAAGCACTCACATGTGCATGACATGTACAGAAGGTGTGTGTATGGGGTGTATGTCTGTATACATATAATGTGTACATGCAAGCAATTCTGTATGTGGTGAGGTGGGAAGGGGGAATACAGGACTCCAAAGGGTTATAGCAACTTCTTGCTCCAGTAACATCTGGAAAATTTTTTTCTAAAAAGGCCAAATATAAATACACTATATGAGACTTTTAGAGACCCTTCCCACCTACAACTCTACAGTCAGACTTCCTTGTTCAAGTGTCCTTCACAGTGACTTAGTGGGGGCAGGCCAAGGGCTCTGAGTCATCCTTCTAGAAAACAAGACAGACTCGGCCCCCTGGGGGATGGTGATGCTGTTGTTGTAATGTATTTCACTATAACTGCCATAATGACTGATCTGGTGCCTTAGCATGAATGGAATGAGGTCTGCCAACATTGGGCCAATCAAATCACAGCCCAAGGTGGATGGCTTTTGCCAGACTGAAAAGGAAAAAGGCAAATGAGACCAGGGAGAATGGTGGGGATGATGCAGCAGGGTTGCAGAAAAAAAGTGGGAATATCAGCACTGCCCTGAAAAGGAGTAGAGCAGAAGACCAGGAATACTACTATCAGTGAAAAGCATTTTTTCCAAATCTATATTCTAAGATTTTCTTTCCTGAAAGATATAAAACAGAATTTCCCACATATGGGGTCACAAACCACAGTTTAAGAAGCTGGGCCATAGACAACAAAATAATATAAATTCTAGACACATATGCACAAAGTATTATAACATACACATTCTTTGAGAAGTTTAGACAGCAAAACTACACTAGCAATCAAACCCTAAAGAATGAGTGAATCAAACAACAAATCATAGAAATCAAAGAGAATGACAATAATGAGACATGACAAAACTTATGGCATGCAAACAAAGCAGTACTTAAGAGAAATTTTTATATCTCTAAAGTTTACATGAATAAAATAGAGAAAAATCAGATCAGTGGCATGCAATTTAAAAAAAAAACTAGAAAAATTACAAATTTTTTGAAACCAATTAAACACCAAATTAGAAAGTCTGAAAATCAAAGGAGAGATTAGCAACATTGAAAGTTAAGAAAACTGTTGAACTAATAAAACTAAAAGCTAGTTTTTATGAAAAAAAAAATCAATAAATTTTTTATTAATCTGACTTCAAAAAAAGAAAAACAAGTTACCAGTATCAAAAATGAAAAGGATTAAAAAAAAAAAAAAAGGGTGAATTCACCATCAATTAAGAGAAAATTAAAGCAAGACTCAGAAGCAATTCTGCCCAACTTGTATGGTAATAAATCTGAAATGCTAAATGAAATGTATGAATATTTACAAAAATATAAATTAGCCAAATTAACAGAAGAATTAAAATACATAAATAATCCCATTTTAGAAAAAGAAATTTAAAAAGTTATCAATGGACATGCTAAAAAAAATCTCCAGACTGAACCAGCTAAACTCAGCTAAAGAACTCTGGAAGATGACTATGAACCACTACATAGAATTTCCAATCCCTCCAATTTTGTCTGCCTGCATTTTGGATTTCCTTCATAGGCTTAATGTACACTATTTCAAAGTCCGATTCTTTTTGTTCAGCAAAACAACTGTTTGGTTATGTATACATATATTGTATTTAATTTATACTCTAACATATTTAACATGTGTTCATCGACCTAACATCTGGGGGGGAGGGAAGGAGGGAAAAAGTGGAACAAAAGATTTGGCAATTGTCAATGTTGTAAAATTACCCATGCAAATATCTGGTAAATAAAAACTATTAAAAAAAAAAAATCTCCAGGACCAGATGGATTTACAAGTGAATTCTACCAAATATTTAAAGAACAATTAATTTCAGTAATATATACATTATTTGGAAAAACAGGTGAAGAAGAGTCCTACTAAACTCCTTCTATGACACAAAATATAGTACTGATACCTAAATCAGGGAGAGCTAAAACAGAAAGAAAATTATATACTAATTTCCCTAATGAATATTGATGTAAAATTTTAAAAATAAAACACTAGCAAAGAGATTATGTAATTTATCATCAGGAAAATATACTATGACCAGGAAGGATTTATACCAGTAATGCAGGGCTGATTCAATATCAGAAAAACTATCAGCATAATTGATCGTATCAATAATAAATTAATAGAAATAATATAATTATCTCAATATGATACAGAAAAGGCTTTTGATAAAATACAGTACCCATTCCTATTAAAAATAGTAGAGAGCATAGAAATAAATGGAGCTTTCCTTAAATGGTATTTATCTAAAACCATCAGCAAGCATTATATGCAATGGGGATAAGCTAGAAGCCTTCCCAATAAGATCGGGATGAAGCAAAGATGCCCATTACATTACCATTATTCAATATTCTACAAATATTAGCTTTATGAATAAAAGAAGAAAAAGAAATTAGAGTAAGCAATAAGTAAACAAGTGTTATTCTTTGCAGATGATATGATGGTATGCTTAGGGAATCCTAGAGAATCAACTAAAAAACTACTTAAAATAATTAACAAGTTTAGCAAAATTACAAGATATTAAAAAAAAAACACACATAAGTCATCAGCATTTCTTTTCCCAAAAAACCCAACAGTAAGAGATAGAAAGAAAATTTCCATTTAGAATAAGTATAGATAATATTAAATAATTGGGAAACCATCTATCAAGACAAACTCTTTGAACACAAGAACAAAACACTTTTTACAAAAATAAATTCAGATCTAAACAACTGGAAAAATATCAACTGCTCATGGGTAGGCTGAGCTTATATAATAAAAAATGCCAATTCTACCTAAATTAATTTACTTATTCAGTGCCATACCAATCCAACTACCAAAAATATTTTATAGAGAAAAAAAAAACAATAAAAAAATTCATCTGAAAGAGAAAAGGTCAAGAATATCAAGGAAGGAGAAGTTAGGTGATGTGGTCGATAAAGCAATGCCTCTGGAATCAGTACCTGAGTTCAAATTTGGTCTCAGATAGCTATGTAATACTGGGTGAGTCACTTAACCCCAATTGCCTAACCTCCCTTCTCCTCCCCTCCCAAAAAAATCCCAAGGGAAACAAAAATTCAAAAGGTGACCTGGCTACACCACATCTAAAACTATAAAGCAGTAATCATCAAATCGACTTGGTACTGCATGTACAACCTACATCATATTGTTTGCTATCTTGACATAAGAAAAGGAAGAAGAAAAAACATTTTGAAATTCAAAATTTTTCAAGAGTGAACACTGAAAACTTATCTTTACATGCAATTAGAAAAAAAAAATTTTCTTTAAGTGAAAAAAAAAACCAAACAAACCCAATTTGGTACTGACTAAGAAATAGAGTGGTAAATCAATAGAATGGATTATGCACACAAGACACAGTAGTAAAGGATTATAGTAATCAGCTGTTTGATAAATCCAAAAACTTCAATGATTTCTTCCATCCCAGCAAGCCAAAAAATGCAAGCCAGAAATTCACAACAATGAGAAAGAAAGTAACCAACAAAGCCAGCATTCCTCCTCCAGTGCTTCCCTGTGTTACAGAGATGATCCCAAATTCTTAAAAGAGTTATATCAATACAAAGGAAGCTTTACCATGTCCTACCAAGCTAGAAAGGCCTTAAATACAAATCTATGTCTTCTAAAGTTAGGCCTACAAGGCCAGGGCGGTGACCATAGCCTCAACATTACAGATACCACAGCGGCTCATGCCCGTGGGAATGAATCACCCCTCCCAGTGTTTGAGTTTCCCCAGATTCATAAATTGAGAAGACAGAAGACTTTTATTTTGCAAATTTATTCTCATTATAATGAGAAATTGCAAAAAAAAAAAAAAAATCAATGAATGATTCAAATATTTATTAAGAACTACTATAAATCAGGATCTATGATAGGTGATGGGAATGTACCTTATGGTCCCCTCCCCAAAAGAAACATACATTGTAATAAGAAGACAACATGTAAATAACTAAATAGATATAAGATATTGTTGTTCTTGGCGGGGGAAGGGGGGAGAAAGAAAGGGAAATGGGGAGAGAGAGAGACACCTCTAGACAAATTTGGTCTCACCATAGCTTGGTCAAAGGTTGATAAATTTGCCATAAAAATTCTTGAAGATGGTCTATTGAGTTGTATATTACAACTCTTCTAAATTGATGGAGGGAATACCCATACTAATGAAATCAGGGCTCAAGTATGAAAGTATAGTGATCTGATGCTTCTTCAACATTTCAAGCTACCATTTTTTCTCATAGATGAATATGTGCAAAATATTTTAAATACCTTAAAGTTCTGTATAAATACCAGCTATTATGATGATATCCAAGAGCCCAAGCAGTAAAAAAACAAACAAACAAACAAAAAAAACTCTTTAAGAGGTAGACTGTCTCCTAGGTAAATAAGATTACCCATGTTCCTTTCCTTTGCAATCACTGTTTCGGAATAACTTGGGGCTCTACCACGCACTGGTTCGGTGACGTCTAAACTGACATAAGCCAGCTTAAATGGAGAAAGTGACTAAAATTCCTGGAAGAAAAATGATGTCAAATAAATCCCTTCTCAATCCTTTCAAAAAACAGCTTTCCTCCAAGGTAAAGGGAGGGAGGAGAGAAAAAGATAAGGAAGAAAGAAAAAAAATCATAATTTCCAAATCCTTTGTAAAAGAAAAATAGAACAAGATTATAAACCAAGAATTTATAGTCATTTCTTGGTGCCCAACTTAAAGAACATCTATTTCAGACTCCATGGAATCTGCAATCTGACAAGTGAAGATGATTCTGAGAAGCAACAAAACAGAGTTCTAACCATAGATAAATTCACTGTCAGAAGCAAGCAAGTTACTACTCACTACAATTTAGCAAGTTCAGTAACAAAACTGCATATGAACCAGAAAATCAAAGCAACCTGAACAAAGTATTAGAGCAGCAGCAGTTCAGTTTTCAGTTCAATTCCATTCAACTCAACAAATATTGATAACTACTCACTATTGGTAGTACTGAGGGAGATACAAAGATAAGTAATAAGATTTATGGTTGATACTTACCTTACAGAATATCTAGTCCAAGCCTCTCATTTCCTATAGAAGACAGACACTCAGAGGATTCCTGTATCTTTCTGGAGATTATAATTTTTTTCACTTTCTTCAGGCCCTAACCCCGCCTATTTACTAAAGTCCACAAGCATTTATTAAGCTCCTATTATATATCAGGCATTAGAGATACAAAGAAAAGCAAAAGACAGTCCCTACTCTCATAGCAAATCATACAGCCAAGATATATACAGAACAAACTGGAGGTAATATCAGAGGGAAGGCACTAAGATAGAGAACTAGGAAAAGCTTCTTGAAGGTGGGTCTTAAACTGAGGCTTAAAGGAAATCAGGATGTGGAAGTAAGTAAGGAGAGTTCCAGACATGAAGGAAAGCCAATGGAATCAGGAAAAGAGGAATAGAAAGAAGGTCAGCATCACAGGATCTCAGAGTATGTGGAAGGGAGTAAAATGTAAGAATACAGGAAAGGTAGGACAGGGGTAAGTTATAAAGGACTTTAACAGTCAAAGCAGATCTTACATTTAATACTAAAGGGAACAGGGAGACATAGAGGCTCCTGAATGGTATCTGTGTATGTGAGAGAAACTTGATTAGACTTATACTTAAGGAAGATCATTCTGACAGCTGAATGGAAAATGGATTGAAGTGGGGAGAGACCTGGGTATATATGAGAGAGATTACAAAAGTAGAAGTGGCAGGACTTGGCAGGAATACATGAAGGGGTAAGTCTGGATGACTAGATGGACCAGTGATACTTTGGCATCCTACAGGATGTTAGGAAGGATTTTAGTAAGAAGGAAGGATTTGGGGAAAAGATGAGTTCAGTTTTGGCTATGTTGAATTTAAGATGTATGACATAAGACATCTAGTTTGAGACATCTTTCAGGCTAGGTGATGCAGTGGATAGAATGCTGGGTATGGACTCAAAAAGACTTCTGAGTTCAAATATAGCTTCTGACACTTGTTAGTAGGATAACTCTGGGCAAGTCACTTAATCCTATTTGCCTCAGTTTCCTCACTTGTAAAATGGACTGGAAAAGGTAAACTGCTCCAAAATCTTTGCCAAGAAAACCCCAAAGGGGGTAAGAAAAAGTTGGACACAATTGAAAAATTATTAAATAACAATGTCTCTTTGATCAACAAGATGGTGCAATGAGCCTAGAGTCAAGAAGATCTGAATTCAAATCCAGCTTCTGACTCTTACTAACTGATCCTGGACAAGTCACTTAATCCTGTTTGCCTCAGTTTCCTCACCTATAAAACAAGCTGCAGAAGGAAATGGCAAACCACTCCATTATCTCTGCCCAGAAAACTCTAAATGGGGTCACCAAGAGTCACTGAACAAAGCTGAACAAGTCACTTAACTTCCATTTCAGTTTCCTCATCTGTAAAATAGAGATGATAATAATAGCACCTACTTTACAAGGTTATTGTTCAGTTCAAATGAAATAATATTTGTAAATTACTCGGCACAATGCCTAACAAAGAGCAAACACTATATAAATGTTAGCTCTATTTGCCATTATTTCGTCCAAAAGGCAGCTGGATTTATGAGACTGACAGGTTTGACATCACCTGCATAAAGATGATAACCGAATCGTGGGAGCTGGTAAGATTTTCAAAGCAAAATAGTACAGAAAGGAAAATAAGGGCCTGGGGAACACTCATGGTTAGCAACCATGACAAAAAGATCCAGAAAAAGAAAACAGAAACAACAGGTGGGCAGGCAGGAAGAAAATCAGAGAGACAAATATTGAGAAAACCTCGATATGGTTCTTTTTCTTATTTTTCTTATTACTGTCATTGAATCAACAAACATTTATTACTTATGGTGTATTTGTCAGGCACTCTACTAAGTGCTTTAGAAAAAGAAAAAAATACCGTTCCAATGAGGGAAACAACATACAAAATATTGTACACGTAGTATATACACAGTAAAGAGAAAATAATCTCAAAGGAAGGGCTTTAAGAATGGGGGTTAGAGTCATTAGGACCATTCCTCAACTCTTCATACTTCCTTCCCATGAGGCAGCTTTTTATTTTGCGGAAGCTAACAGCTGTTTCCTTGATCCCACCTTCCTAGAAATCTTGTTCTTTCAATTATTCTCTTCTGTCTTTCCCGCCAATCTTTCTCTTTCCACAAGCTTCTTACCATCCACCTACAAATAATATGCACTACGATCCTTTAAAAAAAAAAAAAAATGCTTCCTGCCAAACTCCTGAACTAATACTTCATTGTATTAACAAACTTCAAGAACAAATAATAGAATCCTGGCCTCCACTTTTTCTGTTCTCCACTAACAAAAAATTTATGAATGGCTTCTGATTTTTTTTTTTTTTTTTGCATCGTAGACATTTCTCATAATAACACATTCACACTCTGAACTTTTCCCTTTTAACTTATACAAAATCTCCACCCCATTTTCCATATGAGGAAGCGAGGCAAACAGGATTAATGTGACTCGTCCAGGGTGTCTGGGGTCTGAGTCCAGGCGGGTGCTCTGCCCACTGCCCCAAGAGTAAAGACACCATTTCGGGGGAAACCTGTTAAAACACTCGGTCGTGTAACTGACAACAAGAAAATGGTTCGGTTTCAAAGGTCGAAGAACCCAGCACGTAACGAGCCGCCGGCCGGGACAGGGCTAAGCCACCAAGCGCCACTACAGAAAAGGGCAGCTCTCCGCAGTGGAAAGCCCGCTGGACAGGGAAGCTCGGGGTTTAGGGGGAGGGTGGTCTCGAAGCTCCAAATGTGGGGAGGACCAGTCCTCCAGCGGCGGCACCACAAACAGCGAGCTGCCAAAAAGGGGCGGAGCACACAGCCGTCGGTGGAGAGGGGCATTTGACAGGTCGGGGAAACTGAGGCCGGAGAAGGACTGAGCCAAGTAGGGGAGTCCGCACTCCTGCACAGCCAGCCCCGCTTCCCGCGGGTTCTAAGGGAGGGGCAGGCTCACCCCGACGTAGGTGGGGGGAGGGGCAGGGCTGGAGAGAAACACCGGCCCCGCCCCTCTAGGGCACCGTAGACGGAGCCCCGCACCACAGGTAGAGGAGGAGTGGTGGGAGGCAGCCCGTCTGGCTCCGGGGCGCGGGGGCGGCGAGGTCCTTCCCGGGAGTGCCGGGTCCGGACTCGCCTCGGCCTCGACCCCCGCGAGGCTCAGTTCAGCCCGGCCCGGTCTGATCCGACCTCCCGTCCAGCCTGACCCGAGCTGCAGTGGGCGGACTCAGACCGCCGGGTGCGGGCGGTCCCGGTGGAGCCGAACGGGCGGGGCCGTGCTCACCTCAAAGCCCACACAATTTCCTCAACTCCTCGGCCGCTTCCGCGGAGGCTCCCGCCGCCGCCATCCTCTCCATCAGCGTCATAGCGTCATAAAAGTGCGCTCCTGACGTTAAACCAATTCGCGGCTCCCCCATTGGGCGTGGCGGAGGGCGGGCTCTGGGGGCGGGCCTTACTCTCTAATAGAAGGAGAGACAAATCATCGCCACGGGACGCTTTCTCGGGATGGGTTTGTCAATCATTCTAACAGGCCCGTAATAGGCCTGCAGGTGAGACCGAGGCTATAAAAGACTCACTGTGGGGCTGCGGCGCGGATTTGGTAAATCTGTCAGCGGTCGGGTCGTCTTTGGGAAGGGAGCTGACTGCGTCTAAACCGCGGTTTTAAATCCAGGGTACTTCCAACGCAGTGACACAGGCCACCGGGCGTTCCACCTGCCCGGCTGCAGGCGTTTCTTCCGGCAGCCTGCCTCCCACCCCGAAAATGCTCTCAGTCTCTCCCTCTGGCCGCAGACCTCCTTGGCGTTCTCCTGAATTCTAAAGCCCCCCCATCTTCTTTTTAAAAATTATTTTCAAAATACGAACCAAGATAATTTTCAGCATTCACCCTTGGAACACGTTGTATCCAAATGTTTCTTCCTTCGTCCCCTCTCCCCCCCCCCCCGACAGTAAATAATCCAATACAGGTTAAACATGTGCAATTCTAAGCATATTTCCACGTTTGTCGCGCTGCACAAGAAAAATCATCAAAAAAGGGGAAAATGAGAAAGAAAAAAAAAAAAACCCAAGCAAGCAAAACAACAAAAAATACTCTGCTGCGATCCCCTTCAGAGTCCTCTTTCTGGGGGCAAACGGCTCTTCTCACAAGCTCGAGTTGCCTTGAATCACCCCACTGCTGAAAAGAGCCAAGAACCAAGCGCTTCATCTTGTGTGCAGTGTTCTCTTGGTTCTACTCACTTCACTTAGCCTCAGTCTATGTAAGTCTTTCCAGGCTTTTCTGAAATCTTCCTGCTTAAAATCCCATCTTCTACAGGAAGCTTTCCTCCTTCCCTCTTCATTCCAGTGGGTCATTTCCTCTTTATCCTGTATGCAGCTGGTTTTGCGAGTATTTGTTTGCATTGTAAACTCCTTGAGGTTAGGCTAGGGGCTGTCTTTTCCCTTGCTTATTTGGATCCATGTTGTCTTCCCTTTTACATTGTAAGCTCCATGAAGACAGGGGCTGTCCGTTCTCTTTGTTTCACCAGTACTTAGGCAGAATGCTTGGCACATAGATACAGTAGGCATTTAATAAATATTTATGGTTACTAATTAATTAATTATGATGACTAATATGTCCTATTATTAATATAGCATTAATTACATGTATTTACATTAATTATATAACAATATAATTGATGTACAAAATCCAAATATGGGAGAATGCAGAAGACCAGCAGCAAGAGACATATTTTTCTGGCCCTGGCACAAAAACAAAGTAAGAGTCCTTGCCTTCAAGGCAAGAAGCAAGGCGCACGTATATATGTATATTACAGATTCAGGGTAACATTGATGGGGAAAATAGCAGGTAGCCTTGCAGAAAGGATCCTGTTGTGGGCGTGGAGAACAGTCTGCACAAGGGCATAGAGCCCGGAGCAGGAAGGCTGTTTGCTGCAGTACACCGTACAAAGAAAGGGACAATGAGCACAGAGAACAGAAATGAATTATCTATCATGTGTAAGGAATAGAAAGGCTGTGTGACTGCAATACACAATACAAGGAATATCCTCTAGTGATAAAGAGCTTTGAATGGACTGTATATTAAGTCCAGGAAGGGTAGGATACAGCAGGTGATAAAGAGCTTTAAATGTTCAGTAGTAACTGAGTTTATATGTTAGCCTAAAAGCAATAAGAAGTTATTGGAATTTATTGAGTAGAGAATCATCATTAGATGTTTCAGGGAAATCATCTTGGTGGTTTGTTTGAAGAATAGATGAATCAAAAGGGAAATATTATTAATAATTAAGAGATTAATAATGATGATAATTGTTAGCATTTAGGTGGTGCTTTGAGGTTTCCAAAGTACTTTACATATGTTATTTCATTTGATCCTCACCTAAACTCTGGGAGGTAGGTTCTATTACCTCGTTCCATTTTACAATAGAAGAAACTCAGACAAAAAAAAAAAAAAAGAAAAGAAAAAAACCTAAGTAATATGTCCAGAGTCTGATAAGTGTCTGAGGCCACATTTGAACTTGTCTTCTTGACTCCAGGTCCACCTCACCACCTAGTTGCCTGCCCACTTGGAAAGGCCAATTAGGAAGTTAGGCAAATGGAGGCTGGGCAAGATGAGGGCTTACTCTAAATTGTAATGCAGGAAGAACATTTAACAGCTGATTGAATGGATGGGGGAAAGAGAGGAAGAAGTGTAAAATGACAGATATAAATCTGGGTACCACCAGTCTCCGGCTTACCAGGCTCACAGCTTTAGGGATGAGAAGAACACTGCTGGTTGGCTCTAGCTTTCTCCTGCTTCATTGGTTAGATTATAGCACACTTTCTATTTATTATCTCTGGCTCCTCAGGAACAACTCACCTGACAGATCAGATCTGTTGTGAAATTTCATTGCTTCTAGGTTCACATAACTCCATAAACATACTCTTATGCAGCCAACCCTCTGGTTTGCTATTGGTCTCCAGCTGACCCCTGCCTGGACTATTGTAACAGCCTTCCCTGCCTCAAATCTCACCCCTAATTCCTCCTTCCACTTAGCTGCCAAAATGATTTTCCTAATGTGCTAGTCTGATCATGTTACTGCCCTTTAAACTTCGTGAGTTCCCTATTATTCCAGGACCAAATATAAAACCCTCCTTTAAAGGTGGCAAAGTGCATGGAGTGTTGGGCCTGGAATCAGGAAGACTCATCTTTTTTACTTCAAATATGGCCTTAGGCACTAACAAATTGGACAAGTCATTTAACCCTCTTTTCCCTCAGTTTCCTCATCTGTCAAATGAACGGAAGAAGGAAATAGCAAACCAGCTCCAGTATCTTTGCCAAGAAATGGAATAATGATGAATCAGATATAACAGAACCAAAACAAAACCTACTTCTGTCCCACCTTTCTAGCTTTATTTCTATTCTCTTTCACATAAACCCAGCTACCTACTTAATATTTGCTATATACAACACTCCTAATTCTTTGTCTTCTTACTGACTCCTTATGTCTAGAATGTTCCCCATATCCACCTCCTAGCTTTCCTGACTTCCTCTAAGACTTAAGCCAAATCCCACCTTTTGTAAGAGTTAGTACATTTAGTACTTCCCCCCCTTGAAATTACCTTCCACTTAAACATTGCATCATCATGTATGTACATAATCATTTTGCATGTTGTCTTGATCTCATTATGATGTGAGGACAGGGACCATGCTTATTTACCTTTTTTGTATCCCTAGTGCTCACTCAGTGTTTTGGGTCTAGTTAGCACTTAAAATGGTTATTGACCACCTCCTATCCTCCACAGAAGTAAGGAAATTTGGAGAGTGGGTTGGATTTGGAAATAAAAGAAATAATTGAATTCAGTTTTGGACATATTGAATTTAAGCTGCCTATTTTCTGACATAATCATTTTTAAGTTGTGAATTACTGCTCCCACTGGTCCTGTGAGAACAGTATTATCATTAGTCTTGGAGGTTCTGCCCATCCTGAAGGGCACAGAACCAGAGTTCTATAATGAATGGTAACAGGACCTGTCAGTGACAAGGAATGGGAATTGTATTGTGACTATGTGATGGACGGTCCTGTGAAACAGGGGTAGCTAAATTTCTCAGTGAACCCCTGAGGCTGGTCCAAACAATACTTTGCCAGAGGATGATATCATTCCAGAGTGCAAAAGATTATTGTTACGTAAGCTCAGGACACAGTCAGCTTGCTGGGCCTTAGCTCTGGGAAACAGGGTATATCCAAAATATTTTGATAAGAGACCAGGAAGGACCTGTTTCACTCTTATGGGATGATCCAGAAGCAGTCAACAACTGCCTCCCTGGGGGTGCACATACTGAGCATCTCTCTTTAAAAGCTTTCCTCTATTAGTCCTATTAGTCAAGGATATTAGTTGAGTTCAAATGGCCATTCCAGAGAGCTTGATTCTCCTTAAAACCATGAAAAGGAAGTTTCCTTTGGGAACCAGTTCTAGTTATCCAAACTGCCATTAACTTCATCACTTAGGCAAGTACCTTTGTCACTCTTGATCTCAATTTCTTCCTCTGTTTTGGATTATATGGCCTCTAAAGTAGGGTGGGCTTCTTAGTCTTTCTTTGTGTCATGGACTCTTTGACAATCACTGGCAAAGCACATAGACCACTTCTCAGCATAATTGTTTTCAAATGCATAAATTAAAATATATAAGTTTACAAAGGAAGCCAATTACATTGAGATACAGTTATCAAAATAGATTTTAAAATAGATTCATGGATCCAAGATTAAGAATCCTCTGAGGCAGGAAGTCTGACATTGACAGCATTAGTCCTGTGGCTCTTCTAACATTCATGCAGCAGAATTAGCACCATCTTTGAACCCTTGCCTACCAAATAAGGAATTAGAGATTAAGCTAGAATGGTTCATTAGGAAGCCAGAAGGAAACAGAGCCTTATCTTTATCTGGGCCCTTCCAGAGTAAAATCTTCCAAGATGCAGACAGGTCAGGGGAAGCAAGTTAAGTCCTAAAAAGAAGAACCATGATTAGGGAACCCCTAATTAAAACTTTTCCCTACTCCTATGAGTTCCTGAACTCTGAAGGGGATGGAAAGGCTAATAGCAGCAGCTTCTATTTCTATAGTATATAAAGCACCATGAAAGTTTTATATAGTTTCCAAAGCACTTTTCTTATGGGCCACCCTGTGAGGGGATGTCAGTCAACCCAATAAGTCAACAAGAATTTCTTTATTAAGCACTTATTAGGAGCCAGATGGAATAGCTAGGTGGGGTAATGGATAGAGCACTAGACTTGGAATCAGGAATACTCATTTTGAGTTCAAATCTGACCTCAAACACTAAGTAGCTGTGTGATCCTGGACAAGTCACTTAACCATCTGTAAAATGAGATGGAGAAGAAAATGACAAACCACTTTGCCAAGAAAAGCCCAAATAGTGTCATAAAGAGTTGAACATGATTGAATAAAGTATGCCAAATACTCTGCTAAATTTTAGAAACTCCAATAAGTACAAAAATTAGTCTGTGTTTTTGAGGAGTCTACATTCTAGTGGAGGAGACAAATGGAATAGATGAAGGTAATTTTAAAAAATAATAGCTTTTGGGGCAGCTAGGTGGCTCAGTGGATAGAGCACCAGCCCTGAATTCAGGAGGACCCGAGTTCAAATCTAGTCTCAGACATTTAACACTTCCTAGCTGTGTGACCCTGGGCAAGTCACTTAACCCCAGCCTCAGGAGAAAAAATAATAATAATAATAATAGCTTTTTATTTTCAAAATATATGCAAAAACAGTTTTCAACATTTACCCTTGCAAAACCTTGTGTTCCAAATTTTTCTCCCTTCTACCCACCTCTCTTCTCCAGACAACAAATAATCCAATATAGGTTAAACATGTACAGTTCTTCCATACATATTTCCACATTTATCATGTTGCACAAGAAAAATCAGATCAAAAAAGAAAAAATGAGAAAGAAAAAAAATCAAGCAAAAAACAACAAAAAGGTGAAAATACTATGTTGTGATTCACATTCAGTCCCCCATAGCCCTCCCTCTCAATGTAGATGGCTCTCTCCATTACAAGTCCATTGGAACTGACCTGAATCACCTCACTGTTGAAAAGAGCCCATCAAAGTTGATCATCACATAATGTTATTCCATGTACAATGTTCTCTTGGTTGTACTCACTTAGCATGAGTTCATGTAAGTCTCAGTGAAGGTAATCTGAAAAGGGGGAAGGCATCCGTAGCTGTAGGGCCCAGGAAAGGTGGTCTACAGAAGAAGGGTCTATGAAGTGGAGGAAAGGGTCAGAACATTCAAAGTAAAGCCAGGAGCGCCTGTTTAACAGTTATTTATTCCTGTTTTACAGATGAAAAAGCAGAAGTTCAGAGAAGACTTTGTATCCTCCCAATGGTCACACAGGTAGGGAATGAAGGCTTGAATTGATGTCCTTCCCTTTTCCAATATATCATCCTACCCTGCCCCCCTCAGTTAATAGGCTGTACATGGAAAGCTTTGTGACTGACTCCTTCCCTCCCCCTCCATAGGCGCTGCTAAGGATTGGGGGTTGGGGGTGGGGAGGGAGAGATAAAGATCAAATCAAATGAGATTGTGTGTGCAAAGTGCAATCAGAATTAAATAACTAGAAACACAAACTATTTTATTATTATTAAAGAGGGATGTACCATCATATATACATATACTATAATAATATAATAAAAAGTATGTCTTTTCTAAGAAGACACTTGACATGACAGCTTCCCAACCCTGGCTAAAAAGCTGGGAAAGTAAGAGAAGTACTTACACTCACTACAAGGGCTTAGCTCCTCCTTTAATGGGAAGCTACTTCACCAATTACTCTCCATTCTTCTAAGGCCTTGCTGATGTTCTGAAGGCGCCAGAGATGAGGGAGCCAGTTGCCAAGGCTGAGTCCCCAAGGAGTAGGAGCAATTTCTGGTCCTGTCCTCCACCCTTTTATTCCTGGGCCCAGCTTTGTCCCTGGGAAGGAAAGGGATAATGCCCACAAAGCACTTAATCTCCTGGCCAGAAAGCAGTAGAGAGCAAATTAGGCCCCACTCCAGTTTATCCCCTGCAATAGGGAAAAGCTGGAGAAGAGCCATGTCAGGGATTTAGGAAGCAAAGTTGGGAAGGGAAAGTAGGTCACTGGAGTTTTGAAACCACCACCATCTGAGTGAGGAGGCTCCCCCTCTTCCATTCGATGCAAGACTCCCCAGGGGCTCTGTGAGTAGCTGGGAGCGGACCCACGCCGGATGGAAGAGGAATTCTAGCTAGTAATTGCAGCAACATCCTGGGCTGGTTTAATAGCTGTTGTAATAGCTCTTCAAAGTTTATAAGACACTTTACATCCATTATCTCATTTGCTCCTCACAACAGCTCTCTGAAGTAGAGATATTGCAAGTATATTATCCCCATGTTGTCAATGAGGGAACAGGAAGACAGGATTCAAATGTAGGGCCTGTTTTGATGCCAAAGTCCCACATTAGATCTTTAGCCTTGGAACGAATAGCAGTAATCAGGGTGGGGCTCCCCTACCCAGAACCTCATCTCAATCCAAACCAATTTATTCCCTGTTTCCATGCCTTCAGAGTAGGATTCTTTGCTTGAGAGGTAAAGACATCAAGTTCTCTGTGTTAGGTATGATGGAAAGAGCACTGGGCTGAGAATGAGGTGAGGGGTTCAGACTGCCAGCGGAGCAGGTTGGGTCGCAACTAGATGGGTGACAGTTTCAGGCAGGCTGATATGATGTGTCACCATGATGACATGAGGAGGTCTCCAGGTGCTGGGTCGTATTATTTTTTAGCAGTGACATGCATAAAGATAACAGTCATCAAATTTATGGCTGAAAGGAATAACAGCTGATACCCTGAGCAACAGTCAGAACCCAAAAAGACCTTGACCAGTTTAGAGCAGTGGGGGCTGGGGGGCGCTAATAGGATAAATAGGGCAAATGTAAAGCTTTACACTTAGGTACAATAAAATCAACTCTACTAATAAGGAAGAGTTGGCAGTTTCTCTGAACAAGATCTGAGGCTTAAGTAGATTAGTATGCTAGTTCAATAACCATCAGCAATATGACATGACAGCCCCAAACCCTCAGGCCATCTTGGGCAGCTTTAAGATGGACATCATTTCAAGGAACAGAGAACTGCCCCACTTAACTCTATCCTCTGGAATATTGTGTTCAGTGCTGAATATAAGGTTGAATGACATTGGCAACCCTGGAAAGGATCCAGAGGTAACTAGAATGGTGAAGGCCCATGTCATATGAGGACTGATTAAAGAATTTGGGCTGGAAAAGAGAAGGTTCAAGGAAAATGTACTGGCTGTCTGTTCTCAAGTATTTGAAGGGATTTCATATGGTTCTGGTTGATCATAGGCCAGAATTAGAGCAAGAAGTTACAAAGGAGCCAATTGAGATTAGACAAACTTCTTGACCTATTCAGTCCAAAAGTAGAATCGGCTTCTTGCCTGCAGAGGTGGGTTCCCCCTGACTTGGAAATGTTAAGGTAGAACTTGGATGACAAGGTTATAGTGAGGATTTCTTTCATGTATGAGTTGGACTAAATTGATGGTTTCCAAAGTCAGGGAAGGGGATGAATCAAAGAGAAGGGTGGAAAAATAGGTCACAATAGGCGATCACTTGTGGGACATAGTTCAATGTCTGCCTTCACTCAACATGCTCCTTACCTGTGTCTTGCTTGCTACTGCCCCCCATGCACATACACACACACACACACACACACACACACACACACACACACACACACCTCTTCCAACATTTAATTCCTGCTGACAGATTTGACTTTTTGGCATGTATCCTTTAGAGAGTGCACTCTCTAGTCTACAAGGTTTTCATGTTAAAAGTGGGACAAAGTAAATTACAAAGGGGGAATGGCATGATTAGATTGTGGTTCATAGACAGAAGCCTTGTCACATTATCTTTTCCCCAAAAGCCATCCCTCTCCGAAATGTCTGTCCTTATATACACACCATTCACCCAAGTTAGCAACCTTAGCGTCACCTTCTCTCTTTCACTTACTCCACTTAGTGAAGCAGTTAACAAAGCTTGCCATTTTATTCTCAATGACATCTTTCACCTCTCTCCCCCCCTTTTTTTTTCTTTTTTCCCCCAGAAACACAGTATTTACTTAGCATTTTAAATATTCTTTTTTGCTTGGTAGACTGATAATGAATTTTTACATCTTTGTTTACAGTGACTTAAAATATTTTTTTCATATCTGGCCCCTTTGTATCTTTGTAGTCTTCTTACACTTTTCTCTCTTCTGAAATCTAGATAAATGAATCTATTTTCATTTCTTCACACATGACACTTGATCTTCCAACTTCTTCCACCAGGAATGTTCTTCTTTCTCACATCTCCCTTTTAGAGATATTCCCTTACATCTTACTTCATACATCCCCATCTGCCAGAGATCTTTCTCCATGATCACAGCTCCTAGAGCCTTTCCCCCAGTTTTCCTTTTAGCTACCATCTCCTTATTGTATGTGTGTATGTGTGTGCATATACATATGCACATCTAGTTATTTACATATGTTATCTACCCCATTAGAATGTGACCTTCATAAGGGCAGAGATTAGTTTTGTATTCTTTGTATAATATTTGGCATGATGCCTGGCACAAAATAAACATTTAATAAATTTTTATTAATTATCAAGAAAAAAAGAAAGATATTTCCCTGCTTGGCTAGCTATATTAATTAGGTTAACTGAATAATTAATTATTGGCAATTATTATTTACAAGTTTACCCTGTCCTCCAGGGACATGTACAAAGAAATTCTTTTAGAGGCAGCTACATGAACCAGTGGATAGAGCACCAGTCCTGAAGTCAGGAGGACCTGAGTTCAAATTTGACCTCAGACACTAACACTTCCTAGCTGTGTGACCCTGGGCAGGTTTTCACTTAACCACAATTGACTCAGCAAAAAAAGAAAGAAAGAAATCCTTTTAGAAAAAAGGAAACATTCATTCACATTACACTCAAAAGCAAAAAGTCATTTTAAAATTAATTGTTATTAAATACAATTTATAAAATATATTGATTATTTCATCTTAATCTTTAATTTATATGTTTGTGTATATTTTAAACAATAGTCCATCTATCATTTACAGATAGACATATATTGGGTACATGCTCAAAAATTTTGTCACTGATAGGGTATGTGATCAAAAAGTTTTGAGACTTTTGACTTGACTATGAACTCTTGAATTCTGTGATTCTGTGAAATCCTACTTCTGACCCTTAATAGCCATGTGACCCCATAATCTCCCCTCTCAGAACATACTTCCTTATTTGTAAAATAGGGACCTCACAGATGGAAGGTCAAATGAAATAATGGATGTAAAGAAGTTTTTGAAGCTTAAAGTGTCATACAAATAAGTTATTTAATCTAATGATCCTATTCTCTTCTTCTGTCAATCCAAATTCTACCCATCTTTTCAAATCCTAAAAGCTGTTCCTTCCCTGATCACCCTTAGCTGAAAATAACCTTGCCCTTTTCTGAATTCCAATACCATTTAATGTCCATATTGCCTACTTGGCATTGTAGCTTGCATATCTATTTGTATCTACCTTGGTCTTCTTCTTCTTAGAATCATACTCCCCATCTTATCCTCCTTTAGTCCAACCTCAGAAGATGAGGGGCTCTTCTCCTTGCTATTATAAATAGCTCAACTTGTACCCTTGAACCCATTCTTTCCTATTTCCTCCAGAACCTTGCCCCTGCAATCATCCACCCTTGTTCTAATTTTCAACTTATCTGCTGGCTAGTTCCTTCCCCAGGAAGCATGCCAGCAGGCCCAGATCCATCGAGATCCCCCAAACTCCCCATCATTTGACCTTACTCTCAAACTATCATCTTATAGCTCTCGTCCTTTTCACGGACCTCTTTAAAAACCTGACTGGCTTTGCCTTCTCATTTCTTGACTCTAAAATTTATGTTCTAGCTTGTATGAACTGATGAAAGTGAAATGAGCAAAACTAGAGGAATAATTCATACAATAATCATAACATCGTAAAGACAAATAACTTTAAAAGACTATTCTGCTCAGTGTAATGACTAATCATAATTCTAGACAATGCATCATGAATTATGATACCAATTGACTACAAGCAACCAATTGCCTAATCTTGTTGATTATAGCACCTCAAGACTTGTCTCATTTGTCCCCTTCTTATCACTGGCTCAGGAAACCAGCCCTTATCATCATCTTTTACGTGGTCTATTTCAGTAGCCTAACTGTATCCCTGAGTCCAATCAATCCTATTTATAATCCATACTGTTGCCAAAAGGATGTTCCTAATATTCAGGTCTTACTATATTACTCCTCTGCTCAAGAAGGTAAGTGACAAATGACATATGCTCTTTGATGATAATCATACCAGGTAAGCAGGTAGAAAGATCATCAGGTCTGGAATCAGAAAGATGAGTTCAAATAAATGGCCTCAGATACATAATCCTGGGCAAGTCACTTAACCTCTGTCTTAATCTCCTGAAGAAGGAAAAGGCAAACCTTTCTGATATCTTTGCCATGAAAACCCCATGGGCAGCATTGCTGCTGATGTAACTGGAAGACTCAATAAGTTTGACATGACTAATGACTGAACAACAAATACAAGACAAAGGTCCTCAAAGAGGGAAAAGGAAAGGAGAAAGATCACACATTTATGAAAAATCTTGTTGCCCTTTTTGTGACAGCAAAGACCTGGAAGCAAAATGTGTGCCCATAAATTGGGGGGAAAGCTGAACAAATTGTGGCAATAGGTGTAATTTTATTGCCTGGTAAGAAATTATGAATATGAAAAATTTAGAGAAACTTGGAAAGTCTCCTAAGAACTGACACAGAGTAAAATAAGAACTAACATTTGAAATTAGACATTCAAATAAGAGGCTTTGGAAAAAAATCAATCTGAAGATATCTGAACCTGAACTCGTTACTTTGCCACCAAAACTACCACTTTTCTAAACTTCCACATTTCTGTTCAGGCTCCAGGGTTCATAACCTAGACATTATTCTGAAGTTCACACTCTTTCATCCCATCTTCCCAGTTCACTGCTAGATCTTTCTACCTTTACAACATCTCTCATGTCCAAATCCTTCCTTGCACAACCACTCCCTCATTTCAGGTTTTCATCATCTCTTACTTAGATTATTGTTACAACCTCCTAATGGTTCTCCCTGTCTATCTTTCCCCATCACAGTCCATCTGTGGCCAAAGTACTTTCTTTAAGTGCAAATCTGACCTCATGATCCTCCTTCTCAATCAGCTCCACTATATTCTTGTTACTTCTGGTACCAAATATAAACTCTTTTATGAGAGTAAAGCCTTTTACAACCTGCCTCCCAGCCTATCTTGATACCCTCTTCTTCCATATTTTGCAATCTAGTCAAATTGGCTGCCTCTGTTGTTTTCTTTCTCTTTCTCTCTCTCTCTCTCTCTCTCTCTCTCTCTCTCTCTCTCTCTCTCTCTCTCTCTCTCTCTCTCTCTCTCTCACACACACACACACACACACACACACACACACACACACCCCCCTACAAATGATTGGTGCCTTTGCACTGTCCAGCATTCCATCTTTACTTCTACATGATGCTTTTCCTGCTCCCCCTACCTAATTATTGCCCTTACTCCCAAATTACCTTCTACTTAACTACTATTGCTAATAAGCTCTGGTCCCCATTCTGTCTCAGAACCAAGCTAGCTTTGGGGCATTCTTTTCTTTAAGACTTGAGCCACTATGTTGCCCCCATGTGAAGGATGAGTGACTAGTGCCTTAGTTCTAATTAACCACTTAGCAAATTAGCTTTTACAAAGAAATACTTGTTTACTTAATAATTAAAGCAAGAACAAAATTTCAAACATTTCCTCCAGCACCTTGGACAGGTGTATTCTCTCTCCTGTACCTCTGGTGTTGGTTGGGGATAGGGGAGAAGATAGCATGGGGAAGGGGAGAAGAATAAGTTCATAACTTACTTCAATTTCTCCATAGCTTTGGTCCAACCAAGTTCATGTCTAGATGGGGCTTGTCTGCCAAACAAGCCCTCATCTCAGCTTGCAGTGGCCTGGATCCAGAAGGTCACTCCCTGCTCCTTGAAGCATCAATGAGAGGCCGGCTGCAAAACTGAATCTGGATTCTGTGACTCACTCCCCTGACCTTTCAAAATTCCCAAGGTTGGACACTCCACTCCCTTCCCCTAGAATGGAAAAAGAAAAAAGGCAGAGGCAGGGGGCCAAAGCCAGAGTCACATGGTTTCAGTGGAGAGAAGTCCCCAAGACTTCTTCCGTTCAGCAGTCCCATGAAAAAGCCAGAGAGGCAGCTGAAGCTGACCAGCCTTTCTGAAGATGTCCATAGCTGTAGCTACACAGCCAGTTCAAAACAAACTCCTTCCCATCACAGAAGGGAACCCAGGGGCCAAATACTAAGTGAGCTTCCTAGTCCCCCTTGCTAGTTTGCCAAAGGCACTTTCCTTCTGGAAGCAGGACTTCAGTTGCTTCCATATGAAGAAGTCACTTCAATTGAACAATTTATTGAATCTATGTGGATCTAGACTCTGGTTATACTATAATGCATTTATTTCTCTTTATTCACTTGATATTGATATTTTTACATGCACTCATCTCTCTCATTAGAATGTAAGCTCTTGGCAGTTATGGATTTTCATTCTTCGTGCTTGTGTCCCCAGTATTTAACAGCATGCCCAACATATAACATGAGCTTAACAATTACGACTGATTGATTGATAGAAAAAAGATCAAGTAACTAAAAGAAAGAAATACTGAAAGACTTCAGAACTTTGATCAATGCACTAACCAATCATGATTTCAGAAAAAGGAAAATGAATAATTCCTCTGCTCTCAGGAGAGAGACTGGTGAGTCAGCAAGTACTTAAGTGTTTACTCCTGTACCACGGGTGATCCCTAGGGATACAGAGAAGGGCAAAATTAGAGACCCTGTCCACAATGAGCCCAGGTTTTAATGTGGGGAGAAAACAAGCAAACAAACAACTATATTCAGAGAAGATATATCCAATATAAATGGAAAACAATCTCAAAGGGAAGGGATGAGGGAAGGCATGAGGAAAAACTTCCTATAGAAGGTTGGCTTTGAACTAAATCTTTTTTTTCCCCAAGAAGCTTCTATTTTTTTATTAAAGCTTTTTATTTTCAAAACATATGTATGAATAATTTTCAACATTCATCCTTGCAAAACCTTGTGTTCCAGATTTTAATAATCCAATATATGTTAAACATGTACAATTCTCCTGTATTTATTTCCACAATTATCATGCTGCACAAGAAAAATCAGATCAAAAAGGAAAAAAATGAAAAAAGAAAACAAAATGCAAGCAAATAACAACAAAGAGAATAAAAATACTATGTTGTGATCCACACTCAGTTCACAATAAACATCTATTAAGCAATAGTGCACATTCACTGTGTTAAACTAAATGTTTAGGAAAGTCAGAGGAGCCAAAAAGCAGAAGTGAAAAAAGACAAACTTTCCAGGCATGAGTAAAGACAAAGGCACTGAGATGGAAGTGGTGCCCTTTGTGAAAGTGAGTAGGTCAATGTGGCTGGAGAGGGCAGAATCTGTAGAGAAGAGTTAAATGTGAGAATGCAAGAGGAGGAGCCAGACTATGGAGAAAGAAAAAGAGCTTCTTATGTCAGAGAAAAAATATCTATCTATCTATCTATCTATCTATAGTTTTTAAATCCACACAAAAGAAGTTTCCCAGTTCAGATGCAATCCTTTTTGTTTGTTTGTTTTCATGGATTTGAATGAATTTCCTGTTGGTTAAAATCTTGATAAAAAAGAAAATATTCTAGAAAAAAATTAATAACCCACCAACTCCCAAAATAAAAGCTGTAGCAACTCCTCATGTCTTTATGATAAAATAAAAACTCCTCTGCAGATTCTTTTTCAAAATCGGTGATGTATTACTACTCTCATTTACTCTGCATTGCAACTAAACTGGACTACTTGCTGCTGCATGCAATCTCCTGCCTCTGTGCCTTTGCCCAAGCTGTTTCTGCTGCCTGGAATGTTTTTTCTCCTTTATCTCATAGGTCCCTTAGCTCCCTTCAAAGTTCAGTTCAGATACCACTTCCTTCTAGGGCCCTTTCATGATTCCTCCACGTGTTAGTCCTCCTCTTCCAAATAACCAAATATACCATATATACTCTGCATTTATCTCTAAACATGTTGTATGAAGCAGTTAGATGGTTCAATGGATAAAATACTGATCCTGGAACCAAAGACCTGAGTTCAAATTTAGCTTCAGACACTTATTAGCTGTGTGACCCTGAACACATCACTTAACTTGCCTTAATCCACTGTGGAAGGAAATGGCAAACTACTCCATATCTTTGCCAAGAAAACCCTAGGGACAGTATGATTCATGGGGTCACAGACTCTGATAATATAAACATGTTGTATCCCCCTAAAATATAATCTCTTTGAGGGAGGGACTGTTTCATCTCTGTCTTAGAGTCTCCAATGTTTGGTACACAATAGGTACTTTAAAAAATTTAGTAGATGCTTTTAAATGTGAGTTTGATTACACAGATTCATAAAAACAGATTTGGAAGCTACCTCATACTCCTTGTGGTCCAGCTCATACCTGAAACAACAATCCATTTCCTACATCATCACAAATAATCCATTATCTGATCTTATTTAAAAACATCCGGTTTTCAAGAATGGAGTTGGGTTGTGTGTTTGTATGGGGGGAGGGGGCAGTGCCCAGTACTTCTTGAAGTAATGGCTGCTCTAATTCTACTTTGCAATAACTATTATTGCTAGATTTTTTTTTCCTTTACATTGCTCCTAAATCTGCTTTTCTGCAACCTCCACATGTTGTTACTATTTCTGACCTCTGAGAACTGGCAGAACAAATCTAATTTGCCCTTCTGTACATGATAGTCTTTCAAATTTTTGAATCTAGTTATCTTGTCGCCCGCCGTCTTCTCTGCTCCAGGCTAAATGTCCCCACTTTCTTCCTATGATCTCCACTTTTCCCTTTATACCATCCTACCTTTTTGTTGTAGCAATGTTGTCATATTGTCATTTTGTTAGACATTGGGTTGGATTAAGTGCTGTTTACTTCCTTGAATGTAAGCTCCTTGAAGGCAGGAACTATTTTGTTTCTGACTATGAATCTTTAGCATTCCTTCTGGTATCTTGCACATAGTTGTGCTCTTAAAATTAAATTGCAGGGTATTTCATTTTTCTCTTCTGGGTTCTGTAGAATAGGATTAGGCTACTCTCTTTTCCTCAGGGAAACATAAACTTCTCTTTAAAAAAAAAAACAAAACACTTTAATTTCCCAAATCCTTTGTGGGTTGGAAGAAAGGCAAAGGACTGGTTCCTTCACACGAACTTCAAGAACTGGCTTAAAATTTCACATCTTCCTTTATCAGGGTTGAGGGAGTTCTCCAATATCCCACACCCATCCCTAACTGCTCCAGACCCAGGAAAGGAGGAAAAGGGAAGTAAAAGGATAAGGATCTTCCCCAACCAACCCCCAATCTCCATTTCCCTCTAATTGTTCCCCTGGTAATGGAAGTTTCACAGGCCTCTAAAGCTTCAACCTACTCAGTTCTCTACCTTGATCATAGGACCCAGAAGCAATATGGTACCATGGAAAAGGTGCTGAGTCTGAGTTGGAATTCTGAATCTGGTGCTGAATATCTGTGTGACCTTAAATATGAAGGTTAGGTGAAATAGTCTTTAAGGCTCCTTCCAATTCTACATCTATGGAACTGGGAAAAATCCCAGAGAAACTCATTCAGTTTATCCCCTTCATTCTACAGCTAAAGAAACTGAGGTACTGGGGTCAAGTGACCAGCCCTCAAAATCATACAGTTAATACTTAGCAAAACTAGGATTTGAACCCGCTATTACTGACTCTGATTTTTCCCATCCTATCCTACCTTTTTATTATTTTAATTATGTCATATTGTTACTTTTTAAGGTTGGTTTAAACTAAGTGCCATTTATTTCCCTGTATAAAGTTATTTGGGTTTTTTCCTCTTAACTAAAGTAGTTAAATACGGATAGATAAGCCAAAGCCCCAAGATCTAGCTACCTTCTAAAAAATGCAAGAACAGGAGTTTTCCTTCAATCCAGCCCCTAGACTTTACCTGGTGTGTTCACTGGTTTGCTGCCAAAAAAACACCAACTTCCATAGGATACCTGATGATTTTCCACCTCCCTCTACTCCCAAAGCTACCAGGAAAACGTGCTGATCCTTAGCTACAAGCTCAGCTGGCTCATATGTCCTGGAAGCCAGTGGGTTAGGGTTCAAGAACTCAAGTCAAGCCTTCTTAAGATTTGCTTAAATGGGTGACAGAACCTCCATCCCCCAAGCCCTCTACATTCCTGGTCTGTGTGTTGGAGAACTGGCAACTCCTGCATTATGGGGCAAAACAGTCTACACTCTCCAATGGAGTTCCAATAGCATTGAATTGAAATTAGGTAGCACTGAATTGAAATTAGGATGATTGTGTATGTGAACCAAGCAGGAGCCGAGAGTCCTCTACAGGAGCCTTCTCTTTGGATCAAGGAGCTCTTAAATTGTTGTCCAGTATGGTGGATTTTGAGCCAGAGGATCTGGGTGTGAATCCTGACTCTGCTGCTTGTGACATCTTGGGGAAGTCATCCAACATCTCTAACTCTTGATTTCCTCATCTTTAAAAATGAGGAGGTTGGGGGCAGCTAAATGGCACAGTGGATAGAGTACCAGTCCTGAAGTCAGGAGGATCTGAGTTCAAATCCATCCTCAGACACTTAATACTTCCTAGCTGTGTGACCCTAGGCAAGTCACTTAACCCCAATTGCCTAAGCAAAAAAGAACAAACTGAGGATGTTGGACTAGATGATGATAATAGCTATCATTAGGTAGTGCTTTAAGGTTTACAAAGTGTTTTACATATATTCTCTCATAACAACCCTGAGAGGAGCTCTTATTATCCCCATTTTACAGATGAAGAAATTGAAGTTGAAAGGTCAAATGGCATGCTAGTAAGTGTTTGAATCAAGATTTGAACTCGAGTCTTCCTGGCTCCAGCTTAGATACACTATCCACTGTTTTGCCTAACTTAGATTGGCAAGGTCTATTCCAGGTCAGGTTTCTGCCAGCACTCATCTCCAGACCAGAACTGGTAGGTTAGGACCCTGTGGAAGTTATGGCTATAATCAGAATATTTAATGAGAAGACAGATTTTATTTTCCTCCAGCTTCTCAGACCTCAGAAAAATCAGATCTATAGGAGGAACTTGAGTTCCAGACTGCAGGGCTATCCAACAGACAGCAATGACAAGTGGACGGAAGCCGTAGGACCCCAGAGACTAGTTCTAATCAGGGCTGTGTGTATTTGGTTATGTTCCCCTCCTGTAGAGGCTCCAAAGTGTCCACTCTTTTCTCTAGCACAGAAAGTCAGTTCTGTAAAAAAACACATCTCAGTAATGGACTATTGATAAATAATTAGCTTTTGTTGATTGCATTGATCCAGATGGGCCCATCCTCATTAGCATTTTCCCTGAGCAGAGGCTATTTTTTCCCGCCTTCCCTCTTTTCTTCCAACAGAAAGTAGCAGCAGTTTAGAGTGGACCAGATATAATGTCAGGAAGCAGTCCCTTCCCCTCCTTTGCTCTGGGGATAAGCAAAGAGCGCACGGCAAGTGGTTTCCACTCAGTTGTACTCAATCAACAGCCCTCATCCTTCTTAGCCAGCCTGGGCAATTTATTTTGGGGGAGGAAGGACCCAGACTTCCCCTTGTTCAGCTAAGCCTTTGTACCTCCTGGCTAGGTCTGAGGAAGGATTCATGAAATGCTGCCAGGGAGGTTCCCAGGGGTACTGGTGTTTGTCAGTGGAAAATGCTGAGTTCACAGTGCCGGCCCCCGGGAGCTAGCTGAGGGCCCAAGATACATTTCTGTCCCTCCCTGACGGGGAACAGCTCTTCAGCTTTTCTTGTCTTCCCCCATCCAGGACAGGACAGAGCAAGGCTGAGGTTCACAGCTGGCACCCTCCTCAATTCTCCTTGGTACACTCCAGCTAAGTGGGGGGCCATGTCCCCTGACTCTTCTCTTCACTATAGCACCTGACATAAGGATGGGTAGCCCCAAGATAGAAGGGACCTCCCTAAGATCATTTTATAGATAGAAAATCAGGCATGGGAGAAGTCGGTTGTCTTGGTCAAGATCACATGGGGAGTAAATAAAACCTGGCGTCCACTCCCTGAGCCTTGGGTGCTTTCTTTGTGCCACTCACCCCTCTCCTTCTCCTAAAACTCCAACTTTTGCCTTAAATCCAAGATTTTGCCCTCTCTGCAGATTGCCTATTAGTCACCCTGGCAGCTCCATTCAGTCCACACGGGTAAGTAGTAGAGGCCCGAGGGCAGAAATCTCCTTGGAATCCTGCCCAGAGATACACTGGGCAGCTAGTGCCCTTAGCAGGTGGTCATCGACTGCATACCTCAGGCATCCTGGACCAGACATACCTGTGAGCCAGACAGCCCTAGGCATGGGTCATGTGGGTGCCCCAGACAGGTCACGGACCAGATGCTCCAGACCAGGGGCCAGCTTTAAGAATAGGACCAGAAGGAAATAACCTTTAGTACAAATATAGATCTTTTTTAATGAAACCAGAACAGACGGAGATTGGACAGAGAGAGGGGTGTTAAAGGAATGGGGCAGCCTAGAATTCTGGTACAAGGATCATCAGGCTTTATGGAATTCAGGGATTCCTCAATAGAGACAGGGATCATTTGGAGATTAGGGCCTGGGGGACAAGAGCCCTTGCTTTGGAAAAGTATTTGCAACTCCCTAACCAGGAGCTGGAGCCTCAGGCAGAGCTGTCCTTGGTGAGCTGAGAGGCTATGAAGCCCCACAGAACCTGGGGATTCCTGTTCCCCACCAAAGTAGACCCCAAGGAAAGAGACACGGGATACGGGGATTCCCTTTCCCCCCTGAGAGCCAAGAGCTCTGGGAGGTATTCCTTCACATTCTTTCCTTGGATAGGGGAAGGCAGGAAGAAGATGAACAGTTCTTCTAGACCAGGAGGACCCAGGACCGAGTGGAGAAAAGGTGGGGGCCCGGACCCGAGAAAGGGAATTTGATCTTTGCAGTCCTCATCCCAACACGGTGTTTTGCACACAAGAGGTGTTTATCCAGTCACTGGATTGAACTGGAATAGGTCTGGGGGTCTCCTTGGGATGGGCTGTGACACTCTGCTTGGAGAGCTAAGCCAAGGGCCCCAGGATACAGGCAAGGGCCAGTGCTGCAGCCAACAGGGCTGGGGCTGGGGCTGGGGAGACAGGAGATGAAGACCCTTGCAGGGTCTCCTGGTTGGTTTCCTCACTGGCAACACCCCTGACATTGCTTGGGGGGAAAGGCCGAGAGCTGCACAGGTCATGTAGGTTGCCCGGGTATTGGGCCTTTCGAGATTCTTCTTTCAGTGACGCCCAGATGGCAGTTGCCTCCTGTGGGCAGTTGGCCAGGACCTCGTTGGCACAGGTCTGAAAGTTTTCCCATGACCTGAAAGGAGATGAGGAGGGTCAGGAATGAGCCAGAAGGCTGGAGTTGGGGGGGGGGAGCAGGGGTGATATTTACTATATTATATACATGATGAAATAACAAACAGAAACTAAGGGTCAGAGTCAGTCCAGTTAGGGACGGGTAGGATGGGGAATGGGGGCCAGTGGTGCAGGGCTGAGGCCTCGGGAACAAGGAAGCTCTGGAGGACAAGTGGAGAACAGAATGATGGGAGATGGACAGCCCAAGGGATTCTTGTGCAGGACTTTGCAAGCTCTCACCTGCAGATGGATTCGAGTTCAGGGGGTGTGAGGTCAGCCCCCTTTTCAGACTGCCCACTCTGGACCATACTGTTCCCAAGTTTGATCAGACAGTCAGCAAAGCCCTTGTAAATAGTATCACATCTGTTAGAGGTGGCAGCGGTCCCAGGACCGGGGGCCAGGACTGTGGGGAAAAAAAAGACATTAAGCTGGGCACATACCCTCAAGTCCCTGGGGGGGGCCCTGTTTACCAGAGCAACAGCTCAGCCCAAGGGATGCAACTCAGCTAGAGTCCGTGGCAATGTCACCGATGGCTTGCTGAGGGAAGTAGTTTCACAAACCCCTGGTCCCCCTCTCAATTCCAGAAACACATTAATCATGTGCTTTGCTCATGGTGCTGGGATTGCTGGGATAGGTATGAAAATAAAATTGAGCTATCTGTTCTTTTAAGGAGCTGACAAAGAAATAAGGGAATCCCAGTGCAGCATGTATACATACGTACACACACACACAATAAGCAAAGCCTGAGAGAAGGCAAGCAGAGATTCAAGAATTGAGATTAAGAAAATCTTAGGGGAAAACCATCTTCAGCTGGGGAGAGTGGTTCAGGGGAATCTTCATGGAGACCTCTAAATTGGCATCTGAAAGAAAAGGATTTCCCAGCTGAAGTGGAAGTGGATTTTAGGGAAGCAAGACAGCCTCCCAGCAGAGGCCCCTAAATCCTATATGGAAGATTGGGTATACCATTCAGCCTGTGGGACTTAGACTACACTCTATAGACTCCTCACTCCTGCCCTCTTCTACCACAGAAACTGAACGGGGAAAGAACAGAGACCATTTCTTAAAGGGGTCGATCCAATTCCACAGCAACCACAGAGGCTCCCCAGAGAATAAGCTGGCTATATCCTTTCCCCCAAGTCTCCTAATATGTATTTATAGGAATATATTCCTAATTCTGCTCAAGAATCCCATTACTGAACTCTTTGAGACCACTGTGGGTCTGAACTGGGAAGAGCCATCATGCCCATCTAGGACTAGGAATGGATGCACTCCTAGGCTGCAGTTCACCACAAAACATGCTCCCTGCCCAGCTTGGTCCCAGAGAAGAGATAAGAGAAGTAGCTCCCTCTCTGCCCTGCGGTAGTGGAAGATTAGGAAACCCCTGAACATTTTATATGCTGTTTAGTTCCTGGAGGTGTTAGTTCTGTTGTACAAGAGATGGTTAATTGGGGCAGGGAAGAAGAGGGATATTTGGAAATGAAGGTGATGTTAAAGCAAACAGTATTAGGAATAATAATAATAATAAAAACCCTGTAAAAAATTAACTGCACTCTCTAATCCCTAATCAATGTAAGTGACCAGTCCCCAAAAGCTTTGATGCTCCGGACTTCTCTTCAGATTGGCAATCAGTCTGGGGAAGGGAGAGGGAGAGATGAGTGGGGAGAAAATAGGGAGCCGAGCTTTTGGTGCTGAGTAACGGTAATTGGGGAGGGGAGAGAGGTACCTACTGAACTAGAGAATGGCACCTTCCTCATCCTTAGGGATCGGCCCAGGCTCTAGACTGGGGAGCAGAGGAAGACTGGTGTTGGGGATGATAGAAGCTGTTGAAAACTGGGGAAGAAAGAGCAAAGGAGATCCAGAATCCCCTTCCCTCAAAACACCTTTAAGCAGCCCCATCTCCTTGAGATTCACCCCAGCAAGATCCCTGAACTTTGGCAGAGAGGGGATGTAAAGGCAGGATCCGCGGGACCCGAGATCTGGGACCTCCGGGGTTAGAGCTGGGAGAGCCCTTGCAAAGGGGTTGGACGCCCAGCGTCACACGGGGGTTTAGCTGGGCACTCTTTTCAAAATGTGGCTAGCAAATTTCTGGGCAGGATAGATAATCGAGGGGCGGAGTGCAGTCAGACCTGTCACGTCCCATGGTCGCTTTTGCCTTATCTTCCCCCCCTCCGACCACTGTCCCCATCTCCCCAGAGGGACTTCTTTCTGAGAACTCGTTTCGCAGTTCCCCGGGACTTACTGAGCTGCAGTAGCAAGAAGCCGGGGAAGGGGAGAGGTCTCCAACAGCAGCGGCGGCGGCGGCGGCGGCAGCAGGGGCGCATTGTCCCGGGGCACTGGGCACGGCGGTGCCGCGAGCCCGCTCCCGCCTCGTCCCAGTGGCTCCAAAGCCCGAATGCCAGTGCGGAGCCTGGGATCTGGGGCTAGGGAAGCGCCACGGGCCCGCCTCTCCCGGAGCCCCGCCCCCGCCCGAAGCCCCGCCTCCCTCCATCCCTCTGGGTCTCTGCTTCCGTTAGTCTATTTCCCAAAGCAATTGAATTCCGGACCCAGGCATCCTATCTTCAGCACCGTCCCACGGGGTGTCAGCGCTGCTGCTCCACCCCGCTATGGACCCCATGAGATGTCGATGGCGGGGGGGGGGGAAGAGAAACACCCCCAGCCCCATGGAAATTAATACTGCGCCCCCACCTCTGGCCCCAGAATGAATGTTAATTCTGCTCTCCTTATGTCCCCAAGTCCCACAGGATATTCATTCTGCTGCCCCCTCACCCAGCTCCACTGAATTAACGCTGTCCCCTTCCCCCATCGATGTGAATCCTGTCCCCCCACCCACTGCAGGCCCACAGATGTCAATGCCGTCTCCCACCTGCTGGCCCCCATTGAAAATCAATTCTGCCCCCCTCTGGCAGAACAGGCTGTCTTTGCTGGTCCATCACTGCATCTCCATAGGCTGTCAATGAGGCTTGCTGGCCTCCCACTGGAAACTGGGAGCCTTAAATTAAGTACAGGAGGGCTCAATATGGGTATGAGGATTTGCCAGATGATCAGAGATAGGAGGAGGGTGATGGTTGTTGTCCCAGCAGGTTAGAAAATAGGGCAAAGGAGCCCTGAGCTGCTGCTAATTGGCAGACACCAGTTGAAGAAGGCTGGCCACCTACATCAAAAGGATCATGTTCTCTAATGAAAAAACATATCTTCTCAACATCCCTCAAATAAGTGTGATAATGTTCCAACTGGTTTAAGTAAGGGCACAGCTGGAGTAGGGGATAGTGTGGAGGACCAAGTGAAAGAAGACAGGTCCAAGATGTGGAGAGCCAGAGTGGAGGGGAGAGACAGAGGGTGATGACAGCACCCCCCAGCTCTCAGAGACCTCCAGGTCCTTCCCTTCCATATTTGGCTCTTAAGTCAGGCCCCCATCTTGGTGGACAATAGCCTGGTTTGACCTATCCTGGCTAAAGCACAGCAAGGATCGAAACAAAGGACAGCCTAGCAGAGGGTTTTATCTAAAAAGCATTTAATTGAATTTTTTGTTCAATATTTCTCAAAAACAGAAAGATTCAAATTGGAGGTAAAAAGGAACGTGTAAAATTCAACTCAAATTATAATAGTTGATTCCGGAAACATGCTCCCTAGTTGATGGAGCCTGGGAGGGCATGCCCAGATTTCCCAACCTCCCTAGTCAGAGCTGGAAGCCATAGCCCCTTTGGCCTGAGGAGCCAACCTGAGGGAACAGCAGGGAGATTCCTTCTGCTCTGGAGGCATCACCAGAATTGATCTCCCAAGGTCAGTCAGAGTCAACCAGCTGTTGGCTCTTCTAACAGAGAAGAGGAGGGGCTGGCAAAGTTCTGGCTTTGGACTTTTTTTTAATCACTAAGTTCCAAAGAAACTCAGTGTTTCCTTAGTCCCCAAGGCCTGGAGTCATCATAGTTGGGTACTGCAACCTCTCTTCCCTCCTCTGGCAGATCACCTAGGGTGCCTGTGTCCACCTAATTGAGCCCAGGGACAGCCAGGCCCTGCAGCATGATGGTGAGACGCCGGGCGGACTTGCTGAGGGAGTTGTGAGGTTCAGCCTGTAGGAACTGGAACAGCTTCTGCCGTACCTGGGCCATGACTGAGCCCATATGGTCCCTGGTGATGGGGTCACTGTGGTCCAAGTGCATCACAGCTTCCTCCAAGTAGCTATGGGTGAAGAAAAGATGCTGAATTCAGAAGTAAGGAAGGCTCCCCTGGGCAGCACATAGTCTCTGGGATCACCTATGTCCTATGAGCTGTAAGGTTCCCTGTACTGGGAGTTGGGAGATAGAAGCCCATGGGCATGTTAAGCTTTGCTACAGGTTCCCTAATTGGTTCTTGGGACAAGGTGAGGAGTCCAGCCCCCTCTGTTCTAGAGGCTGTACCCAAAGAAAGACCTGTCTTTCCACTCCCCCTTGCCCTCCTTCGTCCACACCGACCTGAATTTGAGCTCTGTGCGGGTTCCCAGGTCAGAGGAGAGTTGCTGGATGAGGGAAAGCAGGACAGGCTGGGACAGGGGACAAGGTGGCTGGCCAAACACCTGCTGGGGGTCCACAGTCTCACACACAAAGAGCACCAGGTTCAGGTCAGCTGCTGTCAGAGCCTGAGGAGACAGAAGAGGTGAGACAGAAGAGAAGAGAGACAGAGGTGTCTTGAGAGGAAATACTAGGGAAGATATTTCAGGGTAGATTTTTAGAGGAAGAATAAAAGGTTGGGGGTAATTGGCGATGAGGGAGAGCAGATACGTGCTAGAAGCAGATGAAATAAGTAAGTAAAACTTGGCAAGAGCTAGAAGGGGCAGAAATGGGAGGAAGGGCCTCGGATAGCAAGGCTAAAGAAAAAGGGAGAGTAAGCATCTGTGCCCACAGGAGAGGAATGTGCTGGGGCCCTGGGAGCTCAAAGTAGGTCTTCTTGCTCCCCCTGCTGGCAAACTAAAGCACACTCCTCAGTCAGGATGAGTGGGGTATGGTACCTGTTGGAAAGCTTGGTTGACGTGGCCCTGCTGAAGCATCTGCAGGATGTGTGCCTGCTGGGCCTGGCAGTCAAGGTGGGCAGCTGGGATAGGTGTGCCAGCAGCAGAGCGCATTGCCTGCATGATGCTGGAAGTGACTGCTGCCTGCTGCTCCTTCATGGCCAGGCTCACCTCCCCCTTGATAATGCGCTGGACTTGGGAAAGGATCGACTCCTGCATACTGGGAGAAGAGGAGGAAGACCGAAGATAAAGGCACAAACCAAGGCCAGGAACAGTGACCCACAGTAATGCCAGTGTTAACAGGGACCTTTGAGACCGTCCTGTCCAAATTTCAACTGCATACAAATTTAAAAGTTTTTATATCTACAAAACCAATGGAACTAAAATTTGAAGGGAAAGTTAGGGAGAAATCTCTGCAATGAGTTTCTCTGATAAAGATCTCATTTCCAAAATGTATAAAGATTCCAATTGATAAAAGGTAAAATAATATAAATAAGCAGTTTTTAGAGGAAGAAATCCAAAGTATCAATAGCAATGTGAAAAACTGCTTCAGGTCTCTAAAAATTAGAGAAATGGAAATAAAAGTGGTAAGTTCTACCTCACTCATCAGATTATCAAAGATAATTTTTTAATAATGACAAATACCAGAAGTATTGTAAGAAAGCAGAGACATAAATGAATGCAAATATAAACAATAAGTGACTAAACTGCACATCCTTTGACCCAGAGATGTTAGGTTTACAATTCAAAAGAGATCAAAGAAAAAAGAAAAGGACCTCTAAGTATGAAAATATTTATAGCAGTTCTTTCTGTGGTGGCAAAAAATTGGAAAATGAGTAGATATCCATCAATTTGGGTATGGCTGAACAAGTTATGTTTCTAAACATGTGATGGAATGCTATTGAACTGTAAGAAATAATGACAGAGCAAAAGCTCTGGAGTTAGAACCTGAGCTCAAATCCAGACTTAGACACCTAACATTTACTAGCTGTGTGACTCTAGGCAAGTCATTTAGAAGGAAGTTAGGAGAAAAGTAAGGAAGGAAAATAGGAGGGAGGGAGGGAGGGAGAGACAGAGAGATGGAGGGAGGAAGGAAGGAAGGAAGATGGTTTCAGAGAAGACTGGAAAAACTTGTATGAACTGATTTAGAGTAGAGTGAGTAGAAGCAGAAGAAAAATTTATAAAGTAACAAAAGCATCATAAAGCCAAACAACTTTAAAAAAATTCAAACTTCTGGTTAATAAAATGATTCAGCACAATTCCAAAGGATCACTGAATGCTAGAGGAGATGGATTCATGATGCAGAAAGAAAAAAGACACTTTTAGATATGGTTAATATAGTAATTTGTTTTGTTTGATTACATATTTATTATAAGCATTGTGGATTTTTGATGTGCTGGGGGGGGTTGTTTGTTTTTTTTAAATAGAGGCAAAAAAAAAAAAAAAAAAAAAAGATTGGATGGGAAAAAAGTAAATGCTTGTTAATTGAGAAAAAAAGATTTGAAAAAGATTTAGCCTATTATCCTTTTTCCCTTTCACCCTTCCCATTTTTTTTTTTCAAAGCAAAATATAAAAAGAGAAAAAAATAATAAAGAAAAAAGATTTAGACTAAACTTCCCATTTTACAGGTAAGGGAAAGGAAAAGTGCTGGGGCACTGTGCCAAGAAGCACTTTACAAATATTATCTCATTTGATCCTCATAACAATTTGTGGGGGTGGGGGATAGGTCCTATTAATATCCCCATTTAATAGTTAAGGAAACTGTGACAACCAGAGGGTTGTCAACCAACAGGTGAGTATAAGCAATCTGAGGCTGGATTTGAACTTAGGTAGTCTTGACTCCAGCCTATCTACTGGGACATCAGCTGCCTTTGGAGACCTAAGGAAATTGAAGGGACATGGCAAGAGCCCAAATCAGCCAGCCAGTCTTCTCCAGAGTTGGTAGAGAACAAATGTAAATTTTACTTCCTACCACACACAACAGATCTCTGGGCTGGCCCTTCCCCTAGTGTCCAGGGTCTATCCACTAGCTGGGTGACTATGGGCAAATCCTTCCCCAGCACCCATGTGGATCTCCCTCCTTGTGCCCTATGGGTCACTGAGCCCCTTTTCTCCATGGGAGCTCCTGTCCCCCACTCACTTGCTCACAGCAATGTGAAGCTGGTGCTGGACCTCGGCCCGCACGCTGCTGCTCACGGTGGCTGCCATCTGTTCTGTGGCACTCTGCAAGGTGCCCACCAGGCTTCGAAGCTGAGCCAGCACCGGCTCGCGTGCTTCCTGTTCTCTCGCCTTCCGACTCTTCATGTGGTTCTCTAACTGTTGCAGGTCTGAAGTTGGGGAGGGAGCTTGGGTATCACTGAGACCCCAGATTAGGCAGCCCCAGATTCCCAGTGGGGGTCCCTGGCTTCTGCTTGTGGCCAGGTTCTGGGGGGAAAGGAAAGACTCCACTTACATTCCTGGGTACCCAGCTTGAAGCTGTCATTGATCTGCTGGAACATGGCCTGACAGCTTTTCTCAAAAGTGGGCAGCACAATGCTCTGGAAGGCCTCACGGTAGGCAGCCTGCATGGGTCCCTGTAGTGTGTCTGCAGCTGCACGGGCGATTGTGTCAGTCAGATTCTGGGGAAGGCGACAAAGGATGGGCAGCAGCCTGTGAGTCCATGAAGAGGAACCTGCCTGAGCCCCTTCTGCAGACCCACCCCCAGACAGGCTCCACACCTTGGACTTGACCAGCTTGGTGACATTCTCTTTGAGGGTGCCTTCTACCGCAGTCAGCTTGGCGGCCACAGTGCCACTCAGCTGGCCCGTCACTGGCTCCAAGCTTTTGGAGACACCTTTGCCAGGGCAGAAATAACACAGGAAAGGCGTGGGCTGGAGTTCTTATGTAGGGACTCCATGAGCCCCTGCACCTCCCTCGTTTACCCTCCCAAATCTGATCATACTCACACTGGGGAATGGTTTTCTTCATCTCTTCTCTAACTGTGCGCTCCAGCCGGCCTGCCACAGCTGAGGACAGGGCCTGAGATAACTGCTGTGACAAATGTTCCTGTAGCTGCCCACTACGCTGCTGCCCCTCAGCCAGGGCCCGCTCTAACCGTCTCTCTGAATGGCCGGCTAAGGAACTCAATAGCCCAACGGAGGCCAAGGAATACTCACCATCCCTCCACCTGTCTCTGGCAGACTGAGGAAGAAGCCTACAAGTACATATGTTGAGGGTCTCCTAAAACATCTTAAGAAAGCATGAGCTTCTAGATGTGTTACTCTGGGCAAGTCACTTAACCCCAACTTCCTCAACAACATCAACAACAAAAGCATGCACGAGCTTTGGGCCCTTGGACATCTCCAGTAAATCTGGGCTACATGTGCCACAAAGGTCATCATTCCCATTTTACAAAGAAGAAAAGCACCTCAAAGTTAAAGTGCCCCAAAGATCAGTTATCCCCAATGCCTGGAGTTTGTCCTTTGCCATGACTACGCAGTCGGCTCCTTGATGCCCTGGCTCCACGGAGTGGGCAGACAGCTCCCTTCCCATTGGCACTCAAGGATACGCTCATGTTCTTGTCGAGACTCCAGGACCCTCTCCACGTGGCCCATGATAGAACTCTGTACCGCGTCCAGCTGGTCTGTTAGCCGCTGCAGCAGCTCAGCGTGACTTTGCCGCAGCTCAGCAAGCTCCCGCTGCTGCCCCCGAACCACGGCCAACCACTCTTCGGGAGGTTCTGTTGCCTGGCATGGGGACATGTGTATCACGCTGGGCTGAGGGCACCAAGCCCTCTTCTGGCTGGGATGTCTCAGAGTCCAGCCTTGCAGAGAAGGCAGCCTTCCGAGATTTCCCAGAGGACAGAGGAGAATCCTGCCAGGAGAGCTGCCCAGACAGGCAGGGAAGGATAGAAAAGGGTCTAGTGAGAGGAAGGCCAGGGTTGGCGGGTAGAGACTTAAGAGCTCACCTGGTGTTCTACCAGCCAGGGGCCTTGCGCCAGGTCCCTGCAACAAGAAAAGACTCCGATGAGACCTGATCACTAAGGACCCAAAGGAGGTGGGTGGCTGAGAAGAGCAAGGGACAGAGCCAGGACAACAGGCCTGGGGCCTATCTGCTGCCCTCTAGCTCCACCTACCCATCATCCTTCTTGCCCTTTCTCTTCAGCTTGGGGGAGGCCCGGGGAGACCCCTTGGTTTTCCAGTCCTTCACTGGCAGTCGTGGGGCTGTTGCTTTGGCAACAAAGCCAGCTGAGGTCGAGGCCAAGCTGGCCACCTCATCGTCATGGTCACTGTGGAGGTGGGAGAAGACACTTTACACCTCCCTGCCCTCGCCACCCAAGAGCCCCCCACAGACGAGATGGACACAGGCACCAAGGAGGAGGGCCAGGTCACTGTAGGGGTGGGATGGGGGAGCAGTGGGGCATGCAGGAGTGGGTGGCACCTCTGCTCAGCACTGGCATCCTGACTGTCCTGTTGCAGCAGATGATAGGCGTGACGGTGGTAGGAAGAGGCCTTGTGCTTCTCCTGAACATCATCCCTGGGACTGTGTGGCAAGGTGAGGGTGAGGAAGGAGATGTTAAAAAAGGCCAGAGAACAAAGGACCCCCGCATGCTCTGTCCACAGGCCCTGTTCTAGGGGCATAAGCATAAGTCCCCCACCCCCTTCCTAAGCCTGTGCCTGGTGGGAGTCTAGGGAAGAAGGGCCAAGGCCAAGATGCTGCCACATGTGTTCAAGACCAGCATGACTAAGAAAAATCTTGGAAACTAACACAGGCAGAGCTGCAGCTCGAGAAGGGGGAAGAGGAATAGGAGGGAAGCAAAGCAGAGCAACCCACTCCATCTTGCCCATTACCTGTCAGCCAGGCTATTGCGGGTTTCCCGGGTGATATCAGGTGCAGCAGGCCAGGCCTTGCTGTCAGCAGCACTAGTCTCCTGGCTCAGCGCCGTCTCCAGCAGAGAAGGGGTGCTCCGCTTCTCCCCTTCCCCAGGACTCCCATCCAGGCTGTGCTGGGGGCCATGCTCAGGGCCAGGCCGGGGCCGGGGGGATAACAGGTGCAAGGCCGAGGCGGCGGATGCCATGCTGTCGGGCTCGAGGCCCTCTGGAGCGGCAGTGCCGAATCCTCGGGATAGTGCCTCTGAGGCAATCTCAGGGATGTCCTGGGACAGGGCTGTGGAGGCTGAGGAGATGACGTCGGGGGAGCGGGCCCGGGTCGGAGAGGCCTGTGGCACCACCAAGGGCTCTACCTCCTGCAGCTCCAGGGACAGTGATGGGTTCCCTTGTGGGACCTGCCCAGAGAGCTCCCACTTAACCACTGCCCATCTCCCTCCTAATCCCCAGCCTTCCCACTTCCCAGAAGCTGCTAACCCACCTGGCTGGGCCCTTTGGTCGTTAGTTTATCAGAGAGGCCTGGGATGAGGACGCTGTGGCCACGGGGACTAGCCTGAAGGCTGCTACTGCTGCTGCTCAGGGTCAGACTGCTGTCTAGCTGCAGCTTGGGGCTCAGGGTCAGCTCCTCAGATGGCCTGGATCAGGGGAAAAGGCCCATCTTACAGAGAAGTCCTCTAACCCCTAACTCTGGCTTCCTGAACAGTCCTTTGCAAGACCAGGCTCCTTCCTCTTACCTGGGCATGGTCGTATCTGTGGCTGAGGTGGTATTCAAGGATGTCACGGCTGTTAAAGAACCCCCACTGCTTCCTGGGGACACAGTGATCTACGGAGACATGACATGAGGACGGTGGGGTGGCTGACCTAAGAGCCCAGGCTGAGAAAGGTTCGGAGCTCTGGGATCTTGGACAAGATCCTCATCTTTCCCGGATCAGATGTCTTCCTTCTGACTGTGGGCCCTCCCCCAGCCAGGCACGTACCTGCTGTAAGGAGACGCTCGGAGTCATGAAGGCATCAGGGGTCATGAGCTTGGGTTTGGCCTCGTTAGTCAGGCTGAGAAAGTCGGAAGGGACAGGCAGGTCAGCGATGCGCCGGAGGTCAGCCTGGGAGCCCTGGCCAGAACCCTGGCCAGAGGCCAGACTCTCTGAGTTCAGCTCTGGCAGGTGTTCTCCAAACCCTGAGGGAAGAAAGAGCACCCCTGAGACCTGACCCCTTCGGAGGAAGACAAGACAGAAAAATGAAGCAGACCCCATCTTCTGCTCTGCCACAAGGAGCCTGAGCCCCGCCACTCACCAAAGTCTTCTCGAGCTGAATGGGAAGGGAGGGGAGCCACCACATCAGGACTCTGCTGCGGCTGGAAGCGGATCTGGACATCCTGCAGAGCCCTATCAAGGAAAAGAGATCTCAGAGCTGCCCAGAAGCAGCCATCTGGGCCAGAATCTGGGCTCATCACAGATCAAAGGTGTCTAGGGGGGAGGGACTTACTTGGTGTGGACACAGAAGAGCTTGATAAGTACACCTGCCGCTGACTCTACGGCCCCTGCGCCATGGGAGCCCTCTGTAAAGATAGTGACATGGCCTGAGAGTCAGCTTGTTCTTCCCCTCATTTCTGTGGCTCCCAGAGCCGATTCAGAGCACTTGGTTTGCCTCTGTGGAAAGGCTGGGCTGGAGGGAGGGGGGTTAAATACTAACTCTCACCTGTGCTCAAACTGTCACCTTCCTCCTCAGCTGGGAGAACCTCTGTGTGCCGCAGGCGACAACGGCTCACAACTTGAATACCAAAGCTTAGCACGGGATGGGTGAGCAGGAATTCGGAGATGGAACTGAAGTAGGCCCTGCCTTCCTCCTGGTTCTGCAGCAGCTCCATCACATACAGCACCTGTGCATGGCATCCAACAAAGGGCTCAGACTCAATCCCAAAGGGGAGGATCCTGAATGGCAACATTAGGGAAGCCACTTCTCTGGAGTTGCCATCCTTCTCCTGGGTAACCCCTAATTTCCCCATCTCCTCCTACCTTTCTCTGCACATCACTGAGGATCAGGTATTCAGCTGAAAGGTCTAGGCAGGCCTTGAGGCTGGGAGGCACGCTCACTGGGTACATGTCTGGACAAAAGCTAAATGGATACAGAGGAGATAGGCTTCAGTACAGAGGGACCTCCACCCAAGAGAGGTCAGGGCCCATAGCCACCAAAATTGCCCTTTCTCCCTGCCTCTGATCCAACGCCTCAGCCCCACTACTCACTCACCGAATGGTTTGCAAGCAGGTCCAGGACACTGTGCACCACATCTTCAGTTCCCGGTTTTGGTCAGCTCCTGTGATGAGGAACCTCCAGAAGGGGACTCTGCGAAACAAGGAGGAGCTTGGGGGTGGGGTGGGGGAGTGGGCATGGGCTCTTGGGGCCTCATTTGCCCTTACCCACCCTCCCTTCTCTGATGGCAGTAACTCCCTATCCTTTGCTCCATGGGCCTTATTCTGTGATGACCTTCCCCCAAAGTGCCCAAGGACTACTACTCCCAGTATTCCTTGCCTGAATCTTCTAGAGGGCCCAAAAGTAAAGGAAAAGGGAGGGGGCAGGCTCACTCAGGGTCTTGTTTCTTGTGATTATCACAAAAAAGGAGGCAAGAGAGAGGCCTGCCATCATGAGGCTTCCATTCATGAAGACATCTGCAAAAAAATTGTGGAAAGATGGTCCTGGTACACCAGCATCACAGAAGTCCTGCTTTCTAGGCTAGGAGGTCGATCCCCAGTCCTCAGCTTGATTATGCTCACTCACTCACAGTCTTCCATATTCAAACAAGCCACTCTCTAGACACCAAGGCACTTCCAAACCCTAACTCATCTTACCTTGGCTCATCTTGGCCCTCGATATAGATCTGCCAGAACTTGACAAAGCCGTCATGACTTGCAGTGGCTAAAACTGTCCCATCAGGGGAGAGAGCTCCTTCACTCAGGCACTAGAAAGGAAAAAGACTCAATCACCATTCAACCCCAGGGACCCAGAGAAGGGAATAATCGACAATTATCATCCACATAGATTCGGCACCCTGCTAGACATACAGCACTAGGAAACGCATTATAGCATAAAAGAAATGTGCATGCACACACATGTAGATATGTACACATAATCAATGATAAATTCTAAGTAATTCATGTAAAATGTCACATCTATTTTTAGATATCTATCACAGATATGGAAGGTGTGGTTAGGTTCTTGGGGAAAAAACTAAGTGAGTAGGGAATGGTGGAGGGATCCCAAGAACAAAGAGCTGACACCATCCAAGTTTACATTCAGAGTAGAAGTATCTTGAAGGAGAGATAAGCATCCTTGAATACTGTTCTGATCAGAACATCCATGGAGTCCTATGTTCAGTGAGCTTTGGAAGGATACTGAGACTAGCTCCATTCTAAAAGCTCCCCATTTTTAAAAAAATTCTTACCACCTAGTACAATACCTGGCACGTGGTAAACACTTCAATGATTGTTGATTAATAGAATGAACTTCTGCACAAGTACAAGTCATAGCATAAGACCTCAGGAAATCAATGTTTCTAAAAGTACCTGGCATTTCTAGGCTATGCTCCTGACATTTGGGTTTGCTGGTCAATCAATAAATAGAAGTGACAGAGGGTCTGTCCTCACCAATAACATCTCAAAGGTTCCTTAGAAAAAAGGCTCCTACCATTAGGAATAAGGTCCCGAATTCTCACCGTGCTATGGCCCTTAACCACAATGAAGCCTTCCTTGATGTGACTGACATCCACAGGCCAGGAGCTGTTGTTGGCTCGGAGAATGTCCAGGTCCCATACTTCAGCCTAAGAAAAGGAAAAATGAAGTTGAGACTTCAAAGAAATGGGAAATTTCAAGTCAAGCCAGAAACTAGCCAGAATATCCTGTGGGTTGTAACAGAGAACTTTAAGGCTATCAGCCCGATATGAGCAGTGAGGCAAAAGTATAAGGAATCCAGAGAACAGGAAAAGGAAGAGGGAAGAGAGGGAGAGAAAGGGATGGGGAGAAGGGAGAGATTGACTCTGTACATGAGCATTAACTCTCTAGCTAGTAACAGGGTGAGAGAAGATAGATTATGGTCATTGAGACATGTCCTGAAAATCCCAAATCCAGCAAGAAAAATAAAACAGAATAGAATAAAAGGCCTAATTTTAAATATTTGGGTTCCTGATACCTACTGAGTTGGAAAAAGGCAATTCCTAAGGAAAGCTGCTTTATTTAGTCTTTTGCTAATCCCTTCATGTAGTCTGACCCTCTCCCCACCCTGGCTGGCCTATAGGATCTCCGAAAACCTTGCCCCTTACCCTGTCTTCATGTAGCAGGGCCAGAGTCTGGCTGCCTTCTTCACTGCTTTCTTCATTCTCTTCTGGGATATATGGACACCAGATGATCCTTCGGAAGTGATTCAAAGGTGTACCCTCCGAACGCTTAATGTTCACCACAATTTCCTCTCTGGAATAAAGCTAAGGCTTGGCAGATGCTTGATTCAGAATACAGGTTCCTGGCTTTCCCCTTTCCTAACTCAGAGCACAGGAGGTCTGAGTCCCTGGTTGTTCTCACCACCCTCAACGCTTAGCCCAGTGGGCACAACCAAGAAGGATGAGAGATTCTCAGGGAATTATAGGACATTATGTGAGAACAGCAAGACCTTCAATTTTACCAAGTACCCCCAGTATCTTAGCCACTCTGAGATAAATTCCAAATAGACCCCCACCCATCCAAGGAAGGATACTGGATCTTGTTGTTCTCCATGGCCAGGCGCCACACAAAAAGGCTGCCCGATTCATCTAGGCAGGCCAACTGGGGTGAGTTAAGGTGAGCAAAGGCTAAGTCGGCCACACTTCCTGTGAAGCCCTTTAGCAATGTTCGCTCTGCTGTGCTGACGCTGATCACTCGCACCATGGCTGAGCCATTGCTGGCACCTGAGGACATCAGAGGGCATAACTCCAGGACAAGCCCCTCCAAACTCTCCCAGCACAGCACTCAAAGATGAAAGGCAGCAGTCACAGCCTGATTCTAACCTCATTCTAACTCCCGAATCTTCAGGTCCCCAAGCAAACACCCCAAATGGCCTTGTGAAGAGATCCCTGTGCCATCCCTCTGACCCAACAACAGGGCTCTAGTCTGCCCATTCTACAATGTCCCTCCCACCCATCACTGCAGACAATTCCTCTACTGTGTCCTAAAAGGTCAGAACTGGGATAGGCGGATACAGCTTGGGGTGTTTTCTGCGGTCAAGCACTTTCCTCATACTCAAGATGTTTCTTGGGACAATCAAACAGTCTTACTTCCTAGGCAGGGGAAATCAAGATCTCAGATGGGGTTTTGTGGGGGCCTAGGGCCTAAGCAAAGAGTCCCAAGTATCCTGTCTCACTGCAGCCAGATCCCAGGAGGACCTGGCCATGAGAAGGAAAGTTCTCACTAAGGAAGTCTTTGGTCCCAAGGGGCAACAGCTCACCTCGGATGGCATATGCCAAGAATGAATTGGACACAGCGATCAGGTTGCCATAATAGTATTTTTGTTCCCAGTCATACTTGGCCACTGGCTGGATTTTTACCTGAGATTAAGAGCAAAAAAGGGTCTTAAAGTCCTGAGTAGTAACCATGCAGAGCTCATTCCCAGTTACTCTTACTTCTTTATCTCCACAAAGAGATCAGCCACCTTCCCAGATTCCAATCTTTGCTTTACTCATCTTGTCTGCCTCTCTCTAATCACAAGGGACTTGCAGGTTCCCAACATCTCCAGAGAGATGGGAGGCAGGATGGAGGGGACAGCAGCTAACCAAGTCCTGGGAAGGTCTTAGCCCTTCTAAACCCCCACAGGACCCTTTAATCTTCAGAAGGGAAAGGAGATGCCACAAGCCCAAACCCAGGCATGCATCAGTCTAGGAGATCAGAACTAGAGAAGGGAGAAAGAGACAGGAATAGCACTAGGGGATAACCCAAGAAGTGGGACCCTCAGAGATAATGGGAGAGCTGGTAAGGATGGGAAAAAAACAGACTGAAAGCATTACCACCGCAGTTCTTATGGGAAGCAGCCCAATGGCCTCTGAATCTCTCCCCAACCTCCCTTCTTTGTCCCTTTAGACCCAAATGCTTCCATTGTGTACCTTGTTGCTCCCCCGAGCCTTGCTTAAGATGTTGGAGTCACTGCTAGCTACTATCTCCACCTCCTTTGCTGAAATTCCAATGCATGTTGAGCTGTCATCTCCAGAAAGGCAGCTGGATGGGGAAAGAGAAAGGACAGGCCCCACAGCTCTGTCTCAGGCACCTAAACTCTGCAGTGTATAGGAACATCCATAAAGGGGGCTGAGGGAGATAAGCCCACCCACTTAAGCCACCTTCCAGATTTCTTCAGCTACACCTGGGCTAGCCTTAAGGACTGTCCTTAAGGATCTGTTCCCCATTCCTCAGTGTGCCTTATAGTCATTCATAACCTACATGGAAGGGGGAAGGGGAATCAGAGTTGATAAGTATCATCTAACCCATCGCCCTAATTTTATAGTCAAGGACATGGGGTATGTGGATTTAGGACAGACCAGTAACTATAAACTCAACCCAATGCTCCACACCTTACACTCCTATAGTACTTTAAAGGATTACAAAGTACTTTTTTTCAAGACAATCTAATATTTGTTAGTCAACATGAGTATTATTATCTTTATCTCAGAGAAGAGATAACTGGCTCAAACCAGTGGGAATAATGACAACACTTACCTCCCAGGGCTGTTGTGAGGCTCAAATGAGATACCTTAGGAAATGCTATATAAATGTTAGCTCTTACTATGTTTCCAGCATACCATTAGCCATGGGATGGTGTGGGGTAGAAAAGGGAGTGATGATGTAATTTACATAGTAAGAATCTAATGGACAAAGGCATGCTTAAACACAGCCAGCCCATTGCCTATTTAGCAAGCACTGGCCCAAATATATAGTCCCCTTAAAATGAGTTTTTTCTGAAAGAAAACAAATACCAATAAATGCCACTTTAGTCATTATTATTCTAGCTAAAGATATGATCATGCCATTATGGGTCACACTTTGGAGTGAAAAGGTAACTTCAAATTGGATCTATATTGTACATATATTCTAGTTTATGCTAAATTTTTTAACAATCCTCCTACCTTTGCTGAAATATAATTGTAATTTTAAAACTTATCTTGGTGCTAGATTTGTCTCCTCATTATAGATAATTCTCCAAAAAATCCTTCTAGTTCTAGATACAATATAACTCTGTAATGAGGTTATCATGTATCACTGTATAACATAGCTATCTATATCGGTGTCATGTTTACCTACTGTCAGTATCCCAAGGGAAAGATTGTTTCTTCTTGAAGCTCCATATATCCCACAGTGCCTAACGCAGTGCTCGAGGCTTGGCGTGTATTTAATCAACGTTTTCTGTATTGTACTGTATGAGTGAGGTAAAGCCAAGTCCAAGAGGGAAGGAGCCCAGTCCTGTCCCCTAAGACCATTTCCTCACTGCCCAAGGCACTTACATGACCTGCTTCTCCTCCAGGTTGGCCAATGGTGCCGCTCGGTGACTCGGCTTGGACAGTACAGTTCCATCACCAGAAGAAAGGGGATCTGGCACCAGAAGTCCATTTAGGTCTCCATTGTAGGAGCTGGATGTTCGCTGGCTCTCTGTACCTGAGCCTAATGCCAAGGAAAAGGAAGATCTCGTCTCTTAACTGCTCCTAGGCACTGCCCTCCAAGGAGGTCAGTCTCCTAAGCTTCCCCCCACCTTTCACCTCTGTGCTTTTGTTTTTGCTGCTCCCAAATGGAATGAAGCTCCCTTGCATCTTCTATTTAAATCTTCTCACTCTCTGAGGGCCAGTCATAATGCTGTCTCTTCCACAAAGCCTCCCCTCAGTCCCAGGTGATGTTTCTGTCCTCTAAATCCTATGGCTCTTCTAGTCAACTCCACCACTCACTTTCCTGCCTGGTATTCTAATTTAACTTTTTAAAGTAGCAATCTCCCCCTTAGTATTCTATGTGCTCCTTGAAGTTAGGGATGATGCTTTATATATAGGATTATAAAGGAGGGGCATAGTCTGAGAGATTATCTAATCCAACCTCTTATTTTACAAATGAGGAAAATGAATCTGCTCAATGTTCCCATGGTCACACAGGTTAGGTTGTGAATGACCAAGCTGAGATCTGAATCTACGCAGAACACAATTTTCACAATATGAGCCCTCCCTACAAGATATTCTGGTCTGGCATACACTAGCTACTCGGGAAATATTTATTTCTGCCAATTTAAAGAAGATAAGGCCTCTGCCAAATACACTAGAACAAATGACTACTGTATTGGCTCCCTTGATACATGACCAAGATAGTGAGACTGTTGTTTTACTTCTCTTTAAGTATCATTCTGGGGCTGGGCAGCTATAGGTCCTGAGGTTCTGGTTTTCTCCCTCACTGGCTTACCTGTTGCTGTGCTGTCAAATCACAACTCTCCCTCCTAACATGTAAAATAAAACAACAATAGAACCCTTAGTTCTTCTAGAAACAGCATAAAGAAGGCTACTTAGTGACAGAGAGTTCAGAAGAAATTGGGAATAAATGGAGAGAGGGAACAGGATCAGTTTCTCTGGGGAAGCATACAGGACTCAGGAAAGAACTGACTGCGAAGCTCAGTGGTTGGCAATGGAAATACACATACATGCATGGAAACTCTTGGGTAACTTGCCATAGCTGTTTCCTAGACACAAACCATCTCTAACAGGCTCAGAGCCAGGTCAGAGACTAGGGTGCCCAGGAGGTTTTAAGCACCTGCTCACCTAATTTCAAAAGACAAGAAAAGGAAGTCACCTATTTTCACAAATAGGGAATAATCCTCATTAGAATATAACTTAAACTCCAAAATAAAAGGGAAAAAAAGTCTCAAAAGACAATAAATATAGGAGCCCTGAGGAGGAAAACTCCTTGACAGTAAGGGAGAGATTAAAAGTGGCTATTTCTAATTTCTTCTGTAGCAGAAAAGATTAAAGAGTCAAGTAGGATTTGGTGGGGACATGAGACTGGTTTTTTTGAAAACTTATTTGTAAACTTCTTTAATGTTTACAAATGGGTCTATTATTCTAACAACTGGCTATCTAACTTGCCCAAACATAAAAGTTGGTTCTTTCAACAGAAACTCTAAGTTTATCCAGTCCAGGGAGTACCTAGGATAAACAAAAAGCTGCAGAGATTGCAGGGGTAGCCAAATTGGGCTTTACAAAAATCATTATAGGTACTAGGAATATCCTATGTGTAATCAACCTACAACTAGGAAAAGCACATCAGATAAACTGAATAGGAGCAAGAAGGGTTCTGCCTGATATTCTGTAGATATCTCAAATCAGTAAAACCCTGGACCCCCTAGCAAAAAAAAAGAAAAAGAAAAAGAAAAAAAAGCCTAATTAGCCAAGTGAAGTCAATGCCAGACTTTTCAGCAATGCCTCCAGAGCTCCTCAGGAAGAGTAGAATATCCCCCAGACCCAACCATCTCCAGGGCTCCTGTCTCCCCCAAATAGACATGGAAGAAATGCTCAATAGGGATCTTTGGAGGGTCTTAAGTGTGAAATGAGTATATTAAGTCAGCCCCAGTGCCTAAGATCCTCACCTGAATAACAAGAAGGACTGTTAGGCCAGGAAATGATTTTTCAATGTGCTCCTCTAATCAGCTGTTCTATAGAACAGTTTGCCCTTCATGCTTTGACCACTTCCAGCTCAAAGCCCAAGACTAATCTATAAAGCCTAGCCCGTTCCTTCCTCCTCCATCTGCCTCCGTTGGGCTACATGAAACAAACGAGTGCTGGCTGTGGCTCCCCAGGAAGAGAGACATGCTCATAGGGGATGGGAGAGGGGAGAAGGGAAGAAGAGGAAAAACTCCAGTTCATTTGGCTTCTCTGAACATGCTGTCTTTTCAAAAAGAGAGAAGGGGGGTGGAGATGGAATGCAATAGTAAGTCTTGCTTGCTAAGAACCACTAGGCCTTATGCTGTATAAGCAACTCACACAAAGTGAGCAAAGATTAGTTACCCTGACATAAGAATAAAGCCTAGAGCTGAACCCTCAGAGGCCCAAGGATTATATGGAGATAAGAAAAAAACCCTTAATAGCAGCGAGAAATGAAAAAGCAGTAAAAGCACAAATTCCTCCTGGACCAAAGGCAGCTATGACTCAGGAATTGCAAACTACTCAACTATCCCTCCCTTAGTAAATGTGGGTCCCTTCCCTCCCCAGTGCTTTCACACAGAACGGGTTTATTAATGCTTTCCCATTCCATTCCATTCCCAGAGATGAGAGGATTGGGATCAGCCCTAGTAACAGAGTTTGAATCAGGAAGCACCTTAAGAGATCACCTAATCTAGGGCATTGATTTTTTACAGGTGAGAAACCCAGAAACCCCATTTTACAATTTCTAATAAGAAGACAATCTCATGAGCACATGCTGCTTTAAGGTTTACAAAGAGCTTTTAATGTGTGTGTGTGTATATATATATATATCTACGTGTATATCTGTTTATATGTAAGATTTCATTGAAACCTCGTAACTCTGGGAGGTGAATAGGTTGAGAATGATTGTCCCCATTCTGCAGATGGGAAAACTGAAGGATGACCGGTAGAGACACTAAGCAGTCCCAGGACACTCCTTTCCAGCTCTCCCGGAGGGGGAAGGGGGAGGGGGGAGGGGAAAAAGGGGGGGGGGACCGAGATGCTCCTGGTACGATCTTCTCGCCTTTCTTTGTATCCCCGGCGCTTAGCACCGTGCCCGGCACACAGTGGTGCTTCATCAATGCTTACTGACCCCGGCCCGAGCAAACCCGGGCTGGCATCCCGGCTGTTTCCCTTGGCAGCTGTGTGACCTTGGCCTGGTCACTTCGTCTCGGGAGGCCTCAGTTTCCTCGTCTGTAAAACGAGGGGCTGGGCCACACGGTCTGCAAGGTCCGGCCCGGCCCCAGGTCCCGGCTCCCCCCCTCCCCCCTCCCCGCCGCGTCACTCCGGCCCGGGCAGGGGTCTCGCCCCTCCCCCCTCCCCCTTCTCCGCGCGTGCCCTCTGACCTCCGGGCGGACGGTCCAGTTTCAGGATGTCCCGCAGATGCTGCGTGGCGTCTTCGATATCGATGCTGGTGCAGGACGAGGCCATGGGGCCGGGCGACGGGGCCTCGGCTCCGCGAGGGCGTCACCGTCACCGTTCTCTTCCCTCACGTCCTCCCCGCCGGGCCGGGCCAGACCGGACCGCCGCGCCGCCGCCACTCCGCCTCCGCCTCCGCCTCCCCCCTCCTCCCTCCTCCGCAGCTGTGGCGGGTGCCAAGACTCCTCCGTCTGCTCGCTCCCTCGCTCGGCGTTCCCTCCGCCCCGCCAACCCCACCAACCGCCTCCACTTCCGGTCCGCCGCACGCCGAGTTCCCCCCACCGCCCTCGGAGCACGCGCCGCGCCACGAAGGTTCCGGGCTGCGCAGGTTCCGGCTCGGAGGCTGCGCCGACTCGCGCTGCCCGCCCGGATTCCTGGAGCGCGCGCCGCCGCCGCTGCTCTGGGGAAGCCGAAGAGGGCGCTAGCTTCACCCTGATGGCGGATGGAACAATTTCAACCCTCCTGTTTCAGAAGAGACGTAGCCGCCCCCGTCAAGTTAACCCGACAGCCCGTAGCATCACTGAGCTGGACGGGTCTTGTGGAAGGCCCGAGGTCACCCAGCTGGTCCAGAGCAGTCAGCCCCGCCCTCGAGTTAGAATCCTCCCGCTACGCGTCTCGGGGGCTGGGGCCGCCACTTCTCTGGACCCGCTTCCTCTTCTGTAGGACTAGGCGGTCTCTACACCCTAGGAGGTCCTCCATGGCTCGGGGCCAAGTGGCTGGGACAGGAAGTGATCCCCGGCTCTGCGGGACAAACTCGGAGTGGACTCTAGAAGAGTCCATCCAGCAAGAGGAAAATCAAACCGCCCGAGGCTCCCATGCCCGACGGAGCGCTGGGCGGGGAATCCAACCCTGTCCATCAATAGCACGGGTCCTCATGTACCCGCAAGCAGCGGGCGCTCGGTAAATGCTCACTCCCTTCCGTTTACACATTCTAAGGTTACAAGGGACCTTCTTCAACTCTTTATTTCGTATTCTTTCCACTATGCTCTGTCGTCAAAGGCTATCAGAGACGTTACCCAAAGATCTAAGCCCCAAACCTGAAAGAGGACAATCGTAGGGATTAGTTCGGGGTGCCGAGAGCAGTCCGGTACCAGATAAACCTCTCACGTGTCCAAGAAGTTTCCCGTCACCCCGTTTGGCACAAGTATTTGGGGAGCCCCGGGGGGTCCATGATAAATTCTGCAGTCAGGACCCTCCGGGGAAGGGAAAGTGCAAACTTTTATCCACGAGGCAACACTCTCTGCTGTGAAATTAAATTTGCAAAGGTGACACACATAACTGCGGAAGCCAGATCCTTTTGCCTTACAACTCCAGTGTCTTTCTGTTATAACATGCGGTCCATCATTTTGTCAGCAGGGAGGTTTATGTCAATTGCCCCTCCCCATATGAATACTAATAAGGCTGTCTTTTCAAACTACTATAAAGGACAGAAAGGCGGATCAGATTCATTGGCCGCCTGGGCTTCTTATAATCAGGGAAATGACTAGGTTTTCATGGCATTCCATACAAATGGAAGAACTAAGACTCAACCCCAGATAGCTCTTGACTTTCTACTACAACCAGAAAAATAATGTAAGAGCTAGAAAGGACCTCAGAGGATCTACTCCAAAACCTTCATTTTATAGGGGAAGGCTGAGGCTTTAAGGGGGCAGTGACTTGCTCCTGGCCATGTGGTTAGTTGCCATAAGGAGTGAAATTCAAGTCTTTGGATTCCAAATTCAACCACTAAGACCTATTGCTAAGGCCAGATGCCTATTGGGGGATTTCACCTAATCACGCAAGCCTCAATGCCTGAAAAAGGGAAATCACTGGAGTTAGATTGGGGTGCAGAGAAGAGCCCAATGCCAGCTTCTACTAGAAGTCTTTCTCATGTGCCCAAGAAACTTTGCATTGTCCATTATGGCACAAGTATTTAGAAAGAAAAATCCTGAATCCAGAATAAATCAGGGGTCCAGGAGACTACAGGGCCTTGTTTTTTGTTTTTGTTTGGGGGGGAAAGGTTTGAACTCCAGAGAAAAAGTACTTTAGGTCTTTAGAGAATTGGTATATTCTTTCCTCCCTAAAAAGTGGGGTGATCAATGTTGAGTGTACAGAAAGAACAAATCACTTTGAGCAAACTAAGGGGATCCAGAAAATCAAAAACAAAAATAAAGAACCACAAGGCTCTGAATTCCTACATTTCGACCTACAAGTTAGAGTACATAGTTGACAAAGATGGCCACCAAGCAGGGGACTCCTATCTCCAAAGATGGGCCTGCTTGGAGTGGTATTTCCTAAGGAAAAGAAGGAAGGCTTCTAGGTAGCCCAGGTTTTGGTGTTTCCTGCATAACTATTCTCCCATGCTCAGATACTCCTCTACCTTACCAAGTAAGACACAGTTTTGTTGTTTAAAAAAAAACAAACAAACACAACCAACTCTTTATTGATTACACATTTCAGGCACAGGTACACATCATTGCGGCTGTCATAGAGTTGATATAGTGATTCTATCAGGTCAATTCAAATAAGCAGACACCTGATTGATCCTTTCTCTCTGTCAAATAGTATTTACAGCCCCGTTTTTCAGAGGCCTCTGCATTGAAATATACAGCATGTCTGTTCAAATAAGCAACATGCAAGAGCCCACATCTCAAAAAATTTGTTGTCCCAGAAAAGATGACAGTCTTCAACCAAATACAGACAGGAAACCATGTTATAGAAATGTACAACTTAGTTTTACATTACAGGACTAAAAACAACTCTGAAAGCGTTTCATGGCAAAAGTGAGTGGTGTATTCCAGGAAAGGTTACCCTCATCTCCCCCGAGCTGGGGGTAGATCTCAATGTGAAGAAGACTTTGCAAGTCAGTTGGTATCACTGGGCAAAGGACCGGCTCAATGCTGGTTTCCACCAATTGCTGCTCCTGCTAATACACTGGGAACTAACATTAAGTTGGGCCTGAAAGGCCCTTTGAGAGGCAGCATGGTGTTGTGGGAAGATCTCTGGCTTGGGAGCTCTAGGTTAGGCTCTGCCACTGGCTATCTATCTAACTATGTAGGCTGATCTTAACTAAGCAAGCGATTTCATCTCTCTGAAAAATGAAGGAAACCAACAAGATGACTGAAGTGTCCCTCCTGTTTTAACACTGTAATAAAATGGGAGACTAAGACCTGGGATGAAAAAAGGAATTGAGACTGATTCTGGTCCTAAAAAATGTCCTGGCCTCCCTTCCATTCTCCTAGTTTAGCAAGGGATTTATCATTTAAACAATTTAACAGTCTGGGGGCACTTGCTACATGAACTAGTATATAAAGAACAGAAGCACAAAGGACCTTAATTTGTATCTCTCTTCCCAAACAGGCTTTAAGGATAATGGATGAGTCCAGGTTATGGAATGGTTGCAATGGGGATGGAGGAAAATGAACAGAAATCAATTGAGTAGAGAGGGTCTGTGTGTGTACGAATTTCAAAGTATAAAATTGTTTTCTACTACTTCCTTCCAAAGTTAGATGCCAACAAAGTAATTAAGCTTGTGCTGCCACCAGAAGGGTATTTTAGGGATAGTCATACATCACTGGATAATAAGCTGAATGATGTGCTGGGTATCAGTGGAAAGGAGGAAAGGAAGGAGACAAGAGAGGAAATTTAGCCCTCAGGCTTGCCCCTGAGAGATTTACTCTCCTAAATCAATACTGTGCTGGCCTTCCCACTTTGCAGTCTTGATGCTGCAAGTATCCTGGTACACACTGAAAGAGCTACTAGCTGGCAAGGGCACATGATCATATGTAGCTTAGAAAAAAAGAAAACCAAATCTCAACATGGCCTTTCTTCTTTCACACAGTTCCAAGTCAGAATGGAAAGGGAAAGCAGTTCAGTCCTACCCAGGAGGAAACCTCCACAGGCCACAGCTGGATCACCTCTGCAGAAGCAGCTATTCTGCCTCCCCCTTTCTGGGAGAAGCAGCTCCTCTAACAGCAATCCTCATTTCTCTTTTTTCTTCCCTTTTGCCTTTCAGGTGAATGCTGCTTCTATGGGCACATTCTAGAGGGAGAATTCAGTTGCTTTAAGAACCTACTTCTATACAGAAGAAGAGCAGTTCTAGAGGAAGTATCCCCATTCTGTCCCTTGTGTGCCAGAAGAGGAGGTATTTTCCCCTGATTCTCTTACAGGCTCAATGAGAGCTGCTGATCAGTTAAAGTCAAAGAAAAAGCCAGAGTCCTTCCGGTAAAGTGCTGACAGGACCCACTGGGAAGCAAGGTCACAGATCAGCCCTCTTGACACCAAGATCTTTGACCTTGGGAAGACAATATGCAAAGACAGAAGCCCGGCATTAAACATGGTGGAAACAGTGGGGAGATACTGGAAAGGGGATGTTTGTAGGGATAGTGGAGTATTCCTGAAGGTATTTGCCCAGATCAGGAACCCATGCTTCCTCTGCCATCCTGACATCCCCTGCCCCCAAAGAAGGGTGTCCACTCTATTAGGAGTTATGGGCATTGGGAACAGATGTTTCTGGCCTCCCCTCAGACCTTCTTAGGCTCTGATGTTTCAGGAAGAGGCAAAACAGAGGAAAAATGAGGGAAGCTACAGAGATCTTCATTTTTTAAACACTGTTCAGGGGAAAATTAAATAAGAAAAGCAAAATTAGAACATGACCTGTTGGGTTGTTTAGGCCCTAAACAGTCAGCTAGTTAAACTAATTAAAACAATATAAACTGTTAAGAAAATTTTCATGGTTTTATTGTATAATGAGGCATTGGAACATCTGAACAAATCAAGATCTGGGCTGCACACGCAGCTGCTGCTTTCTCCTTCGTTTCTTTGGGTTACTAGAGCAACTTGTCAGTACATTAAAAAAAAAAAGACAACCTTTTGCATTACTTAGTCTTTCTAAGGCATGCGCTGGTACAACACAAACTTCTCCTGTCAGATGCAGCTAGTCTAATGTCCAAACATCATGCACAACACACTCAAATAGTGATGCCTCTGCCACCACCGCGGTGTCCGCCCACCGCGGCCTTGCAGGCTTGTGTATGATATTTGGAGTGTTCGGAGGGGGCTGGGGAGAGGAAGTGTGAATAATATCAGGAAGAGGAGAGAGAAGGAAACAGCGTGGGTGCCTTGGGAAGAGGAGGCTCAGCCAAAGTTGTGCAGTGCTAGCCTGAACATGTCGTTGGTACACACCCAAGCATCATTGATGTTCTTTAATAGAAATATCTGGTGGAATCCCATGATGGGGTCTTCATCAGCCTGTGAGGAAAGAGGAAAGACACCTGTGAACCATGCAGCAAGTGATACAGAAATCAGAACTGGCCCCTTCGGGTTTTTTAAAACAAACACCACAATCATGCCATGTTCCCTTCAGGCAACAGAAAGGTCAGTCAGTGGATCTGGAGTCCAAAGATGGGCAATGCTCCTTAATAGAACCTATGTACCCGTGACCAAAACACTTCTCCTCCTCTCAGTTTTCAAAGCTATAAAACAGGTCCAAAACCAGATGGTTTCTCAGGTCCCCTTCTGGCTCTAAAACCTGGGATCCCATTAAATAAGAAATTCAAGACTATGCTAATGGGCACATCCCACAGTTCCAGTGCCCTGAATCTCTAGGACACTCCTCTGAGAATTTCATCATCTAACACTTGGCCTTCTGTTTCCTTGAGAGCACATGAGCCACAACCAATAATAGTTCAGCCACCCTTGGAGGCATGGTTGTCTGTGAAAATTGGAGAGAAAGCTCTTTTGAAAGGAGAGCTTTTCATTTAGACTTAGTCCAAGTGCTTGGCTCCAGCTAGAATCACTTAGGAAAAAACATCCAAAGGCTGTAAATCCCTGCAGGATCATGGGAGGGAGAGCCAGAAATTTACCAACCACTGGTCTTGAACCCAAGGTAGCCTAGTCCCTAGAGCAGCATGGACTATCCTTGGATACAGGGAACCACATCCCATGAAAAGGCAACACAGCAGCATCAGATCAGAAACCAAGAGGCCAGAAGCAACATGCACCCACTGGGCAGCTTGGGATGTTCCCTTCAACTGTGACTGGGGAAACAGGAACCCATCCAATAGGCAGGCCTCTGGGGAGAAGGGCAGGGACAGGGTAAGAGGAGAAGAGCCAGGAAACAGGTCCTTCCCAGCCCTGTGCCAGCTCAGGCTAAAGGAAAAGATTTGGATTTTCCAAAAACATAAAGTATGCCCTTTGTAAGAGGTTCCTGGCCCTCATAATCCTTTCAGATATCCTAAATAACACATGCTTCATATGTATTCCAAGCAATTTTAATAAAGCTCAGACGCTGCCTTCAAACATGTCTGAAGTGAAGCAGTACGTTGTAGGCACATTCTCTACCCCAACTCTCAGACATAAGTTTGGCCTTGATGCCCCGTGCACAGAAATCCTAGAGCTCAGCCAGGTGGCTCAGAGCAGGTACCAACAGGGAGGAATGAGAAGGAACAGTTATTCCCTTCTTTGTTTGTTTGGCCTAGATAGAAGGGGATAAAAGGGGATGGAAGTAGCTCTCTGAGCTCAGAAAACCATATAATATCAGTAAAAGGCATGAAGGTAGACAGAGGTTCACCATACTCAGTAAGTAATCTGTAAGATCAGAATGTGATTTGAGCACCACAAAATAAAAAATCACTCATAGACGCTGCTCAGGAAGATTTGGGGGGGGGGGGGAACTAAGGGAAGGGAACTGATGGATAAAAGCCAATCAAAACAGAGTGGGGGGGAAAGAACTGGAAAAAGCCAGGCAAGAACCAAAGAACAAGCCATGTAAAAGGGGTCGGATAGCTAGCAATGTTTATGGCAATACATAAGAATATATTCCTGGCATAAAATGCTAAGACCATCAACATGATCCCCTAATTGGGTGGAAGGAAAAGGGAGAGAAGCAAGGTTTTATCTGTTTCTTTTTCACATGCTACCTGCCCAAACTGAGGTGCCCCCAGAGAAGCTAGATAGGTAATAATCTCACATGGAGGCATCACTTTTAAAGTTTATAAGCCCTTTCCTCACATTAGTCCTATGAAGTCGAGAATGTAATTTTCATCAGTCCTACTTTCCAGATGAGAAAATAGACAAAAAGAGGTTAAATAACTTGCCCAAAGTCATAGACATATGAAGAGACACAAACTGGAGCCCGGCCTCCTGCCATCAGACCCAAGGCTCCAGAAGCAATGCTGGTGCAATGCCAGTGATGTCTCAGCTGGAGGTGCAACCCATTTCCCAAGCTGTGCTGATGCTTCTACACAAGGGAACTCTCCCAGTTCCTCTGAGAAGAAATCATCCAATCCTGGCTCTGATGTCCCTGGAGGTTTAAGTCAACCTTAAGACCAATTCCTTAACAGGAACCTGAAGTTGGCAAGCATCCCCAGGTGGAATTCCACTTGTACTTTTGGACATTCCTTCTCTTTCAAGATGGCCCTGACTGTTCATTTTGCCCTGATTCCACCTAAATAACTATTCTGAGGTGGTAGAAAGCAAACACAATAGAACTTATGAAAAAGTTCCAGAGATTTTAGTGGAATGCAAACTTAATGAATCAATGGTGTTATATGGCAGCCAAAATGCCCCCATCTAATCTGTTTAACTGGTCTGAGAAACCCAATATCCAGAGTGAGGGAGTTAAGAATCAGTCCCGCTGTCCTGTGCCCTGATCAGAGCATAGTCTGGACACCACATTTTCACAAGGACAGTGAGAAGCTGGAGTTAATCTAAAGGGGACCAGGCTGAAGAATCAATTAGAGACAGTGTCTTCTATAGATTAGTTGCAGGAATTGGGGGTGTTTAGCATAGAGAAAAGAAGGCTTGGTAGAAGGGGGAAGAATGAGCACCATCTTCGAGTATCTGAGGGATTGTTTTCATGTGGAAAAGATGTAAGAATTGCTCTCCTTGGTCATGGGGGCAGTTGGAGCCAAAGGCAGAAACTGAAGAGGCCTATGCGAGTTCTAAATATAAAGGAAAACTTCCTCCCCATTAGAGCTCTCCAAAATGAAAATGGGCTGCCCCCTAACTGGAGAATGGATGACCATTTGGAGAGGAGATTGTAAAGGGGATGAAATATGAGCTATACTAAAGATTAGGGACTCCAAGGTCCCTTCCAACTCTATGCACCTGTATTCTGATCATCACCCCTCAAACCTAAAACCCCAATGCTCAGTGGGGATGTGAGCCTGCTCTACTCAGCCAAGACACCCAGGGCAATTGTGAAGACAGAGATGTAGAGGGGAGACATGCCCCATAGCAAGCTTTAGAGAAAGTCTGACAAGATCCCCCAAAATGGCAGCTGTTCATTCTATGTACCTCTGAAGCAGGAAACAATGGAGGGCAGGAGACAGAATAACCCTTATGCCTGTTATCCACAGGCAGCGGCAAGATGTAGTAGAAAGAGCGCTGGACTGGAGTCAGGAGAGACCTGGATTCGAATCCTGCCTCCGACACTTACTTGCGATGTGACTATGGGCAAGTCACTTAACCTCTCTGAGCCTCAGTTTCTTCATCTGTAAAATGGGGATAACAACACCTGTAGTACCTACCTCACAGGGTTGTGGTGAAGATCAAATGAGATAGTGGACATAAAGGCCCTAATGGGCTGTACGGCAGCTCGTCAGGCAAGGTTGGAATCCCCCCACCCTGTTAGCCCCTAACTGAACACAAAGGATCCCACCTGCTATGGAGGTAGGCTGCTCACCTTTAGCTGCCCCACCACCATGCTGAGTATACAGCTGTCAGGGGTGGGCTGGTGGTCCTGAGCTGTGATGCTGTGCTGTATTTTCTGAAATGGAAGGCTCTGAAAGAGAAGGAGAGGCAAATGTGAGCCATCCAGGAGCTCAGTCATCTTGGACCCCCAAACCACCAAACAAACAGAGGCAGGGCGCATACTTACAGACAATTTCTCCACGATGGCTGCTTTGCCTTGGAATTGCTGCCCTTCCCATGTAAGGCAAGATGCATCAATCTGGGGGGAAACATTCAGAATCTATTATCAGGACCTGACTAGATGACGGTCAAGGCCTTAGGCCAGGGGACTGAGGAAGCACAAGCTCCTCACCACAACCTTTTTAAGAATTAATCTAATTTTTCCTCTCTAGTGGAATCAGAAAGGAAAATGAGCCATGCACTGGCGCCTTCCTCACTCTTGAGAAACAAAGAGACTGACTCAAAGCAAAGCCCCCACAGATGGCCCAAGGCCCCTTTGCACTCACCAGCAGCATTCCTGCTGGAGCCTCCCCACCAGACATCCAGACTCTCTTACCCAACAAGTGTTGCGAATACCTTCTGGTCTATAGTGGTAGTCTTTTTCACTTTCCATTTCTCTTTTTTCATTTCTTTCTTTCTTTCTTTTTATGATGCAATCAGGGCTAAGTGACTTGCCCAAGATCACACAGCTAGGAAGTATTAAGTGTCTTGAAGCCGGATTTGAAATTCAGGTTCCTCTGACTCCAGGTCTTGTGTTCTAATCTACTAAGTCATTTAGCTGCGTGTGTGTATGCGTATGCGTGTGTATGCGTATGCGTGTGTATACATACACATGCACACGCAAGGCAATCAGGGTTAGGTGGCTTGCTGAGGGTCACACAACTAGGAAGAATTCTCTTTTTTTCCATTTCACACTTCTTACTAAACCTCTCTCTGAGGCAGTATTCAAACCACTGGGAGAGAGAACTATTTGGAGTTCTCTCTTTCTTAAAGCTTTTCTAACTTCACTTAGATAACCTGGTTTGGGGAGCCCTCCAATATTGAATAAGCAGAGATTCTGCACAATTATAAGAGTAATGGGAGACAAAATGGAAAACAGAAATGTCAACTTAATTACACAGTCTACAAATATTTGGGAGCTTTGCCAATTTAGTTGTGACATATTCAATAGATTTTTTTTTTTTTTTTTTAAGTCATAGAATCACAGATTTGGAACTAGACAGAACCCAAAAGATCTCGTGCTTCACTTTCTCATTCTATAGATGAACAGGTTAAGTGCTTGGGAGTGCATGTCAGGCTTTTTTCATTGTAAAAACTGTTTTGCCAATCTCTTCCCTCCACCCTGCCCATGTAAAAGGGAATTGCTCTGTTAATGGAACTGTTGGGTTGAGGCAGCATTGACAGTAAGTTTGAATCTCATCTGTACTACAGTTAGTTTCCAAGTGCTTTCCCTCAAGATCTACAAAAGCAACAGTTCCTAATTTATAACTCTCAATAGTTTACAAAGCACCTTCTCCCCACTGACTCTAGAAAAGCAGTAAAGTCCAGTAAAGTCAGAAGTTGAGAACCTGAACAACATTTCTCCATAGAAACAATGTTATCAGTGGCAATTGGGTTCTCAGACTACCCACAAAAAAGTTCATCTAACTCAGCATGTCCCTGAAGCATACTACTACTAGCATTTCATTTAACCACAAGTTATAACATTGTTTCCTTGAGAAAATGTATGAAGTTCTTCCTAGCAGAATGTGTAAGCGAGTTTATAAGAGACACTGGTAGATGTAAACCACAGACACAGAGAATACTCCCACCTCAGAAGCATCTGGGAAACTGGTAAAGAGGAAGAATCCTCGATTTAAATGAGTTGTTCCCTTTTTTCAGCTATATAAGAAAAGGAATATTTTGGAAGGAATCCTCCTTTCCATTTCAATAATAATATGCAATAATAACCTCTCTAGATAATTTATTCTACAGGTGTTCTAAACTAAAATCACTTAAACTACCGGTCACAACCTTATCTGGTTTCATGTAACTGATTGTGGGAGTCGTGAAATTATGATTTATTATCAATAAATGAGTACATACTATTTGGTATAAAGGTATATCTATGGGTATGGTATAGGTATGGGTATGCCTGTGTGTGTGTGTGTGTGTGTGTGTGTGTGTGTGTGTGTGTGTGTGTGTGTGTGTGTGTGTGTGTGTGTGTGTGTGTGTATAGGTATACCCAGTCACATAAAAAGTTCTGAGACAAAAAGGGGTCGTGAGTAAATAAAGTTTAAGCAGCCCTTTCTAAACTATCTAATAAAGTGCAGATGAGGTCTGGGAACAGGTCTTTCTATTATGATCATTTCTCCATTGAGTACAGAAGTAACACCAGTTTCAAAATATGAGAGGCCTTTCAAAAGGGGAGGAGGGAAATTAGGAGGCTAGAAAATAGTATGACAATATCAAACCAAAACAATTATGAGCCACAGAATCACAGATTTGGAAGGGATATTAATTCAATCTTTTCTTTTTGCACAGATGGAGAAAAAGAGTCTCAAGGTCATGGAACCTTCCTGAATAAACAGCAATACAAGATCAGAAGCCATATCTTCTTACACTCCAGCCTCTGATAAAACTGATACAATTCTACCTACTTCACTGAAAAGTCTGGAACTTGGTGCCAAACATCTGGTAGGGGACCAATGGCTAATGTCAGCCATCCCCACCTGCAGGAAATGAATTCTGTCCCAACCCCAATTATCCCACTCCCCAAGCACTTACATATATTGCTCCTAATTGGGTTCTGTCATTATCAAATAACTGGTAGTAATGTTGCACAAAGCTGGATCCAATCTGCTCCCAAATCGGCTTGTCTCCCATTCTGGATCCTCACCTAGCAGCAGAAACTGAAAAAGCAGCAAGAGAGAGAGAGAGAACATTGGTATGAATTACTAGACACAAGAGTTTGAAAAGCTCATTACATCTCTTTGGGCTCCTCTGCCCTTTCCCATAGTCCTTTGTTCGGACAGCACTGGATACAGAGTAGCCTCTGATCAAAAACCCTGTTCTAGGTCCATCATCAGGATGTCATAGGATGGTCCCTTTAGAAGATTTTGCTAATCTTACACATGGTTTTTTATATGACTGTGAATAAACAGTCATGCAGTATTTGTTTAAGGATACTATTTTGGACTTGGGGAAAGACTATAATCAGAAACCATCTCCTGCCTTTGATGATATTACAATTTAAGGGAGCCCATTTGCTAGTACGAGAACTCTAGGCGAAGGTTTCCTAGGATATCCTCATCAGGAATATGAGGCAAATAGCTTCTAATATTTTAGTCACAAGATTAATTCATACAGCCACCAGAGCCTTTTCTGTATGCCCCCTGAGACTAATGAACTGCAGTCAAAGTCAGCCCACCAAAGGGCTGTGGTTAAAAGCAAACCTATTCACCAAGCTAGCAGAGGCTCTATGGACTTGTCCTTTCCTGCTTCAAGAAAGTCTATGATAGGCCTGTGTCAGCCTGCTCCGTAGACTGTCATTCTGAAGCAAGTTTCCCTGTCAAATAGGCTACAGACCATTCCTTGTAGTTCTGGCTTGAGTAACTTTCTCATCCTGTCATGCCTTATAAGGATAAGATGGGTGGCAGTAGAACTTCAAACCTAATAGGCAAGAGACATGCAGCAAATACAACTGGTAAATCACAAGTGTAAACAGCTGGGGAGTAGTTAAAAGACAAATGGTGGGTGGGTGCTCAATGTTCTCCATCTTCCCAAGGAGCAGGCAGAATACCTCCCTAAATGAGGATAAAGATGGAGAGAGTTTTCCATGAACACCTATGTTTGGCTGAGAGTGGGGAAGAAGGAAAAGATCTGGATTTCTCCCTATTCCACATTTATTTGTACATAAGTATGATTCCTGGGAGAGAGATCTCCCTTTATATAGCTGAAGGATGGAGTCTCTGAACTTGGAACTGACCTGGGGAGGGACAAAGGGTGAATTTCCTTGTTGTCTGCCTGCCTTCCAAAACTTCAGGCAGGTTCTTTTCAGGCCCAGCAAGAGATAAGGGTCTAGACTATGGTGAGTATTTAGCTTAGCCTTGGTCATCCCTGGGTCCCATACCCTAGACCCAGCAACCACTTGATGTGAACTTCCAAGTTGATAGAGGGAAAATGGTCCTTCCAATTTTTGGATAAAGAAAGCAGAACACTTTGCAGCTCACAGAATGCAAGGTTTGCAATTTCTCAATGAGCCAGCAACTTCTAAAAGCTACCAGCAGCAAGGTTGGGAATCCCCAAAGACCACCTACTCTAGGGTTCTCTTCTGTGGAAGTGCTGGTTAACAGAGGACAAGTTTCCTACATGTGCTGAAAGGAGCAGCACAAGCAAACCTGATTCCTTAATACTGTAAGGTTGCTTGCTCCAGAGGCCACAAGAGGGAGCTGGCTGCATTAGACAGGAAGACACTTAATGCAGACAAACAGGAGACTTAGGATCCTAATATTTAAATAGAGAAGGGACTCCAAGAGATCATCTGGTTCAATCTTCTCCTTTTTGCAGTTGTGGAAACTAAGGCACAGAGACCTGTCTGCAGTCACACTGGAAATAAAGAATCCAAATTTCAACCCAGATCCTGCCATTCCAGATGACTTTTCCACTGAACCAAGTTCTCAAATCTCCCCCTCCCCCTCCCAAGAGGCTAAGGGCTAGCTAAGAGGACAGTTTTATTTTTAGCCAACATAAAAATATTTCACCATGCTGGCTGTTCTAAAAATAAAGCCAACAGGCTTACATGACTAATAAATCCATGTCTAGGAAGTCTAAAACTAGCTGCCATGAATGAGAACTGAAGCAGGACTGGGTAAGCTTTGTTTTAGTGAGCACAAGGTGAACTTTGGCTCACCCATTGCTTAAAATTTATTCAGTTGAATCCTGTAATTTGCTGAATATGTCAAGCCCTATCTCTCTGATCTGACCTGCTTTCAAAAACCTGGAGTGACAGCAGAGTGGCAGGCCACCAATGGGCAGTTACAATGGGATCCCAAGCCACTGGGAAAACACTACCCACTGAAGCACCTTCTATTCAAAGTGGCCAGTGGCAGCCCAAGCCTCCCAAGACAGAAAGGAAGAGACATGGGGTCTTTCAGCCCCAAAGTGACCAACTGCTTTCAAACATCTCTAACTCACTCTCAATCTCTCCCCTCTTCCTCCCTTGCCAATTTTGTCAACTGAGGGAGGGATCACTTTTTTAAATTCAAAGGAATTAAGAATTGGGAGGGACTGGTTACACCCCCTCATTTGAAGAAACCATTCTCTAGAGGTTCCACAAGCATTAAGAAGCCTAGTCATGCATGTATACATATATTGTATTTAATTTATACTCTAACATATTTAACATGTATTGGTCAACCTGCCATCTGCAGGGGAGGGGGGAAGGAGGGGAAAAATTAGAACAAAAGGTTTGGTAATTGTCAATGTTGTAAAATTACCCATGCATATATCTGGTAAATAAAAACTATTAAAATTTTAAAAAAAGAAGAAGCAGCAGCAGCAGCCCTGGCATGGGTTCCATGCCAGGCATCCTGACCTGGATTCTGAGCTTTCTACACATATGCTGCACTGCTGCTCCTCAGTCCCTCCTATTCAAGACTGGACAAGCACTAAATGAAGAAGCCCCTCTTCTGAGGCTCCTTTCAAGTCTGCCTCTCCTTCCTATGCCAAGTGCCATAAATAAGCTTATCCCCTTTCCTTCCACAGGCCGATCCCTAGGTATCAAACCTGAAGCTGCAAAATTCCTGATTGCCACTGAATCAGACTAATCTCAAATTGGAAAGTGTTTAACAAAATAGAAAATGTAATACAACAGTGATCATGTTAATTTGTGAGTTTCTAAGCCAATAGGAGCATTTCTATTGGAATTTGATGCCATTGGTCTAATATGACTTCTGAAGTATGTCAAAAACCTCACCTTTATCTCCTAATTTTGCTCAAATTCATTCCTTTTGAGAACTCTGAATTGAGGGAAGTCCCCAAAAGACTGACACTGTTGTACCCAAGGGCATAGCCCCCATCTCTCTAATTATGGCTCCCCTAATATTCATGAAATGAAAAACACAAGCATATGACTTTCTGAAGAGTATCTAAGATATTTGATCACGGGGTAGCTACGTGGCGCAGTAGACAGAGCACCAGCCTTGAATTCAGGAGGACCCAAGTTCAAATCTGGTCTCAGACACTTAACACCTCCTAGCTGTGTGACCCTGGGCAAGTCACTTAACCCCAGCCTCAGGGGAAAAAAAAAAAAGATATTTGATCACTGTACAGCATCCCAAAGAGAAGGATGATTTTTAAAAGTGTAATTACTTGGGAAGAGGATGGAGGAAAACAATCCTTGACTATTTAAAAGAACTTAGCCTTAGACTGTAGTGTTATGTGAAGAACTCAGAGATAACAGTCCAGATTTGAACCAGAGTTCGGCCAAGGCAATATGCTGGAGTGAGATGGGCAGCACCATTCGCAGGACACCCAAAGGGGCCTCTTTAAATTTCACTTGAATTAGTTCCAAGGAAACATTCATGTTTACATGATTCCAGGGAAAGGAGGACAGAATCATAAATTGAATTGTAAAAATGGAGAAAAGTCTATGAACCTAATAGATAACAAAGTCCAGGAACAAATTTATCAACTATTATGCCAAGCAATGGAAAAGAATCAGAGACAAATGGCCTAGTATATAAAAAGGGGGATGGCGTCCAATTAAAGCAACCTTTGTAAAGCAGAGAAAAAATGATTTTAAAAAAATCTTAATACTTCTATAGGTTTTTTAAAAATATGAGACAACAAATAATATTAATATGACATGGAGATGATTGCTTCAAACTTTTCTAAAAAGACCATATAATTCTCTATATGAAGAGAATAAACTTGCCATAAATAATTTGAGGGCCTGATCTTTCCTATAATTCAGTCTAAATTTCCTATAATAGTCCAAAACTTATTTGGACTAAAAGATCTTCCAACACATCACAGAATTTAGCTTCTGCTAGCAAAACCTGAATTTGGGTCTTTGGGGATAAAGGTACTTTTAAACAATCATGTAAGGGAGAGGAGAGATAATGGGCCTAATCAATCTAGACTTCTGCTTAAGTCTATGTAGAGTCAAGACTTTGTCACTTCTTAAAAATGCAATTTTTCCAGAAAATAAATGAATTAGACAAGAATGAAGATCAACTTCCAAATAAAAAGAAAGGCTAGAAGAGTTCCATCTGATGACCATCAGAGGTGCTCACAAAGGAGTCGGTCTCCTCAGAGGACAGGCAGAGGTCAACTTTCACACCAACTGTCAGCTCCATGGTAACCTCTGATTGAAGAGAGGAAACTTCTCCCATTAATATGCTTAATCTGTAAAAAATCCTAGGAACAACTAAAGAATAAAGAGTGAGATCTCAAATCTAAGCCATTAGCCAAAGAACTATATCTTATAAACTTTAAAAAAAATGATCTCATTGTTTCTTTAAATTTTCAAAGTCACAAAATCTAGTCAAATTATGCAGCAAAAACCCCATCTAGTTCTTGATCTGACTGTCAGTGAGAGAGGAAGAAACAAGACACTTAATTCAATCCAAATGATGGGCAGTGTAATGTCCGGGCTAGCTTTCTTGAGGTCCTCCGGACAGGCCTTGGTCTCAGCAGAACAGTCACCATGAGGATAGTCAGGAGTAGAGTCTAAAGTCTTTGTCTCCTTCAGTCTGTTCACTCAGACTGACTGACTCCCTAGGTCTCTCAGCCCTTAAACACCCCATTATAATTATATCATTACAGCATATTGAGTATATGCCAACTAGAGTGATTATATCATTACATCATACTAGATACGTGTGAACTAGAGAACCATTATCTCATCAGTTCCACTGAGTTAACACCTTTGTTGTAAGTATCCTTGTTTCCAAGTGTAATTCTCCAGAGTTTCAGCCTTCTGCAGGGCAGGATTTACAAAAAGCACAGAACTTATAAAGATTAGAGGCCAAGTCTAGCAGTGTGGCTAAAAACACAGAAATAAAACTCAGAATTAGGAGATGGGTCTTGCCAACCCAAAAACCCAAACTCTTTTTCCTGCAAAAGCTAGGTCATTGAAGATATTTGGAATCAACCATGACTCTTTATTTAAGAAAAGCCCACTCAAAAAGAAAGGGAAAACTCTATGTTTACTGACTTACTGACCTTTAAGTCAAAGAACAAAAATCTGCCTATCTGGACCAAATCTAACTTCATTTTACAGATAGAGAAACTGAAGTTTGAAAGAGGTTTTTATCCTGTAAGAGTCCCAGGAAACCCAAAAGGGGTCTTCCTGATCTTTCAGGCTGCCCAAATGGGCGGGTGCTCAACTGGCCTCCTAACTACAAGATAGCTTGTATTTGCCCACCTCCAGAAATACCAACAAACAAATTGAGAAAGATATAAAAACTGATATAAACCTCATGGTGAGGACCATGATAGAATCTAGACTATCGATCCTCCAAACAAATTTTCTAAAAAAGCATGTTTTGAGCAATGTTCCTAGCCCTATAATACAACATTGAAAGCTTAAGGATGGATAAATGAATTAAGACTAGAGACATCTACAGTGGCCTGACTTATGAGTAGGAAGGTACAGTGAATACCAGAATACCAGACTGAAGTTTAGGAAAATATGGATTAGAATTTCTCTTGGGACCCTTACAAGATGAAGACCTCTTTGAACATCAGTTTCTCTATGAAATTAGATTTGATGACCTCTAAAGTCCTAAGCCAGGTAAAGTGAAGAGAGTGCTGGGCCTGGAGTCAGAAAGACCTGATTTCAAATCTGGCCTCAGACATTTCCTAGCTGTGTGACCCTGAGCAAGTTACTTAGCCATCTTTATCTCTGTTTCCTCATATGCAAAATGAATTGGAGAAGGAAATGGCAAGCCACTGCAGTACTTTTGTCAAAGAAAGTCAGATCTGACTGAAATGACTCAAGAAGATACTTTCCAATGATTCTAAATCTAAGATCCTATAACTTGATTCATAAGATTTATACTATTATAGCTTCACTTACTGTATCCCCCTTCAATTTCACATAACCCTTTGTACCTCTCCCATGTACTTAGGTATCATATTATAGTTGTTTCATAGGATTTATGATTTATAGCTAGAAGAAACCTTTAAGATGACCTAGTCCTACAACCAGCAACCTATTACAGATAAGGAAATTGGGGCCTAACAAACTTTTTAGTGACTTGCCCAAGAAAAAAAAAAAGAAGAACCAATGAATGATTTCCACTCCCCCTCCCCAAACCTGCTTTCTCTGCAGCTGGGATTTTCCCAACCTGTAGAGAAGTATTTTACTGATCTTCAAATCCCACGTTCTATCATAGGCTTTTTCTGGTCTCCCTCCTCACTCCACTGACCTGATTTATCTTTTTATAAGGACAGTCGCTCTTTCCTGTTAGCCTTGAAGCTCCTTGAGAATAGGAAGCTAGTGGGCATTTAACAAGTGCCTGGCAATTCTACCCAAGTTGTAAACTGAGCCAATGAGAGCAATTTGGAACTATGTTCAAAAGGTTATTAAATTGTGAATATCCTTTGATCCAGCAGTGTCTCTACTGGGCTTGTATCCCAAAAAATCATAAAGAAACGAAAGGGATCCACATATACAAAAATATTTGTGGCAGCCTTTTTTGTAGTGGCCAGGAACTGGAAATTGAGTGGATGCCCCTCAGTTGGAGAATGGCTGAATAAGTTAAGATATATGAATGTAATGGAACATTATTGTTCTATAAGAAACTATCACCAGGATGATTTTAGAAAGTCCTGGAAAGACTTATAGGAACTGATGCTGAGTGAAGTGAGTAGAATCCAAAGAACATTATACAAGGCAACACCAAGATTATGTGATGATCACCTGTGATGGACTTGGCTCTCTTCAACAATGAGGTGATTCGGGCCAATTCTAGAGACTTGTGGAGAAAGCCATCTGCATCCAGAAATAAGACTATGGGGACTGAATATGAATCACGACATAGTATTTTCACCTTTTTTGTTGCTTGCTTGCTTTTCTTTCTTTCTCATTTTTGTTTCCTTTTTGATCTGATTTTTCTTGTGCAGCATGATAAATGTGGAAATATGTATAGAAGAATTACACATATTTAACATATACTGGATTGCTTGCTGAAGATGAGGAAAAGGAGGGAGAAAAATTTGGAACACAAGGTTTTGCTAGGGTAAATATTGAAAATTATCTTCTAATAATGGATTTTTATTTTCAAAATATATGCAAAGAGAGAGGGAGAGATGGAGAGAAAGGGGAAGTGAAAAGGGGGGGGGGGAGAGCGAACAAGCAAGAGCACACACCTAAAGCAACAACATCTGATCCTGACCAAGGAACTGGACAGAGGCAAGCCCCACCAAATAGCCACAAGCTCATCAACTAAAGGTGTCTTTTTCTCTTTAAAATTAGCATATTTGTCTAATGGGGATATACTTGAGTCAGCTGACACAAATTCTAATGCTGCAGACTGAAAAAAATTTGGCCAATCCAAGGATAGCCTGGGAAGAAACTATATAAATCTAGCACAATACTATTCATCTAGTGACCACTTGTGGAATTATGTGGCCTAGAACCAGAAGATTCCAAAAAGATTCCAAAGATTTCCACTCTCATTTTATAGATAAGGAGCCCGATATTTAGGACACAAGGATTTGTTCATGGCCATACGGCTAAGAAACACAAGACCTAGAATTCACATCCCTACCTCCCAAGCACAAACTCCAGATCAAGAGGTCTTTCCACTGGGCCCTAGAGCCCCAAAGTTGAAGCTGTTCTAAGGAGGATAGTTCAATGGAAGGTTGGGTTTGAAGGCAAAAATGCTAAATGAAGAGAATTGTGCCTAATTCTAGGGAGAAGTCTGAGAACTAGGTCCAGGAACAATCTTCTCAACTAAGCAAATGGCTTTCCTAGGTGAGACAGGTAGTCCACTTGGCTCCCAATGTACTTAAGTCAAAATGCAGAGATGTGAAAAAAGGCTAGTATCACCACCACGCTCATCCACACAATAGGAATCCATCAAAATGTAGATTTTAAGAAAAAAAAAAACAAAAAAAAAAAACAAAAACAAAAACAAAAAATATTGTCTACAATCCACCCTACACTGAAAACTCAGGCTCTTATTATATTTGGTCAATTGCTGCTGATTGTTCACCTTGACCTGCAAAAAATTCAAAGAAACACTTCCACTACCATCTCTTGGCTGGCATATGAAAGACTCAGGGCCCATAGAACCCAAAGTCCTAAATAATGATGTATTAGGTGGTTGATTATAGGTAAACAATTCCAAACATAAAAGGAATACTTTTCTTTTTCCATTGTTATACCTGGCAAGAGCAGGAAGAAAAAGTACTAAGGCCTGAATTAGGACATTTATTCTGCATCACCACCCCTGCTGTGGGTAACTTTGGTCAGTTCAATTCTGGTTTCCCTAATTCTACAGAGAATTGAAACTTGATAAACCTATTTATCATTAAGATCATAGAAAGATACTTGAATTTAGGGCCATAATGGTCCTTAAAGATCATCTAGTCCAAGATTTTATCTTACAAGTAAGGAAGCTAGAGCCTATATTAGTTAACTTGCTTAAAACGAAGCACAGCCATTATGAGGAAAAATTTCCAGATGAGACCCTAATAGAACCATATGGATTTAAGTATGTTTTTATGGATTCTCAGTTGGGAGTGGGGTACAAATGTGGAGAGCCAGACTGCTAATGAACAAAGACCATCAAAGAACAGAATCTGAAGAGTGAGAACAGTCCTTGGAAGTCTAGCCTACTTTCTCAATCCTACAGACCAATGCGTCAAACTGTGGACCATAAACTACCCTAGAAACTACAAATTAAGGTTATCTATATTGTATTTTTATTTTATTAAATATTTTAATCTAGTTGCAGTGCACCCACTTGGGAGTTCTGCAGGCCCTTGCAACTTTAGAATTTGATATGTCTTCCCTACATTATAACATCCCTTATAGGAGGTTATCCAGCTCTTGTACTTGAACAGTCAGAGACAGGATGCCCACCACCTAATGCATTAACCTCATGCTACCTCCTTCTATTCTTGTTCTGATTCTTCCTGGATCTAATTACTGAGGTGATATCCACACTAGCTAGCTACTCCAGTGAATAAACACAACAGAAATTCAAAACTCAATCCTATATCAGGCCAAGAAATAAGGAATTACAAAGATTCCTCACGTTTCATTTCTATTGTACTGTTCATTTGTCCAAGAAGTCCAGACAAGGGCCACTAAGCTGTTTCATGACATCCAAAGAGCTTGCTAGCCAGCTCTGTTCATATTGCTAATGGACAAGAGTGGGGGGCCACAATCTCAAAGCCTGGCTACTCTAGTAGTGCTTCTATCCCAAGTATCACTGCACTAAACAGGGCTTCCTACCCACAGAAGTTAGCAAGCTCATTTAGGGACTTACATTTAATTCTAAATTAGACAAAATACTGGCCCTAGAAATTACACTAGAAAATATAAAATAAACAAATTGGAAAAGATACTGCAATAGTTTATCATTTCTTTTTCTAGCTCTTTTTACAGATGAGGAAACTGAGACAAACAGGGTGAAATATCTTGCCCAGTTACTAAGTGTTTGAGGCTTGATTTGAACTCAGGAACATAGGACCCCCTGACTTCAAGTCAGATGTTTGATCCATTGTATCACCTAGCAGCCACTGAAAAATGGAAAGGAAGCTTTCCCAGTGATCAATACCAAATTGTAAGAAAGAAATATAGATAATTAAAAAAAAAAAAAAAAAGAAAGGAAGCATTCTGGGTTTAAAAGGAAGCTGACCTGGGATTATTTTGAAATCAGTCTTTCTACATAGTAGGGTTAATTGTAGGCAATAAAAAACAAAATCCATAGGAATATATATTTTAAGGGATGGTTCAAAGATAATTCAAACTATGGACAGTCCATATGTTGGATCATCTAAAGCTGCCTCTACTGGCCACCAATCACATGGGAATTAGTGAGACAAGCTTACTAACAGAGAGAGAGGCTCCCCAAATGAAAATAGGCTGCTTCAGGACACAGTGAGTTTTTGTCATTGGAATTCTTCACTTGAAGGCTGGATGACCCCTTATTATAGGGGGGATTCCTCCTCTGGCAAGGATGGGGTTCAGTGACCTCAGGGTATAAGTTTGAGCACTGGAAAAGACATTTGCAATCATCTAGTCAAATTCTTTCATTTTAAGGATATGGAAACCCAAGAGGTATGACTTGCTCACAAAATCAAGGGAAATGCAGCTGAATCCTGTCATTCTATAGATTGAGTACATGCTACCACACCGAGCTGCAGATCCTGGCTAATTTCAAAATTCTATGCTGTTGCTATAAGTAAAATAGATGACCTAGTGCCCTCTGAATTTCTCTAGGGAAAAAGGGGTCACAGAAATTCCAAGTTTAATACCGGCTTAATTAACCAAACATTAAAAAAAAAAAAAAAAAAATCCCTAATTACTCTAAGATAAAGCTAACCTTCTAATTGGTTTGTATGTATCTAGAACCAATTTTTGGAGGGGTCATAGACTTCTGTACAGATTGATTTTAAATCACTGAAGGAAAAGCTAAATTTCAGTTAGAGCTGTGTAGAAAATAAAGGTACAACTTCTTTTCAACCCAATCAAGTTCAGAGCCATATATATATATATATATATCCATGGACTTTGGATGTCCATGGAGCCCAGATTTAGCATTGCTGCTCCAAAATGATCTGACTATTCAGTTTTAATCTTAACTCAATCTGAGAGTAGAGAAGGCGTCAAACTTTTTTCCAACACTCACTTCTTCTCCCTTCACATTAACTTCAGAAACCACAATTACAGCAGCAGTGTGACTCAATAGGCCACATAAGAAGCTGAAGGATTGAGGCTAAGCAATATGTCTATAAAGTAGGGCTTTTCCTATTTCACTAGGTTAGAGAGAACACTCTACTGATCAATGGAGCCAGCCAGCCAGTCTATAATTCCTGCTCAGTAACAAATAGATACTTTGGGAAACATGGAAGGAAAAGGTAAAGAAATATAGAACTAGCAAAACCCAAGATTAGCCCAGAAAAGGAGATGAGAACAGATAAGAACAGGGCAAAAAGCTAATCTTTCTAGTTATGATGAGAAAACACTATTGAGAAAAAAACAGCTGCAAATTAGAAGGTGGATGCTTAAATCATATGTAGAAAAGAGAGATTAAAATGTCCTAACTTTCTAATAATTATAGCAATTTAAAGTAACAGAGGACTGGGTGATCACTAAAACTAAGGAATTAAAAAGGCTAGATTACAATCCAATTCTTAGTCCTCTACCTCAAGCCTCTCCACTGGCCAGTGTGATGTCCTCCTAAATTTAGCACGATGTCTGGCACAAAAATAACAGGCACTTAATAAATAAATGTTTGTTGATCTCACTGGAAACAGAATCCCAATTCCAGTCCCCCTACCTACTTAGAAATCAACACCTCAGGTTTAGAATCAAAAGAATTTTGAAGGAGAAAGAGAAAAGAAGGATCACCTAGACCATAAGTTTTATAGATTAGGAGACTGTGACAGAGATGCTAAGAAGAGCCTTGTCTGAAGATCACACAGTAAGTCAGTGAGTAGTAAAGTGAAGAATCCAGATCTTCTAATTTCTAGTCCACTACTGTCAAGCTATCTTTCTGATATTCATTTTTAATTTATATATCATCCTGGACAAGTCAGCTCCAAGTTTCATTTCTTTATTATCGGAAAACAAAGAGTTAAGAAATAAAAACACTTCTCTCTCCTACCGAAGCTGAAAAGAATTGATCCTGTGGTTGTTTTTTTATGATTCCATACACAAACTTACAGCTCTGGATCAAAGGCAGCCTTCTTCCCTTGAGAAAAAACCTAGAGCTAGCATTGATCTTCAACCCATTCCCATCCAATGAGAACAAAACTGACTACCAACACTGAGTTCTTTCCCACCCCACCCTCCATTTGAAGGAAGACTTCCTGCCTAGCTCTAACTTGGAAAAAGACAGGGAAGAAAGCAAGGAGTTAATAGAGAATGGGAATTATTAAGCACCTCCTATATGACAGGCATCATGCTAAACACTTTACCAATATTATTTCATTAGATCTTCACAATAACCCTGGGTGCTATTGTTAGTATTACCCTTATTTTAACAGTTGAGGAAACTGAGGCAAGCAAAAATTAAGTGATTTGCTCAAGGTCACAAAGTTAATGAGGGTCTGAATAGGATCTGAATTCTCTTCTTTTTGACTCCAAGCCCAGTATTCTCTCTATTGCACCACCTAGATAACTAATGGTAAGAAACTCCCTTACAAATTTAGCCACAAAGGATTCCTAGGGAAGATTTGAAGACTATAATTCCTAAGTCCTTGATAAGGAATTTTAACTCATTCTATCTGAAGCCTGAATAAAATCATGTGGACATTGTCATAAAATCTAGAGGGCCTCAGAATTTGGATATCACAGAATCAGGGACTTAATAGCTGGAAGGCACCGCCCCCCCCAGGCATCAAATTTATGAACTTAAAAAAAAAAATGTTTTGATAACTTTTCATTGGCTTCTTTTATAAATCTGTGTATTTTATTTGCTGTACTTCAAAACACTCTAATGAGAAGGGGTCCACAAGCTTCAGCAGGTTGCCAAAGGCATTAAGGACACACGAAAAGTTTAAGAAGCCCTCATCTCACCCAACTGTTATTTACAGATGAGCCGAAAGAGCAAGAGAGGCTTGTCCCAAGTCACAGGCCAAGAATCAGGGAAGGGATTCCAACCTAGGCCTTCTGACTCCAAGTCTTGTATTGTTTTCACTGTGCCACACTCCTTTTTATTCCTGATGGGTTGAGGTCAGGCAAATTGCTCTGTCCAAACATTCAAGATGGCTAGGTGGGGTGTCAGATAAAATATGAATGGTATGGCACATGGAATTAGGAAGGTCTGAATTCAAATTCTGCTCCTGATACTGATTACATGTGTAAAACTCTGTGCCTCAGTTTCATCTGTAAAATGAGTGCAATAGCATAAACTACCAAGACTGTGGGGAGGATCCGATAATCTAGCAAAGTTAAAGTGCTCAGCAAAAGTTCAAGTGTTAACAATGTTATCTATGGCTATTAGCTCACTGGGGCCAAAATGAGGAGGCTTTGTAACAAAAAAGCATTTCATCTGGAGAAATACTGAGGAAAGTCTACCTATAATCAAAACTAAGATTTCCACAAGGATCATGAGAAGGCCTGATGTCCTATAACATATCCTAAAGGAGATGATTTAGCTAGGGTCTAAGAAAACTGTTTTAAGCACCAAAGGATCTCATTGTTTCTTTAAACTTTCAAAGTCACAAAATCTAGTCAAATTATGCAGCAAAAACTCCATCTAACTCTTGATCTGATTATCAGTGAGAGAGGAAGAAACAAGACACTCAATTCAATCCAAATGATGGGCAGTGTAATGTCCGGGCTAGCTTTCTTGAGGTCCTCCGGACAGGCCTTGGTCTCAGCAGGATAGTCACCATGAGGATAGTCAGGAGTATAAAGTTTTTATTGTCTCCTTCAGTCTGTTCACTCTGACTGACTGACTGCCCAGGTCTCTCAACCCTTAAACACCCATTACAATTACATCATTACAGCATATTGAGTATATGTATCTAGTATAACTAGAGTGATTATATCATTATATCATACTAGATATGTGTGAACTAGAGAACCATTTTAGCCCTGGCTTCTGATTTCAGGAGCCCTATGTCCAGGCTTCCTATATCCAGACACTTCAACAATTGCTGCATTGCACACATGCTAGCATCTTTAGAGAACAAGCAAACCTGGCTAATGTTGCCTCCCTAGTCCAGAGAATGAGCCTAACTTGCTCTCTGTTTACAGAAAGGGCAATTGAGAAGTTAGGGATAAAAGAATGTGTCCACTGAACTTTGAAACAGTTTCTTTTCTCAGTCTTCTGGTCTTAGGTATGGACTGCCCCTCCTTTACCTTTGCCCTATTCTTCAAGGTGATGGGAGAAAAAAAAAAATCATCCTAACTATGGTAAAACCATACTGGCTGAGACTGATACCAAGGAAAATAATACACAAAAGTGAGGGAACCTTTCTTCTAAAGAATTTATAGCATCCCTATGGTCCTGGAGGCACTACAATTACCAGATGAATTAAAGTGCAATAAGAAAAGTGAAATAACTGAATCAGAAAAGAAAGCCAAGTCATGAGGAACCAGCTCTTTTCCAATCAATGCTTTCCTTTAGTCTGCTCTGTACCAGCAACCAGACTTTCTGTTAAGTGCTTATCTTTTTAGGGGTGGTGTTAATTTCAATCACATCAACTTTAACCTATGCCAGAGGAGTAATTCATTTGTTTTTTATTTTCTGAGACTGGGATTAAGTGACTTGCCCAGGGTCACACAGCTAGGAAGTGTTAAGTGTCTGAGAGGAGTAATTCATTTGTAATGTTAAACAGATAGAATCATACAACAAAGGACAAGGAGGCAATGACTAGTCAGTTACCACACCCAAAGCGTTGGTGAAGAGCAGCTAGGTGTGCAGTGGATAGAGCATTGGTCCAAGAGTTAGAAGGACTGATGTCAAATCCAGTCTCAGAAACTTGACACTAGCTGTGTGACTGTGGGCAAGTCATTTAACCCTGACTACCTCACCCCCCAAAAAAAACTAAAAAGGGGAGGGAAATGAGTAAGGATGGCCAGGACCAGCTCTTCAAAGCTAGCCTTGTAAATAAGGAAACTCTCCCATGAACAGTGTAACAAAGCCAAGCAATCAAAGAAAACCAGTGACCTACTGGCCCTATGAGTATAAGAAATTTATAGTGCAACAGATTTTAAAGTTAAAAGAGAGTATAACTATAAACTCATTTTGTAAATGAGTAAACTGAGTTCAAGAAGTGATTTGCATACAGCCAGTTAAGCAAGAGCACCTGGATTGGAACACACATCCTCTTCTTGCTATACCATAGAAGTGGTTTTTTTTTTTCTTAAATTAAGTGTAGACACTACATTGGCTTCTAATAGAAACTGATTAAAGGGGTCAAATATCTATGAATGCCTGTTATCACCTTATGGTTTTAGACAACCAAGTTGCCTCAAAGGAGTCTTTCCTCACATAATTCAGGGCTACTCCTCAGAAAGAGATGACCAGGATAGCTTAGCTCATATCAGGCAGAGCCTGCTGGACTTTAGAAGAACTATAGAAATTCAATCACCATCTAACAAGCCTAAGGAAGAGAAATCTTCAATCTGTCTGTCAGGTCACAGTGGAGGAAGTAATGTAAAAGCCCATTTTAATAGACAGAGATTAAGAGTGTGATGTGCATATGCCTTCACAGTTACTATGTTATTGCCTCATAAACCAGATAAATGTCAACTGGAAACAGGATTCTGCATTTAAGATTCTATGGTGGGGCAGCTAGGGGGCGCAGTAGACAAAACACCAACCCTGAAGTCAGGAGGACCTGAATTCAAATTTGATCTCAGACACTTCCTAGCTGTGTCATCCTGGTCAAGTCACTTAACCCCAATTACCTTGAGGGGGAGGGGATTGATTCTGAGATCAAATTGACTATACTTGGCATCCAAATGGACAGAATTAGTGAGGGTTAGCGTCAAAGATCCAGTTTGATACCACAGATATTTACTACGTACCTACTATTCTAGCCAAGGCAGGGCAGCTAGTTGATAAAATGAATAGAGCACTGGCCCAAGAATCAGAAAGATCTGAGTTCAAATGTGACCTCAGACATTTACTGCCATGTGGACTTTGGACTGGGACTTTGCCTCGGTTTCCTCAATGACAAATGAACTGGAGAGGAAATGACAAAGCACTTCAGTACCTTTTCCAAGAGCAAAACCAACTTGAACAAAGAGCAAGGTACTACGCTAAATATGTTCCAGGGAGCTAACCTGAAAATGAAAAAGAGAGAATACCAGCCAGATTTTTAAAAAGAGACACTGGCTAAATGGCAAGAACAACAAAGCCAGAAGCAGCAGCAGGCTGAGGAGGGATGATTAGCAGCTAAGCTCTGGCCAGCTGGGTCCCAGGGTTCTGACCATAAAACGAGAGGGTCTCTGCAGCAGCTTCCAGCTCACAGTTAGGATCTGGCTCCAGACCCTGGCCTTGCACCCTAAACAGCATGATTTCACCCCTCCATAGTCTATAAAACCAGGGAAGTGGCCACAAAGCCCAGCCCCTTCCAGCTCCATAGGCTGAGAACTCCCATGGAATCGGGGTTCGGATCTTGGCTCTGCTTCGACCTGAAATGTTGGAACCAGAGGAACTGGGTTTGAATCCCAGCTCCGACCTGTGTGACCTTGGATCAAGTCTCCCTCTCTGGGCCTCAGTTTCCTCACCTGTAAAATGACGGGATTGAATGAGAAGATGATTAAGGTCTCTTGCGGCTCTTAAGCTCTCTTAGCAATATTGGGCTCCTAAGGTAATGATGAGCTCCGAAGCCTGCAAGCACACACACAGAGGACCCTCTAGAGGCAGGATTAAAGGGAAGTCCCTAGCCCACGCCGCCGGCCCCACCCCCACCCTACCCCACCCCACCCGGCTGGCCTGGCGAGAGCGGCGTGGGCCCAGACTGCACGAGGGGGACCGGCCGAGGGAGAGCTAGATTTAGGTCGGCAGGAAGGAAGTGGGGAGCCCAAGCTGGGTCTCTCCAGGGGCCCCCTCCCAGTCCCCGGACCCCGGCCGCCCCCGCCCAAGACCGCGTGACTTTCTTCTTTCTCCCCATGACCCGCCCCCGGCCCCCGGGACCTCGGCCCCTCTCTAGACTGGAGCGGGCCCGGCCTCCCGGGCAGCCCCGGAATCTGAAGCGAGGGGTCAGCCCGGCCCCGGAGGCCGGGGAGGGCGGGGGCCCCGCCAGGCCCAGCCAGTCCCAGACACAGGTCTCGAAAGAGCGCTAGGACGGGCGTGCGCCAGCCCCGGCAAGAGGAAGCGGGCGGTTCCCTGGGGTCCGGCCCCGCGCGGCCGGACAACGCGTTGCACTCACCCGACTGGCTGGCACGATGGCAGCGGCGGCGGTGGCGGCAACCGAGCGCGGTCCCGGACCGACTGTCCCCCCCCCCACCCACCTTCCCTCTCCCGCCCCGAGCCCGCTGCACTCTGGGAAATGCAGTGCTGCCGCGCTAGACTTCAGCCAGAGGTTGCAGGAACAGAACTACAATTCCCGGCGTGCCGTGCGGTGCGGCCCGAACGCAATCTCCCTGCCCAGGAGAGGTGGGGAGGGAGCCGGAAGAGACGGGGCCAGGCTCAACCCCTGAGCATTGTGGGCTAGCGGAGGACCTCGGGAACTTTTCTGCCTTGGCGCCTTCCAGGAGTCAGTCCAATCCAAAGTCTACCTCTGAGAGCCGGATAACTCTAGCCCCGACACCACCCCTTTCCACCCCAGTAGTGTCCGAAAGCTTACTGGCCCCATCTGAGGGAAATCCACTTAGTGGCCATTTCATGTGTGAGGGGTCTGAGAGATGATTCCGCTCCGTCCCCCAATTTTACAGAGGAGGAAACTGAGCCCAGAGCTTAATTTCTTCCAGGTTGCATATTCCAAATGCACTCCCAAACTCTCGTCAAACCCTGCCTGGGAGCGCGTACTGCGCTGGAGCACAGGGGGTTTGGAAGAGCGCTCGGCAGCCTGAAGACGTAGAGGACGTGGCCTGGAGCGGGAATGGCCCCAAGGAACTGGAGGAGGGCGTTTAGCTTGCGGAAGAGAACGTAGAAGAAAGCTTAGACTTAGTCCCTATGACTCCTAAAGGGAAGCCAATCCTGCAAGTTTCAGGGGCAGACTTTCCTGCAAACAAACTTTCCAACAGTGACTGCTGCTTAGAACAGAAGCTGCTCCCTTGGGAAAGGAAAAATCATTTATAAGGCACCTACTTTTACTAAGCACTTTGTTTTACAAATATCTCATTGGATCCTCACAAACTCTGGGAAGATGTTATTTCCACTTTTACAGTTAAGCAAACAGGCTAAGTGACAGCTAAGATCTAAAGCCAGATTTGAATTCAAGTCTTCCTGACACCCGGTTCTATCCTATTAGCATGGCAACTGAGGAGTAACACTGAGCTCTCTGGAACAGCATTTGTTAAGCTGGCATCCATTCAGAGACTTCAGGGACTCCATGGACTTGTACAAGGAAAAAAATTAAAAGCCCGCATCAGTTTTCACCAAACTCTACAGGAAATTCAGCATCAACTTTCAATTATGATTTTAAAGTCATTTTAGAGAAAGGATTCAGACTGCCAGAGGAGCCCTTCATACAGAAAAAGGTAAAGAACCCCTGCATTAGAATATAACTTATTGGGAGATTTTGCTCCAGAGAGAGGGTAGTTTGTGAACTGGAAATATGAGGTTAGATGGTTATCACTTCTTAAAAAACAGAGAGAGACTTTCATTTTTGTAAGCTAGTATAAGATGTAACCTAGCAGTAAACTAGTAGAGATGTAACCAAACAGATTTAGGGAGTTTTCCTATAATCTTCTCTAGGAAAGAAGAACCTACAGATGCCCAATGGGAAGGACTAGTAACAATCCATGAATAATGCTAGTTCTGGGTAAAGAGAATTCTCCTCCTCAGTAAATTGGAAAGAATGCAAAGCATAGTCTTAACACTAGAGATAAGGGGAAAAGCAAAGAATTCCTTCCATTTCTCCTCAGAGAATCCTCCATTTTTAGTGCTAAAAGGCATCTCAGATAATCTGACCTTAATTCCTAAGGTTACACGCAATAGCACAAATTCATAAATCACTTCAAAGTTTATGAATATTTTCCCCACCATTCTGTGAGGTAGATACAGTGTTATCACAGCTGAGAAAAGTTCTGCTTAGGTCACTAATGGCAGAGCAGAAACCAGAAAAATCCCAGGTGTTCCTCTTCTGAGCCCAGGGTGCTTTTTGCTTTCCTTAGTAGCATCAATAAACATAAAGCTAGTCCTTCAGGTCAGTGCTATATTAAAGTACCAGCTGTCATGCTAATGGTCTTATTCAGAGTTTTCCAGATGAAGCCATGGTCAAAAAGCAGGCAAGTCCCATCAAGGATATGTACCTGGAGAAGTGACTGGGAGAGGGGAGACTCTATTTAAACAGACTGAGAATCTCCTACTCCTTTCTCTTACTCCTGCAGTTGTTTCTCTCCAAATTCCAGGTGAGGATGACATCAGTGAGCCCAGGATGCTGCAGCACAGATGGACACCGAAAGTCCTTGAGCCCTGAGCTCAGTTTTCTTGCCTTTACTACTCAGAAAAAAGGACTGTTAGTAAAGGCAAAGCTACCAAGAAAAGAAATGGACAAAGATATCCATCAGTCTGTTGAAGCCCAAGAGTAGCAGAGGCTCATTCAGTTCTTCCTTAAGCACTTCTCACCTCCAGGAGGATGGAGTTCCAAAGCTTTTCACAAATGGAATATCAGAATTGGAAGGTATCTTGGAACATGAATACTGGAACACAGAATGTTAGATTTGAAAAAAACTAGAAGGCAAGGCAGTTGTTTTTTTGGTTTTGTTTTTTACTGCAACAAGCTACATCTGAAGCCAGAGTACACAATGTTGTGTTGTCTTGATTCCTCACATTTCCTTTGCCTCAATCTGACATTCCATTAGGTGACACATTGAGGGCAAAATAGCCTCTAACGCCTTCTGTGGAGCAGAGAAAGGGAACCATAAAACTAATCAAGGGAGCAGAAACAGAAAAGACAGGCTTCTAATATTAAAGACATCCAGTCTGAAGAGAAAACACCAACAGTTCTTTCTTAACCATGGGGGTGGGAATGAGATGGTGAGTGGTAGAGCCCTTGGACCCACAGCACAACAGAATAAAAAAAATGTATCAAACAAGAGGACCAATTCCCTTTGTCTACCCCGATTCCCTTCTCTCCGGTTCACTACAAAAAAAGCATTAAACAACTAGTTTTAGAATAGATGAGAAGGTTCCTCTATGAGACTAAACCAGATGATGAAGCCAAAGCCCCACAGCAAAGTGGAAACATCATATGCTAGACAGTGCTGCCAATTTTTAATTTAAGATGTATAAAGGACCTCCAAGGTCTGCTCTACCCTACATCCTGGGCACACAATTATCCAGATTCTGCTTAAAGTCCTCTAATGTTCTCTCCAAGCTGGGGTCCCAAAGGCAAGGACAGACATAATGGAAAGGGGGTGAGGGAGGAATGGGGGGAGAGGGCTGCACAAGCTTTTTGTTGTTTAAAAAATTTTTAATTAAAAAAAAAAAAATTCAACAAAACCAAAATACTAAGTTCAGCTCATCAAAAGGCAAGATCCTGAATTTTCATGCACTCTTTTTTTCCACTGAGTCACTGTTTGGTTATGTGTAAGTGCACATATGATCCATAAACAGGTTCTTCAACTAGAATTGAAAGAACTAGGGTGATGAAAGGGCATCAGAGAGACAAAAAAAAAAAAAAAGCCTAAGATGAACTTTTAAAGTAGCTACCACAATAGCCCAAGAGTCCACTGGCCCTCACTGCCCCACCCAAAATACCAAAGCAAAGGCTGATACTCTTTCTTCTGGTCATTTAGCCATTCCCCTCATTTTAGAAGCGGTAACAAGTAGAGCCAGGATTCAAAACTAGGTCCTCTACAGCAGAGGTCTCAAACCCAAACTAGTGCAGCAGGAGTAAGATTTAAATGTAATTAGAAAACATGTAACAAAATAAAAATACAATAAAACAGATAATACGAAGAGGTGGTTCTCTAAGTAAAGCTGTGATCTGCAGAGATGCTTCTGTATAATTTAATGGCTTTGTTTCTGAGTTTGATCCCACTGCTCTGTTACAGTATACTGTCTGGATTTAAACCAGATTATTTCTCTCTCCATATAGTGATTTTCTCATTATTCCTGGCATTACACCCTTCCTTTTACAGGGGTCCACATTTATATTTTGAATCAAAATAAGCAGATTCCAAAACAAAAGGGATTTAACTCTCAGCCAATTGTGGGCTTTCACAGCACTGATTTCTCTTTTTACTATTAGAAATGAGGGAACACATTTTTGGTTTTCTTTGCTTACCAAGAATAAAGATATGGGGCTTGGGAGTGGCATTCAAAATGACTTATTCCTAAAGGGCACTTCAGATTTGCTGAGAGCCAAAAAGGATAAAAAGATGTAATAATATTTTGGAAATTTCATAGAAATGCCAAGAATTGCTAAAATATCCTCACCTATCCCCACCCAAAGATGAATCCAGTTCTTCTAAAAAGCAAATCCTGTGCAATTCTAGTTTTGACCTTCAATGTGTGATTATAAACATGGGATCAGGAGTTTTCTCCTAATGGGAATAATGCTTGCACTTCATGCCTTCTAGACATAATTGTAGGCAATGTTCAAATTAAAGTTTTTTCACTCTGAAGTAACAATCTACAGGATCACCAACCTGACTGTCATAAAATACTGGAAAAAGATCCAGTCATTTGGACAGGCTCTTCCCCCCTCCACCTATTCTCCCCCCACCTAGGAGTTTTTCCCACAACAGAGAGGAAAAGTTCAATTCAAAGCCCTTTCAGATCTAGACCTATATGTTGTTATAATTTAGCTTTGGTTTCATTTGGTCTTTCCTGGGATTCTAGGGTCTTCTCTACTACAGGAAGAATATAGAGATTGTTTGAATATAAATCTGTCAAGGTCTCATTTTAAGAGTATCCCTCCTCACAGAAGACTGATGAATGAGTGAAGCCAATTTTAAGGATAAATCACATTTAGGATCCCAACCAACCCTATTAGCTGAGTAAGTCCCCTCCTAAGATGAACTCACATTTCTATTGCACTTTATGGTTTACAAACCACTTTCCTCACAACAGCCTTGTGTAAATATTACTAAACAGGAGCTCAGAGGGAAGTAACTCGATTGTGGCCACATAACCTAGGATCAGAGCTGGAGTTTTAACCCAAGACCGGCTGACTTCAACAAGTCCAATGCTATTGGTTCTATGGCAAGCATCCTTTCCTTCTTTTTAAGAGGCTACTTTTCCCTCTCCCTGGTGGAATTCTGGTCTGAAATCTCCCAACCCCATTTCCCCAATATCTTAATAGGAATTCTGTTCCCTCTGCCAACCATCCCACTAGACCTTTGGCATCTCTAGGTAATATTTAGTACCTTAGTTTAGGGACTTGTGTGGATAGAATATTTTTCTTGGAAAATAAGAGCCCCCAAGCCCAAATAAAAACCTTACATTTTAATTAATTTGCTTTGCCAAACAGGACACAGTGAAAACTTTAGTCTAATTGTACAGAAAATATAATTTTTGTAACCAGTAGCAAACATATTACCAGGATGGGTTTTTTTTTTGGGGGGGTTATTTAAAAAAAAAAAACCCAAGTCCCAGGCAAATTGGATATACCTCAGAAAGGTCACCCAGCTCCCCGCCAAAGACAAACTGTCAGACGAGACAGAGGGGAATGTGCTGCTTACACCACCCAGGAAAAAACTCAATAGATTTGATTCCAGTTCATCACATCCCCTTATTGGAATCACAGTCCAAAACTGGGATAGGAAAAGCTGAAGGGTGGAGGGCCAGGAGGAAGTGGGAATAAGCATTGGATGCTTCTTGGGATCTGGATCCCAATTCTGCCTTTATCACTACACAGAAAGGGACTGTCTGATCAACTCCCAAGGTTGAGTTCCCCTCCTATGGTTCCCTGGAGCCTGCCTTCCCACCCATAACCCTAAGGATGAGTTCCAAACAGTGATCGCTTTAAATCCTATGGTCATAAAAAGAGTTCCAAACAGAAACAGCGAATTAAGTCCTTCTCATACCGGCTGGCGTGGCCAATGCACAGAACCGAGGGGCCACCAGCCTGGCCCACCTGCCTTCTTGAGGCAGTAGTCATGTCAGAGGCCACACAAGTGAGGGCACCCCGGGCTCATTCCATCTGTGGTCCAGGACGGGGGATGCCAGGCCGGGAGTCCCACTGCAGAGGAAGGGGTGGGGGTGAGGTCCAGCGTCAAAGGCAGCCCCAGGCGGGGCCAACGGCAGGTGGGAAGCCAGAGGTCCGGGGTGGGGGCAGGCGGGAGGCCGGCTCACATCCCGTGCTTCTTGCGGATAACCGCCATGGCCAGCAGCCGGTCCTTCTCTCGGAGTTCCTCCCGGAGCTTGGCCTCGGTGAGCCGCAGGTGGCGGATGCTGCCCTTCATCTCCTTCATCTTCACCTCCATCAGGGCCAGGATGTCGCGCTGCTCGTTCAGCTTCCGCAGCAGCTCCTCCTCAGTGGTGCCAGAAGACAGCGAGTAAGAGTGGTCCGAGCCCGTGTCGGGGAAGCCCTCCTCGCCCACCACCACCAGCTGGGGCCCCGAGGCCGCGGCAGCCACGGCCGGGACTCCGAGCTCGGGCGCGGGGGCCCCCTCGGCCGAGGCGAACTCCACCTGCACCGTCAGGTCGATGGGCTTCACGTCGTCCCCGGCCGGCGGCTGCGGGGGGGCGGCGGCGGCGGCTCCGCTCTCCACGGCCGCCTGCAGCGTGAGCAGCACGGCGGCCGAAGCCGACACTAGGGATGCCTGCGCCGGGGCCGGAAGCGCGGCCGGCTGCGGCGGGGGCTGGGATGGCTGCGGCGTCTGCTGCTGCTGTTGCTGCTGCTGCTGCCTCCGGCGGGCCGCCGCCCCCGCCGCTCCGCCGCCCCCGGGCCGCCGGGCCTTGCGCTCATTGACGCCGCGCAGCGGGAAGATGGTGGGGACGCGCACCGTGTAGGTCTTGCGGCCGCCCTGGAAGTGGACGCTGCACAGGCGATGGCCGGCCGTAGGCTGGAAGGTGGAGAAGCAGCCGCTGACGCCGGCCCGGGACACGTTCTTGAGCCATTGGCGCCGCAGCTCCGCGTCCTTGGGGAAGGTGTAAAAGTGCAGCGCCTTGTCCCGGTGCGAGTTGTTGTAGCAGCCCGGCACGCAGCACGTGAAGCCCGGCATCGCGGCGGCCCCGACCCGCCGACGGCCCCGGCCTCGGGCCTCGGCCGCCGCCGCCGCCCGACCGCTCGGGCCCTGAAAGCTCCGAGGGCCTCGGCCGAGACCCGGCCTCCGGCTCCTCCTCGGGGCCCGGCCTCACCCCCGGGCCCTGTCCTCGGGACCCCGGGACACCCACCGACGGGCGAGGCCTCAGCGCCAGCACAGACGCCTTACGTCCCCCACCGGCCGGGAGGCGGCGTCCCGCCCCGCCCCGAGCGGAGCCGGGCCTCGCCTCGCTCGCTCTCTCTCCTAGGGACGCTCCCCGACGGCCCCCGCGCCGTCCACCCGCCCGCCGGCAGTCTCCGCAGCCACCAGAGCCTGTCAGTCAGTCAGTCAGTCCCCGGGCCGCGACGAAGAAGCGCCCGGGAAGTCGGACTACGCCCCCCACAATGCACCGCGCCGCGCGCTTCCGCCGTTGGCCGCACTACTTCCGGGGTCAACGCTGGAGGGAAGGTCAGAATGATTCGGCGCTCGTCCGGAAAAACCAGCCGCGCGGCGTCCCACTGGGCCTAAGCTCCAGCTCTGGCGAGACGAACAAGAGATATTTCCGGATGAATGAACGTAGAGTTCCTTGCATACAGTCATACTTCATTCGGAGAACTGCTTTTCCCATGATGCACAGCTGCCCGCCCGCTCCGCCCCCCACTCTGGGGCGGGGAACTACAACTCTCGGCGTACACCGCGAGCAACAGCGGCTCCGCCCCTGCCCTGGGGAGTGCATCCCCTTCGTCAACAAGCCCACGTCTCGAGGTGGCGGGCTAGCACCCCGCAGGGGCTGAGCGGGAACGATTCCCCGGCCCCCCGCCCACCCGCTTCCCCTATCTGTAGCGCTTAGAGCCCATCCTGGGCGTAGTGAGGCCCAGAGGGGAGAAGAGAGTCTCTGTCATCCAGCCCTCGAATGACAGGCAGTTATTAAGAGCCTGCTGTGTGTAGAGCCCAGCAGTGCCAACCGAGGCCCCCTCCGCTCTGCTGGTCCAGGGCCCAGTCACCGCCCCTCCCCCGCCGCCCCTAGTCTTCATCCCGCTTTTCTCTCCATTTCCTGCCCTTCCCCATTACTCTCCGCCCCACCCCCTTCTCCAGCTGGGGTTCCCCAAAGTCTTTGGTCTACATCCTCCCACCTCCCCCACTTCCCTCCTTTCACTTGGATGATTTAAGGAAACCGAGATTTAGAGCCTAAGGGGGTGCAAGAGCATTGTGCTGGATCCACGTGACAAGACACCAGCATTTTTCTTAATCACTATTCTTAAACCTGCAGTCTGCGAACACAAAAGAGATAATTATAATACCCATTGCATGATAACCGAATTTAAGATGAGCCAGAGGAAATGCTATTGGAAGTCCAAAGGCCAAAGTTCATGCCACTGGTTCTACCTCCCATTCAAAGTTGACATAAATCATAGTCCTTGCCCGAATGAAGTCTAGTTGGAGACAAAAGTTAGACTAGGCTAGATTGGAGAGGAGGAAGACGGGGTGCTGCTTGAGATCCAAAAGTCGAAGGTTTTCTACTGAATTGAATATTCTTTCAGTCATCCTCTAGGCTTACCTAAAGTAGACAAATGAAGTACTTTTACCTAGCCTAATTCTGTGAAAACTGCAGGATAGATGGAGTTTAACGCATATTGACTTTCAGCTAAAATGGGCCATAAAGAATTCGCCAGGAGAATAGAGAAAGTTAAAAACTCATTCTGAGTGAGTAAGAGAGATTCATTCTCTGTGATGTGACACTGTGGTCTTTATTCATCTCTTAGTTCATTTAGTTATTATTTCTTTTTTAACAGTAAGGAACTGCTTCTGGCTCTATCAGGTTGGGGCACTTGATACTCTTTTCCTCTAAGGGACCCCTTTCCTTTGGATTCATGCACTTAGTCCATACAGAGTTTATTTCTGAGAAAACCTAACCTTTAATAAGAGGTTTTAGTCTCTCATTTGTATCTATTTCATTAATTATTTCTCAATTACGTGTAAAAATATTTTAACACTCACTTTTAAAAATTTTGAGTTCCAAATTCTCCTTTCCTACTCCAGAAGGCAAGCAATATGACATAGATTATGCATGTGAAGTCATGGAAAACATTCTCACAAACTATGTTGCAGAAGAAAACAGACACAGACAAGAAAACCAAGAAAAATAAGTTAAAAGTATGCTTAAACCTGCACTCAGATTTCATCACTTCTTCCTCTGAAGACTGATGACATTGCCCTCATGGATCTTTGGAACTGTCTTGAATCATTGTCTTAATCAAAAGTTGTCCTTTATTTTTTTTTTTTCTACAAACAAAAATTATTTTTGTCCTCCTTCTTTCCCAATTAAAAAAAAAAAAAAGGAAAGCAAATCTTTTGCATAGTCAAACAAAACAAATTGCCACATTGATTATTTCTAAAATTGTATGGGTCTTAATTGAGAGTGAGTTCATCATCTTTCATTCAGAAGGTGAGTAGCAATGGTTCCTCATTGAATTATAGTCAACATTGGTCATTGTATTGATTAGAGAACTCAAGTTTTTCAAATTTATTTGCCTTATAATGTTGTGTATTGTATAAATTGTTCTCCTGGTTCTGCTCATTCTTTTATGGATCACTTTGCACAAGTCTTCACAGGGATCTCTAAAACTGCTTCTTTCATAGTTTTTCCAACAATGATATTGTTAACCTTTCTATTCACTGGCAATCCATGGAAAACTTGCTTATGGCTTAAGGTTTGCTCTGCCACAAGTTGGACACAAATAATCCCTATCAACATTTGAGGTAGGTTGTCTAACTTTGAGCTTCTCACATTTCTTCTGAGCTAATTCAGTTCTGTTTTGCTAATAAGAGCACAGTCCTTTCTCTGATGAGGGCAAGCCATGCTGGTTATGTGGCAATGTCCCCCATGTCATCCAATCAATTCTAAAGTTCTTAAGAAAGACTTTGAGGATGTCCTATCAATATTTCTGACCACCTTGTGAGAGCTTGTGAGTTCTCCATAAAACACTTTTCTTGGTAAATGCACATTTGGCATTCAAACAATGTGGCGAGCCCAATGGAGTTGTGCTCTCTGCAGTAGAGTTGGAATACTTGGCAGTTTAGCTGGAGAAATGCCCTTAATGTCTGGTATCTTATCTTGCCAAGTGATTTTCAGAATCTTCCTGAGACAATTTATAATCATTATAAATGGTTTAGAATGAGAAACAGTGGATTAAGGTACAGACTTAAAATGGAAAATGCCTTAATTTAGTTAAGATAGTTGCTTAGCCTCATAGCCTGAAAGAATTGGGGCAATGAGTGAACTAGGTAGATAACATAGTAAAGTCTGAACTTGTAGTCAGAAATAGCTGAGTCCTAATACTGCTTCAGTTACCTAGTATCTGAGTGAGCCTGAGAAAGTCACTTAGCCCCTCTCAGGCTCAGTTCCCTCTTCAGTAAAACACTTATAATAATAGCTGGTACTTCATCAGGATCAGTTGATAAAAAGGAAGTGAATTGTCTTGTAAACCTTAAAGCTATAAATAATTGTATGCTATTGTTATGATCAGACTAAGGTATCTTGAATTCACCTTAGATCCAATAGAAAGGAAAACCTTTGAAGAGATTTGAAGGTCAAAGAAAAACTTAAGGATATTAGAGAAAGAATTCTAAAAATAATTTTTGTTCTTGTTGATTAAGTCAACTGTTAACTGAGGTTTATTTTACTGAGCCCTGGGACCTGAAATGAAACTAAGGAATAAGTCATAGGATTTAAGAACGTTTAAAGAGTTAGGAGTTTGAGAGACCATTAACAATGATGTTGAAATCTTCTGATATATAAGGGAAGAAGAGGGTAGTCTAGATGATGAACTCTTTAAGAAAGGAGGGAAAATGACCTGAGGGGAAGAGGGTACCTGTTCAGCTACCATAACTTGGATTAGGTAGACATTATTGCTTTGGTGAATTTAAAAGGAAGAGAGAAAAGAATTCCTGAGTGACAGTGGTAAAGGCAGAGTCTGGAAATGGCTTAGAAGGAACAAAGAATATTCTGATTATTCCAGCTTGGGAGCCAACTGGACACAAAGTCCAGGAAAGGGGGCAGTGAAAACAAGTTAAGGTAAGATGAGCCGGACAGGGAAAGTATTCATGCGGTTCTAGTTCTGGCGATCACGCTAGCACCTTGGATACCTTAGAATCAGCTGGAGTCAGAATAAGCAAAAGTCTTTATTCTAGGTCTTTATGGATAGAAATGAAGAGAGTGGACTCGTAGGATCTCTGTGACCTCACCTCTCCCACAGAAGTGGCCTCACTAGTCTTACTGCACCTCCTAGTCCCTCCCACAATTCTCTGTATACACCAAACGATTGGGCCAGCACAGGATAGTGGGAAGAGCCATTTTCCAAGCATAATCTTAAAGAGTATTGGCCAATCAGTAATTAGCCTCAAGTGCTCCATTGTCTGACCTCAGTGCATTTACTCAAGAGCTCCAGCCCCTTACATCTAGTGGTAGAGAATTGAGGTGTGAATAATCCCTTCTGGTTGGTGCACAGATCCAACATAAAAGAATTCTCAAACCTGAAAAGTCTGAAATGGAAAAAGGGATTTTTTATTGGCACTGAGAAGCCAGCTTGGCTAGGAAAACAGACTCCTCAGTGGTAAGGTCCTGTCAGAGAAATAACAAAGGTGATCACTGAGAAGAGGGTATCTTCATAGCAGGCAAGAGTCTTGGCAGGCAGCTGTGCCAAGAAGAGAGGTCTTTTGGCAAAGTATAATCCTCCTTCGAACTTCTGTAAAGATTAGGAGTTCAAAATTCTCTTTTATTGGTGGTCTGGGGCTAGGACTTCCATTGAATGAGAATCCTCCAATGTTGTCAATGCCCCTGTAATGTTCTGTTCTCTAAAATATAATCATTCTCTGTGAGCAGATTTCTTGGGGAGGCTTCTGGAGGCAGCCTTACTTTCAGTTCAGTTCAATAATCCCAAAATGCAGCCAGGAGTTAAAGTCCAGTTCCTTTATTGTCTCTTCCAAAATCTTATCTCCTTCACTTGGGGCTCAGCTAGTTTTCGGAGGCCTTCCTCTCTCCTTAGTTCGTGAGAGCTCTTGTCCAAATGTCTCCAGCCAGCACAAACGTGGAAGTTGGAATGGCTCTTGACTCTGAATCTCCTAGAGTGTGGGATTGTGGGTTTCTGCCTTATGAATCTCCCAGAAGTCAATCCTAGTTGTGAATCTCTTAGAAGTCCATGAGCAGGCTTTTCCTTTAGACTTATGAATCTCCTGGACTTGTGAATCTCCCCACTGAATCCTGGCTCTGAATCTCCTCCCAGTGGGCTTGTCCTTTTAAACACTCTCTAAAGGTGTGAAATCTAATGTGTGAACCAATGAACAAAATCCTTTAAAGATATGAACTCCTTTTTTTTTTTTTTTTGAACATTTTTTTATTAATTTTTATAATTATAACATTTTCTTTGACAGTACATATGTATAGGTAGTTTTTTTTTTTTTTTTTACAACATTATCCCTTGTACTCCCTTCTGTTCCGAGTTTTTCCCCTCCTTCCCTCCACCCCCTCCCCTAGATGGCAAGCATTCCCATACATATTAAATATCTTATAGTAAGGATATGAACTCCTTTAAAGGTGTGAACTAAGTACATAAATACCTTGTTTCAAGTTTTGGCACATAACATCTCCTTGTAGGATCAGATCAATCATAAGAATCCTAACATGCCTCCACACCTAGATTTCCAGTTGAAATGAGAGTATTTATATTGGAATTTCAAGCCATTCAATAGGAATATCAGGCCCAGATCTCCAACTGAATAAAATCATTTTGAAGGCTTTTTCCCATAGTCTTAGGAATTTCCTGAAAGGGATCTGAGCCACCCCAAAAGATCAATGCCTCCTTTGTGATTCGACCAAGATCTCCAATTGAATGAAGCCACTTAACTTAGAAAAGGCTTGTCTGGGAAAGTATACTTTTTCCCAGACTTTTTGAGTCTGAGACCCTGAATCTAGTTTCATGGTTTACTCCTGTCATTATGACCTCTACCACATGGTTCCAACATGGTGTAGTAAATAATGTTAGGCTGGGAAGTCAGGAATTTCTAAGTTTGAATCATCCCCATATATAGAATCCAATATAAGTTAAACAAGTACAATTCTTCTGCATATATTTCCACATATATAACATATTATCTTATATTGTTGCAAAGGTTACCTTTTCTAAGACTCAGCTTCTTCATTTGTAAAATGGGGATAAGAATGGCACCAACTTCACAGGATTGTTGTAAGGATTAAATGAGGTAATATATGTAAAGTGCTTAGCATGGTGCTGGCTATATAATAGGCACTGTATAAATGCTAGTTATTATGTCAGATATCAAGAAGCAAAGCAAAAAAAAAAAAAAGAAAAGAAACAAAGCCACTGATGTTCTATTACAGCAGTATTGAGAACTATCCACCATCTCTTGCCCCATCCCATCTTCTGTTAAATCTCTATCTCTAAGTCTTTAAGAATATTTGCAGAGTCACCCCACTGTCACTGACATACCAGTATCCTTCCCAGGATACATTAATCTCCTCAATCTTAATCAACTAACCCATAATAGGAATGCAGACCTCAGATGTGCTAGGGAACTTCAATAGTAAATGGGCCTGGAACCAGACCATTTTTTTTTTTCAGATTCATGTTTTTATTTTTATAATAGCTTTTAATTTTCAAAATACATGCAAAGATAGTTTCCCAAATTTTTGTGTTCCAAATTTTTCTCTCTCCATTCTCCTCACCAGCAAGTAATCCAATATAAGTTAAACATGTGCAAAATTCTTCTACACATAATTCCACATTTATCATGCTACACAAGAAAAATCAGATCCAAAAGGAAAAAAGTGAGAAAGAAAAAAAAAAGCAAACAACAAAAAAAGGTGAAAATACTATTTTGTGATCCACATTCAGTCTCCATAGTCCTCTTTACCAGACTATTATTTAGTCAGATAGACCAACAGAACAAACTATTGTACACACGTATATGACATTGATACATAAAATCACAAGAACAACATTTTAAATAGATGTTGCCATATCATGTACTCATAATCTCCAAACATCAAGGAATGAAATGTAGCATCTACTCTGGACCCACTTCCCCCATTCTTCCTCCCAGTAGCGCCTCCAGAAGTTGGCTATGCACTACTGAGCTCAGGCTTCTTGGGGAAATCCTGAGGATCTGGGTTTCTAGTACTGTTGTTCCAGAACCACCAATGCTACACTTCTCACTATTGTCAAACAATCTGTAGACATTAAGCACCTATTATATGTTAAGCACTGAGTTTACCAAGAGAGAATCCCTTCATTTAATCTTGACTTCAAGTGAGGAGACAAAGAATGCAAACATCTGTGTAGACAAGCTGTCCTGAATATAAATTGGAACTAATCAAAGAATGGAAGGCACTAACCTTAAGGGGGATGAGGAAAGGTTTTTTTAATAGAAAGTAAGATTTCTAGATGAGACTTGAAAGAAGCCAAGACACAGAGGTAAGAAAAGAGACTTCCAGGCATGTCCTTTGGGAGTTTACTCTTCCTATTCTCACTGTTGGCCAATCTGAGCTATCAAGGGAGGAAATGTAGTTTCTGGTACTCCAAAGAAGGCAACTCTAATACAACAGGCTATGTGTAGAAACCTGTATTTCTTTCCGAGGGGGAGATATATATATATATATCTCCCTCCCACCACTGACTCTCATCCTCATTGGCTGAGAGTCTTACATTCTAAACGCAAGATCTACCCATGAAATTGAACTTGACCAATAAGTACATAGTTGCCCATATTTGGATGAAATAGGGAGATGATATCATAGGAGGGGAAGGCAATGTCCTTTGCTCGAACTTCAGAGTCCTTCAGGCCTACTCGAACTCTGAAGTAGATGAAGCCTTACTCAATTTTCGCAACTGTCTTGAGAGATCTCACCTCATCTCATTCACTACGAACTTGAATAATTGTGCTTGTTTGCTATTTCTGTTCACTGGTAGGAAGGAAGCTTTGGATATAAAACTTGAAGCTCCCCTTTCCTGGTAAAGAAATAGCAATAGTGGGGCAGCTAGGTGGCACAGTGGATAGAGCACCAGCCTTGAATACAGGAGAATCTGAGTTCAAATCTGGTCTCAGACACTTAACACTTCCTGTGTGACCCTGGGCAAGTCACTTAACCCCAGTCTCAGGAAAAAAAAATAGCAATGGTAACTTGAACTTAAATTATATATCTCCTCGACTAATATTCAAGGGAACAGATAAATTTAATTCTACTGTGTTATTTCCTCTCTCTGAGAAGAGGAAAGTATCCAGACTTTCCAATCTCCTGCTTTCTTTCCTGGAAGGAATTTAAATCTCCCTTAGAGAAGGATTGGTGAAACACTAAATCAAAATAGACACATTAGAAATGCAATAACATTATTAAGAAAAACTTGTGGTAACTGATCAATACAATGACCAAGCACAATTCCAGAGGATTCGCGATGATAAAACAAGTTTCTACCTTATACTAGAGAGGTGATGGTGCCAGAGTGCATATCAAGACTTTTTTTGGACATAGGGGATTTTTTTTTTCTCCTGACAATACATATTTGTAAGAGAAGTTTTGTTTTTCTTACTTTAGAGGAAAGAAGAGAGAGAGGTGGAAAGGAGAGAATCTGGACCTAAAAAATAAAATTGATTTGTTGGTTTTTGAAGAAAAAGTTATTTTCTTTAGTCTTAACAATAATAATAATATTTATTTAGCACTTTAAGGTTTGCAATATGCTTCATAGATATTATCTCATTTGATCAAAGAGGGTGGTATACCAGGCAGGGATGGGTCTTGTATGCTTCTTTCTGTCTCTCTCTCTCCTCTCTCCAAAGCGCTAAGGATAGATTGAAAGAATTAGCCTACTCAAAGCTGTGACAAGAAAGGCTTTATCGATTAGGAAAAGAACACCAAGATGTCTTGGTGGGCAATATCTGCTTCCAGAAAGAAGCCATATTGCAAAGAATAGAATTTTGGAACTTTATTTTATACACAAACAGGATCATAAAACAGAATTTGTATTTGAAAAAAGACTTTTCTGCTTCCAAAGGATATGGAGAAGTTTGTATATCAAAGAAGTTTCTCCAGAGACTGTAAGACCTTTGAAGTTTGTATAAGAAAGGAATTTTTCTCCAGAGGATGTAAGGTTTTGTTGGTCATTTACATACTGGGCTGTCTGCTTTTATCCCTCATCACGACAATCCTGGAAGATAGGTGTTATTATTATCCTCATTTTTATGGATAAGGAGACTGAATTGTGACTTTCTTAGGGTCATACTTCTAGTAAGTGTTTGAGGTGGGATTTAAACTCAGATTTTACTAATTCTGGGGCAGCTAGTAGTATGTTGGATAGAATGCCAAGCCTAGAGTCAGAAAGACTTATCTTCTTGAGTTTAAAGACAGTTATTTGTGTGGCCCTGTGAAGGTCACTTAACACTATTTGCCTTAATTTCTTCATCTGTAAAATGTGCCAGACATTATACTGAACATAGAGGAAATGAAGCAAAAGGTAGTCCCTGCCCTCAAAGAGCTTATCATCTAATGATAGCTATCATAGGATAAAGATTCCATGAGGTGAAAGAACTGTTTAATATGTTTCTTGGGAGAGTCCTATAACTTGATGTTATCTATAAAATATAAGTTCTTTTGGTTCATTTGAGAATCATACCATATTCTATTTAAGAGAGATGATTGTGTATTTAAGGTTAGGAAGAACCATAACAAACTTAAACTTTCACTCTGAAGAATGCCACATTTAATATTATTTACTCTTGATATCATGGTGATGACATGTTAGAGAACAGTTCTAGGTGAACATCCTCACTATTATCGATCTGTATATAAATATATCTGCAGTACCTTGAAGAAGAGTGGGACTTTGTGATGACAAAAATTACAAATATAATGACACTCTCAGGCAGTTGATTCAGTAATTAGTGAATTCATAAGTTGACCTGGAATTTTCTGGCATGCTGGTTTTTGTGCCTCAGTGCATATATTGAGATTCTGAAGGAGATGGTTAAGGCTTAGTTTGTTTTTTTTTTTCATTCTTTTAATACACATTTCTTTATGAATCATGTTGGGAGAAAATAGAACAAAAGGGAAAAACCACAAGAGAAAAAGAAACAAGAAAAAAAAAAAAAAACTGTGAACAGAGCATGTGTTGATTTACATTCAGTCTCCATAGTTTTCCTCTGGATGCAGATGGCATTTTCTATTCAAAGTTTATTATAATTGCCTTGTATCATTGAACCATTGAGAAAAGCCAAGTTTTTCATAGCTGGTCATTGCATAGTCTTGCTATTACTGTATACAATGTATTCCTAGTTCTACTTGTTTTGCTAAGTATTAGTTTGTATAAATCTTTCCAGGCCTTTTAAAAATCAGTTTGTTTATTTTTTATAGAACAATAATATTCCATTACTTTCATATGCCATAACTTAATCATTCACTCCCCAATTGATGGACATCTACAAATTTTCCAATTCTTTGCCAACACAAAAAAAACTGTTACAAACATTTTTGCACATATGGCTCCTTTCCCCTCTTTTTATGATTTCCTAGGAATATAGACCTAGTAGTAGCATTGTTGGATCAAAGGGTATGCACAGATTCTTTCAAATTGCTCTCCATAATGGTTGGATCATTTCACAACTCCACCAACAATACATTAGTGTCCCAGTAATCCCCTCCAACATTTATTATTACCTTTTTCTGTCATCTTAGCCAAGCTGAGAAGTGTGTAGTGGTACCTCAGAATTGTTTTAATTTTCATATCTTTAATCAATAATGATTTAGAGCATTTTTTCATATGACTATATAGATGGTTTTAATTTCATCATCTGAAAATTGTTCATATTCTTTGGCTATTTATCAATTGAAGAATGACTTGTATTCTGATAAATTTGACACAGTTCTTTATATATTTTAGAAATGAGGCCTTTGTCAAAGATGCTGGCTGTAAAATTTTCCCCAAACTTTGTACTTCCTTTTTAATTTTATTTGTGTTGGTTTTGTTTAGCAAAACCTTTTTAATTTAATGCAATCAAAGTTGTCCATTTTGCATTTCATAATGTTTTCTAGTTCTTCTTTGGTCGTAAATTCTTCCTTTCTTCAAAGATCTGATAGGTAAATTATCCCTTGCTCTCCTAATTTGCTTATGGTATCATCCTTTATAGCCACATCATTTATTCATTTTGACCTTATTTTGATAGGAGGTATGAGATGTATGACTATGCCAAGTTTCTGACATTATTTTCCATTTTTCCCAGCATTTTTTGTGAAATAGTAAGTTCTTATTCTAAAAGATGAAATTTTGAGGTTTATCAAATACTAGATTAGTATAGTCATTGATTATTGTGTAACCTGTATCTAATCTATTCCACTGATCTACCATTCTATTTCTTAGTACCAATGGTTTTGATGACTGCTGCCTAATAAAATAATTTTAGGTCTGATAGTACTGGACAATCATTCTTGGTATTTTTCCCCCGTTAATTCCCTTGATATTTTTACACTTTTGTTCTTCCAGATGAATTTTGTTATTATTTTTTTAGCTCTATAAAATAAATTTTTGGTAGTTTGATTGGTATGGCACTGAACAAGTAGACCAATTTAAGTACAATTGTCATTTTTGTAATATTAGCTCAGCCTACCCATGAGCGATTGATATTTTTTGAATTGTTTAGATCAAACTTTATTTGTGTAACAAGTGTTTTGCAATTGTGTTCCTGGGTTCGTCTTGGTAGGTAGACACTTAAATATTTTATTTTGTCTACAATTATTTTAGATGGAATTTCTCTTTCTATATCTTGTTTCTGGGTTTAGTCAGAAATATATAGAAATGTTGATGATTTGTTTGAATTTATTTTATATCTTGCAATTTTGCTAAAGTGGTTGTTTCAAGCAGGTTTTGGATGATTTTCTAGAATGCTTTAAGTATATCATCATATCATCTGCAAAGAGTGAAAGTTTTATTTATTCATTGCCTATTCTAATTCCTTTAATTTCTTTTTCTTATTGCTAAAGTCAACATTTTGAGTATAATATTGAATAATAATGGTGATAATGGGCATCCATGTTTCACCTCTGATACTATTGGGAATGCATCCAGCTTCTCTCCATTACAAATAGTGATTGCTAGAAATGCAAATTAAGACAACTCTGAGATACCACTTTACACCTGTCAAATTGGCGAAGATGACAGGAAATGATAATCACCAATGTTGGAGGGGATATGGGAAAACTGGGGCACTGATAACATTGTTGATGGAATTGTAAACAGATCCAACCATTCTGGAGAACAATTTGGAACTGAATGGGACTGATTGGATGAAGTATTTCTCAGTATTGAGTCACATGATACCTGTTCCCAAAGCTGGGATCCTGGGGGGAAAGGAGGGTTACATGATCTCTGGAGGTATGAACTTTGAACCCTGGGATGTAGGAAGTTGCAGGAAGTGACATGACCTGTGAGAGGCAGCCAACATTGGTCAAGGATGATTACATCCTGTTAGTCTATCCAATGAGAAGGCTAAGGTCTTTTGCTTTTAAGTCCTGGACAAACTGGAAGCTGGTCAGGTTCCAGGGGCACATGGCAGAGTGTGGATGGTTCCCAGCTGTGTCTGGGTCTCTCCCTGAAGGGATTAAAGAAATGCTTTCTCTTTGTACCTGAAGATGTCTCTGATTAGCTAATTAAGAAAGAGGTCTTGTACCTGTTCCACATAGACAGAACAATGCTCAAAAAGTTATCATACTGCATACCCTTTGATCCTGCAGTATTTCTACTGGGCTTATTTCCTAAAGAGATCTTAAAGGAGGGAAAGAGACCTGTATGTGCAAAAATGTTTGTGGCAGCCCTTTTTATAGAGGCAAGAAACTGGACACTGAGTGGATGCCCATCAGCGGGAGAATGGCTGAATGAGTTATGGTATATCAATGTGATGGAATATTATTGTTCTGTAAGAAATGACCAGCAGGATGATTTCCCAGGCCTAGGAAGACTTAGATGAACTGATGCTAAGTGAAATGGGCAGAACCAGGAGATTACTATACACGGCAACTTTTCACTTCTGGTTTCTGGCTCCTCTGACTTTCTTAAACATTTAGTTTAACCCAGAGAGAGTACTGTGGGAATTGAGTGTGCACTATTGCTTAATAAATGTTTATTGTGAACAGAGTGTGTACCACAACATAATATTCTCATTCTGTTGTTATTTGCTTGCATTTTATTTTCTTTCTCAGTTTTTTTCTTCCTTCTTGATCTAATTTTTCTTATACAGCAAGATAACTGTATATATATATATATATATACATATATTAGATTTAACATATATTTTAACATATTTAACATGTTTTGGTCTACCTACTATCTAGGGGAGGGAGTGGGGGGAAAGAAGGGAAAATTTGGAACAAAATATTTTGCAAGGGTCAATGTTGAAAAAAATTACCCATATATATGTTTTGTAAATAAAAAGCTTTAAATTTAAAAAAAATAGTGCTTGCTGATGATTTTAGATAGGTGCTGTTTATCATTTTAAGGAAAACTCCCTTTATTTCTATGCTCTGTAGTGTTTTTTAATAGAAATGGGTGCTATATTTTGTCAAAAGCCTTCCTGGGTTTGTTGAGATTATCATGATTTCTGTTAATATTGATACTATCAATTATGATAACAGTATTCCTGATATTGAACCAGTCCTGCTTTCCTGGTATAATTCCCACTTGGTCATAGTATATTATCCTGCTGATAAGTTGCTGTAATTTCTTTACTAATAATTTATTTTAAAATTTTGCATCAATATTCATTAGGGAAATTGGCCTGTAATATTCTTTCTCTCTTTTCATTCTTCTTGATTTGGGTATCAGTATCATATTTGTATCATAGAAGGAATTTGGCAGGGTTCCTTTACCTATTTTTTCCAAGTAGCTTACATATAATTGGAATTAATTGTTCTTTAAATGTTTGGTAGAATTTCCTTGTAAATCCATCTGGCTCTGGAAATTTTTTCTTAGAGTGCTCATTGATGGCTTGTTTGATTTCTTTTTCTAAAATGGGGCTATTTGAGTAATTTATTTATTCTTCTATTAATCTGGGCAATTTATATTTTTATAAATTTTCACCCATTTCAATTAGATAGTTAGATTTGCTGGCATACATTTGGACAAAGTAGCTCCTATTTATTGCTTTAATTTCTTTTTCATTTTAAGGAAAACTCCCTTTATTTCTATGCTCTGTAGTGTTTTTTAATAGAAATGGGTGCTATATTTTGTCAAAAGCCTTCCTGGGTTTGTTGAGATTATCATGATTTCTGTTAATATTGATACTATCAATGGTAAGTTTATTCTTTTCATTTTTGATGCTGATAATTTTTTCTTTCCTTTTTCTAATCAAATTAATCAAAGGTTTATCTATTTTGTTTTTTCATAAAAATAACTCTTAGTTTTATTTAGTTCAATAATTTTCTTATTTTCAATTTTATTAAGCTCTCCTTTGAGATTCAGAATTTCAAATGTGTTATTTAATTGAGGCTTTTTAATTTGTTCCTTTTCTAGCTTTTTTAGTTGCTTGCCTAATTCAATTATCTCCTCTTTCTTTATTTTATTCATATAACTATTCAAAAAGAGAAAATTTCCCCTAAGAACTGTTTTGGTATGTTGTCTCATTATTGTCATTCTCTTAGATGAACTTACTGATTGTTTTTATGATTTGTTGTTTAACCCACTCATTCTTTAGAATTAGATTATTTGATTTCCCTTGGTTTTTAGTCTGTCTTTCCCTGGTGTAATTTTTATTGCATAGTGGTCTTAAAAGGACACATTTACTATTTCTGCCTTTCTGCATTTGATTGTGAGGTTTTTATGCTCTAGTACATGATTAGTGTTTGTGTAGGTCTCATGTACTGCTGAGAAAAAGGTACATTCCTTTCTGTTCCCTATTCAATTTTCTCCAGAGCTCTATCATTTTTTTCTAGATTTCTATTAACTTAGGATTCTATTAACCTCCTTAGGTTCTTTCTTGTTTATTTTGTAGTTCTAATTTTGAGAAAGGGAGGTTGAGATATCCAAGTAATATAGTTTTGCTATCTATTTCTTTCTGTAACTGGCTTAGTTTCTTCTCTAAGAATTTGGATGCTCTACCACTTGGTGCAAGAATACCTTTAATATCAACACTACTTTATTGTCTATGGTACCCTTTAACAAGATCTAATTTCCTTATCTCTTTTTAATTAGATCTATTTTTATGTTTTCTTAATCTGAGATCAGAATTGCTACCCCTGCTTTTTTTTTTTTTTTTTTTTTGCTTCAGCTGAAGCATAATAAATTCTGCCCCAACCTTTTATCCTTACTCTGTATATATCTTTCTGTTTCAAATGTGTTTCTTGTAAGCAAAATATTGTAGAATTCTGGTTTTTAATCCAAACTGCTATCTGCTTCCATTTTATGGGAGAGTTCATCCTATACACATTTAGAGTTATGATTACCATCTCTTTATTTCTCTTCACCCTATTTTTGCATCTGTGTATACTATTCTCTCTCATTTTGTCTCCCCTTTTCTCCCAGTACAATCCTTATTCCACCTCTTTCTGTCTTTGATATAATCATGTCAGAGTTCATTCATATCCACGCTCTGTCCATACATATTCCATCTAACTGCCCCAATAACAGATACAGTTCTCAAGAAGTCATTTTCCCATCTAGAGATGTAAACAGTTTTACCTTTAAATTATATATGTACATAATTCTCTATTTACTTTCCTATGCTTCTCTTGAGTCCTGTGTTTGAAGATCAAATTTTCTGTTTAGTTCTGATTTTTTCAATAGGAATGATTGAAAGTCTATTACTTCATTGAGCCATCTCCTCCCTTGAAAGATGATACTTAGTCTCATTGGGTAGTTAATTCTTGATTTTAATCCTATGTCCTTTGCCTTTTAGAATATGGTATTCCAGGCCCTCCCGTCATTTGTTGTAGAAGCTGTCAGATCTTGGGTAATCCTTTTTTTTTTTTTAAAGCTTTTTATTTTCAAAACATATGGATGAATAATTTTTCAACTTTGACCCTTGCGTAGTCTTGTATTCCAAATTTTCCCCTCTTTCCCCCCACTCCCTCCCCTAGATGACAAGCAATCCAATATATGTTATACATGTTAAAATATATGTTAAACCCAATATATGTAAGCATATTTATATAATTATCTTGTTGCATAAGAAAAATCAAGATCTTGGGCAATCCTGACTGTTGCTCCTTGATATTTGAATTGTTTTTATCTGATAGCTTGCAGTAATTTTTTCCCTTGAGATTATAGTTCTGGAGTTTTGCAGCAATGTTTCTTGGGGTTTTCCATGTGGGGTTTCTTTCTGGAGGTGATTGATGGATTCTTTCAATGACTATTTCTTGCTCTGGTTCTAACATATATAGGGAGTTTTCATTCAAGATTTCTTGAATAATGTTCTTTAGGGTTTTTGTGAATATGGCCTTCAGGTAGACCAACAATTTTTAAATTGTCTCTTCTGTATCTATTTTCCAGATTGGCTGATTTTCCAATGAGGTATTTTATATTTTCTTCCATTTTTTCATTCTTTTTCATTTGTTTCATTGATTCTTGATGTGTCTATTATGTTTTTTAAGGAATTAATTTCTTCAGTGGATTTTTCCCCCCATATTTGGCCAATTGTAGTTTTTTTAAAGATGTCTTCTTCAGGCAATTATTTTTCTTCCTTTTCCAAACTGTTGACTTTCTCTTATGTATCTCTTGTTTCTTTTCTCATTTTTTCTTCTATATCACTTATCTGCCTTTTTAAATCTTCTATGAGCACTTCCAAGAAGGCTCTTTGGGCTTGAGACAAATTCATATCACTCTTTGAGATTTCCTCTGAAAATATTTTGTTCTCATCCAAGTTGGTGTTTTGGTTTTCCCTGTCACCATAGTAGCTTTCTATGGTTAAGGTTCTTTTTTGTTTCTTGCTCATTTTCTTTTTTTCTCTTTTCTTATTTCTTCTTTTCTGCTTTTTATAGTTGAGCTCTGCTCCTATAGTACTGGGGGAGGTATCCCAAGCTTCACATGCAGCTCTGACCTTAGCTCTGAGCACAGGGGCCCCTTGTGTTTAATGTCTTGCTCATAACAAGGAGTGGCCCTACCTGCTTGTTCCAGGAAACAGCCTTGTTTCCCTAAAATTTGCCTTCTAAACTGGGACTGGAAGCTGCCCTACTGGTCTGCCCTGCAACAGAGTCAGTTGCTGATCTACTTGATTAATACCCTTTCACTAGCTTTCCCAGATACATAGGTATGAGCTGGGCTGAATATTCCTTTTACTCCAGTGAGACTGACCTTTCTTGAAGTCCTTCCAAATTATATTGAGTTGGAGAATGGTTTCATTTCATCAAACTCTGTTCAGAGACTTGTTTTCATGTGGTTTTTGATGGAAACTGGGAGAGCTTCAGGGGCTTCCTGGCTTTACTCTTCCATCTTGGCTCTACCTTGGAATTGTTCATAGAGCTCTTTTTTGTTTTTTTAAAGTAATTTTATTTTTTTTAATAATCAAGGTAAATTATTCTAACATATGCTAATTCTGAGTAGTTTCCACTAAATGTCACTGTCTCTGTTCCACTCAAACATCCTGCTTGTCAAATACTTTACCATAATACCTGCAGTTAAACTTTCCACTCATTATCAGAGATATTGTTCCATAATCTGATAATTATTCTTGCTTGTCTTTTTTCTCTTTTTTATTATAGTATTTTATTTTTTTTAATATATGCAAAGATAATTTTCAACATTCACTTTTGCAAAATTTTGTGTTTCAAATTTTTCTCTTTCCCCTCCCAAAACAGCAAGCATTCTGATATAGGTTAAATATGTGCAATTCTTCTAAACATATATCCCTATTTATCATGCTCCACAAGAAGAATCAGATCAAAAGGGAAAAAATATGAGAAGAAAAACAGAGTAAGCAATAGAGTCAGGATTTAAAGCTAAGACTTTTGACTATAAATCTATTGTATAGATTTGTTATTATTATTATTTTAATATGGGAATTCTGAATTTTTTAGGGACTTTGATACCCTGACTTATTTGTTTTGTTACATTTCTCAACTTATTTATAGGGCACTAAAGTATAAGGAAAGGTTTAGAATGAACTTCATGAAACTAAAATGAAAAGATACAGTATAAAATTCCCAGTTGCTCTTCCAGATCTGGTGAAGATCTGGAAACCTTCATTCTTCCAGTTTCCAGTGTGTATTCCCAGCACACAAGAATGAGTTTTAAAGAACCACATTGCCCATCTCTACTTTCAAAGTCAATGAAGGCAAAGGGCAGAAGTTGAATTATTTTTGGGTAGAAGACTTTCTGGGAGTGATTGCAGAGGTATAACCACAGGGTGTAATAGTGGTAGTTCCTAACTATAATTGAAACTCTAATACTTAAAGGTAGTTTATGGCTATTTGGAGGAACTGAACTGTCTTTATCCTTCTCACATTTTCTTCTTTTACCTGGGTTCCACTGACATTTTTGTCTAAGATTGTTTCTCTATTCTACTATGTTAGTTTTTTTTTTTTTTTCCTCTTGAATTAGTTTTATTTCTCAAAAACTTCTGTGGTTAATCCATACATGTTTTCCTGGTGTCTTTCTTTACTACATTTGTGACAGCTTTATAGCTCTAGTACTTTTAGCTCAAGAGAAGGAAATTTGTTTTTTGTTTTTACTTAACTACATGTTAAAGCAATTTTTAACATTTAGTTTAATTTTTAAGTATTGAGTTCTAAATTCTATCCATTTCTCCTCTTCCCTCTCCCTTCCTTGATCTGTCATTCTGTGCAAGAAGACTTGAACAAAGAAAAAAAGAAAGAAAGAAGGAAAAGAAAGAGAAGAGGAGAAAGAGAGAGGAAGAAGAGAGAGAGAGAGAGAGAGAGAGAGAGAGAGAGAGAGAGAGAGAGAGAGAGAGAGAGAGAGAAGGAAAATGAAAAATAGTATGCTTCAATGTTTTAATCTGTATTCAGACAATATCATTTCTTTTTTATCATGGGTCCTTTGTATCATTGCATTGATGAGAAGAGCTAAATCTATCATAGTTGATCACAGCACAATGTTGCTGTTGTATACAATGTCCTCCTGGTTCTTTGCATAAGTTCATGTAAGTCTTTCTGGATTTTTCTGAAATCACCATGTTTACCTTTTTTTTTTTTTTTTTTTCTTTCATTGGCAAGGCAATTGGGGTTAAATGACTTGCCCAGATTCACACAGCTAGGAAGTGTTAAGAGTTTAAAGCCAGATTTGAACTCGGTTCGCATTTCTTATAACACAATAATATTCCATCACAATCATATTCCCCAATTTGTTTAGCCATTCCTCAATGGATGGGCATCTGCTTGATTTGTAGGTCACCACAAAAAGAATTGTTATAATTATTTTTGTACAAGTAGGTCCTTCCCTTCTCCCCATTTTCTAAACTCTTTTGGATATAACCCTAGCAGTAATATTATAGGATAAGCACAATTTTATAGTCCTTTGGGCATAGCTCCAAATTTATCTCCCATGTAAGGGTTAAAAAGCCTCTAGTATCAAGGAATGTCATTCAAGGCATGTGGGAGGACCTGAGGGATGAGAGGTTCTGCAGGCGTGTCCTAAGTGGAGGTAGGGCACAGCCCCAAGAGGCGGTGTCTGACTCCAGGTACCATGCCTCCCTCCTTAGTGCTCTCAAAGCCTAGCACGGCTCCCTCCTTCTTCTCGGGCCAATCCCATTATGCCAGGTTCCTAGAGGACCACCCCTTCCCCCAGATCCTCAGGGGGGTATAAATATATGCTGTCTAAGAATAAAGTTCTCTTTCGCTTCACCCCTACCTCCTGGTGGTCTGTCTCTACGGGATCCGGGTTGGTGCCCGAAGACGGGTAAGTGTGGTCTAGCCGTGCCATCAACGGACAGGCATTAAGAGTAGCTCTAAGGGGAGTTACCAGGTTATAGTAATCCATAGGGATGTAACACTCCAGAATGGTTGTATTCATTCACAACTCCACCAACAATGCATTGGTGTTCCAATTTTCCCATAGATCCTCTTCAACATTTATAATTTTGCTTTTCTGCCATATAAGCCAATCTGATAGATGTGATACCTCAAAGTTGTTTTAATTTGCTTTTCTCTAAGTAATTGTTATTTAGAACATTTTTCAGATGACTATAGATAACTTGAATTTCTTCATCTGAAAAACTGCCTGTTCATATCTTTAGACTATCAATTGAGGAATGACTTATATTTTTATAAATTTTACTCAGCTTTCTATATTTTGGAAATGACCTCTTTATTAGACCACTAAGTATAAAAATTGTTTCCCAGCTTTCTGCTTCTCCTTTAATTTTGGCTTCATTAGTTTTGGCTGCACAAAACCTTTTTAATTCAATGTAATCAAGATGATCCATTTTGTATTTCATAATGTTCTCTCTCTTTTGTTTGGACATAAATTCTTCCCTTCTCCATAGATCTAACAGGTAAACCTGCTCTCCTAATTGGCTTATGGTATCACCCTTTATATCTAAATCATATCCCCTTTGGACTTTTATCTTGTTATAGAGTATGAAATATTGATTTCTGTCAAATAATTTTCCAGTTTTTCCCAGCAGTTTTTTAGTCAAATAATGAGTTCTTATCTTTTAGACTGGAGTATTGGGTTTATCAGTTCATTGATTATATCTTATGTACCTAGCCTATTTCATTGATCTACCACTCTAATTTCTTATAAATGCTTTTTATTTTCAAAATATATGGATGAGGGCAGGTAGGTGGTACAGTGGATAGAGCACCAGCCCTAAAGTCACTCTAGGCAAGTCACTTAACCTCAAAGTCACTTAACCTCAATTGTCTCAGCACCAAAAAACAAACAAATAAACCCAACATATGGATGCATAATTTTCAACATTCACCCTTGCAAAAATACCCTTGTATTTCAAAGTTTTTCCCTCCTTGCCCCCATCCCCACCCTAGATGACAAGTGATCCAATATATATTAAACATGTACAATTCTTCTATACATATTTCCACAATTATCTTGCTGCACAAGAAAAATCAGATCAAAAAAGAAAAAAAAATGATAATGAAAACAAAATGCAAGCAAACAACAATAAAAAAAAAGGAGTAAAAATACTATGTTGTGATTCACACTCAGTCCCCACAGTCCTCTCTCTGGTTGCAGATGGCTCTCTTCATCACAAGTGTATTAGAAGGGACAGCTAGGTGATGCAGTGGAGCACTAGCCCTGAATTCAAGAGGACCTGAGTTCAAATCTGGTCTCAGACATTTAATACTTCCTAGCTGTATGACCCTAGGCAAGTCACTTAACCTAGTTGCCTCAGCAAAAAAACAAAACAAGTCTATTAGAACTGGCCTGAATCATCTCATTGTTGAAAAGAATCATGTTCATTAGAATTGATCATCATACAATCTTGTTGTGGCTGTGTACGATGATCTCCTGGTTCTACTCAATTTACTTAGCATCAGTTCATGTAAGTACCTCCAGGCTCTTTAAATCATCCCGCTGATTGTTTCTTATAGAACAATACTATTCCATAACATTCATATGCCACAACTTATTCAACCATTCTCCAATTGATGAGCATCCACTCAGTTTCCAGTTTCTTGCCATTACAAAAAGGGCTGCCACAAACATTTTTGCACATGTATATCCCTTTCCCTCCTTTAAGATCTCTTTGGGATACAGGCCCAATAGAGACACTGCTGGATCAAAGGATATGACCAATTTGATAGCCTGTTGGGCATAATTCCAAATTGTCCTCCAATAGAGTTGAATCACTTTACAACTCCACCAACAATGCTTTATTGTTCCAGTTTTTCCACATCCCCTCCAATGTTGGTCATTCATTGTCTTCTCCTCTTATCTTAGCCAGTCTGAGAGGTCTGTAGTGGTATCTCAGAGTTGTCTTAATTTGAATTTCTCTGATCAATAGTGATTTAGAGCACCTTTTCTTATGATAAGAAATAGTTTCAATTTCTTCATCAGAAAATTGTCTGTTAATATCCTTTGACTATCAATTGGAGAGTGTCTTGAATTCTTATAAATTTGATACAGACATGATTTCTGTTGGTTTTGTTATTGATATGGTCAATTATGCTGATAGTTTTCCTAATATTGAATCAACTCTGCATTTCTGGCATAAATCCTACCTGATCATAGTGTATGATCCTGGTGCTAAATTACTAAAATCTCTTTGCTAATATTTTATTTAAAATTTTTGCTTCAATATTCATTAGGGAAATTTCTTTCTTTGTTTTGTTTTTTTCCTGATTTGGACATCAGCACCATATTTATATCATAAAAAGAATTGGTAGGATTCCTTTTTCTATTTTTCCAAAAAGTTTATAGAGTATTGGAATTGTTCTTTAAATATTAGATTTGTTTGTAAACCCATCTGTCTTTGGCGATTGTTTCTTAGGGAATTCATTGATGGCATTTTTCTAAAACAGGGTTATTTAAGTATTTTACTTCCTCCTCTGTTAATTTGGGCAATTTATAATTTCCTAAATATTCATACATTTCATTTAGATTTTCAGATTAATTGACATGCAGTTGTCCAAAATAGTTCCTAATCAGTGTTTTAATTTCTTCTTCATTGGTAATGAATTCACTCTTTTCATTTTTGTACTGATAACTTGGTTTCCTTCTCTTCTTAAAAAAATCAAATTAATCAAAGTTTATCTGTACACATTCACATACAAAACCAGCTCTTAGTTTTATTAGTTCTGTATTTTCTTTCTTTCAATGTTATTAATCTCTCCTTTAATTTTTGGAATTTCTAATTTGGTACCTAATTGGAGAATTTTAAAAATTTGTTCTTTTTCTAGATTTTTAGTTGCATGCCCAGTTCACTGATTTCCTTTTTTTCTTTTTTATTTAGGTAAGCATTTAGAGGGAGATGTCAAAATTTCCCTAAGACTTTTGTTGGCTGTATCACATAAATCTTGGCATTGTGTCTCATTATTATCTTCTTTTGGATGAAATTTTGATTGTTTGCATGATTTGTTGTTTGATGCACTTATTCTTCAGGATTAGATGGTTTAGTTTCCCATGAGTTTTAAGTCTATATTTCCCCAGTCCTTTAATACATATAATTTTTATGCATGATAATCTGAGAAAGATGCATTTTTATATGTCTGCCTTTCTGCAATTGATTGTGAAGTTTTTATGCATGATCAACCTTTGTGAAGGTACCATATACCATTGGGCATATTTCTTTCTATCTCCATTCACTTTTCTCCAGAATTCTATCATATTGAAATATTCCAAAATTCTAGTCATCTCCTTGACTTCTTTTTTGTTTATTTTGATGAGGTCTCCTACTAGTATAGTTTTGCTGTCTATTTCTTCCTTATATCACACTTAATATCTCCAAAATTTGGGTGCTATACCACTTAGTACAATATGTTTAGTACTGATATTACATCTTTGTCTAAAGTACCTTTTAGCAAGTGGTAGTTTCCTTCCTTATTTCTTTCAATTAGATCTATTTTTGCTTCTTCCTTGTTGGATATCAGAATTGCTACCCCTGGTTTTAAATTTTTTTTTAACTTTTAAAAACTGTTCTTAAAAAAAAAACCCACATATTTCCATATTAGTCATTTTATGAAAGAAAAATTAGAACAAAAGAAAAAAAAAATGAGAGAGAAAAGGAAATTTTAAAAAAAGATGAAAATGCTTCCATACACATTTAGTCTCTATAGTTCTCTCTCTGGATGCAGAAGGTATTTTTCTATCCTAAGTCTATTGGAATTGTCTTGAATTGGTGCATTGCTGAGAAGAGCCAAATCTATCATAGTTGATCATTATAGAAGCATGCTGCTACTGTGTACAACGTTCTCCAGGTTCTGCTCATTTCACTCAGCATCAGTTCATGTAAGTCTCTCCAGGCCTTTCTGAAATCATCCTGCTGATCATTTCTTACAGAAAATAATATTCCATAATATTCATATGCCACAATTTATTCAGCCATTCTCCAATTGAGGGGCATCCATTCAATTTCCAGTTTCTGGCCACTACAAAGAGGGCTGCCACAAACATTCTTGCACATACAGGTCCCTTTCCCTTCTTTAAGATCTCTTTGGGATATAAATCCAGTAGTAACACTGCTGGGTCAAAGGGTATACACAGTTTGATAACTTTTTGAGCATAGTTCCAAATAAGCATAATATATTTTCTCTACTCTTTTTCTTTTAGTCTATGTGTATCTCTCTGCTTCAAATGTGTTTTTTATAAATGGCATATTGTAGAATTCTGGCTTTTAATCTAGTCTGCTATCTGGTTTCACTTTATGGGTGAGTTCATCTGATTCACATTCAGGGTTATGACTACCAACTGTGTATTTCCCACTATCCTATTTGTTTAAACTGTTTTTTTTTTCCACCCTGATTCTCTTCATCAATATTTTTCTTCTGAACACTACCTCCCTCAATCTTCCCTCCCTTCTATTTCCCACCCCTATTTCAATCCCCTTTCTTCTCCTACTTCCCAATTAGGTAAAATGGATTTCTTTATCCAACTGAGTGTGTATATTATTCCCTCTTTCAGCCAAAGCTGATGAGATTAAGGTTTGAACAATGCTCAATCCCTCTTCTTTTCCTTGATTGTGGTAAGTCTTTTGTGCCTCTGAATACATACTTTATTTTGCCTCTCCTTTCCTTTTCTCCCAGTGCAATCTTTTTTATACCCCTTAATTTTTTTATGTCATCACATCAAAGTCAATTTATACTTACACCTTCTGTCAATGAATATCCCTTCTAACTGTCCTAATAAATCTAGAGTTATTAAGAGTTAAGTTACAAGTATCATCTTCCCATGTAGGGATAACAAAGTTGTTGTTTTTTTTTTCCCTTTCCTGTTTACCTTTTTATGCTTCTCTGAATTCTTTATATTCATCATTTTTTTTCCAATGGAATAATATTCCATTATACTCACTATAACAATTTGTTTAGCTATTTACCAATCATTGAGTATTTATTTGTCTTCAATTCTTTGCTATCACCAAAAGTACTGCATTCATATGTGGTTGTTGGAATCACAGAATTGGCAGCCATAATATATTTAATATATTAAAATGTCTCAATAGCACAAATATATTTCTTAAAAAAAACGATGAGGAAATATGATAAGGTGTATATCATTTCTGTTGTCCTGTCTGCATGCAGAAGATATAATTTAAGTGATACAAAAGGATATATATGCTTTTCTTCTGTTGGAGGCAGAGCTCTAATGCTCAGAACCTTCTTAGTTTAGGTTCAATGTTAGGATAAAATGAGGAGCTCAAGAATCATTGAATATTTAACAAAAGAGGCTTATATTATTTTAACAGCAAGAAAATATCTTAGTCAGCTTCTCTGAATATCATCTCTCTCCTCTTCATCTAGAAACACATTAGGTCAGTAGGTCATTTCAGGATATAGTGTTTTATGTACTCTTAGACACTCAAGAATTCTGAGACACAGATTCCAAATGACTGAAATTTTTAACTGCATTAGGGAAGCTAAGGCTAATCAGATCCCTCAAGCAGATTCTTTCTATCACACACTACCTTTTTGTGGCAAGGTCCTAGGGATCTTCTTGAGAGACAGTATCAAATGACAATAGAAACATGAACCACTAATCCATTATTCTGAGTATTAATTTAGTTGTAAAATGTATATAATCTGTGTTTTCTTATATTTTCATTCATTTTGTCAAATATTTTCTATTTACATTTTAATGTAGTTTTGAATGCACTTAGGAGTACTTTGGATCACTGAAAAAAGGGGGGAGGGCAGGAAGGGAAAAAAACAAAACAAAAACAAAACTGAGAAAGACAACAAATACCAATAATCTAAGGCCATCCTAGGCCTTCAGAAGAAGCAAGTTTCAAATCTTTTACTGAACAGCCCTTCTAGCATGGACAGTATTTTTATTTATTAATATTTTTCCTCAGTTACATTCAAAACAAATTTTTTTTATTTTGTTTTAAACTTTTTTGAGTTCTAGATTCTCTATTTTATCTCCACCCACAATGAAGAAATCACATATGAAGTTATGCAAAATATTTTCATAAAAGTCAAGTTGTGAAAGAAAACATAGATTTCCCACCCTAATGAAAATTAAAATCTTCAAGAAAAAAATGTCATTCATGTGCAGCTATACAAAACATGTCATATCTGCTTTATCTGAAAGAAAATATAAACAAACAAAAAAAAAACCTCCAAGAAAAATTTTAAAAATTATGCTTTGATCTTCTTTCAGATTCTTATCAGTTCTTTCTCTGGAGGTAGAAACCATTTTTCATGATTAGTCCTTCAGAATTGCCTTGGATCATTTTATAGTTGAAAACAGCTAATTGATCAATGGAATAGGTTAGGTTCAAAGGACAAAATAGTCAATAAGTTTAATAGTCTAGTGTTTTACAAACCCAAAGACCCCAGATTTTTCGATAAGAATTCACCATTTGACAAAAACTGCTGGGAAAATTGGAAATTAGTATGGCAGAAACTAGGCATTGACCCACACTTTGTAAAGGGCTAGAACTGAGCAATGCACTTGGATGGTGAAGCACGTGAGACTAATTGCCAATTGGACGGTTCCCTATTAACTTGTTTAAGGTTGACCCTCCCCAGCTGTTCTGTGCTGACTTGATTGGTGGGACAAAGAGGGGGAAGTGACGTGTGTGGGAGGAGCAAGAGAAACTTGGGTGGTGGAACTCACGCTCACTTGCACTCGTGACCGGGCGTTGGAGGCGAAGGTAAAGATCTAGAATAAAGACGTTTAGTGATCCTGACTCTTGCTGATTTCTGGAAAGATAGAGTTCCAGCAACACTTAATACCGTACACCAAGATAAGGTCAAAATGAGTTCATAACTTATGCATAAATAATGAGATTATAAATAAATTAGAAGAACATAGAATAGTTTAATTTTCAGACCTGTAGAAGAGGAAGGAATTTATGACCAAAGAAGAACTAGAGATCATTATTGGTCACAAAAATAGAAAATTTTGATTATATCAAATTGAAAAGTTTTTGTACAAACAAAACTAATGCAGACAAGATTAGAAGGGAAGCAATAAACTGGGAAAACATTTTTATAGTCAAAGGTTCTGATAAAGGCCTTATTTCCAAAATATATAGAAAATTGACTCTAATTTATAAGAAATCAAGCCATTCTCCAATTGATAAATGGCCAAAGGATATGAACAGACAATTCTCAAATGAAGAAATTGAGACTATTTCTAGCCATATGAAAAGATGCTCCAAGTCATTATTAATCTGAGAAATGCAAATTAAGATCCCACTACACTCCTGTCAGATTGGCTAGAATGACAGGAAAAGATAATGCAGAATATTGGAGGGGATGTGGGAAAACAGGGACATTGATACATTGTTGGTGGAATTGTGACTACATCCAGCCATTCTGAAGAGCAATTTGGACTTATGCTCAAAAAGTTGTCAAACTGTGCATACCCTTTGATCCAGCAGTGTTACTACTGGTCTTACATCCCAAAGAGATCTTAAAGAAGGAAAGGGGATCTGTATGTCCAAAATATTTGTGGCAGCCCTCTTTGTAGTGGCCAAAGCTGGAAACTGAGTGGATGCCCCTCAATTGGAGAATGGCTGAATAAATTGTGGTATATGAATATTATGGAATATTATTGTTCTGTAAGAATGACCAGCAGGATGATTTCAAAGAGGCCTGGAGAGACTTACATGAATTGATGCTGAGTGAAATGAGCAGGACCAGGAGGTCATCATATACTTCAACAACAATACTATATGATGATCAATTCTGATGGATATGGCCCTCTTCAACAATGAGATGAACCAAATCAGTTCCAATAGTGTAGTAATGAATTGAACCAGAAAGAACTCTGGGAGATGAGTATGAATCACTATATAGAATTCCCAACCCCTCTATTTTTGTCTGCCTCCATTTCTGATTTCCTTTGCAGATTAATTGTACATTATTTCAAAGTCCGATTCTTCTTGTGCAGCAAAATAACTTTTTGGACATGTATACATACATTGTGTTTAACATATACTTAAACATATTTAACATGTATTGGGCAACCTGCCATCTTGGGGGGGGGGGGAAGGAGGGGGAAAATTAGAACAAAAGGTTTGGCAATTGTCAATACTGAAAAATTAACCATACATATATCTTGTAAATAAAAAGCTATAAAAAAAAAGTGTTGTGCATCTCATTATTAAACATTAGCACATTCTTGTCTAAATCTCATTTGCTTTCATTTTATCTAGCAGTCTATTTCCTTACTTCTCTATTCTTCAAACTTTTTCTGTCTACTAGCTTCCTTCTCACACCTGAACTCTTAGAAAGAGCTATCTACACTCACTACTTCCATTGCTTCTCTTCTTAAGTCCTTTTTCAGCTCTTTGCAACCTGCCTTTAGACTGTCACTCAGTTGAAACTGCTCTCTTCAAAGTTACCAATAGTTTCTTATACGATCTGATTACAGTTGTTCCAATCCTCATCCTTCTCAAACTCTGCTTATTTTGAAACTGTTGACCACTTTGAAATTCTTCTTCTCTCTTGGACTTTTGTGATACCCTTCTGGTTCTCCTCCTACCCATCTAATCAATTCTCAATCTTTTTGTTGATTTATCAACCAGATCATGTTACCTAACTGGAGTATTCACCAAAACACTATATTAGGCCTCCTACATTTCTCTCTTTACATACTCTCTTTATCTCATCTGATGATTCTATGTATTGTGTTTAATTAATCACTTTTATATTGATGATTCCTAGATTCTATTCTGCCCCAAACTTTCCCCTCAGTTTTAATCACATTTATCATCTGCCTATTGAGTACTTTAAACTGAAGATCCCCAGAGATATCTCAAATTGAACATATCCAAAGTAATATTTATTATCTTTCTCCCAAAGCCCATCCGTCTTCTAAAGATCCCTATTTCTATAGAAGGTCCAACATAGTTCTTTTTTGCTATTGTTCAATCATTTTGACTTTGTCTGAGATTTTGAAACCCATTTGTGGTTTTCTTTTTCTTTTTGCCAAATCTATTTTTAAGAAGTTATCTTCTTCAAAGAGGGAGGACATAGCAGGTGGGGGGTGGTGGTTCAGAAATGGTGAGGGATCACCATTTAATAAAAAAGCTGGAGAGCTCTTTAGAAGCAAAGCAAAGTTTTTTATAAGTTCTTGTGAGAAGGGTGTCCCACCCACCTGGGGCAGGTTAACACTTTTAATCCCTAAAGCAAATACCCCCTCCCACCATTGACCCTCATTCTCTTTGGCTGAGGGTCTTACATTCTAAACACAAATTGAATTTGACCAATAAGTACATAATTACCCTTATTTGACTGAAATAGGGAGAAAATGATGTCATGGAAGGATAGCAGGAAGGGGATTTAGCTATGCCCTTAGATAATGCTCAAAGTCCTTTAGGCCTACTCAAACTCTGAAGTAAATGAAGCCTTACTCGATTTTCACAACTGCCTTGAAAGATCTCACTTTATCTTCACTTCTATTTCACCAAATATGTTTTTAAAGTTGTTTTCAATTTTTGTGCTCCTCCCCCCCCCCCAAGCTGTTCCTACAAGCTTTCATTTCTTTCCCCAATTTTTCTTCCATCTCTCTTACTTGATTTTTTAAAAAAAATCTTTGCTGAGGCAATTGGGGTTAAGTGACTTGCCCAAGGTCACACAGCTAGGAAATGTCAAGTGTCTGAGCTCATATTTGAACTCAGGTCCTCCTGACTTCAGGGTTGGTGCTCTATTCACTGGCTACCCAGCTTCTCTTCTCTTGATTTTTAAGATTCTTTTTGAGATCTTCAAAGAGAATTTTTTGAGCTTGAGATCAATTCATATTAATTCCCTTTTGAGGCATCACATGTAGCTATATTGCCATTACTGTCCTCTTCTGTGTTTGTGTTCTGATCTTCTCTGTCACCATGATAGTTTTCTACAGTCAGGGCTCTTTTTGGTTTATTGCTCATTTTTAAAAAGTGGAGCTCTGCTCTTAGGGCACAGGGAACACTGTTTCAAGCTTCTTTTTCTGGGAAGCAGGGATCTGGCTGTCTGTGCTGAAGTTTGCCTTTTGCACTGGAGCTAGCGTCCTCATAGCTGGCCTGCTGAGTCAGGACCAAGGAGCCGAAGTTATTGATCTGTGATATAGCTGAGAGTTTCCTGCTAGAGTATCCTGCACTGGGCTATGCTCCCCTTTTACTCAAGTGAGTCAGATCTTTCCTGGAGTCCTTTTCGGTTATCTCAAGCTGGAGAATTGTTTCGCTCCATTTGGGTTCTGTCACTCTAGAATCAAAGGGGGGAGGTCAAAGAACTGGAGTAATTTCCCATTTCCTTTTCCAACTCATTTGGCAGGTGAGGAAACTCAAGATTAAATGGTCACACAAATAATAAGTGTCTAAGGCCAGATTTGAACTCAGGAAAATAAGTCTTCCTGACTTCAGGCCCTGCACCCTGTAGCTGCCCTATCCTTGTAGTCTCCTGTATTTATAACCTTGCTTTGTACTTGATTTTCCCTCTTCATACCTCATTCATTAATTTATAAAATCTTGTTCTTTTTAAAAACCTCTATCCCATATTTCACACCTGACACCTCTCTACTTATATCCCACCACATTAATTCAGGCTCTCTGTGCCTGATGATTGTATAGTAAGTAGGTGCTTAATAAATATTTAATAACTATTGATTGATTGATCCATTCTTGAATAGTGGGCTAAAGGGGGTCAGGTAATGGCACAATCCACTTTAGTTCATTGTGAGGCTTCCCACCTACAATCACTCCTTTACTCCTAAGGGTACATTCCCAGCCATCTCTGGGAGAGGTTGTACCTCTCCTGGCATAGCTTACATGGCAGAGCAGAGAATGAACTCTGAATTGCCACTATGATGGACAGTCCCCTGCTGGCCCTATTTTGTTCCTATTATGGTGGTATTCTCCTCATTAAGGGCCCCAGGATATTCTCTGATTTCTGTCTCCCACTGTAATGCCGGAGAAACTGAGGCAAGGTAGAGATTTTAGAGAGTTTTTAACTTTTTATTAATTGGAGAGTTGATTGACTGGACAAGACTCTCGTCTCAAAGTATCCAATGGTGAATGTGAGTTCTCAATGACATATATACCCAGATAGCTCAGCTACAGGGGTAGACCAAGGCACAAGCAGAGTCAGAACATTGAGTGGGAAGTTTCAGGGCCATAAATTTAGTTCTAGCAGGATGGGGGGAAACTGGAAGCCAGAGTCAGGATGTCTGAATAAACAGAAGTAAAGGTGTCAATGAGGTCTCCCAGATAGTCTTATCTTTTGAAATATTTAGAGGTGGGTAATGCCATAAATTCTTGAGGACAGAAGGAGTTAGGAGACAGGAAGTCTGAACTCCCCCTTATCTTGAGTCTTATACTAACAATTTATAACCTCAGAGCAAGTGGCCCTCATTCTTAATGAACCAGAGTGGGTTTTGCAACTAAGGGGATTGAGGCAGATTAAGGAAACTGAGTCAGGACAATTAGGGAAATTGAGTCAAGACAATAAAAGAGAACTGTGGCACAACTCTACCTGCAGATTCTTCTTCTTCTATGGGCCTTGTTTTCTAAGAAAGCCTTTTTAAGGCTTCTTCTTTCTGCTTGTGTAGGCTACCAGAACTGCTAAGTATATTTCTGTTTAGGGATCCCAGTATACATAATAAAATACAAACACGGTTGTGTAATCCTCTAAAAGTCCTCTCTGGTACCTTCAATGAATCAACAAGTGTGGAACAAATTCAGTTCAATCTAGGAGAGGCCTTGTGGTATTGTGGAAAGAACACTAGACCTGGATTTTTTTTTTTATAATATTTTAATAGTTTTTATTTACCAGATATATGCATGGGTAATTTTACCACATTGACAATTGCCAAACCTTTTGTTCTAATTTTTCCCCTCCTTTCCTCTCCCCCCAGATGGCAGTTTGACCAATATATGTTAAATATGTTAAGAGTACAAATTAATTTATACAATATATGTATACATGACCAAACAATTGTTTTGCTGCACAAAAAGAATTGGACTTTGAAATAGTGTACAATTAGCCTGTGAATGAAATAAAAAATGCAGGCGGACAAAATTAAAGGGATCGGAAATTCTATGAAGTGGTTCATAGTCATCTCCCAGAGTTCTTTGCTGGGTGTAGTAAACCTGGATCTGTGATCACATCCTGACTGTGCTACATATGTATCCTTGGCCAACTAAATTCCTCCTGGATAAAATAGGCCATTGGACTAGATCTCTAAGATACTTTCCAGTTCTGTGTACATAACAATAAAAGGCTACTTTCTTACAGACTTTGAAGGTTAACAAAGTATTTGATGTTTATATCCGTTGAAACTCATGACAGTTCTTCGGGGTATGTATTGTAAATATAATTTGCATTTTGTAGATGAATGCAAAGAAGTACGGAGAGATAGAGTCACTTGTCCACATCTAAATGGTACGATGGATAAGAGCTTTGGGTCAGGAGTAAGATCTGTGTTCAAATTCAGCCTTAGATTCTTAGCTGTGTGTGTCTAGGCCAATTCATTTCATCTCTATCAGCCTCAGTTTCTTCAATTGAAGAGGAAGATTATAATAGCATCTATCTCCCAGGATTGTTGTGAGGATCAAGTGAGATAAAACGTGTTAAATGCTTAGCGCAGAGTATGGCAAAAGTAGGTACTTTTTTTCCTACATATATTTAGCAAATGGTTGAGATGAGAGAAAGCCATATATATATATATTTTTATTAAAGCTTTTTTATTTTTCAAAACATACGCATGTGGGCAGCTAGTTAATATAGGGGATGGAGCACCCGCCCTGAAGGCAGATAGAACTCTGGTTCCCCTGACTCTCTTCAAGCCCCGAAGGAGATGGGAGGATAAATAAGGCAGACTCACAGAGCACGTAGGGGAAAAGTTAGCAGAGCTGGAAGAGATCTTTATGAGTCCGAGTGGGTCAGACACTGGGCTAAGTAATCAACCAATCAGGAAACATTTGACCAGCGTCTACTCCGTGACAGTTACTGCTTTAAGGCTGGGGATACTAGAAAAGGAAGACAGTTAGTTTTTGCAACAAGCTTTCCTTTCCACCACCAGCGGCTGAGAACTACAGTTCCCGTGAGGCCGTGCAGCTGCGCTCGCGATATTTGGCTTAAATTGAAGGCGGGAGTGCGGATACCGGCGGCCCCGGCGGGGCTCGAAGAGAGTCTTCCTTGTTCTCCGCCTGGCTTCCGTGGTAAGGCCGTCCCGACTCCCATTCGCCCCCTCCTTTCTCCCGTTTGGTGGCGATGGAGTCTCGGGCCGGCCACCTGGGTCATTCCTGGGCCCTCCCGCGGCCTCTTGGCGGGAGGGGAGGGAGACGGGGGCAGGGGGACGCTGACTCGGTTCTCGGGCTACTTCCTCCCGACTTCATCTCCCGAGGACCCCACCCTCTCCTCTCCACGTACCCCTTTTACCCCTCCCCCCGTGCCTCCCCTCCCCGGTCTCTCGGGACGTACTTCCCTTCCTCCCGCAGCCCGAGGGGGCTCCTTGTCCCATCCCACGAGCTCCATCCCAAGAGAACCTACTGATCTTATCCATTGGGCCCACCCCACCTGAGCCCCAAGCTGAGCGGTGGTGTCTTCAACTCAGGGCTCCCCGATGTTGCCCCTTCCCCGGGGCTCCCTCCTCACGGGTCCCGGCCCACCCGGTATTCCTTGCCAACGACTTTGCCCTTGCCTGTAACCCACCCAGAAGATATCCCAGCCCACGGAATCTCCCACCCAGGTATCGCCCAGCCTATTGCCTTTTCCTTCTCCTTTACCCCCTCCCACTCTACCACTCCGAGGCGTCTCCGATGTCTCCCCTCTGCTGTCCCTCGCCCTTCGGACCTCACTTGGGTTGACCCGTTACCCTTTTCTTCCCCGAGGGTACTCGGAGGTACTGGCCTTCCCCATGGTCCCAGTTCTGGCCCCTTCCTTCCCCCTCACCCAGGCCCTGTTTGCTTGTTCTGTGCTTAGGCTCACCCCAACATCCTGGTACTGCCATACTCTACCTATTCCTCCAAGGCTTCTCTCCATCCCCACTTACCGACTCCCAATGAAGGAGGCTTTCTGAGGACCCTACCCCTCAAATTTGATCCTTTCCAGGTGATTTCATCCCGGTGAACAACATGGAGTTTCTCTCTGAGGATGAAGGGACCACTAAAACTTTGCTTCATCATGTGCTAGAGATGCAGCCTTTGAGCTCCCCAGTCTCATCTAACACAAGGCTAAGGTCAGTCCAGCAGCCCCTTGTCCCTGACATTTGGCCAGGATCACTCACTTTAATCGAAGGGCTCTTGGATGTTGTTAGCATTGTCTGCGGTCAGTCAGCAAGCACAGATGGCCCTACTGGACATTGTGAGGACATTTAAAAACAAAATAAACATGGGAATTTTTCCATATAATGCTGAGTACAATTAAGTGTGCTAGTTATAATTTATTGGGAGGTGGCTATTTTATACATATACATTTTATTATATATTTTAAATACTAACCATTTAATTTAAGTAAAAAGAATATTAAAATATACATATTTTATGTATTTTAGGATAGCATGGACTAATGGTTGTTGAGTCCTGTCCAACTCTTAAAGAGACCCATTTGGGTTTTTCTTGGCAAAGATACTCAAAGGGTTTGCCATCTCTTTCAACTGTTTGATAGATGAGGAACCTGAGGCAAACAGGGTTAAGGGTCCCTCAGCTAGTAAGTCTGAGGTTAGATTTGAACTCATGAAAATGAAGCTTCCTGACTACAGCCCTAAATATCTATGGTGCCACCTAGCTGTCCCAAGGTCTAATGGAAAGAATGTCAGATTTGGATTCAGGAGAGATCTCTATTGAAATGCTGCTTCTGAAACTGGTTCTAGTGTTACATTAAGTCATCATGGACCTATTTCTTTTCTATGATGGGGGGGCATAATAAGACCTCCATCTAAAGTGGAAATCTTCAACATAAGATCCAACTCACTTCCAGTTGATCAATGATGGACAGAAATAACTACACCCAGAGAAGGAACACTGGGAAGTGAATGTAAATTGTTAGCACTACTGTCTATCTACCCAGGTTACTTCTACTTTCGGAAGCTAATAATTAATGTGCAACAAGAAAATGGTATTTACACACATATATTGTATCTAGGTTATATTGTAACACATGTAAAATGTATGGGATTGCCTGTCATCGGGGGGAGGGAGTGGAGGGAGGGAGGGGATAATTTGGAAAAATGAAAAAAAAAAAGTTTTACCTATTAAAATTCTCTGTCATTGAGCCAAATGGAAATGAAATTTTAAAAACATGAGAAATATAGAGGTAAATATAGTTCTTTATACTTCTTTAAGCAATGCAAATAAATCAGTTGGATAGCAGAAAAAAAAAAAAAAAAAGACCTCCATCTACAAGATTGTTGGAATGAGCCATGGGACAATGTACTGAAAGTTCTTTTAAGAGCTTCATAAATGTAGTTAGCCTAGCTTTCTGACCTCCCTTTTATCTTATCTTCAAGGATACCTATTACAGTTTGACTGTCAAAGTTAATTATCATAAAAGGTTTTAGATCTAGAGGGAATCTTAGGAATCACTTAGATCAATCTTATTTTGCAGATGAAAAAAATTGAATAGAGGCTTGAAATGGTTTGATAATCACAAGGAAGCTTACTCCGAGTTTGTCCTGCAAAGTTTTAAAGATATATGTTAAGGGCCTTACTCAACATTAGCATAACAGATAAAGCATATTAAATACCTACTATGTGCTAAGCATACAACAGTACCTACTCTCAAGAACCTTACATTTTTGTAGGGGGTGGCATGTAAAGGAGAGAGGGTTATGGGTCCGGTTTCCTGAAGATGAGCCTCATTCCTCCTTAGATAAGGTGAAAGAACACCTATCAGAGCTCAGGGTAGTTCCAGGGGCTGAGATTTTTAAGAATATTTCTGACATTCCTATGGACACATGTAGAATTGGTCTGATTAGAACAAGACACTTCTAGTAACAAGCCCATTTCTAGTAACAACTAATTAAATGACTGTATTCTTTTTTAGCAAGCGAAGTCTTTCCTTATCCACAAACCATCCACACCACAACTTACGTGCTTCTCAGTCTAACTCACTTCCAAGGAAGCAAACAAAGGTAAACATTGAAGATTCCCTTATCTCCTGTCTGAGAGACCTGGAATAATTTGGATGGGGGAAAAGTGTACTATGAAACCTGGAGTCCTCTGGCCTGGAAATTAAGAATACAACTCCAGACTATTGTTTCCATTTCTTCTGACTGTTGGTGATCCTGTTTTGGGTTTTCATGGCATAGATACTGGAGTAGTTAGCCATTTTCTTCTCCAGCTTATTTTATAGGTGAGATAATAGACAAATAGTAACAGACAAATACATGTCTGAGGCCAGTTTGAATTCAGGTTTTCCTGACTCTAGGCCTGGTCTTCAAATCACTGTGGCACTTAGCTGCCTTTCAAAGATGGTGGGGATTTGGCCTAGCTAAGCAGAACCTTCAAGCCTAAAAGTGCTGTCCTTAAGAACATGGGGCTTGGAGAAAGAAAACCTGGGTATGAATTTTTTCTCTGGCACTAACTAGCAGAGAAGCTTGCCTAAGATCAGAAAAATTTGGTTTTACTCATCTTTAAAATGAGGATAGTGATCTTTGCACTGTCTACCTTATAGAGCTGTCTGTAAAGAATTTTATAAACCTTAATGATATAGAATTGTTATTATTGGGGTTGTTTGAATCCTGGTTGGACTTCAGCTCAAAATGGGAGAAGGGTTTCTAAAAATTGCATCCATGGATAACCGATTTACTGAGGGTACTGATTCTAGGCCTATAGGGAATATTTCTGCCCAAAATAGGTACTTCATTATTGACATGCTTATTTATTCCTCATATGCCCTCTGTAGCCAGCACCTGCTCAGCAAAAGAACATTGGAGCTAATGGTCAGCTCTTTAACTTCTTGGAAGAAGGCACACCCAGGATTCTTCTGAAGAAAATCCTACAGACTGGTGAGCCAAGGTCTGGGCATCTGGGGCACTGGTTGAACTCCATGGCAGAATGTGCAGCCTGAGTATGTTCCAAGCCAAGGTGTAGGTGATGTAGGTAATTGTCTCTTCAGGGAAAGATCCCTATTCTCTCTAGAGATAGCTTGTGCCTCTCCAAAACAAGATGGCATGGTGTCAGGGGCTGCTGAGATAGTTTCCCATTGACCCTTGTTCCTAGGATTTCATTTTCATGCATGGGGATTCCAGCACCATCTCATGCTTTCTTCCAATGAGTGTCTTTTTTGTAGCTTCAGAAGCCTCTGTCCTGGTACCTGCCTTGGTGAATTCACAAGAGCCAGAACCTATTGAGTTACAAGAGGAAAGCAAATCTTTCAGGTCTGAGGCATTTTGAGAACTAAAAGCTTCCAGGAAAGCCACAGATCCAAGGAGCACCATACTGAAGATTGGCTCACTTTCCTTTCAGCCTGGAGTTGAAGCTTCCTGAATCTGAGTCCTCTGTGACTGTAGCTCCAGAGCTTCTGGTGCAGAGCAGAAAGAAGCGATGCCTTAGTGTCTCTGAGTTTGAACAGGAAGTAGACCAAAGACTTGCTGTTGCTTCAGGTGAGGTTCACAGGGTCCAGAGCCTTTTATGGGAACTCCTGTATAGGGTGCCCACTGCTTATTGCTTTGCTGAACTTTGAGTATACCTGGTATTGCATGAGCAACAGGTTCCAGGTGGAGGGAATGAATAATTGTGCTTCAGCTCCCATCTTCCTACTCTGATGATCAGGATTTCTTCTGCTTCTTTTTTTTGACAGAAGATCTCACTGGAGAGCAGCCAGCTTTAACCAACAAATCCCCTGTGACCAGGTACCCAAGTATTACTCTGTATTACTATGCGGGGGGAGGGCAGAAGACTGGAGGAGGGATAGATTATAGAATGTAACAGAAAACCATCCAGTAGCTCCTAGAAGAGAAACCTTTTTAGAAACACTAAGGGTTGGCTTTCCAAGGAAATGGGCCAGGGCAGGGGAAGAGTGTTATCTAATAGCTAATCCACCTTTGAGTAATGGATATCTACCTCAGCAAGGCCTTACAGAAAGCCTTCCTTTTGTTAGGTCCTTCAACCTTACCTTGGCCACAATTCTGCCCCCCGAGTCTGTAGAGAGGCCTGGCTTGGCCCGAAGGCCTCCAACCCGTAAGACAGTTGACATCAAAGCATTTGAACAAGGATTAAAGGCCATTGGCCCACTGACTCATCTCCCAGGTAAGGCCACCTACTCCTGAGTTCTGTGAGGAGATAGTTTAGACTTTATCACAAAATCCCCAAATATCCTGCCCTCCTTTTCTCCTTTCCTCCTACCTTCACCACCTGGGTATTCTGGCCTAAGTGGTATTTCAGGATCCCTAAATTGTTTTTTTCTTTTACAGTCTGTCTTGAGTTTTTTAAGCCATGTAATTGAGGTGAAAAGGCTGTGACTGACAAATTGGCTATTCTTACCTCCCTTTTGGAAATTCCTTTGAACATCAGTAAAGGAGATGTTGTAACAGTAATGAGCTTGAAGATTGCCAGTTAAGGATTAAAGATAAAATCAGAATCAAGTTATATAGTGTTTAGTACATTGCTTATTGAAACAGGACAACTTCAAAGTTCTTTACTACCAGATGTACCTTGATCCCTGGGCAGAACAGGAGCCCCCTCTCATGTGCCAACATTATTGCAGAGGTCACCCAGCTTTTCCTTTGGCTCTCACTGGGCAGCATGGCTGAAAATGCTGGCTGCCAGAAGAGCAGCAGCAGTGGAGAAACTGGGTGGCAAAGTGTTTGCATGAGGAGCCCTTTACCCCCTGGGGCTTTCCCCCTAAGGAAGTAAGGATGACAGGTTTGTGTGCCATTTGGGTGGTCTTCAATGCAGCTAGTTAGCCCTTGGAGTGAGCTCTTAGACCAGAGGCCTTATTTCAGATCAGGAACTTGGCCTTCTGACAATTGTCTCCTTTGTTTCTCTCTCCATGTCTAGATTGTCGCGCTTATCACAGTGCCTCATCTGTGGATAGTGATGGGTCCTTCCAGGCAAGAACTGACTCTGTGGACTTCCAGAGAAGCTTGGCAAAGGGCCCAAAGCTGAGAGCTATGACCCAGCTGACTGATCAAGGAACAGAGAAGGGTACAGGGTTCAGGGAAGGGCAGGGGGCCTTGTTCCAGCCAGACTTAGGCCAAGGGCTAGGTGCTACGGGTAGCAAAGCTAGACATCCCAGGATGTGGGGATTACCAGGTTATCAGGATGGCATTACCCTTATTGAGTGACCCACATGATGCTTTTCCAGTCCGGGTTAGACTAGGGGTAAGAGGTGAGAGAGCTCCTGAGGGATCAGAGGTGGTTAGAGAGAGGTTCATCAGTCTCTTTTTATTTTCTTTTTTGGTGTTTAGGTATTAGGAGACAAACCAAGTCTTACACCAAAAGTTCAAGTCAAAACACCCCCGTCTCTGCCAGTCCCATGTCTACTGGAACACGAACCAGACCTTGGGAGGGAACCCCAAATCAAAATAGCTGCCTCTCTACTCGCTCTGCCCCTGCAAGAAGTAGCGTCTCCAGGAGCGCCAGAGCCAAGTCAGGAGAAGAGGAAGGAGAGAGATTGGAGGAGGAAGAGGCCGCCACAGAATCTGGAGAGCACATAGAAGTCCCTGAAAGGACTGGTAATGTCAGGGTTCAACCAAGACCAGTGTAATTAGGCTAGTTCAGGTTGGTTCACTGTGCTCCTCCAGTATACCCAGTCTCTGGGGATGGGGAAAGCTACTTGGGCTTTTGCTGGGAGCCTATGAATCCTTAGACTTCTGAGCTAACTGTGGGGAATGTTGAAGATTTCTTAGGATTAACAGTCCATCATTTGGGCATTCACACATTGATGGAGCTCAGGGAAGAGACATACTTTTAGGGGACAGCTGGGTGTCCACTTGGCCAATGGGTAGAATCCGTCATCTTGGATCTTCTCTTTTTAGAGGATTCAGAACTTAGCATGAAGACTCCAGAATTTCTCCGGGCCAAGCGACATCATTTCCTTTCACAGCCTCCTAATACTGTCCTCAGTATTACCCCAGCACCTCCTAATACTAATACTCCCCTGTAAGTATCTAGTAAGTTACTCTCTGAAAGGTTACAGTGCTCTGGGAAAACTGGTGCTCCCCAGCCCTAGTCCAGAAATTGTGAAAAATAGAGATGGAGACATTGGTTGGGGCTGCCATGTAACAAGTAGAGACATGTTGGGCTCTAGGCAAATATCTCACAGCAACAATTTGATGGAAATGTTACATAAATTCAAGGGATTTAGAGCCTGGGCTGGGTCGTTGTGCTTTGTCCTGTCACCTTTCTGCCAGGCTGCTAGAGCCATCTTGTTTCTATTCCTGGCTCCTAGGTTGCCCTCCAAGTTTCCCCCGGCCAGACGTGCTCCCAAGCGCTGTGCCCCAGGCCCTAGGCAACCCCGTGATCCAGACAAAACTGGCCTGAACAATTACTGCAAAGTCTTCAGCTACTATGCCAAACTTCCTATGGAAAAGCCAGCCTCTCAGACTTTGGTGAAGTGGTGAGTTGGGAGAGGTTGACAGTAGCTGGGGCCCTTTTCTTCCCATACCTGGGAATGGAGACTTAACCCATTTTTGAGTGTTCAGCTTATAGTGCAGGATACTGGGCTTCTAATGCTTGCTTTGCCCTCCCTTGTTATATAGCCTGGACCAGTATTTCAGGACACTTTGTGATGACCTGGAAACCTTTGCTCACCATGCAGGCCGAAAAACCGTGCTGTTGGCTGACTTGGAGCTGTTGATGAGGCGGTCAGTAGGCCTGAATCTGAGTCTTTCATGTCCATCCCCCAACTTCAACAGTGGTGGGGACAGAGTGGAAGGAGGGGAGGGACAAGGAGTAGAGAAGGGTTAGAAGGCTCCTTCTCTAGAGAGAGGGGTCTTGTGCTGAATTTCAGGGGAATCCCTCAAGTATGATGAGACCATTTTCTTATCTTTTTCTAGGCAGGGCCTAGTGACTGATGATGTTTCCCTCTATGTGCTTGTGGAGAGATATCTGCCCTTGGAATATCGGAGGCTGCTCATTCCTTGTGCAGCCAGTGGCAATTCTGTCTTCCCTGCTGGGTAGGAGTGCTGTCCTCCCAGCTTCTCCTCTTAAGTCCACAGACAGACTCAGTAAAGAGGCAAGCAGGAGCCTCGGGCTGAGTCTCTTTGGAGGCCTCCAGGTAAAGCCTTTCCAAGAGTGGACTCTTCATATGCGATTCTCATTATCAATAAAATGTGATAAAACCACTTTTAAAAAAAAAAAAAAAAAAAAAAAAAAGATGCTGATGGGGCTGTCAGGGCCTAAAAGCAAAAGCCTTTTTTTCTCTTCCCTAGATTGGAATCTCATTCCCTTTAGGTCTGGGGTGATGCATGGAATAGTCAGGGAGAATGATTAAGCAATATGATTATAGAACCTTAGAACTGGGAGCTTAGTGATCAGTCCAACCTCTCTGCTGGCCTCCTGCCCATAGGCAGACTTCTACCTGGCTCTTTGGCCTTCCTAATGCACTGGTGTGACCCCGACCATTCCTGTGCTGTAAAACCTTCAGGGACTCCCTTTTGTATACATAAGAAATCTCAAGTTCTCTTTCTTCTGGCTTGAACTCCAGCCAAGCCGCTGTTTTTGTTTTTAAATGATCATTTCCCAACTCGGTGTTCCTCCATATGATTCTGACTATAGGACAGTAAACTCTGCCCCTGTCTTTCTGGGAGCCTTTTCTTTCTTTCTTTCTTTCTTTTTTTTTTTTTTTTTTGCTCCAACATTCTTCTATTTATACATAGTATGTTCCCTAATAAGCTGAGGATTGTGAGGGTGGGGACTGTGAGTTTTGTCCCTGTCTCTCCAGTCAGGACCTAGCCCATGGCCCATAGGAAGAAAGTGCTTGTTGGATTGTTGGCCTGAATCAAGATTCAGATATAGATCTTTAGAACTTCAAATCCAGGTCTTCCCACTTTGGTACTCAGTTTTCCTTGCAGTCATTCTTATTTCTTTCTCCTTTTCTCCCTCTGCACACCACGTAGACAACTCAAATTCTTACAAATGATATATTTGTTTTCAAAATTAAAGAATCTGCTTTTGTAATGGGGGTGGAGGAAGGGAAGAAAGCTGTGGTTTGGAGTGGCTTTTGACTTCTGCCCCTGCTTCCTTGGACAAGGGTGGAGTTTTCATTTGGTTGGCTAGAAAACAGTCTAGGAACTAGGCTCAAGCTCTCGAGGGCCCATCCTCTTGATAGTTCCAGTTTTTAAGCGGGCTAGCAGGACCTCTAATTCTTCGAGGGTGTTTGCATCCAGTTCTGCTATAGGGGTTTTGAAGGCCTGGCTCACATAGTTGTCCAGGGTTTGCTCATCCAAAGAGGGGTCAATGGAAGTCAGGGCCTGGCGCAGCTGTCCTGGGGTTATCTCCGCCAATCTATCCCAAAAAAAAGAGTTAGGTCTCAGCAGTTCTCCCTGCATTCCAGCCCTCACCAAGTACTGCCCCATCAGATGGTCACTGGGAGGTGAAAACTCCATGGGGAGGATGTGGCATTTCTTGCCTCTCCCCCAAGACAGTAGGGAGAGCAGGCCTAGGGGACACAGATTCTGCAAGACCCTATATCAGGTACTATATGGCATACTCAGGGCTATGAGTTCAGGTTACAGCCTTCCAAGAGCCTGACTTGCCCAAGGGTACTTTATATTCTGAACAAGCAGTGGCCCAGTAATGAAGGCAAGAGTGAATGGGACTTGAAATCAGAATTTAATAGGAAACATTTGTCAAACAGCTTGTGGAAAGTACCATGCAAAGATCAAAAGGCTGATAAGGGCTCTTTCCTCAGGGAGCTGACAATCTTTTAATTATAGCTACCATAAATGTAGTGCTTTAAGGAGAATTTCTCATGGGGTTCTCACAGCAGCCCTGCAAGGTAGGTATTATCATTTTTATAGAGGAGCAAACTAAGACTCAATAAGAGTTAATTTAGGTAACTTATCTGGGGTCACATCAGAATAAATGTCTTAGTTCAGAAAATCATCTCCAAGATAATACACTATGATCAAGTAGGATTTATTCCAGGAATGCAGGGCTGGTTTAATATTAGGAAAACTATTAATATAATTGACCATATTAATAATCAAATTAATAAGAACCATATGATCATCTCAATAGATGCAGAAAAAGCATTTGACAAAATCCAACATCCATTCCTACTAAAAACTCTTGAGAGTATAGGAATAAATGGATTATTCCTTAGAATAATCAGGAGTATATATTTAAGACCGTCAGTAAGCATAATATGCAATAGAAATAAACTGCAACCTTTCCCAGTAAGATCAGGAGTGAAACAAGGTTGCCCACTATCACCATTACTATTCAATATAGTACTAGAAACGCTAGCCTCGGCAATAAGAGCTGAGAAAGAGATTCAAGGAATTAGAGTAGGAAATGAGGAAATCAAACTATCACTTTTTGCAGATGACATGATGGTATACTTAGAGAACCCCAAAGACTCTGCTAAAAAGCTACTAGAAATAATTCAAAATTTCAGCAAAGTGGCAGGATACAAAATAAATCCACATAAATCCTCGGCATTTTTATATATCACTAACAAAATGCAACAGCAAGAGATACAAAGAGAAATTCCATTCCAAACAAATGTTGAGAGTATAAAATATTTGGGAATCCATCTACCAAAGAAAAGTCAGGAATTATATGAGAAAAATTACAAAACACTTGCCACAAAAATAAAATCAGATTTAAATAATTGGAAAGACATTCAGTGCTCTTGGATAGGCCGAGTGAATATAATAAAGATGACAATACTCCCCAAACTAATCTATTTATTTAGTGCTATACCAATCAGACTCCCAAGAAACTATTTTAATGACCTAGAAAAAATAACAACAAAATTCATATGGAAGAATAAAAGGTCAAGAATTGCAAGGGAACTAATGAAAAAAAACTCAGAGGAAGGTGGTCTAAGTGTACCTGATCTAAAGCTATATTATATAGCAGCAGTCACCAAAACCATTTGGTATTGGCTAAGAAATAGACCGGTAGATCAGTGGAACAGATTAGATACAAAGGACAAAAAAGGGTACATCTATAGCAATCTAATCTTTGACAAACCCAAAGATTCCAACATTAGGGATAAAAATTCATTATTCGGAAAAAACTGTTGGGAAAACTGGAAATTAGTATGGCAGAAATTAGATATGGATCCACACTTAACACCATATACCAAGATAAGATCAAAATGGGTCCATGATTTAGGCATAAAGAGGGAGATAATAAATAGATTAGAGGAACAGAGGATAATCTACCTCTCAGACTTGTGGAGGAGGAAGGAATTTATGACCAGAGGAGAACTAGAGATCATTATTGATCACAAAATAGAAGATTTTGATTACATCAAACTAAAAAGTTTCTGTACAAATAATACTAATGCAAACAAGATTAGAAGGGAAGTAACAAATTGGGAAAATATTTTTAAAAACAAAGGTTCTGACAAAGGTCTCATTTCCAAAATATATAGAGAACTGACCCTAATTTATAAGAAACCGAACCATTCTCCAATTGATAAATGGTCAAAGGATATGAACAGACAATTCTCAGAGGAAGAAATTGAAACTATATCCACTCACATGAGTGTTCCAAATCACTACTGATCAGAGAAATGCAAATTAAGACCACTCTGAGATACCACTGCACACCTGTCAGATTGGCTAAGATGACAGGAACAAATAATGACAAATGTTGGAGGGGATGTGGGGAAATTGGGACATGTAACGTGCTCTCCTGGCAGTTACAATTACTAGTCTGTCCTAGACCCACCAGAGTACCTTTGACCACTGTCCTTTGCAGTGTGAGCTCTACCCGGCTCGCCTCCTCTGAGGCCTTCTAAGGTCTCTGGCCACAATCTCTTGAATCTATAGCTTAATAACCGGTAGCGCACTCAAGAACAACCACGTGTAATCTTAAAAGCCTTTATTATACCTACTCACATAATGCCCTAACTGATGCCCTGACTTGTTGGTTCCCTGGTGAACACCTGGTCAGAAGACCCATGTGTTCACTACCAAAACCCTTACCTCTTTTGGCTACCCATCTTGGCTTGGCCACCCAGGCTGGGGAGCCAGGGTGAACAGCAAGAGGTTAAAGAGGGCGGTTGCTGCCTGCAGTGGGCTTACATAGGGCCTGTGAGGTCACACACACAGCCAATCAGCGAGAGAGTCACCCATTACGAAACTATCTCAATATGGCCAGGATCCCGCCCAAGGGCAGTCCTAATATCCACAGAAATTACTTCCGGGCCGCAATCTCCTGATGCACTGTGGCACCCATTTAAAGGGCCCTTACAGGGACACTAATACATTGCTGGTGGAGTTGTGAAAGAATCCAGCCATTCTGGAGAGCAATCTGGAATTATGCCCAAAAAGTTATCAAACTGTGCATACCCTTTGACCCAGCAGCGCTACTACTGGGATTATATCCCAAAGAAATACTAAAGAGCGGAAAGAAACATATATGTGCCAAAATGTTTGTGGCAGCTCTTTTTGTTGTAGCTAGAAACTGGAAGATGAATGGATGTCCATCAGTTGGAGAATGGTTTGGTAAATTGTGGTATATGAAGGTTATGGAATATTATTGCTCGGTAAGAAATGACCAGCAGGAGGAATATAGAGAGGCCTGGAGAGACTTAAATCAACTGATGCTGAGTGAAATGAGCAGAACCAGAAGATCACTGTACACTTCAACAACAATACTGTATGAGGATGTATTCTGATGGAAGTGGAAATCTTCAACATAAAGAAGATCCAACTCACTTCCAGTTGATCAATGATGGACAGAGGTAGCTACACCCAGAGAAGAAACACTGGGAGGGGAATGTAAATTGTTAGCACTAATATCTGTCTGCCCAGGTTACATGTACCTTCGGATTCTAATGTTTATTGTGCAACAAGAAAATGATATTCACACACATGTATTGTACCTAGACTATATTGTAACACATGTAAAATGTATGGGATTGCCTGTCGTCGGGGGGAGGGAGTAGAGGGGGGGGGTAATTTGGAAAAATGAATACAAGGGATAATATTATAAAATATATATATATATATATATATATATATATATATATATATATATATATATATATATATATATATAAAAAAAAAAAGAATAAATGTCTTAGGCAAGATGTGAACTTGGATGTTCCTGATTCTGAGTCTAGAACAATATCCTTGTTGCCACCTAATCAGATACAAAGTTAAGGGTGGGGAAGGGAGGGGAGAGGTATCTGTGAAAGGAAAAATCTGGAAAATTTAACAAAGTGGAGAACACAGGATTTCCATTCTGGTTCTGGCCCTAGGATTGTGACCACAGGCACGTCACATCTCTGAATGTTTCCTCATCCATTAAATGGAGATTCTGTTTGCATTATTCATGTCATAGGGCCCCTATGAGAAAAGCATTTTACAAACCCTAAAATGCTTATATATAAATGAGAACTGTTAAAACTTTGCTTTTTCTGGATGAAGAGTAGCAAAAAGGAAATGGGGAAGTGTTAGTTTGGATCAAGAGAATACTCACTTGTTAGCTCCAAGTTCTGTCTCCAAGTCCAGTAGATAGGCCTGCTTCTCACTTTGGGCCTGGTTCCACAGTTTATGGACAAAGGGCCCCGAAACACCCATTTCATCCTGGGAAAGGTCATAGACCCTATTAGGACTTAGTGAAACAGTTCTGGGTCTGTGTCTATGCCATCCACTGTAGATGAGGGAATGCTGTATGTAGACTAGAAGAAATCACTCATTCTATGTAAGGAGGACTCCTACAGTTAAGTTTAGGATGAGGGAGACTGAGAATGAGAATTCATCTATCTTTTCTCTTTAGACTTGGAGGAAGGCTCCTATTGAGTAAACAGTCCTTCCTCAATGTTTAACCAAGCTTCACTTTCTTTCTGGGCCCATCGATTTTACTGCTGGAGTTCAGTTTACAAAATCAGCCTACATAACCCAGGGACAGTGTTTCAAACCTGGTGGCATGGGGCTGAGCTATAGCCCTGGCTGGATTGATCTCATGAAGGATGGGACAATGGCAAAAGCCAAGGGGTAGTTACCTCAGCAAACAAGAGTCGGTAGTAAATGATATCAAACTCCTCTAATGGGTCCTTGGCCATATCCAACAACTCTTGAATCTGTTCCTCTGTCTTGAGGGGGAAGGTGGTCTTGAGCACTGTGCTGTAGAGTAAGAGTTACCAAGAAGTGGGAAAGAAACCAATCCAAGGGCTAATTTTAATACAACAAACAAGCATCCGATGATTGTAGATGAAGGGTGACAGTAACTGTATGGAACAAATGGAGTGGGACTGTCCATAGTGATAGTGTGGAAGGAATGGGTCAGATATGCTCTTACTAATTTACTTAAGAGTTTAAATGAGATTTGGCAGCATTCCCAAGGTATTCTGAGAGCAGAAAGTGTTAACACATGGTCTGCTCAATGCTTCCTCTTCCTGTAAAGCTCTCAAACCAGTGGAGGATCAGTTCAAATCAGCCAATATCCCCAAGGGGATCAGTATTAGGTGTCAGATAGGATGCTGAACCAAAAACTGAAAAGGCTTCCTCCATGAGTTTGTCTCATGGTGTTCCTAAGCCCCAATCCTGACTGCTCTAGGGCATGGAAGAATTGGGTGGGGGGAACTATTTGGAGGCTGCTAAGATTCTGGCCTTTCCAACCTGAACTGATCTAGGGTGAGGCTTCCTTCATTCTGGCTGTCAGCAGTGGTCAACTCCTTCAGCAGAGAAGATTCGAGCTCTTTCTGGTCAAGGAATACGTTTTCATTTACCTGGAGAGAAAAGCCTGATCTGTGATTTTGGGAATTGGGGGTGATTCACACTGCTGCTGGCCTACAGAAGCCTGCCTAGGGAAAAAGCAAATCCCAGAGGGGCAGTAGAACTCTCCTTCCAAACCCCTAAGGGCCTACAGACAAAGGAAAGAGGTAGGAAGGAGAAGAAAAAGGGGTGTTGTGCAGGCTGCCCAGGAGTGACCACGCTCCTGTGGGTGCGGACTCAGAAGATTTCATGGAAGGGAATTCTGTAGAGGACATTAGCTCATTTTCCCATAGATCAGATCTGAAAGGTTCCTTAGAAGTCATTTAGTCCAGTATACATCTTTTATGTTTGGGAATCTGAGGGGAAGTAACTTGGAGAACAAGACAAGTCCCCTGAGAAAGGGCTCTGATCCTGTACACAGTTCTATGCCCACTGGGCCACACCACATTTTACAGAGAAGCCAACAGAAACCCAGGTTGGGTCAAGGAACTTGCCCTGCATCATCAATGGCGATCATCAAGTATCAAGATTAGGATGGAAACTCAGGTTTGCTTTTTCTATCCACATTAGAGTAATGTTAGATAATTTCAAAGATTTTTTCCCAGGTCTGAAATTAGGATTCATTGATCTTATATGCTTTTCTCTCTTCTGCTTGTTCAACTTCAAAGTAGATTCTCTTTCTAGGGTGTTAGGGTTAAACTCACCAGTCCTGTCAAGATATCATGGAACTGTTTCATGACCTCATTGGAGTGAAAGAGTCTGACGTTTTCAAAAATAGTGTAGGACCAGTCCATGGCAGAGGCCTCCCCAAAGCGTTTTTGCAGGTAGCTGAGGAAAAACTGGCCCAAGGTGGAAGTTTTCTCTTTCTGCAAAGAAATGAAGGGGTGGGGGCAGCTAGATGGTGCAATGGATAGAACACTATCCCAACTGCCTAAAAAAATTAAATGAAGGGGTAAGGTTGGAGGTCAAGTGGTCAGGGAGCTGGTGGGATAGCTACCAAGCCTGCTTCATTTGTCTTGAGCCATTGAACCCCTTAAGAATTCTGATTTCCTAAAGGCCAAAGAATTTTTCTCTCATTTTTGATGAACTCATACCACTTTCCAAAAAAAGCCCACATCTGCACGGTCCCCACCACCCTTACTACTGGGGGAATCTTGCAGAATTTGTAAAGGCTAATTCCCTTTATCTCTCTATTCCCTGGCTAGAAGAGTGAGGGCCCCTTTCTACCTCCCAGTCCTATCTGACTGTTGAAGTATTAGCACCACCTGCCCACTTTCCTCCCAGTTTGCCCTCCTGCCAACCACAATTAGCTTGAAGACCTGTTCTTCGGCCATCCGCTCTTTCCAGACATCTTTGATGATGTCCACCACTTCCTTTTTGCTTAACTTTTTGTTTCGGACAAACCCTTCAGTCCGAAGGAATTCAGGTATGTCTTCAGTTGAGCCCTGAAAAAGGGGATATATTTCTACTAACCTTGGAGTTTCTGAGCCAATGTGTTGTTATTAAATTTAACAGTTATTGGGGCAGCTAGATGGCGTGGTGGATAGAGCACCAGCCCTGAAGTCAGAAGGACCTGAGTTCAAATCTGACCTCAGACACTTCACCTTTCCTAGCTGTGTGACCCTGGACAAGTCACTTAACCCCAATTGTCTTAGCAAAAATAATAAGTTATTTACTAAGCACCGATTATGTGCCAACTTGCTGAGCTTGGGCCAATTTTGACTAGGATTTGAAAGCCTTCCCTAAGCCACAGGGTGTAAATGGTACTTCCAGAGAAGCAAAATCAGGAATTGCCCCTCAAAGAACTTGGGGGGCAGGGGATAAATGTGTTGGCCAATTCCAGGGAAAGGTCGTACCAGGCCCTGAAAAGTTTCTCTTTCTCGGAGAAGTCCTGCACCAATCTCTTCTAGCAGCACATCAACAAGCTGGTCGCTGCTTTTCCCTTGAGATAAATAGCGCCAGCGTTCTTGTCCCCCCGATATCACACCTATGAGAGAAAAAGCAAGGGAAAAAGCTGGAGGCTGATGAGCCTAGGGACCAAGTAGATAAGAAAAAATTGCTTCTAGAATCAGAATTGTAGGTGTCCACCTAATCTAGCCATAACCAAACAAAAATTTCATCTACATTTTCCTTAACAAGTAATCTTTCAGCTTCTGCTTGTAAGCTTCCAGAGGTGGAAACACCCATTACCTCCTTTTCCACCCACTACCTTCTAAGAAAGTAGATTCAACTTCTGGATCATTATTCTCCGGTGGAATTTTGCTATTTACAATTTTCACTGCTTCAAGGTCTAAGCCCTAAGGCCAAACAACCTAAGTTTAATACTGAAAAAGAATTACCATGTCCCATCTCCTGTCCCCAAGCCTTATTTTTTCCAGGTTAAACATGCTTTAGGTCATTTGTAGTCTCCCCTATCATGTTGATTACCCTGTTCTGAATGAGCTCCGGGTTATTCTAAATAATGATATTCTGAACACAGAGTGCCAGATGTGGTTGACCAATGACTCTGGACTCTGAAGATCTCCCTGATTTTTTTTTTTTTAGCATGTTTTTTGTTATTGTAGCCCAAGACCTTATTGCCATGGCCTGCTGATGACTCATCAAACTAAGTCCCCAGGCTGTTCTACTCTGGAGGATCTTCCTCCTCAGTCCACCAAACCCTACATTAGAGGAGCAAAAGGTAATGCTGTAGCTTGGACTTTGGGTCTTGGCCCAAGCACTACCCCTCTCCCCATCTGCTGGCTACCTTCACACTTGGTCCAATCAGGCCTGGGAGTGGATGTTCGTTGTATCTCCTGTAACTCAGTGTAGAATTCATCCCTATCTTTGACAATTGTCATATGAACCTGTAGCAGTGTGTCATACTCCTTCCGTATCTCATCATAGTCAGTTTTTAAATTCTCCGTCTGGAAGACATGCCCAGCTCAGGTTAAACTCACTAGAGGCCCCTAAGGAAGGACAATTCAGTGTTATTGTGGAAAAAGCACTAGTTTTTGAGTCAAAAGGACCTCTGAGGACTTCCTGAATTCTTAGTGACCTTGAAATAATAGTAATAACTAGTATATAGTCCTTTGGGGTTTATAAGTGCTAAATTTATAAATATGTCATTTTATGATAAATGTTGGAGGGAATGTGGGAAAAAAAGACAATCTACAGTTGGTGAAGTTGGAAACAGATTCAATCATTCTATGCAGCAATTTGGAGCCCAAAGGACTATAAAACCATGCTAAAGGGTATCTTTGACTAGCAATTCTATTACTAAATCTATATCCCAAAAAAGAAAAGGACCTACATATTGGAAATTGAGGGGATGCCCATCCATTGGGGAACAACTGAATACATTGTGGTATGTGATTGTGATGGAATACCATGTGTATAAGAAATGATGAGCAGGATACTCTCAGAAGAACCTGGAAATACTTCCAAGTACTATGTACGAAGTAAGCAATAGTCTAAGATGTTCATCTGTCAATGATAAAATTATTTAAGATGATCAGCTGTGATAGATATAATTATTCTTAGCAAAATGATGATCCAAGATAACTCTGAGGAATTTAAGATGAAAATTGCTATTCATATACAGAGAAAGAACTGATGATGTCTGAATACAGCCTGAAGAATATTTTTTAAAAAACTTTTTCTTGAGAGTTTTTTGATCCCTTTTCTTTCACAACATGATTATTATGGAAATGTTTTGCATTACCATACATGTATAACCTATGTCAAATTGCTTGCATTCTCAATGCGGGTGGAATAAAAGGAAATAATCTGGAACTCAAAAGTTGTTTTAAAAAACATTAAAAATTATCTTTATTCACTACTATATTGTTGGCAAAATTGTGAACCGATCCAACCATTCTGAAGTGCAATTTGAAACTATGCCCAAAAGGCTATCAAACTGGGCTTATCCTTTGATTCAGCGGTGTCTCTATTGGGTCTGTATCCCAAAGAGATCATAAAAAAAAGATTTGCACGTGTACAAAAATGTTTATAGCAGTCCTTTTTGTTGTGGCAAGGAACTGGAAAGTGAGTAGATATCCATCAGTTGAAGAATGGCTAAATAATGGTATATGAATGTAATAGACTATTATTGTTCTATAAGAAAAAATCAGGAGGATGATTTCAGAAAGGCCTAGATTGATTTAGATAAACTGATGCTGAGTGAACTGAGTAGAACCAAGAGAACATTGTTCACAGCAAGATAATGACTCTGCAGTGAACAATTCTGATGGATGTGGCTTTTTTCAATAATGAGATGATTCAGGCCCAATGCTAATGGTTTTGTGATGAAGAGAATCATCTGCAGCCAGACAGAGGCTTATGGGGACTAAATGTGGATCACAACATTTTTGATCAGATTTTTCTTGTGCAACATGATAAATGTGGAAATATGTATAGAAGAATTGCACATGTTTAACCTATATTGGATTACTTGCTGTCTTGGGGGGGGAAGGGAAAGGAGAGAGAAAAATTTGGAACATAAGGTTTTGCAAGAGTGAATGTTGAAAACTATCTTTGCATGTGTTTTGAAAAATAAATAGCTATTTATAAAAATTGTTTCTTTACTTATAACTGGGGGAAAATAAGATACTAAATTACAAACAATATCATTTCATCTTCACTGTATTTGGAAATAGGTACTAGTGTTATCCACATTTTACAGATAAGGAAATTGAGTCAGACTAAGTGACTTGCCCAGGGTCACACAGCTGGTGAGTGTTTGAATTTAGGACTAGACTTGGGTCTTACTGCAGGATCAGTGCTCTGTCTCCTGTACCACCTAGCTCTCTGGCCTCAGTTTCATGATCTGTCAAATGAGATTATCAGCCTAGATCATAGCTAAAGTTCATTCTAGTTCTGAATCACATAATAAAACCCCCCTCTTCCCCACCATATCCAGTTCCACAGTGAAGGAAATAGCCTCACCATTTCCAATAATGCCTTGTTTTTTTTCTCCTGCATTTCAAAGTCCCTTCTGGGGACAACATCCCCAAAATTTGCCTTCATCGTATTCAGTTCCATCTGAGTTCTGGTGAGGTCTTGACGAGCCATCTTCAAAGCGAGGGTTAACTTTACAGGATCTTCTCTGGACACATCTTGAAAGATAATGAGCCCCATTAATGTCCCAGGCTTGTCTCTTTAAGTTACAGCAAAAATCTAAAACCCTTCCTTTTCTCTCAATGCAGCTTTCGGTGACTCCAGCCACGGAGCTGTTCCATTTCACTGAATCCCTAACTTTGTGCCAGGTTTTGTCCTACTTGAGGCGATATGGTATACTGTTCACCTCAAACCTAGCCTATAGTAGGGGACAAAAGCTACTACAAGTAACTATGGTACAAAGTAGAATGTGATTAGTATATAAAAAAGTACACAAAGAAGGAAAGATCTCATCCAGTTTTCTCTCTTTATCCAAGTTTAAGGCTCAGAGGTATTAAGTGATTAGAAAGAGGTGAAAAATCAGGATTGGGACCTAGGTGACTGGGCTCCAATCTACTGATCTTTCCTTTATACTCTGTTGACTCAAGCAGAACTGAGATGATCACAGTAGCCTCTGCTTCACCATTTCATCTGTCCATCTTTATTCATTCCTGCTCTTGTTGATGTAGAAATCACCACTATTCCTTGGTATTTTCTACTACAGACTTTTAGGCAAAAGACCTTATAGAACAACACTGATGCCTCCTTTTGTTTCTGACTATACCCAAGAAGGAAACCAGAAAGAGGCTTAAAAACTGCATTATCTACCTGGAGACTGGGCAAGAGACATGTCCTCTCTCTGATATCGAAGCTCATTAAGATCTGCAATAAGGATCTTTCGGGCATCTCGTTCATTAAGGAAATGAAGATATTCCTCTGCCAAGTTTTTCCGTAGGTTGGTCACCTGCAGGACAGATAAGCTCAGCTTGGGACCATACTGGGGGGGGGGGGGGCGCAGCCACGAGTTTTCTGACCTTGCCTAGACCAGATGAGAGGCTAGTAGGGCATAGTCTATCTAGGAAGTTTTAGTTTAATGGTGCTTCTGTTTATCGATTGTGTAAAACTGGAAAAACAAGGTATGTCAGTTAAGACTGAGGAAAAGGACGAAGGGGAAATGGAACTGATTCTGAGATCCAGAGGAGATGGATTCTCAAGGAGAACTGAGGGGAACTCATTTTTCTCATCTTGACCCATAGACCATGATTAAACTCAGAGGGAGGTTTCAGTGTAAGTTTTCAGGTAGGGCTGGATATACCTAGTTAAGAGATATTTCTTTAAGTTGCAGGGTTCTCTTTAATTACCCTCTCCTCTTGTCAGCAGGGAAGGAAGTGATTTGGGATTCTATCTCCAGCCCACCTGAGTCTGCAGAGAGATCTTCTCTTCATTCTTTTTGTCAATGAGCTTTAATAAATTAAGTTTCTCTTTCTTTAACATTTTGATTTCATATTTCTCTTCTGCCCTGATAGCCAGGATTTTTTCATTGCAGTCTTCAGAAACAGTGACTAGCATGGCTTTCAGTGGCTCCAGAGACCGAATCTTCTCCCTAAAGTGAGCTGAGCAAAGTCAGAGAATATGGGGGAAATCCTTCAGGCGGGGGTGGGGGGTGGGGGGGGTGTAGTTGCTGGTGAGTAGTTATCCAGGTCTCTAAACACTGGTCTGGGTAAAAACCATTTCAAGAAGGGCTAGATTGGTTGGTGGTGACTCTAGGAAACAGGTGTTTAAAAGATTATAGGATTAAAATCTAGTCCAAACCCATTTTATAGATTAGGAAGCAATCCATAGAAATCTGGATCCGGTGACTTGCCTAAGGTCACATAGTCAATAACTGAGACAATGGACTCTAATGTCTCAGTCTTAATCCAGTGTTTCTTCCACAATCCCACTTGGTTTACTTGCCTAGAGTCTAGCCATTTTTCCTATCTGAAGACTGCAGGGGCAATACAGCCTTCTGTCCAGAAAAATTTACAGCAACATTCTTCATATAGCATGTTAAGCCAAGCGTGGGTATAAGAAGCTTTAGGATCTACAGAAAGCCATAAAATTGTGCATACCTTTTGCCCCAGCATTAACAATCAGGTGTATATCCCAAAGAGATCAAAGGAAAAGGATGTGCAAAAATATTTATAGCAGCTCTCTCTGTGGTGACAAATTATTGGAAATTGAGGGACAGCTGAACAAATTGTGGTATACAGTTATGATTGAATTCTATTGTGCTATCATAAATGACAAGTAGGATATTTTCAGAAAAATACAAATTACAACATGAATATCATGATACTAAGTGATAACACGTAAACAGTAGCAGCAATATTATACAATGATCAACTAGCAATGGCTTGTCTTTTCTCAGTAATATCTAATTTTGAAGAACTCAAGATGAAAAATGCTATCTACCTTCAGAGAAAGAACTGAGAGAGTCTGGATGTAGCCTTTGAGAAACCCTGTATATAATATAATATATAGTTACTGACTTATTTGATGAACATACCAAAACAAAGATTGAAACAAGCATTGACCATCAAAAATAGTCCCCTTGGGAGGCTTATGTTTATTCCAATGACACTAACATTGCTCTGGATTTGAATTTCTTTGGGAATGGCCTCCAAAGCTTATAGTGTCTTTTTTGGGGGAATATTCTCAATGATAAAAAAAAAAAAAAAGAAAAAAAAGAAAAACTTTTTTTTTACTTTTGAGAGCAGATTGATTTTTTTTGAAACAGTTAAACTATTCAATGTGTTGTCTGATGAATAAGGTAGGGAAATTCAGGCCTAAGAATATATGTTGAAGGGCAGCTAGTTGGTGCAATGCATAGAGCATCAGCCCTTAAGTCCAGGAGGACCTAAGTTCAAATCTGACCTCAGACAGTTAACACTTCTAAACTGTGTGATCCTGGGAAAATCACTTAACCCCAATTGCTTCAGCATATATATATATATATATATATATATATATATGCTATATATATATATATGTTGAGAAAGAGACTGGAAGATATAGAGAATGAGAAGGAAGAAGAGAAAGGAGGGCGAGAATGGGAAATAGGGAGAGTGAATGAGAGGGAGAGATGCATGGCTAGAAAATTAGAATGAGATTTGGAAGGGACTAGAGAGCTCATGTTGCCTGCCTCTCAACAATATTGCTAATAAATGATCATATAACCTCTGCTGAACATGGATAACTACTGCACAAAATGGATCATTCTAGTTTTAGTCAAACCTAATGGCAATAAAGGTTTTATATTGAGCCAAAAAGTAAACTCATTTTATTGTTCATTTATTGTTTCTGGAAGCTGTTCTTAAAGAGGAGTCCAGATATTAAATCATAAGATCTAGAGGTGAAAAGGATTTTAAGGCTCATTTAATCTAAATCCCTAATTTTACAGACTAGGAAACCAAGGCTCTGAAGGATGACATGATTTGTTGGGAATAAGCAGCAGAGCTGGATTAACCCAGGTCCTCTGACTCCAAATTCATCATGAAGAGCATTTGAAACCATGAGCACATTACTGGGATAAGTTTCTCTAGGTAGTTATTTGGAAGAAGACAGTGCTCATTTGTATGTATGAACAGAAGACTGATTAGAAATTGAGCACATCGCAGCATGATAAATGTGGAAATATGTTTAGAAGACTTGTACATGTTTAACTTATATTGGATTACTTTCTATTTAGGGAAGAAAAAAGAGGGGGAAGTACTGGAGGAAAATTGGGATGCAAAATTTTGCAGGGGTGAATGTTGAAAACTGTCTTTGCACATATTCTGAAAAATAAAAAAAACAGTTATTATAAAAAAAAAAAACTGAACAATACATATCCTCATAGTTGTAGTTCTCCGAACATTTTCTATGTTCTAGGGCTGAAAAAGTGAAGTTGGCCTAGACAGTATTCAGGGTTTTCTCTAGGTTTAGATTCTTTGACACTGTCTAGCTGAAGAAATGGCATCCCGAACAGGGTTCCCAAAGATAAAGGGACCCTTCTTCAGAAACTGTGATAACCTCATAACCCCCTATTGTGAAGCCTATGGAATCCTTCTCAGAATAATGTTTTTAAGTGCATAAAATAAAATACAATTATATTGGATTTCAGTTACCAAAATGTCCATAGTCCATAGATCCAGGTTAAGAATCCCTGTCCTCCAGCATTTCTTAGAATACTGAGACACTAAGCAATTTGCATAGGATTAAAGGCGCAAAATGGGTTATACCTGGTGGTTCCAATAGTTCTTCTGTGAGGGAGGGAATGAAACCCAACTCCCTCCGTTAAAGGTTCTGGGAAAATTAATTTGTGAATAATTCTGAAGCTATGAGGTACCCAGGGTAGTTGCAACGGGCTGTTCCCACCCTGCGAACCTAAGAGCAGAGGGTGTCAGACTAGCTGTTGAAAAGATTTTGGGTGATTTGTTTGCAGGTCCCCTCAACTCCCTACAAAGGCCTTTCCAAGAATTACAGAACCACAGAGAACAGGAGGACCCGGCCATTTTGCCTCTGGCGGCAGCAGTTATGAGCTTTCCCTGCATACATGCTGGCTGGAGGCTGGCACCAGAGGTCTTACTTACCCAGTGCGACTTCATATGCGTTCTTTATGGAAGACAACAAGGGTTTGTAGGTTTTGAAGTCCTCTATAAAGAATTCAAAGATCTCTCTGTAAGGCTAGTGAAAAAAGGAGAGAAACAAAGCATGGAGGGAAAGTCAGGGAAAGACCAGCTGTGCTATTTCTATCTCTGACAGGAGGGCTGAGAAAATGACCTTCCCTCTTTACTTTCATTCTCTGGGGCCATGCTGGGCGATGAGAGAATGGCAAATGACCAGGATAACAAACAGAAATCCCATAACCACCATGGCCACTGATACTGCTTTTGCCAAACACAAGCAAGCAAAGACTGGCTCACTTTAACATTTCTGCTCTGAGAGCACTGCTGTCTCGATGCCCACAGAGGAAGGGATGCACCTTCATCTCCCTTCTGTTTGGTGGGACAGGAGCAATACCCATGTGGTAGCCTCTGAGCTCTCTTGTCAAGCTTCCCTATACCTGAGCTCAAACTTTCTTCTGGCTTTCCTATCCTTCTCAGATTAGACCTTGGGCAAGGGACTTCCCTCTCTAGCCCCATTTCACCGAACGAGGAGGTCTGAATGGGATGGTCTCTACCAGCTTTTCTTCTAACAGCCTTTGGCTTCCTTTTATCTCCTCTCTCTTCAAACATGGCATTTCCTTGACTCTGTAAGATGCATGGATGATATTAATGCCATTAATCATTTTTTAAACTATGCTGGACCAGTATTTCACCTGTATGTGTTTGGGGTCTGTGCCCATTGGAATTATCCATCTTTGACCTATAAGACACTGCTTTGTCATCAGAAAGCAAATGCATACATTAAAGACAGCTCATATAGATTAGTGTGGAGCTGCTTCTGGAAACCGAAGGGGCAAGAAAGGACACAGAGAAGTGCAATTCTGCGATTGTAGGAGACCTCAGAGTAACCATCTGACAGACCAGGAAACTAAGGTCCAGAAAGGTCACAGCTAGAAACTCAAACCATGGCCTAAGAGGCGGCTGTCTCCTAAATGAGACTTGTTGCTGTGTGCTTGTCTCAGTGGGTCTGTTGGCCCTGAAGAGATCCCACCCTAAGGAGGGCATTGCTTCTCTCATCTATCCCCTTATCTCCATTCCTATCAATACTGTCCTGATTATGGTCTTGCCACTTCTTGTTTAGACTATCGCCTCCTAATCGGACTTCTGAACTCCCCCCTCTCCATCCATTCTCCACGCAGCTGACAGGTGACATTCCTTAAGCAGAGACCCTGCCCTTTCACTCTCCTGCTCCCATGAGGTCCGGTCCTTGGTTCTTTTAAGATCCAGACTCCTTCATTTGGCAGTAAGTCCTTCCCAATCTGGCCTCAGCCTTTATCTCCCTTTGTGAACTCTAAAACCCAGTCAAATGGGCCAATTTACCCTTCCTCAAACCCAGTATTTCGTTTCCCATCTCCACACCTTTTCCCAGGTTTCCTCATATATGGAATATATTCATCTCCTCTTAGAATCTTTTCTTCAGAGCTCAGCTCATGTGCCACATCTTTGGGAAGACCTCTCTAAGCCCCCTATTTAAAACTCTTTCCCTCCTCAATTGATCATCACTTCCATGCTTATTTACATGGCTAGAGTGGAAGCTCTCTGAGGGCAAGAATTGCTTTTGGTTTTGCCTTCCCTGCACCCAGCACCCAGCACCATACCATTGGACTGGACTTTCCTGGCTAGTCATTTGTAGGATTTTTCCTGGGGTCAACTCCAAGCTAAACCACTGCTGACCCTGGCAGACAGGAGAGCTTGAGGGGCTGCTGCTTCTAAGGCCCAGAAGTTACCCCTCCCACAAGGATCCCTTTGCTCCAGGCCAGACCAGAGCAGCCACACCTGGAGTTTGAGCTCCTCAGCATTGTCCTTTGTCATGTCCAGAAGAAGCAACTCTTTTCTTAGGTAATCTTCCAGCTGTTCCAGGTATCGTGGCTTTGCAACGGTGAGAGAGGGCTTGTCTCTGGCCCTGCAGAAAACAGCAGCAAGGAGGCTGGTTCTCCATTGTAGAGAAACCTAGAGCAACTTTCTCTTTGGAAAGGGCTACTTCTCATATGTGGGGCAATTCTCTGTCCTTCCAGTACCCCCAGAAGTCAGCCCTGTTCGTGTGCAGAGTGTTTAGAAAGAATCTCTGGGATGAAGTGGTCACAACCCCCTCCCCCCAGGCACCCAGTAGGGAGAGAGAATGGAAAGTCTGAGATGACCTTGGGAAAAATCTGTCCCGACATGTGGACCCCTCCTTCGCATCGTGGCCCTTTTTTTGAGTGTATGTGTGTGTACATGTGTATATGAATGTGCATGTACACGAATACATGCATGTGCATGAATACACTGCGTGCTTCAGTAGAGATGTTGTACATATGTGTACAGTATGAGCTTCAGCAGGGATGCTGCACACGGGTACATGTGTGTATGTGCACTCAGCAGGGATGCTGACAAGCGTGTATGTATGTGCACTCGTCAGGGATGCTGTACATGTGTGCATGTGTGTATATGCACTTGGCAGGGATGTTGCACATGTATGATGTGTGTATGTGTACCCAGCAGGGATGCTGTACATGTGTGCATATGTATATGTGCACTTGGCAGGGATGCTATACATGTGTGCGTGTGCACTCGGCAGAGATGCTGCACACATGTGCATGTGTGTATGTGCACTCAGCAGGGATGCTGACATGTGTGTATGTGTACTCGGCAGGGATGCTGCACACATGTGTATGCACGAGGACATATGTGCCCATGTATGTCCGCTGCCCCATGCTTACCCTGTTTTGTCGGTGGTTGAGCAGGGTTTGCGGTTCTGTAAGATAGCTTGTGCACTGGCGTATGCAGGCCATGAGGACAGACGGCCACCCACAGAAAAATGAAGCGGCTGAGAATGAGAGAGAGAGAGCTCACTGGTGGAAGGCCCAGCCTGGGGCTCTCTGGGCTCTTTGGGCTCCATGGCTTGGTCTGTATTTTTGAGTGGGTGGCTGTGGGGGACTGTCCCCCCCCCCACAGGCCTGTGGGCAGGGATGCTCCTGGCACAGAGCACCAAGTGCCACTTGGCCCAGGGAGGGAGAAGATTCAGGGAAATTCCGCTGCCTTTAGTATCCGAGACTTTGGCTCTCATTCCCCTTGCCTGAAAGCACTGCCTGTCCCCTCCTGGGCCTGGGGCTGCCTGCCCCTTGCTCTGGGGTCAGACTCTGCCATTGGAGGCTCCCCAGAGTTCCTCCACAGACTCCTCTGGTAATGGAGTTGGAGGCAAGGAGTAGTTCAGGGTCCAGACATGAAAGGGAGATGCTGGTTTGGGACCTCGGGCTGTCAGCTGTCTGTGGAAGGATGCCGACAGGAAATCACACTCACCGGAGTTTTTCGGTGTTGAAAGATCTTACGTTTATGGAGAGTTTTCGCGTCTGGGATGGGACTGGGTGTTGTGCTGACTGCAGGAAAAGTAGGATATTCCCTGAAGGTGAGAAGGGCAAGAGCCAGTCACTGGGGCTTTTGTTGAGGAGACACACAATCCCACCAATGAGACCCACCCTCTCCCCTGCCTCCACCCCACAAGTCAGGGCCATCTTGCTTTCTTGTCCTTCTTTATCCTTTCCTGCAAACCCGTTCCTTTTTTTCCACCAGCACTTCCAGCCGCAAGTACAACAGGACAGGCACTCACATTAACCTGTTCTGTCATTTACTGCCAAGTGTTTCAGTCTCCAAATAGAAAGAAAAAATATCTACCAGTTGGGCGTGGTGGGAAGATGTGGCCATAATGAGGAGGTGGCCTTTGATGGGAGAAGGGAGGAAAGTGTGTCTTTCCAGCCCTTCTTGGAGCCTTGGACCATCCCCGGTGGTACAGCGAAGGAAGAATTATGGTAGGATGAGAGGTCTGGGAGCTAGATGAAACTTTAGAGGCGATTCTATCATAGAAAGAGCTCAGAGCCCCAGGATCTGTATTTTGGTCCTTGGTCTCTTTCTTCCTGGCTCTGTAACCACGAGTGCTGGTCATCTCTTGGTAAACAGCCTTTCAGGGCACAGTGCCTAGTACATGGGGGTAGCCAGGTGGTGCAGTGGTTAGAGCACCAGTGCAGAAATCAAGAGGATCTGCCAAATCTGGCCTCGGATCCTTCCTAGCTGTGGGACCCTGGACACATCACTTAACTCTGATTGCTTAAAAAAAAATTTAGTGACCAGGGCAGCCAGATGGCACAATGGATAGAGCACCAGCCCTGAAGTCAGGAGGACCTGAATTCAAATATGATCTCAGACACTTAACACTTCCTGCCTATGCGACCCTGGGCAAGTCACTTAACCCCAATTGTCTTAGCAAAAAGCAATTTTAAAAAATTAATAGTGACGACAGAAGAACAGGATAAGTACTAGGGCTGGATATGCTGCTGAAGGGAATGGTTTTTTTGTTAAAGGACACAGAAAACACGCTGGCATTGGGAGTCTGGGAGGTCTAGGTTTGCGCCATCATCCTCTTCCTAAGTAACTGTATGACTACAAGCAGTCCCTAGACCTCTTACTACTCATCTGTAAAATAGGTATGTTAATCCCTGTTCCGTCTAACTCACAGAGTTCATAAGGAAAGTGTTTTGTAAAATGTAAAAGCTATTTTAAAAAATGAACTGTTCAAATCAGACCTGAGACACTTAATATTTCCTAGCTGTGTGAATTCTGAGCTGGCAAGATCTGGGTTGAAGCCTTAATTGAATGATCCTACATAAGTTATTTAACCTCTCAGTGCTCTAATAAAAACAGCATTTCTATAGCACTTAGTGTGTGCTAGGCACTTCACAAATATCTCATTTGAGCTTTACAACAGCCTTGGGAGGTAGCAGACAGATTAAGTGACTGGCCTATGCTAGATCTGAACTAGGGTCATCCTGATTTGGGGCCCCATTCTCAATCTATAGATACTTTTGACATTTGATGACTTTGTGGCAAAGGGAGCATAGAGATTTCAATGAAAAAGCAGACATAGAGAAGGATGGCAAAAGCTATTTTCGAAAATATGGCTTGAGAATAAACAATGAGAGAAGCCAGAGATTTGCAGACAGCCTGAAGTCTAAACCAAGGCGGAACAGTGTGAGGCTTTAAGGAAGTAGGAAGTCAAGATACAGGCAGCTACCCACCTCAACTCTAACATTCCCCTCAAAATAACTTTACAATAATTCCTCAGATTATTTTGATTATTCCTCAGAAATTTGGAGAAGCAGAGCCAACAAGGTCAGAGTAAATCATTTGTCAAGCCTAAGACAACTTAGGATGTCAGAAAAAGAGAGATTTCTGACACTGCAGTGGCAGCTGGCCAAGTTTAACAGGAAGCAGCTGTGAAGGCTGCCGAAGCTTTCAGAGCCCGCAGGCCAGGGGATTGAACAACTGGTCACAAAGAGATTGCAGGATGCCCTTTCTGGCACTGGGGCAGCTGGTGCTGACCAGCAACTGATTGGCATATTGTGCATATGCAGTTTGGAGTTTCAGTTTCAAGGCAGAGAGGTCCTAGCACTTGTGGCTAGAGAAAGCAGGGGCCCTTCCTTGGCAAAGACCAGAATATATATCACCTTGGAAGTGGATCTCCAAAACTAGCTCTAAAAACAGCAGCATTAAAAAGCCTGAAGCTTGGCACACAGTGCCTCCTCACCTCCAGGTAGGCAAAGCTTTGACATAAAGTTTAGAGCCAAGAAATAGTCTAGAAAAATGAGCAAGCAACATCAAAACTTGACCATCAAAATCTACTATGGTGGCCAAGAAACAAGACATGAACTCAGAAAAAAACAACAATGCAACAAGGCTGGCCTCAAAAAAAATGCTAATTGGCTCAAGGTTAGTAACAATTCCTGGAAGAGTTAAGAAACAGATAAAAGCGGTAGAGAAAAAATTGGGAAAGGAAATGAGAGCAATGCAAGAAAATTATGTAAAGGAAATTAACAGCTTTGTAAAAAAGATGCAAAAAATTCGCTGAAGAAAAACAATCACTTAAAAAACATAATATATTGAATTGAAAGGTGGTATAAAAATTTCATTAAAAAATATTCCTTAAATATTAGAATTGGAATCTAATGACTGTATGAGATGTCAAGAAACAAAACAAAGCCTAAAGAATGAAAAGAAAAATAAAACATGAAGTATAGAAAAATTTGCTGACTGGAAAAATAAATCTAGGAATGGTCATTTAAAAAGTATTGGACTCTCTGAAAGCCTAATTTTAAAAAAGAGCTTAGACATTCTTTTTTCAAGAAATTCTTTAGGAAAACTGCCCTGATTTAATCCAGTAGATTTTTTTTTAATCCACTATTACCTTCTGAAAAAATTACCAAAACCAAAACTCCCAGGATTATAACCACTAAATTGCAGAGCTTTCAGGTCAAGGAGTAAATATTTCAAGTAGCTGAAAAGAAATAATTCATATTTCATGGAACTATAGTCAGGATTACACAAGATTTAATGGCTGCCAAGATTTAGTGCTTGGAACATGATATTCTAGAATGTAAAGGAACTAGGATTGTAACCAAGAATCACCTACCCAGCAAAACTGAGTAAAATCTTTCAGGGGAAAAATAGATATTTAATGAAATAGAGGATTTTTATGCACTCTTGATGAAAAGACAATTGTCATTCAAACATAAAAGAAGAAAATAGTATGGAGGTAAATAGAGTTAGTAATCATAACTATGAATGTCAATGGGATGAGTTCACCCATAAAATGGAAGCAGATAGCAGAATGGATTAGAAAAAAAAGGTCCTAACTATATGCTGATTACAAGAAGCACACTACAAACATTAAGATACATGTAGAGTTAATATAAAGGGCTGAAACAGAATCTGTTATGTTTCAGCTGAAGATTAAAAAAGGTCAGGGGTAGTAATCATGATTTCAGACTAACCAAAAGCAGAAATAGACCTAATTAAAATAAACAGGGAAAATACATTTTGCTAAAAGGTACCATAGACAAGAGAGTAATATACATTTTTTTATGTTAAGTTGATCTGATAAAGGTCTCATTTCTCAAATTTATGTGGAACTGAAATAAATTTATTTAAATTGATATGAACAGGCAGCTTTCAAGAGGAAAAAAAAAGCAAAGCTACTTATAATGCTATGAAAAGTGCTCTAAATCATCTACTAGAGAAATGCAAATTAAAACAATTTTGAGCTACCACTTTACATCCATTAGATTGGCTAATATGATAGAAAAGGAAAATGATAAATGCTAGAGGATGATATAGCAAAATAGGAACAATAATAATACATTGTTGGTAGAGTCATGAACTGCTTCAACCATTCTGAAAAACAATTTAGAACTATGTCCAAAGTACTATAAAACTGCATACTCTTTGGCCCAGCAATACCACTACTAGATCTATATATCAAAGAGATTTTTAAAAAGGGAAAAGGACCTATTTGTGCAAAAATATTTATAGCAGCTCTTTTTCTGGTGGTAAAAATGTGATTGTGATGGAATACTATTGTGCTATAGAGGGTGATTTAAAAAAAAACATGGGAAGATCTAAATGAATTAATAAAACAAGAAGTGAGGAGAATCAGTGGATCATTGTGCACAGTAACAGCAATGTTGCAATGATCAATGGCGAAAGACTTGGCTACTCTGATCAATATAATGATCCATGATAATTCCAAATGACTTATAATGAAAAAAAAAAGGCTATTTTTTTACTTTCAGAAGGAGAAGTTATGAACTTGAAGTGCAAATTGAAGTATAATTTTCTTTGCTTTATTATTTTTGTCTTTTTTTTTTTTTTTTGGTGACATGGCTAATATGGAAACATTTTGCATAGATTTTACAGATATTGATACTGTTTGCCTTTTCAATGAGAAGGTAAGGGTGGAAAGGGAGGAAGATAATTTAAAATCCAAAATTTAAAAAGGAAAGAATGTTAAAAATAAATGATTACTTTAAAATCAAACAAAAAACTGGAGCCACTCTCAGTGCTATTCTGACTGTCCTCCCTGGGGGGCTGAGGTCATTAGTTCTGTCTAACTTGCCATGCTTTCAGGGATCAATGAATGAATGGCTGTCCTCTAGGTGGTGCTGTTCCCCTACATTCAGTGGTCCAGCGTCAGAAGCCTGAAGATAGGTAGTTACTATCTGCTGGCCATGTGGGGTTGTCTCCATTGGAGCCAGATTGTGTTAATGCAATTGCAAACATCCCTCCTTCTGACCACCTCATCCTCCATGGAAAGATTTCTTAAGGTTCATTTCAAAATAGCTTAAAGAATGGCGTCCCATTCTGGATTTGCCTTGTCTTAGGTCACAAGGTAGAACTGTTCCCTTACAGCTAGTAGTTGGTAACTTCCTAAAGCACTCACAATCTCATTGAAAGGAGGGGTTACCAAGAAAATGGGTCCTAATAGCATTTCTCAGCATTTCACACTTTCCAGAGGGATTCAAGAAGGGGAATTCAGCCGGTACCAGTGCAAATACCGGTGGCTAGGTTTTTTTTTTTCCAATTAAGAAATCACAAGGATCATGGGTAACATAAGATCCCCAAGTTCAAAATAATAGTATCAGAGCAATATCTGAACCCAGGTCATATGGAGTTCTCTCCACTTGATCTAGTGTTTGCACGAAGTTGTTGGTATGTTGTCTTGTCGATTAGATGGTGAGCTCCTTAATAAAAAATAGCATTTCTATAGTGTCTACTATATACCAGGCACTTTACAAACAAGACCTTATTTGATCCTCACCACAACCCTGGGATGAAACTGCTATTATTATCCCCATTTCCCCTTAAAGAAAATAGAGGCAAACAGACTGATTTGTTCAAGATCACACAGTTAGTATATACCTAAGACCAGATCTGATACCAGGTTTTATTATGTTTTAGCGTAAGGAATATAATCAGTATTTATTAACTCAACAACCATTTATTATGAACTTACTTTGCCTAAAGCATTTCGTACTTTATATGGTCTATGAAAACAATGGGGAGAACCCTCCATGAATAAGCTCTGACATGGTCTTCATCTTTATCTTCAACTTTTACCTTCCAAGACCTTTTCATTCATCAATTACAATCATTTCAACTCCAAGTCTCACTTTTATTATCTTGAAATAGGAAGAAGGGTAAAACGGTAGAGAGTATAAATACTATTCAGGGCTGTTGAGAGGAAGCTCTTTGTAAACCTTAAGATGCCTCGTGGCCGCTAGGGGTCAGTAGTAGACAGGGAGTCCACTTGGAGCCGGGAAAACCCAAGTCAAATTTCCATCTTAGCCACTTTCTGCCTGCGTGATCTTGGTCAAGTCCCTTACTTAACCTGGCTCAGCTTCAAGTCTATTTCAAGTGCCTAGTCTGTGTCATGCACTATGCTAACTGGGGTGCAAAGAACGGCAAAACTGGTGTCTGCTTGCAAGGAGGCAACTAGGTGGTGCATTGGAGAGAGAGATGGGTCTCAAGTCAAGAAGAGCAGAGTTCAAATCCGTGTAAACTTGTGCAAATTATTTAAACTCAGTTTCCTCATCTGTAAAATGGGGATAAATACTAGCACTGTCTCTCAGGGAGTGAGGACCAAACCTTAAAGCGCCGAGTCAATGTTAGCTATTATTATTTACGATCTTTATCCTGATGCGCTTGGGCACTCTCTCAACGAGAGCCGGTCTCTCGCAGGGCACGTACGAGCTTTGCTAGCCTGCTGTCGAGCCCAGCTTTTTTTGGGGGGGGGGGGATTCACTCAGACGAGGCTGGAGCTGTCCCAGGGGAAAGAGAGAAGAGAGAACAAGCTTCTATCCAAGCCATACCTTACTGTTGCTTGGGAGAAGGAAATATCGCCTCTTGGCCGAGGGAGAGCCATAGTTCGGAGGCCCGTCCCTCTCCTAGGGCGCCAACCGTTCGCCCGCAGCCTGCAGCCCACAGCTCCCGGAGCCTCAGCTGGTATTTGTTTACAGTCTGTTGCTGTGGAAACACGGCCTCGAAAAGACCCTCGCGTATTGGGGTGGCCGAGATAGTGCCTGAGTCACGCGGCGTAAAGTGTAGGTCAGGGACGTTGTCCCCGACTAGGGGCAGCTGTGGCCCCTTGTTTTGGTAGTAGAGACAAATGTAATCGCCTGGAACTCACGTCCACTTGGGGGAGATTTCCCTAAGACACTAACACACAGATGACAGTAGTAATTAGAAGCAAACAAATTAACACGCTCCAAGGCAACAGAATGACTATCGCCGTAGGGGTGTGGCGAAGGCTGAGAGGCCGAAGCTGCTTTTCTATGGGGAATTGTAGTTTTTACCCTCCAAAAGTCTCCACTTGACAGGGTTTCAACTGGAAACAAGGACTACTTCTCCCAGCAAGCCGTGCGCGTTCGCCCTACCGAGAGCATTCGGACCGCCCCCGAAACCGTGGGCACTGTGGGACATGTAGTCATTCCGATGAGAAAACAAGCGTGTAGACACGGAAGTCGAACTCAGTTTCCCTACACCCTCCGCGGACGCGCAGCTTATTGGCTGGGCGCGGCGGATCTGGTGCTTCTCTCCCCCCGCCTCTCTGTGACACAATAGCGGCTCCCTCCAAGATGGCGGCAGCGGCGGCGGATCCGGGAGCAGGGAGCCCCCCAGCTGGCGAGTCTTGTGGCGGGGGCGGTAGTGGCGCTGGCGGGCTCCCCTCTCCCGGGGAGCAGGAGCTGACCCGACGCCTGCAGCGCCTTTACCCGGCTGTCAACCAGCACGAGACGCCGCTGCCCCGCTCCTGGAGCCCCAAGGACAAGTACAACTACATCGGCCTCTCCCAGAGCAACCTCCGCGTCCACTACAAAGGTGCCGGGGTCGGGGCCACGGGGTACGAGGGGGCCGCGGGGGGCCGCGGGGCCGGGCCCGCCTTGGACAGGGCTCGTGGGATCTAGAGACAGCTTAGAGACCGCCTAGCGCACCGCCCCCTCCACCATCCCCCCATAGCACAGGTGAAGAAACTGAGGCTCAGAGAGGGAAAGGGACTGTCCCAAGGTCACACAGCTCCGCGGTGCCCGATGTGGGATCCGAACCCTGGCCTTCTGATTGCCCAGTCCGGGACTCTTCCTAGTGTACCTCGCTGCGGAGTCTCCTCCCTGCTGTCCAAACTTGCGGCGGGTATTTGAGGAGGGCATTTGGGGGTGGAGGGAGGTCCACCTAGGGTCCCCACCCTCCTCCGCTAATTCCTGCCCATCTCCAACCTCATTCTTCCCTTTCAGGCCTTTCCCTGGACGGATGTGTGTGTGTGTGTCCTAATCCTTACCTTTGTCCCTCACCCTTGTTTAATCAAACAGAACTAGAAGGTGCGCGGTTAGGGTTAGGGTGAGAGGTCAGATATTCCTTTCCTTTTCGGGGCCGGGGGAGAAGGGGAACCGAGGTCCAAGGGGTGCGAGTGACTTCTGCTAAAACCGGAATGTGTGCTTTTAAACTCCACATCTAATGCATTTTCCACCTTTTATTCTCCCCCGTGTCTGGCTTCTTGGAATTCAGTCTGATTCAGCTTGGAGCCCCCCCACTCCGCCCCTTTTTCTAGGGAAGGTTGTCCTGATGCTTACTGAAATCTCCCGGAGCCACAGCAGGTGTCCCTAGTGCTGGCACCTTACGTAAGGCACTGGGCCCGGAGGCGCCCTGCAGCCCAGGGTTCTTCGCTCCTGTGCTTCAGACTCTGCCAAGCCATTGCCGGTCCCTAGTTTTCCTGAAGTTAGCCTATTGGAGGTGACCTCCCCCATTATAAGTCCCCCTGGTAGACCTTTCAGGAAGCCCCTCCGGTCTGTTTGTGAGTGGAAACACTGAATAGAGCAGGCTATCATTTCTTTTCCTACTCCATGTCCAGAGTGCCACAAAGGGGGCTGGCACCGTCTCCGACAAGCATCACCTCCTTATCTTTAGAAGTCACATACACACAGCCTTTATTAGGGAACATTGTTACCTAGTTTTCATCTGCACTGCTGCCAGAGTTTCTCGGTCAGCGTTGTTTCTGTCTCTCGCCAAGCCCATGGAAGAGGTGAGACAAAGTAAAACCTGCAGCATAATTCTGTAGTTCATTTACATAGTTACAACGCAGGACCATACTTTTAATTGGTTGAATTGTCTTCAAATTCCTCCTTCTGCTTGGTGAGAATTATTTTTGAGGAGTCCTTGTTGGGCTCTGTTGCAATAATCACTGAACAGTAAAAGGGGAGACTGCTAATGCATTTCCTTTTCTTGAAGCTTCCCTATCCCTTTTTTCCAGGTCATGGCAAAAATCACAAAGATGCTGCATCAGTTCGTGCAACTCATCCCATACCTGCTGCCTGTGGCATTTATTACTTTGAAGTGAAAATTGTCAGTAAAGGTAGAGATGGGTAAGTCACCTCTCACACTGTGCCCCTCTCACTGTGTCCTTAAAGACGAGCTTTTCCTTGTCAGTCAGGTTGGAGGTCACCCAGTTGATCTTTGTGATTCTAAGCTAAGGAGCTAACAGATGGGAAGGTGGAAGAGGAGGCCCTTTTGAGCTGCCCTCTGCCTAGTTGATATTGGTTTCCATTTCGTACTGTTGTTTTATTCAGTAACCCCAGCTGAAAGAGAGGCCTTTGCTAGACATGATGTAAGAAGTTTGTAACCCTGAGAGGATTGTTTGCTGCTCTTTCTTTTGATTGGGTAGTTTACAAAACTGTCTCACCTTCATGCATTGGGCTTTCCCAAATGTCACATTGGAAATGTACCAGGTCATTTCTCCACCCTCTTAACCCCTGCCATTAGAGTCGCTGACACATTTCAATCTGTTTCTTATAGTTTAGAATCACTTGCAGGGGAAGGAGAAAATACGGATTTTGGTAGCTTTCATAAAGGTAGTAAGAGAAGACTTAGACTTAGCAATGACAAAGTAACCTCTTTGAGTACTTGGGGAGGGAGGGATTAGGCTTGTTTTCTTTGGTGCCAGAGGGTGGACCCTGGAACAGTGGGTGGAGGTGCTGGAGACACATGTTTTTGGTTCTGTGTAACTTAAAACTCCCATTGAGCTGATGAGGAGGTGGTGAGCTCCCCACAAGTAGCGATTGCATGACCAGTTGTCAGACATGTCATTCAGGGGATTTCTGCTCATCTCAGGTTGACTTCTGTGGTGCTGTCCAACCATGACTGTGATCTCTGACTTTGGGTCTCTAGGGAAACAGTGAGTACAAGTGTTGCTGCACCTAGAGGTGTTTTTAAGTGGAGAGACTTAAAGACCCATCTGACTAGCATTAGAGGGGCCTAATTAAAGTAAGCTGGACTAAGGTACACTAATTCAGTGTGTATTTACTAAATACATAGGAACTATCAAAGGAGTTTATGGGGAGAAATTTTTTTCTTTTATTTCTTCCCTACTCCAACCTCATCTGCAATAGCTATCTTTCTCTAATGGCTGGAGATGGAGCAGGTGTTGAGGTTGTGAGAGAACAGGAAAGCAAATGCATTGGAAGTCCTTCCCCATCAGCCTTAGGTCTGCGGGGGGAGATAGGCCATCTCTTGCATGGTCTGGGCTCTAAGGCCGGCTGTTGTCGCACGTCACAGCCCTCTCAGGGCCTGTCTTCTTATCCATGTGCCAGAGGGAGAGTGGGCCGGCGGGGTCAGAGGCTGGCCTGCATTTGTCCTCAGGGTTCAGTGAGCCCAGATAGAGCCAGGTTGCTGCTTGTTTTGGATTCCCAGATTACACGTGAGCTGGAGTGTTGTGTAGCTCAGGAATCAGCACTGGGCTCAAATCCCAGTGCTAGCTTGTTACCGTGTGACCTTGGGGAGGTGACCTCTTCCTGAGCCTCAGTTTCTTCATCTGTAAAGTGGTGATGATAATACTTGTCAGACTTACCTCACAGGGCGGCTGTAAAGGGAAATGCTTGGTTAATTTTAAAAGACCAAAGAAATGGGAGCTATTGTTACTCAAGAGTCAAAGTTGAGAAAAGAGCTCTGGAAATTTGAACATGAAGTCACTTGTGGGGATTATATTACTTCAGGGTTTTCAGTCTTCAGAAAGTCGGGCATCTTTTTTCAGTTTGAAGTCTCAGGCTGTTTGTGTGTTCGTGCAGTAGTGGAGAGGATGACTATGGTGGTGAGCTTGGCTCTCACAAAGCTCAAGGAGTATGACTTTGACAAAGGACCCTGATGAGCCAGGCCTAGATTAACACTCAGCTGAAGCTCCCCAGGGACTACGACCTCATCGACAACTCAGGTGGGGTACTCTAAAGGGGATAATGGTGCTGGCTGAACTCTGACACATGGCAGGCCTTTCCCCTGACCCTGCTATGGGGACAGATGTCAGTTGTTGGAGCACTGGGGCCAGTCTGGCCCCATTGAGGACTGAGGCAGTCATCAAGAAGGAATGTTCTGCATCTGCCATGTTCACTGTCCTGTTTGGAGCCGGGACCCACCCATCAATGGTTCTTTTCCCCTTATTTTGCATTGTGCTTTACAGGTTTCAAGTGCTTATACATTCATTATCTCATTTGGTCTAAGACCACCTTAATGAAATATATGGGTCTGGTGCTGAAAGTTAACCCAGTGAGTCTGTATGGGAGTCCTAGGTGAGATTCTGCTGTCTTGTGTTGGTAGGCATCATGAGCAGCCTTCCCCTACCCAAATTAGTGGGTCATATTTAGAGATGCCTAGAACTCTGTCAGAAGCTCTTTGAGCCAGCTGATACCACAGTTATCACCCATGTTGTACCTCCTACAATTTTTCTCATCAAGAATTGGGTGGGAAGGAGGGTGACTAGGTTGTTGTTGGTTTTATGTTTTGTTTCTTAATGTACCAAAGTATTTTTATGCTCTATTTGGTAAACTTGAGCTAGAAGAATTAAATGGAAAATGCAGATATTTAGGGAATGAAGTTTTTTGTCAGTGCTGTGTTGGAGCTGGACATTGATCTTAAATTCTAGTCCCACTGAAATGGTATCTGATTTGCAAATTTTGAGAATTGTCATTTTGTATAGTGCATGTATAAATAAATCGTTCAAAAAGGGATTTCTTGTTTTTTCAGTGTTGGGATTACAGAAGAATGGTCAATACCACAGTGCTCAGATTTATTTCTGAATTCTTCTTGGTGTCAATGGGCAAGTTCTGAATTAAGAACTGGATCTTGGGTCTTGTGACTAAATAATCATTAGTCTGCTTCTTAGGAAATACAGCCATAGGTAATATGTAGTAAAAGCACAGTCTTAATTGGAAACCTGAGTGTACAATTTAGGGAATTCTGATGGGGATGGCTTCTTTGTCCCCATTACCAGGAGATGATATTTCATGGGAATCCAAGCTGGTCAGATTGTGTATTTGGGAGAAAGACCATCTGACAAGAAAATGTCAGACTTCTTTTAGTGGCATCAGAAGAAAGTAATCTTTTGACTGATGTTCAGATTCATCTTGTTAGAAAGCCTCAGAGGCACCAAAATGGAGTTTCCTCTGGGATGCGCTGCGTCCTGGGGATGGCAGCATGCAACCCTGCTGGAGTCCACAGTTCTCTGTGATGACACACTAAGGGTGGGGCTGGCAAACAGATACTATAATATTACTCTTAAAATAGATTGTAACCTCATCCAGTCTATGGCCTCCTGATGCATCAAGTGTAGCCATACCTAAGTATGTGGCACTGGGGTGAGCCCTGTCCAAGGACTTTCCCCCACGCTTGGGCTTGGAACTCTTCTCTTCATTTCAGTCTATGAGTTCCTGGTATGGTACTTTAGAATGGTGCTTGCTTTCCTCTGCTGATGCTGACTCTGTGCACTCTGTCTAGAAAACAGGCAGAGAGCATTGTCAGAGGGGCTGTGTAAGCAGGAAAAGCAGTTAACTTTATTTGGATTGTATAGTCTTTGAGGAATGAAGGGGAACCTATTCTGCTGGTTTGCTTTCACCAGGTCTCTTTAGTTCTGCTCACAGTGAGGTTCTAGTTCCTCAGTTAATATAAAATGTTAGGATATTTGAGTAGCTAGTCTAGCTAGAAAATGTAGTAAGAGAGACCCTCCCAGAGATAAACATATTGTAAATTACTTTAGTTCTCAGGTATTGTTTTGTCCAAATATTTTAGGTTTAGGTCATGATGATGTTGTCTTGCCTCAAACAACCAAGATTCTCACCTGTGCGAGAAGAAAGTGAATTTAAAATTTCTAATTGTACCTAGAGATCATCTTGGTGTGAATTAAGACTTCATAAAACACAAACTTAATTAGGCATTAAATAGTGATGCTTAAAGACCTTTCTTTGTAGATCTCTAGCATCTTCAATTTAGTATAGTTGCTGGAATGATTTAAGTTTCTTCATGCTTCTTTCTGTACTAGGTTAGCTCTTCAGTATTGTTTATGAGGTTGTCTTTAACCAGAAACAAATGAAAGGATTGATTCCTACCCACTCCTGAGTAAATGGTCATTTGATCCTCAGGGCCAATCCTAGGATCTGCAGCACTCTTAGTGGCTGTCCCTTGGCCTGACTTTTGGACTCTGAAGGATGATTTTTTTTTTTTTTTTTTTTTTTTTAGGGAAGTTGTTTTAGGGCACATTGGCAGTAATGGAATTTGAGGCGTCTTGAAATTGCCCTTTCTGCTGTTTTTACAAATTCATAGTCCGTTTTGGGGGCTTAGAGCAAGGGAGATTGGTGAGGTTCAGAATGATGTTTGGCCTCTCTTCTGGTATTACTTTGGTTCCCAGTGGGGCTTTCTGGGTCCTCCTTATGTTCCTTCTCCCTTATGCCATAGGTATTGCTGAGTGGTGGTGGTGCAACCATTGAATTCAGCTTTTCTGTGGCCTTTTAAACCTTCACACCACAAACCAGGTACTTCCCTCTAGGCTACAGAATTCCAAGGAGCTCTGGTAGTATTTTTTCTAATTGAAGGCTTCCCTGGACTTCAGACTCACCATGGGAAGATTTGCCAAAGATTTTGCCAGAGGTTGTTGCCCCTATTTTCATTCTCTGATGGCCTTTCCAGTTCTTTGAAATGACCATTTCTTCCCAAAGCTGTGCTGTGTGTTATAGAGTAATGAGAGAAGTTTTGACAGTTATAGAGTAGATAGATGGTTAGGCATGCCCTGGAAAAGGCAGGAGGTCACAGCCTCAGCTTAAGGCAGGTTCGGCTCCTTTGCAGAGTCTCCATGTGCCAGGAACAGTTGCACCACCACCATCATGAAGCCATTCGGGAGGAGATCCAGGGCCCCGAGGTCGGAGTATGGATACCTTGAAAAGGGTAAGGAATTGTTGTTGGGGGAGGTTTAAGGAAATAAGAAAATGTAAGACTGGGTAACACTTCCAAGTGGGAAGAATTAATTATTTCCAAGCCTTTTCTGAAAATCTACTTAAAGTCCAGTTAAAATCCCATTGTAGTACCTTAAGGGGGGGTGGGGTGGGGACTATCCGTGTTGTTTTGATATAATGGAATTTAGTTATTGTAGGTATGTTGCTAAAAATCACATTCTTGCTCTGTAACCTGACATGGATAAGAGCTCAGAGAGAATCTTTTGTACGTGTTTTTGTGTCTGTGTGCACAATGTGCGTGTGTGTGTGTGTGTGTGTGTGTGTGTGTCTGCGTCTGCGTCTGCTCCTGCTCTTCCTTCCTCATTCTCCCTTTCTTTCCTTTTCCTTCTCTTCCTAGTTTCCTTTTTCTCATCCACTGTCCCCTTCCCTTCCTACTCTCCCCACTTTTTCTTCCTCCTAGCTTTTGTACAATTTTTATGGTTTTGGGGTGGGTAATTAGAGAATTGTTTTGTTTAGATATTTGAGATGGGAAGAGTAAGAAGAGTTAATTTTGATTCAACAAACATTTATTAAATGCCTTCACTGCACAAGGTACTATATATACACCATTGGACATGAAGAAACCACAGTTACTGCCTTCAAGGAGGTTATGATTTAATAGGGGAATATTACATGTATGCAGATAAGTATAGTACAAGGTACAGTGTGACTAGAATCAAAAGATGTATCTAGACAAAATGTTCTAGGAAGATTTTGAAAGAAAGAGAATGCTTTTCATTGGAGGGATTGGAGAATGCTTTGTGGGGGGAAGTGGAATCTGAACTGAGTTTTAAAGAGGATTTTGATGGGTAGGGATGTGCAAATAAACAGACGATGGAGGTAACAATGAAACACTGGAGCTCTACGAACTCAGAGTGTGAGGGACACAAATCAAATAAAGGTAACAAGATAGAGTGGAGACAGTTTGTCCATCCTAGGCCAAGGAATTTTTATTCTAAAGGCAATAGGGAGCCACTAAAAGGTTTTGTGTGGTTAAGCATTTTTTGTGTTAGGAAGATTTTTGAAATGAAAGGCTAATTAATTTGCATCTTGCTGGGACACGAGCTCAATTCTCTTTTCTTTTGGACAATATAAGCACTCTTATGGGAAAGAGAATGACTGTAAGACACCTGTATACATGAGATAGAATATGTGCTGTATGAAATTTGTTATAACCTGTTCAAAAAATCCATGCTTTCTGTAAGTTTCTGTTACCATTTGGGAATATATTTATAGATTATGACTTTGTTACAATATTCATTGGAAATAGGAGTTTGCATTCCTATCATAGGGTTTTGGTGCTAGGGGGACAGTGGAGTGGTGTAATCCCTATCAGTTATGATTGAAGGATAGTTATGAGTTGTTCTATCCTCTTTTTTCTAAGCATCTTTTAGTCTTAGAGGCCACTGCTGGGGTCTGTTTGGTGGTGAACCTTTGCAGCATGAGGTGTTTTATTCCTGGGGGTTGGGTGGAGTAGGAAAATAGAAAAATCAATTTGACTCCACTTGGTACTGTTGTAGTCTTAAATAAAGTTCTCTAGGTTATGAGCAAAATTCTCTGGCTCAAATTATTGACTTGATTCATAATTCGAAGTCAAGAGTTCTGCTTTTCCTGAAATATTTCCAGAGACTTTCGAGGTTTTTCTTTGCCTCTTTTTCCTTGATTACTGACAAGGTCCTGCCTGGTTGGGAGAGGTAGCCAGACTAATAGATTCAAAGAACATTAGAAATAGGGAATCATCAGTGAGCTTTTAGTCAAAACTCCTGATTTGTCAAATGAGCAAACTGGGCTCTAGAGAAGAATTACTTACTTCACTTCTAATAGCTCTTGATAATGGTAGTAAGGCCAAGAAATAAAACTTCTTGTTTTGTGCCCAAGACCAGAGTTTTGAGTTATTAGAGTTAGCCACTGGTAAAGTTCTCTTTTAGGTCCTAGACATCAGATTTCTCTTATATATGGAAGGACTCAATACAGTCATTTATTAAAGAAGATCATTAGAAGGAACAAGTTCTGACAAACTCCTTCTAGGCCTTGTGTTCAATTGTGTACAATTGCTTTATTTGTGGGTTAGAGATTTTATTAGTATTCAGTGGGTTTGGTTCAGATAACAAATGGGAACTTGGCCATCTTGTTTGCTGTGGTATGGTACAGATTACTCAAGCTGCCCAGTCCTAATTGAATAATCCTGTGACACAGAACTATGTTCTTTATCCATTTGATTATTACTAGTATTCATTGCATACTTACCTTCTGGTGCCACTGTACTAGTTGAGATGCTTGTGTAGATAGGAAGTGGGTCTCTTCAGTAGCTCTCTGTGGTAAAGGGTTTGATGCTTTCCCTGTGCTTTCTACCCTTTATTAAGGGTGCATTAGTAAATTTTGGTAAATTATCCTGTCATTGATGTAGCCATCACCTTCTTGGTACCCAGGAGATTGTGATATGTGTTAGAATAGCCACTGATAAGCACAATATGACACTTGTACTTGCTTTGGTACTCTGGGCAGGCAATTTAACCTTTTTGGGCCTCTGTTTCTTCATCTGTAAAATGGGAATAAAATAGCACCTATCTCACAGTATTGTGAAAAAGGACTTAAGTGAGCTAAAAAACATGTAAAGTTCTTTGCAGCTTTAGCGTTCCATAAAAAGTTAGTCATCATCACCATTCTCATCTGTATTGATGTGATCTAGTAGAAGGAGCATTGGGCATGAAGTCAGAAGACTTGGAAGATCTAGTTTCAAATCCTTTTTCTGCCTTTTGTTATCCACATGAACTTTCTTTCTCTGAGGCTGATTTCTGACTGTGAACTGGCAATTTCTAGGTAGCTTTTAAGACCTTTAATTTAGGATTTTGAATGTGTCTGCTATCCCAGCCTGCAGTGGTTATTTTGTCATAATCTGTTGTATCTGTTGGTTGATGTGTGTACTTTGTGGAATCTACATTAACTTCTTGGGACCCCACTTAGACCCACTTACCCTTTCCATAGTGCCAGGGTTCTGGCATCTGGCTTGAGTTCTGGCTTTTTTTTGTCAACTTCCAAAGAGCAATTCTTGGATTAGTCCTTGTTGCTCTCTCCTAGGTTCCATTTTCACTGAGGGCATGGTGTTCCTGTGTGATTAGACACCATTTAGAGACCCTTGTAGCTCTCAGGTCCAGGATAAACCTATGTCTCTTAACAGTGGCACAGACACAGGAGGAGTGCATGGTACCTTTCTCCTCAGCTCAGGATGCCAGCCAAGGGCTCCCACAGTCAGTTTCACTTTGGGGGTATTTTTCAAGTTTTTATGAGGGAAAGTTTTGCTAAGGAAAGAGCTTAGTAGGAGGAGTTTTAAGCACATTCATGACTTCACTGTAACCAAGGGTCTTTCTTCATTCTCATTCTTCATTCACTACTAAACTTGTCTGGGCAGATCATTTTTTGTCTTGTGACCAAACTAAAGAAAGAAATGAATCATGATTGTTTCCAGTACATTCACCAAGGCTGTGGCAAAAGGAATTCTTTCCTTGAGTTCTGAAGTTGTGACACATTTGTGGAATACTAGACTCTTGAGAAAAGTTCCTCTGCCAAGAATGAAAATCCCAAGATAGAAACTTGGTAGACCTTGAGCTCTGTCTCCTTATACAGTATGTCCCCAGTCCCTAGCATCTTGAGGCTTGGTAACATTGCAGAGTGGCCACTTGGTCTCTCCAGGAGCAGCTTCCAGTTATTCTGGGGTGGTCCTGTTTTAACATGTATACATACATTGAATCCCTTGTCTGGTAGCATTTGGGGAATAGATTTGTTACAAAGGAGAAAACTGTTCAAACAAGTCTTAGCCAACATATGATATGTTGATATGTCAGATTCTCCCAAAGAATACATTGTAGGCTTTTGAACTGTCAATGTTTTTATTTTTAACCAACAGCCAAAGAAACTCTCTAGTAGACTCTGTTTATTCTGATTCAAGAACTTTTTCTTTTTATGTGTTTACTTGTATTGCCATAGCTTGAATTAAACTGTGAAGCAGGAAAGAAGACAGCAGTCACTCAATTTTTGAAAATTCTAAATTTATTTAGAAGATTCGATGATACTTATTACTGGGTGATTGCAGTGAATTTTAAAAATCTATATTTTTATTATTATCCCTGGTTTTCATATCACCTTTATTTCTAAATATGTCCTTCCTTCTTCGTCTTTGTTGCAAGAAAGAGTAAAAAAAGAGAAAGCAAATAGTTCAGCAAAATTAACCTACACTTTTACCAGATGACCTATATGACAGCATATTCAGTGTTTCATAGCTTGTCTTGGTGCTCAGAAGAGGGAGATGTGTTTTTTCAGCTCTTCTGGGGCTAGCTTGATCATGATAATTACACAGGTGTTGTTTTTTTCCCCTCTCTATTTATATGGTTCTGGTCATTGTGCATATTGTTTTCTTTTTATTTCACTCTGCATTCATTTAAACATGTTGCCTTGCACTGCTCTGAATTCTTCTAGTTCATCCTTTGTGGTGACCCACTAATATAATATTCCATTAAATTGATATACCTCAAATTTGGAGAGTGAATTTTCTTTAACCTTTCCCTTCTTAAAGAAATATCTTGATTTAGCAATGGATGTTGTAGCTTTTGCAGTTCTGAGATTAAATTGGAAATGTAAAGCTTTAGCTTTAGCTTTGTGGTGTAAACATGAAATTTTTTATTATTGTAATTTGAGGTTTTCTGTAACAAATCAAAAAGCACAAAAATACTCATTTTCTTGGCTTCTTAATGAAGAATTTGGATTGATCTTGATAGCCACTCTTCAGTGATTTTGATTCTTAGACAAAAGTCTTGTTTTAATTAAAATTTTTTCTTGCTGTTTTACAATTACAAACATGATAAAACATCAGTATTTCTCTGTCTACAGGAGTAAGAAAAAAAAGAGGAATGTATATAAAACTATGATGATGATATAGAATACACTTTTAAAAAATAGAGGAATATAATAAATTCAGCATGTTAGTATTGAAGCTGACTTGCTTGTCTGTCTTGGAAATAACTTGAGCAGTCTCCCTGTAGAAATGTTTGTTGTTCAATGGGAGCATTTCCAGCTTTTTGACATTGTATCCCAGAACTTCCTGACTATTCCGCAGCACATGTTTTGTCTTCTTATTGCTTCCATAACCAATATTGGATATCAGGGTTTAACTAAACCATGAATCATTTTTGCCCTTCATTATATCAGTGCCTGTAATGTTCTCTTCTCTAAAATATAATCTTTTCTTGGGGAGCTTCTGGAGGCAGCCTTAGTTTTAGTTCAGTGTAATAATCACCTCAAATGTAGCCAGGAGTTAAAGTCCAAATCCTTTATTTTCTCCTTAAAGTCTTGAATCTCTTCCTGGGGCCTGGTTAGCTTTAATAGAGGCCTATCTCTCTCCTTGATTCCGAGAGCTCTTGCCACTACTCCTTTTTCTCTGCCAGGTTCAGCCTCTTGTCCTTCCAATGTCTCCAGCCAGCACAAAGTTGGAAGTTGTAATGAATCTAATTCTGCCTCTGAGAGTGGGCTTGTGGGCTTCTGTCCTCTGACTTGTGAATCTCCCCAACTGAATCCTGGCTCTGAATCTCCTGAAGTCAATCCTAGTTGAGGCTCCTAGCCTATATATGCTCTCTAAAGATGTGAACTAAGTACATAAGCATTGTGTCTATCAATTCCAGTGACTTAGCATCTTGTTTCAAGTTCTGGCCCATAACAAGTGCCTCTTGGTTCATGCCACTTTTGCTTGATCTTAACTTATCCTCCTGACCAGTGCAGTATGAACCTCTGAGTTCTCTTGTTGACTATTTAGATGTCCTGAAGACAGGTGTACTGAGAGCTCCCTCAGTGGGTCATCAAGTGGATCATCCTCCTAGCATTTAGTCTTTTTTTTTTTTTTTCCCCTGAGGCAGTTGGGGTTAAGTGATTTGCCCAGGGTCACACAGCTAGGACATGTTAAATGTCTGAGACCAGATTTGAACTCAGATCCTTCTGACTTCAGGGCTGGTACATTATCCATTCGCTACCTAGCAGCCCCCTAGCACTTATTCTTGACTGACATTGGATCATTTAGAACTAAATGAACCTTAAAGATTGTGTAGTCCAGTGATGTCCAGATCCCTGCCCAAACACAGTGACTTAGAAAACCACAAGTTAACATTATCAAAGCTATATGGATAATTTTGTTTATTTTGTGAAACTTTTCCCAATTAATATTTTTTATCGGTTTTGGGCTGTCACTCAACTGCCTTAGGGTTCTTATTGGCTGTCTTTCTAAGCTGAGATTGGACAGTTGGTCTTGCTTAAAACAACGCAGTCAGTAAGCAGGACTCAAAACTAAGGTTTCTGCTCATTGTGCAGTGCATATTTCCTCCCAAAGGTCTTTCATTTTCATCTTACCTTTTTTTTCCCCTTGACTTCCCGTGTACAGTATTTACAGTATTCATGTGCCTGTTGAATTTAAGCCAATCCTCTAACTTCAAATTCATTGGTGTCTCACTAGGGCTATGCTTTTATTGGGTTTCTTTATTCCCTTAACTTTTTCATCGATGTAGTTTTTGTGAGCTCCTAGATAGCTGGTAATGAAAGAATGTGGTACCTCACTTCGGGATTTGGTTCTTGTTGTAGAGAAGATATAAGACACCTCTTAGAGGTTTTATAATCTAGTTAGGGGAATCATGCATAAATGACAAACACTTTAACTCTAGCATGGCAGCTAGGTGCCTTTTTGGAAAAGTCATTTCAAGATTGCATGGACTGACTGAGTAACAATCATGGCACCTGATTAATGGAAAAATGAAATGATGGTTTTGTTTAGACAAGGCTTTTAACCTGTTAGCACCTCAAGAAAGTAGCCTCTGCTGACCTACTCACCTCATGAGGATATCCTGTTGCATGCTTTTCTTCAGAACCCACTGATGGAGGCTGTGTTGAAGAGCTGAAGGAACCTTAGAACATAAATTGTCTAAGTTGGATGGGACCTTGGAAGTCCTCAGATCCAACTCAGTTTTTTACCGAGACAAGAAGCCAGTAAGACTGATCAGAAAAAGTTTTGGTAGCTTTCTATAGTGATGACCTGTAATGTTATGCAATGCCACACCTGTCAATCAGTGAACATGCAGATCATTCCTGCATGGAGCCCATGATTACTGGAGAGTTTACCTTTTTTCTGTTCCAGCTCCCTAGGCCTGAGAACTTGGGGGCAGAATATAGCTTTGACCTTCAGTATTTATGTGGGATATTGAGGCAGGATGTTGTAATGGAAAGAACACAAACTCTGGTGTCAAGAGTACCAGTTTTCATGGAGGCAGCTAGGTGGCACAGTGGATAGAGCACCAGCATTGAATTCAGGAGGACCCGAGTTCAAATGTGGTCTCAGACACTTAACACTTCCTAGCTTGTGTAACCCTGGGCAAGTCACTTAACCTCAGCCTCAGGGGAGGAGGGAAAAGAGTACCAATTTTCAGATTTCAGGCTTGCTTCTTAACTATCCATGTGACATTGGGGAAGCTAGTTCTATAAGTTCTCATTTATAACATAAGGAATTTGGCTTTGTTCTCTCCAGTTCTTTCCAATTTCAGATGCATGGATCCTGTGATAGGGAATTGTTTGCTGTGCCCTAGATTGCCTTGTAGCACTTGAAGCCTTAGTACATTTAGATCTCTGTTCATTTACCTGAGAAAGTCGAAGGGTTGAGATACAGGTGAACTTGCAGAAGGAAGTTGACACCTACACCTATGAACTTTCCCAATTCCCAGGTTTCAGTTACACATGGAGCAGTTCAAAACAAAAGTCCAAGTAACATAGCAACCTGAAGTTAGAAGTTATTTTAGCCTTTGTCTTTGGGTCTAAGATGGATTTTAAAAAAACCTTATCCTCCAAATACCAGTGGTTATTACATTAACAGCCCTTATCAACAGCTAGACTTTCCAGCATGCAAAAATTTTGCCTTTTCATTGTGAGCAAATTTTAGAGGGCTTCAGGAAAAGATTGCTCCTATGATAGGCCAGTCAACATATACAACATACCTTGCATATATGAGATGTTAAAGATTTTTTGGAGGAACAGATGAATTCAGCAATTGTCCAGTGCCTGTCATTTGCACAGAACTGTGTTAGGATCTGAAGATACCAAGTCAGAAATGAAAAGTAGTTCCTGCTCTCATGGAATTTAAGAATATATTTGATGCCAAGGTCCAAATTAAAGAAGCCTCATACTCTAGGAGTAATCATGCATACCTTTTTCTACTTTTAAAACTTACTGAAGGCAGTGTATAAAAGTCATTTTCACTATGCTGACATGTCCAAAAGAGGAATGAACTGTCTCAGGAGGTGGTGACTTACCTATAATTGGAGGTATTCAAATGGAGGCTGAATGATCTAGAAGAGATTCCTGGCCAGATGTGGAGTAGATAAGGTAGCCTTGTGTTGCCTGGCTGTCCAAGAGCCCTGATGATAACAGTTCATTTGAATGAAATTAGTTGAATTCGATAAACATTAAATAAATACACCTGGCCAGGTGCTAAGAGTGCAAAGAGAAAATAAGAAAGCTTTGTTCTCCCTTTCTAAACACAGACACACAGTGACCTGTACTCTCTTGGGGCTTAAATGCAGCCTCTAAGTAGAGAAGTAATTACAAAGGACTTAAGTAGAAAACAGCTAAGAGCCCACAGTTTTCTCCATTTATGGAGCAAGCTGTGGGCTCTTAGCTGTTTTCTACTTAAGTCCTTGCTCCATAAATGGAGACCTTTGGATTTGGATGAGGAGTCAGTGACCTGGACTGGAGCCCTGGCCCTGGTGTTTATTGCTTGTATTGTCTTAAGCAGATCCTTGGGTCCCTTTAGGTCTCAGTTTCCTCATCTAAAGAAAATAAGTAGGCTGAGCTTGACACCATCATTGGACATTAGACATTGCTTCATCTGGGATTCTTTGACTGTGGGAAAGCCTCAGTGTAAATGCCATTTCCATGTGAAGAATCCTTAAGGTATTTCCCTTTCTTAAACATCCAATCAGTGAAACTGTGCAAGGGGGAACCTTGGAGTGATTAAGAATTGTCCTTTCAGTGGTCAGAAAGCTTGCAAAGGTGCATCTTCCTTTGGAAATTCTTACAGTATAGAGTCCATATTTTCTTCAGGTGTGGGCACCAAACTTTGGCCACTATTAAGTCAGGATTTCAAAGAGCTCCCTTAAGTGAAAAAGAGTTCCTTTGTTGTTTTCTTTTTCATTAAGGATATTGAGAGGGAAGGAAGAAATAGTTTGAAAAGTGGAAATCTTATTTCCAAGGTTCTGAGTGTGAAGATGAACAGAATCCCTTCTCCTTGCGCTAACTTTCCCTTATTGGTTTGGCTGACTTTGTGTTTGGGTAACAGGATCAGTTAAATAGAATTTCTACAGGATCTCTTTACACTAATTCTCTGCTTCCAGTAGTTAATTGTCTTAAAACTTCTGCTTAAGTTCCAGAAACTTAATTTTTAATGTACTTCTCCTAGTATCTTTAAACATAAAATAGTAGGATTCCTGCTTTTTGCTTCTAGGACTTTAATGAAGATGAGAAATGGATGTGAGATTTTGTAAATTTAGTACCTCCCTGGTGAGGAACTCCTTTGACTCAGCTCGAATATATAGAGAGATTTGTCTGGGGTGTTGAGTGGCTTGCTCATTATTTTATAACCAGTATGTCAAAGGCTGAATTTGATTCCAGAGCTCCCTGATCCTCCTTTATTATAGCAAGCTGAATAATTAATGACTCCAGTAATGATCTTGAATAAATTACTTTTGTGGACCTTTGTTTCGTCATCTGTAGAATTAACCATCAATAAATATTTATAAAGTGCCTTCTCTTGTCTGGAACTTTGCTGGGGATACAAAAAGCAGCAAAAGATACTCCCTGCCCTCAAGGAGTTCACAAATATATAAAAAACAACTATAGGCAGATAAATTGAAAATAATTAACTGAGGAAAGGTCCAAGAATTGGAGGTGGGAAAAGCTTCCTAAAGTGATGGGATTTTAGTTGGAAGCCCCGGAGATCCGGAGGCAGAGTGAAAAAAGGAGAGCATTCCCAGCATGAAAGACAGTCATAACTAGAGGCAAGAAAATATCTAGAATTCAGAGACCACAGTTCTCACCAGAGTGGTGCACGTGTAAGGAATCTAGGTTATAAAAAGCTAAATTATAAAAGACTTTGAATGCCAAAATAAGGCAGTTGAACTAGGGTCCCTTGTGGATCTAAAATTTGTGATCTCCGTAGTCCTTATGTTTTCCTGAAAGTCTCTTTCCAAATGACTCTACTTTGTACATCGTAGATGTTTGATGAGTGTTCCATTGAAAATAATGACGAATCCTATGTGGCAACTGTTCTTTTTCGCATTGGAACCTTCATCCATGGTTTGAAAAGTAACTTTATCTCCAGCTTTTTTTCTTACGACATAAAGACTGAAGGATTTCTCTTATTTGGTAAATTATTAAATTTGTTCCATAACTTGGAGTTGTTGGGCAGTTAAAGAGTTTCTACTGAAACCCTACTGAATGAATGAACAGATCACTAAATGACCAGAATTCATTCTGGTTGCACAAAGCTCTATAGTCCTTGCCCTCCCAAGGAGCAGCTGTAGGCAACTCAGGGAAAGTTGTTTGGTGTTTTCTAGTGGAGCAGTTTATCTGCTTTTAGCACCAGCAAAACTGAACTGATCTCAGTGGTTTGAGAGTGGGGTGGTATGGGTGTGTGTGTGAGTGATAGGATATTCGGGGGGCCAGCGCCTGTTGACTGTTTGAGGCAATTTGTTTCTTAGTTCCAGAAGTTGAGAGGATAGAAACTTATCTTTGGCAGTCTCTGAAGTATGGAGAAAGCTGGAGAAACGTATTTGTGTTACCATTTTTCATGGTGGGGGGAGGGGAGAGTTCATGCTGTAACCTTATAGGAAATCTGTCAGCATTAGCAACTTCCCCTTGTAACTGGGCAATTAGTTGGCAATGTTTACAATTCTTATTTGAGTGGAACATAGCCCAATTAGGTACATGCCTGTTTTGTAGATTTTTAAGAAACCAATTCTGAATTCCAAGGATTGCTAGAGAAAATAAGCCTACTTGTCTTTCTTTAACTTTCTACATTTGTTAGATTCAGTGACACATTGTCAGAATTACTTATCAGTCTTTTTTTTCTTCTTCTTCTTCTTCTTTTTTGCTTAAGCTGAGTACGTCATAGTTCTTTTTTGGTCCCTGGATAGTATTCTGACTCAGATTGAGGCAATGGGTCTTGGAGCAGTTTGGACAGTTTAGGGAGATCTCTTTCACTATAGGATTTTGGTTTTGTAGAAGGCCATCCATCTTCTGATTGCCAAAGAATCTATGCACAGGACAATCTGCTTTTCAGAAGAGGAATCAGATCCCCTGATGTCTAGTTCTGTGTTATCATTTATCTCACTTATAAATTAAATACTGTTCTGCAAAACGGCCTGCTAATCTAGTGCCTCATACAGACTTCCTTTGGTTTGATTGTTGAGAATTGCACTGATATTTCATATCTCATAATCTATATTCCAATATTAATTAATATTCCAATAGATTCTCCCAGAATCCTCCTTTAATAACGAAGAAAAAAATTAAACAAAACCAACCAATACATTTGAATCTGACAATTTATTCAACGTTCTATACCTGTAATCCCTGGCCTCTTTGGTGAGAGGAGAAAGGTGTGTTTTTTCATTTATGTCATTGTAGTTTTTGTGTATGTCTTTCTTTGGTTTCTATTGTCTTAAATGATATAATGAACTTAATTTAACCTTTTCCTAATGTCTTAGCATCATTATGAAAGTATTATGTGCTGTAATTCAAGGCTTCTCATGGGGTATTCTCCTCATAATCTTTCCCTCCAGTCTCCTCCCAAATGGTCTCTGACTTAACTAGTTTTCACATTCTTCCTTCTTCTCTGTTCTATTAGTGAACATTTCATACTATGGGCAGTGAACCTGCATCCAGTAGTCTCTCCCCTCATGTTTCTAAGATGTTAGAGAATATGAAGCCAAATAAATTAAACTGGTTTAGAATTATTTGTAAAGCAAAATTAAATAGCCTCTGAGAGAATCTGAAGGGCTTACACTATAATCTTGTGATACAGTGTCAACAGCTAGGAAAGTACTCAATGGCTTGTTTTTATTTTTGACCATGGTGTTAATTTATCCTCACTATTTGGAGGCCTTTTTGGTTTTCTTCTTAGTTTTTAGTGATGAAATTGCTGCCTTTGTGACTTGGTTATTTTCTCATCTGCTTGCCTAAAGGAATAATTATATATAGACACACATACATATATCTGTATATGTGAGGGATACTCTGGGAATGTTGTATGAGGAAGTTTTAACTGTAAAACTTAACTGGTACGTTCAGTTTTTAGCCTTTGACAGAATCACAGAATCTCAAGGTTGAAAGGAGAAGTCAACCATCTAGTCCATTCCATGCCTGAATGAACCAGTAAACACTCATATTTTTAAAGCATTTTGCTAGTTGCTGGAGATACAGATATAATCAAGGAAATTCTCCTGGCAAGAATCTTCTTTTGCTCATTGAGCTCTACAGATATCATTGTTGGGGTTCTTGTGGAGATAAAAAAGGTTAGATTTTGGGGACATGGCCCCGCCACTTATTAGCTTGTGTGACTTTGCCAGATCATTTAAATTTGTATTGTCTCTTAGCTTGGATGTTTCTTGAGGGCCTCCACTTTGGATTTTGTCAACTTTTCATACTTAATGTTTAGCACATATTAAATACTTCTTTAATATTTTTGAATTTTTGGAGAATCCTTTTGAACTTTATTCCTTCATCTGTTAAATGAGTAGTTATACTACCTTCCTCACGGGGTTATTTTGAGGTTCAAATGAGAAGTTTATAAAATATTTGTTAAATCTTACTAGGAGAAGACGATGTCCAAAACATTCATTATCCTTGGGGCAAACTGAACTTAACTAGGCTGATCTTCAGAGAATGGACATATATAGTCTATCCCATAATCAGAGCCCTTCCAGCTTACTGGATCTGCCACAGTTTGTATTTTTCTGGAAGTCTTTGTGAACCCATGGTTGCCTCTGTGTTACAGTGACTCAATAGAGTGGTACTTAAATGGGGGTAGATTAAATAGGGAGATAACACATTTACAAATGTAGTTCTGGTTCTTTACTCAAAAGAAAGTCAGAACCTTGGTGTAATAGTGAAACTTAGCTGTGTTTTCTAGGTCTTTGGAACTGTTGCTTAGTAAGCCTTAAATTCTGTGAATCTAGAAACCATTTGATAATACTGTATTAAGGTGAGTTCTACTCTCAAAGACCATTATATCTGAAAGGGAAGGGAGGTAGTTGTATTATTCCCATTAAGCCTTTTAAAAATGTCAGCAGTGTCTCCCAATCAAGGTGAATGATATGATGAGTGGGCTCATGAGGAAGGATCACTTTGTGCTTATACTCTTTGGCAGGATCCTAAGTGGTGTTGGAAGATTAATAGTAGGGATACCAGTGAGTCTTGTAATATCCATGTGGGGGATTATGAGGGCTATGGAAAAAGTATGATTGTATGATCAATATCCAGTTAGGTTGTGTCCTTATTTTCCTATGTCAAATCTGGGTCACTTCTGCAGAGCTCCTTTCCTGTGCGACTCAGTCATCTGTATCACTTTGCCTGTAAGTACAATACTCTTATGGTTTTCATTTTTGTCAGCTCCTGGGAGCTACCTTCATTGGCGTTTAAGAATCAAGATTAATTGTCGATTCCTTAAAGCTGGTTAACCCTGAAAATAGAACTTGATATTTCCAGTTTCATAAATTGCTTAGTTCCTTCCGCTGCTTTAAGACACTCTCCATTTGAAAATTAGAATTCATACTTCCCCCAAAATCTTGATGCTTTAGCCATTTTCTCTAGTTTATTACTCTTTCCATTCTCCTTCCTCTCTTCCCCCAAGAAGCTTTCAGAAGAGGGAAGGATAATTGTATGCTAACCAACATTATTTTTTTTTTAAGGTACATGGGAATAGGACTCTCTGCCCAAGGTGTCAACATGAACAGACTGCCTGGTGAGTCACTAGTCAAAAGAACATTTGTTCTGCTCTCTAGATCTGTTATGGGAAGGGAATCCTCTTAGTATAAAACCATGATAGGATTCCTATCTATCTATGAGGCTGTAATCTAGAATATGGTTGGAGGGAGAATGGCAAATATGAGCTGCATTCATTGGTCTGTGATGTCATTTTGGGGACCAGCCAATGATCTGGAATTTCTGGTCTTTGTGGGATTCAGTTCCAAAAATGAATTTGTGTTTGCTTTGCATTAGTGGAATTTGAACTGTTGGTGGTTTCAGCTAAGTGACCTTGGCCCTTTTCCAATATGATACGCCTCAGTAACCAAAAATTCCTATTGGCTTTTATTAACTGAATTGGGGCTTGGGACATGAACCTTCAGCAGGTGTGTTGCCAACTCTTGCTCCTTTGTTATTCCAGAGTGTTTAAGATCAAAGTTTTTAAATTACTTCAATACGTGGAACTGAGTTGTTGAGGTTTCTTATAAATGAGATTTCATTAATAAGTAGGCTACAGGGCACCAAAGCAATTCTGTCAATACCACCAAACCATGCAGAGTTTGGTCTTACTGATTGGCTTTGCCGTATAAATCATTGAAAGTGTCCTTTCAGTCACTTAGGGAAAACTTAGGCTGTTTGATATAAATAATGAAGTACTTTGAAAGATGGGAGCAGCCAAGTAGCACAGGGGATAGAATGCCAGGCCTGAAGTCAGGAAGACACATATTCCTGATTTAAATCTAGTCTCAGACCCTTAGTAACTGTGTGACCCTGGGCAAGTTGCTTAACCCTGTTTACCTTAGTTTCTTTATCTATAAAGTGAGCTGGAGAAGGAAATGGCAAATCTGCCATGAAAACCCCAAATGGGGCTACAAAAAATTGGAAATGGCTAAACAACAACAATAAACTTTGAAAGATGGGTGATTATTTTGATGTGGATAAAGAATATAGTTCCAAATCTGAGATAGCTTCTGCAGCAGAATAATGCATCCTTTGGTGGCCACATTTCTGGTGCTGAGCTTTTCCCCGAATAGTGAGTCAGGCTGTGTGCGAAATGATATAAACACTGTCAGGCTCAGCCGGAGCTCGATAGTCCATTGGCACAATTATAAAGAACCTGTAGTCTTCTCTGTATCATGATGAGGCATTGGAAAAGGACTTTAATGGAAAATGTTATAAATAGTAAGCAATATTAAGTGTAACCAGAGGAAAAAATACATAAGTATGTTTAAAATTAGAGATAAATGAACTTACAGGACTGGTCTGACAGCTGGACATTCAGGATTCAGATTTATGTAGTAGAGGAGATAGCAGACTGACAACTTTTCTTTGCAAGCAGCTTTAGAACTTTTTCACTTGAAAAGACCAAAGTGAAAAGCAAAGACTGAGAGAATGTTAGATCACAGTTATTGCAAAGTTACCTGGCCATCTTCTGATTGATGGAACTAGGGCAGGACTTGTTGTAAACATGGGGGGAGGAGGAGCCAAGCAAAATAATGTGTGAATACTGAGGTGAAAGGAAGGAATATCCTTTAAAAATAATGTTACTTCAAATTGCAAAGAGTAAAGATTCTGAGTTGTTATAGTAACTAGAATGCATAATGTAAAAAGATCTCCCCAAAAGAGAAAGCTCCAAACTGCTCTTAGATTGCTTGGCAAAAATTGTCTAAGTATTGATGGTATTGGTCTGTAGCATATAAATACTCTAGTAGGAAGAAGAAAGAAAAAATCTCTTAGAAGAGGTTGCAGTGTGTGTGTGTGTGTGTGTGTGTGCATGCTTGTGTACAGACTCCTTTTCTCTGTCTCTGAGGCCAGTATTCCTCAGTGCAATAGGTACAGACCTCCTTGAAATAAACACTATTAGTTTTATCTTGAATTGTTTTGGGAGTTTCCCTCCTGCTCATTTCCTGCACTCTTATGTTCAGCTCTTGCTGTCTTTGAGATGAGGGGGTCATTCTATTCCTTTTTCAGCCTCTTGGTCTGTCCCTATCTCTGTGTGTTTGTCTCTTCTTTTTCTTTTATGTTGGATGGGCTCTGGGAAGATGGGCATAGCATTTTCTCTGTAGAAACAGAGACCTCTGTTTTACATCCTTTTCCCACATAATGACATTCATCTCTGTCGACTTATTAAAATCAAAGTGAGGCTAATTAGAATGCACTAAAATGTAAGCACCTGCCCCAGAGCAGCCTAGTATCACATGGAAAGAAGGCTGACTCGTGGCATCCGGAGACCTTCATTGGAGTCCTGCTTTGATTCTGGCTGGGCAAGTCATTTTGTTTCTGTAATCCCCTGTCCTACTTCTGACTCATAGGGGCTGTGAGGAAAGAGCTTTGTAAACATTAAAATGCAATAAAGATGGGAGCTGCTATTATGGGGATCATGAGCAATGATAGGTGTTAAGTGATGGAGTCTAGCTAGTAGCATCTAATTCTGAATCACAGGATCAGAGATTGACAACTAGATAGGACCTCAGAGACATCTAGACCAACTTTTTTTGCTTTTGTCAGAGTAGGATCTTTAAGCTTGGAGATTTTAAAAGTTATATAAAAGTATTCTAAAGGATACTTGCTCTCCTTCTCTGGGCACTGTCATTGGCTGCCCCCATACCTGGGACACTCTCTCTCCTTAATCTTACCTCCAGGCCTCCCTGGCTTCCTTTAGTTTCAGCAAAGGGCTTATCTTCTACAAGATGCTTGTCTTAGTCCTCCCTAACCTTGGTATCCTGTCTCTGAGACTATCCTGAATTGATCTCAAATATCTTTTATTTGAATGGTTTATTTGTATGTTATCTTCTCAATTTAGATTGTGAGCTCTTTGAGAAGTTTTTGCATTTCTTTTCTAATTATATTCTCTCTTTCTTTTTAATTAATTTTTTTTTTCCGAGTAACTTGTCCAGAGTCATACAGCTAGGAAATGTCTGAGGCCAGATTCCTGATTCCAGTACTAGTGTTCCATTCACTGCACCATCTAGCTGCCCTTCCAAGTATATTTGCGAGGCTCAGCCCTGTGATTTATTAATGCTTGCTGAATTAAAACAGGATTTAATACAGTTTGTTTTAAAGAGTCACAGCCCTGCCTGGGGGTACTCTTCTTTATCTCTGGATCCTTAAAGTGGTAATGTTTTCTTATGTTCCTTAGTGAACTCTCCATTCAGTTAATTTCCTGGAAATGCTTGATTTCTCTTTTCTTGGCTTAGTTATGCTTTCCTGAACTTCTGTACTTATTAAGCAATAGGGATAAAGGGACTGCTTGAGGTTTATAGAAAAAGCAACCTTTTTACTACAATAATGGAAAAGCAGCTGAAAGCTAAGAGAATAAACTCTTAACAACTAAGAGGAGCTCCTGCCAAGATCTTGTCAGTTCGCCCTGTGGATCATCCCATTTGGGGCTTCTTTGGTCTTATGTAGCACTCGCTTTATCGTGTATTCCTAAACCAAGTTTGACGTTAATGGACTGTTTTCTACAGGGTAGAGACTTTTTGCGTGTCCCTTTACTGCCTCTTAGATAATTTCAGTTTCCTATTTGATCATTTGTACCTTGATTGTAGTAGCCAATCTTGATCATTATAATAAGCAATCAGGAAAACAGATAAAGGAAACATGCTTGCCTCTCTTCTTGTTGCAGTGTCAGACATGGTATTTGACTGCTTGTTTTTCTCTTTTTTTGTTGTTGGTTCAATGGAATAGCGACAAGAGTGTATTTAGAAGGGCCTATGATTATAAAAACAAAAGGCATTCATAAAATTTGTTGTTGCTGTTTTATTGTAAGCTCCTTGAAGGCAGGAATATCTTTGTCATTTCAGGCACTTGATATGTGTGTTGAATAGCAAAAATTAATGAATATTAAGTGCTTCCTCTTTATTAGGTTCTGTGCTAGGTGACAAATACTAATGTGAAAAAAAACAGCTGAATCCTTGTTCATAATGATCTTACAAGCAAACAAATGTGGAAAGGGGGAGAATAAAACATATCTATAGAAGTATAGATGCCAAGGGCATCTAAGAGGGCTTCATGTAGGAAGTGGTCCCTTTGTGGAGCCTGAAGGAGGAGGGGAGAGGATTCTGAATTCTCCTACTACTATTGCGGCATTAGCAGCTCTTTTATTTGAAGACTTTAACTATTCCAAGCATGAGGTATGGTAAGTGTAAATGTTTGGTGATATGAAGTAAAGGTTCTGTAGGTCTCTTATTCCTTCTCCTTAGTGAATCTTCACTCAGTTTCCTGAAAGTACTTGATTCCTCTTATTTTTGGCCTAGTTATGCTTTCCTGAACTTCTGTACCGATTAAGCATTGGGAATAAAGAGATTGCAGGTGAATTTAAGACTGGCTTGTAGATCAGTTTGGCACAGTGTCATGGACTTGTTATGAGAAGTAGGACTGGAGAAGTAGACTGGACCCAACTTTTGGAAAGGTTTCTTGTCTTTAAGATTGTACATATAATACCACTACACATCTCTCAGATTGGCTAAGATAATGACAGATGTTGGAGGGGATGTGGGAAAACTGGGACACTAATACATCGTTGATGGAATTGTGAATGGAGAGTAGTTTGGAACTATGCCCAAAGATTTATCAAATTGTGCATACCCTTTGATCCATCAGTGTTTCTAATGGGCAGCCTGTATCTCAGAGATATCTTAAAGGAGGGAAAGGGACCCACATATGCAAAAGTGTTTGTGGCAGCCCTTTTTCTAGTAGCAAGAAACTGGAAACTGAATGGATGCCCATCAATTGGAGAATGGCTGAATAAGTTGTGGCATATGAATGTTATGGAATATTATTGTTCTGTAAGAAATGACCAGCAGAATGATTTCAAAAAGGCTTGGAGAGACTTATATGAACTGATACTAAGTGAAATGTGCAGAACCAGATCATTGTACATGGCCATGGCAACAACAAGATTATATGATCATCAATTCTAATAGACATGACTCTTCTCAGCAATGAGATGATTCAGACCAGTTCCAATGATCTTGTGATGAAGAGAGCCATCTGTACTCTGAAAGAGGAGTGTGGGAACTGAGGGTAGTTCACAACATAGCATTTTTGTTGTTTGTTTGCATTTTATTTTCTTTCTTTTTTTTTCCCCATTTGATCTGATAATTGTATAAATATGTATGTATATATTGGATTTAGTATATATTTCTACCATGTTTAACATATTGATTGGATTACTTGCTATTTAGGGGAAGGGGTGGGAAAAGGGAAAGGGAAATTGGAAGACAAGGTTTTGCAAGGGTTAATGTTGAAAAATTATTCATGCATATTTTGAAAATAAAAAAGCTTTAATTAAAAAAAAAAAGATTGTACATCATTAAGCCCTTGGGAAGTATTTATTGAACTTGGAATGAATTTTTGTTCAATAAATTAATTTGCAGTAGAATAGCTTCTCACAAATAGTTTTTCTTTATTATAACTTTGCAATATCTTCCATTGTAATTCAGGATAAATTGCATCATCTTGTGCCTCTGTTCTTTCATTCATAAAGCAGAGATGTTTACTCATCAGTCTAGACTGAGGCTGTTCATGTTTCTCAAATACTTTGAAAATGTCCTTTTGAAGATAGCCCAATAAAATAGTACTAGATAGTGTAGCTTGGTGTAGATGGTATGAAGCAAGAATTTTAGGTCAGTTACCATTAATTAAGGTTTACAGGGGCTGATGGGTATGAAAACAAGGAGAGGAAGATGTTTTGAAAACAAACTTATTCCATATTGTCATCAAACTGAATCTGGATAAGAAAATAATTAGATTTCTATTTTTACTAACTATGAAATTTGGCTTCCTTTTCCTATTCCCACTGACTTTTGGCTTTCTAGGTATATCTAAGCAATTATTTCATTCAGATCTGGGAAGATACTTCTAGATAATCTAGTCCAATTCCCTTATTTTATAGATAAGGAAATTTAGTTCTCAGAAGGTTAAATTAGATGCTTAAAGTCACACAACTAGCAAGTATCAGAGTGGGAATTTGAAATCAGGTCATACCTTCAAGTTGGTGTTCTTTCTACTACACCATTCTGTACTCAATTATTTGTTTTTTTAATACATGAGAAGGGGAAAAGGTACTACAGGTAAGTTGTTTTCGTCCTTTTTTTTTTTACTTACTAACTTATTGCAGGTCTCCTTTTCTGTACATGATATTTGTTTTCCATTTTCTTAGCTATTAAAGATTAAAAATAGAAATAGGGATCATATTTCATCTAGATAAGAGTTTATTCCTTGAGGATACTAAAGATGAAGAATTAGCTTTCCTAATTAATAGTCAGAATAGCTTCCTCAGTCTCTGAGAACCATTTTATAGTGGGCCAGTTTCCTATTAGGTGTCAGTACAATTCCTTGTTGCTTTATTCTGTGTAAGATACAGAAACCTTCCTGCCTGTCCACAAGAACTGCTCAGCAGGTTCAGCAGCAGGCTCATTTTTTAATGTTAGTGGCATGTTTACTAACGAATTACATTGGCACTGAACAAGGCACTTGATCTCCTGGTTGCAAGATAAATATTATATTCTGAACTTTTCCTTTTCTTCTGGGATTAGTAACAATATGTATTTAAATGGTCATTTTGGGACATTAAATCAAATTGCTCAATAATAATAATGGTACTTGTAAACTCTTCCAAGTACCTAAATTAGGGTTGTTGATCAGCATGTCTTTGAAGCCCCCTTCCATTGTCTCATTGTGGCAGGGGCCTGGCCCTCTATTCTCTGACAGCTGAATACAGAAATCTTAGAGGATCTAATCAACTATGAAGGCTTCAGTTATAGGCAGGCAAATATACTTCCTGTCTACTGTCTGAGGACAACCCTGACCAAGTTTGGAGAGTCTTGTCACTAGGTTGGTTGTAGGAGGATGGTTTTTGGTCATAACTGTCTCCAATATGATACACTAACCTGTAGAAGAGTCAAGTCCCCTTTGGTGGAGATAATACACTCATGTTGATAAAATCTTACTTTCTTGCATTTCTCTCCCAGCGGCTTAGTATTTAAATTGCATTCTAATTCAGATAGATGAGTGGTTCTTACCCCAAATCTGTGATTTCAAAGAAAATAGATGTTTATTTTCACTAACCTCTAACTGAAATTTAGAATTTCTGAGAAGGGGTCCAGAGGCTTCTCTAGGCTGCCAAGACACAGAAGAGGTTTAGATAAAATCTAACCCATTTAACTTTTGGAAGTTATTAGGTTGGATAGATTAATGGTGAAGAGAACCATCCTAATCCTCAAAAGACAGGATGGTAGGATTATAAGATTTAGAGCTTGAAAGGATCTCTGATTGAACTCCCTTATTTTCATAGGAGGAAATTGAGGTCCAGTGCCTTGTTCAGAGTCATACAGAAATTGAATGGTAGAGCTTTGGGCTTTGAACTACAAAGCCCTGTTGTATAGCTCATGGATTCCTATCCTTGATGCTTACTGATTTCAGTTTTTGCTTTAGATTAGTTACTGGAGGGTTTAGTTTCTCTTGGTTTAAGAGATCCAGAATCATTTTCTCTCATAGGACATTGAGAACAGCACACTTCTATGACATAGGCCATTATAACTTGGGGTTTCTGTGGGCTAGGCTTTTTGTTCAAATACACATATATTGTCTGAATGTTTTCTTAAAATATTCTTTGTCTTCTGTAGCTATGATGGACATTGTACGAGGTCGGGAGTCTGAATTTCTGGGAATGGGCAGGGTGAGCTGCCCTTCCTTAGCTTTGTTTTCCTTCTGAAATAGCATTTGAATCTTTAGCTTTATGTTTGCAGAAGAGTGAAAAGTACAAGTAGACAAAGTCAGAAGATTAGAAATACATGAGGGAGGGCTATTTTCATAGTATAAAAAATGCTGTGGCTTCCTTGAACATACATAGTAGGCCTGTAATTAATATTTGTTGTAACTTGGCCAATATTTTAAGTTGGTGTTTTAATTTGCATTTTAATTTTAAGGTTCACTTCTATATGTATATAATATATAATATAATATCTATATAATATTTACCCCTGTAATTTTGATAATTTTATATTGCTTTCATTACATTTTTAGGTCAATCTCTTTTAATACCAACTATTAACAATCTTTTTTTTCACAGGAATCCTTGGATTGTTAGAATTGGAAGGGATCTGAAAAGTCATTTTAAAGTTGAGTAAACTGAGGCCTAGAGAATGAAAATGATTACATGAAATAAAAAACATTACATAGATAGTAAATGGAGTGGGTCTGGGATTCCAACCTAGGTGTACTAACTCTGAATCTAGTGCTTTGTCAGTATCGAGTTTAGGCACATTTGCTTTTCTTTCCTCCAGATTGGCAAACTTAAAATACATTTTCCAGTTCTTCTTATATTAAGAAGACATTGAACACATTTGCCTGAAGCGGGGAAGAGAAGGAGTTGGGACTAAGAAAAGTAAGGTAATGAAGAACTTAAAAAAAAAAAAAAAAAAAAGACCCTGTTGGTAGACAATTATTCATGGTATATTGTTCTATAATCAATGAATATATAGGGAAGCTAAAATAGTAGTATCATCCAGAGTGAGTGATACTGTCGTGTTGCAATGGCTACAGTCTGGAGAGACACTATCCTAATTCCTGTTTCCTTGACTATTGTGCATGGGGACCAAATCCGTGTGGCTCAACTAGTTTTATCTTTTTCATAGAAAACAAATACAAAGTCTAACCATCATCAGGGATACTTTGTCACCTTTGGGGTACCCAGAGGGAAATGCTTTTTCTGTTCCTCACCAGAAAACAGGGTAGGAGCCTCGGGTGTGTAGTTGACAGTCAGGATACCTGAACATGCATTGACTTTATAGGTTCATAGGCTCAAGGGTAAATGGACATTTTCATATCCAGTTTGACTCTTCTTATACTTCTTTGAATATTTTTGACATTTATTCCTTGTACTTGATAATCAAAGCCATCATATGTTGTGAAAGTAGTATTTGTATGATTTCTTTAGCATGAGTATTGAAGTAAATATGCTTTGAGGACTAGATTCAGAATAGGACTTTATCAGTATTGGTTCAGACTTAAAATTTCATCTGAATTCTTCTCAGTGGAATTGTTATCTTGCTCCTTCAGGGTTCTTAGTCCCTTGTCTAGCTCTCTCTTTTACTTCCATTACATCCACCCTCTATTTATTTACTATCCTTATCTCCCAGTAACATGAAGCTCCTCACAGTGAGAATTCCACTCTTACCTTTGTATTTCCAGCACCCAGTCCAGTGATGCCAGCACTTAATGATGTTTGTTTAGTTGAATTTCTGTCATTCTACAGAGCAATTTATTTTGATAACTCAGGATGGCAGATTGATGAAGAAAGGATGAACTTGGCAGAAGATTTTGTTTTGGCTTTTTGCTTCTGTTTAGATTTGGAAGATACTGTCCAAATGGAGTTCGTTTTTAATATTTTATAGAGGGGAAAATGAGTTTATGATGGAGTCCAATGGTGGCATATTAGTGATTCCCTTCTTCCTAATACCTGCTTACTGAGTGTGTCTCACATTTTGAGTTGAAAAAGAAGTAAGCAAGTGTTATTCTTTTGCCTACTCAAGCTTGTCTGATTTTTTTTTTTTTTTTTTTTTAAATCCAGCTTCTAATTGTGGTCATCCTGGAGCCAGCAGCAGGTTTTTAGTGGTTAGTGGAGAAGCTTTACATTCGCTGATAATTCTGCCAGTTACTGATGTTTAGAAAGCAGAGGATGCAGGATGTGGCCAGGGACTTGATTTGGATCTAGGCTATCACAGAAGTCCTTAAAGCTTCAGTTTTCCTACTTAAAAATGGGGATAATAATATTTATACCCCTGACCTCAGGGTAGCTGTGATTAAAGCATTTTGAAACTTTAAAAAGTATGTATACACAAAGCCCCTTCTAGGTATAAAAGAGCTGAGCTGGATGGAGCTCCCTCTTTGCAGGAGCCCTTCCCCCCAACACATGGTATCCTTCCAGCCATGTAAGGGTTCCTGCCTGCCCAGCGGCCACCTTCAGCCCTGGCACCTTTCTAACTGAACTTTACTTCCAAATTCCTACAATAAACCTCTTTTATTAAAAAAAAAAAAAGTGTGTATAGACTATTTTCAGATTAAGAAATTAAAGCATAAATTAAATCCTATGAAAAAAATGCTCAAATCACTATTGAAAATGCAAATTAAGACAACTCTGAGGTTCCACTTCATACCTCTCAGATTAGCTAAGATGCCAGGAGAAGATAATAAATGTTGGAAGGGATGTGGCAAAACTGCAATACTAATACATTGTTGATGGATTTGTAGACCGATCCAACCATTCCAGAGAGCAATTTGGAACTATGCCCAAAGGGCTATCAAACTCTATACCTTTGATTCAGCAGTGTCTCTACTAGGTCTTTATCCCAAAGAGATGATAAAAAAGGAAAAAAAGACCCACATATAGAAAAATGTTTGTAGTAGCCCTTTTTGTAGGAGCAAGGAACTGGAAACTGGATGCCCATCAGTTGGAGAGTGGTTGAATAAATTATGGAATATTATTGTTCTATAAAAAATGATGAACAGGCTGATTTCCGAAAAGTCTAAAAGAGGCTTACATGAAACTGATGCTGAATGAAGTGACCCAGAACCAAGACAATATTGTACACAATGACAAACAAGATTATATGATGATTAATTGTGATGGGACATGGCTCTTTTCAAACAATGAAGTGATTTCAGGTCAATTTCAATAGACTTGTTATGAAAAGAGCCATCTGCATCCAGAGAGAGGATTATGGGGACTGAATGTGGATCACAACACAGTATTATCACCTTTATTATTGTTGTTTGTTTGCTTGCCTTTTTTTTTTTTTTTCTTTCTCATTTTTTTCCCTTTTGATCTGATTTTTTCTCAAATCAAAAATGAATGTGGAAATAAAATAAATAAATAAATAAATAAATAAACATTGGATTTTCTTGATGTCTAGGGGAGAAGGGAAGGGGGAAGAAAGGAGGGGAGAAAAAATATGTAAAAACAAGGGTTTTGCAAGGGTGAATGTTAAAAACTATCTTTGCATGTATTTTGAAAAATAAAAATCTATTATAAAAAAAATGCCATATAAATTAAGTTGTTGTTACATAGTGATAATTGTATTTACTGAGGTCTTAATTTTGGAATTAAGTACAAGGGGATGGGGAATTATTATTGTGTCATCTACTCAAAACTAAGCTCCATGAGGATATTTCAACTCATCTGTCAATTAGCACCTCACCCAGCACATAATAGATGTTTAATAAGTGTATGTTCAATTTCAGGATTGCAGTTCTGCCAGTCTTTCTAGGTTCCCCTAGTTTTTAAGCTATCTTTTCTCAAGTCTCATCTCTCATTGAATGTCTTCATTGATGGTAGCCTTCATCTGAAAGCCTGGTAGTTTAGTTCAGCCTTTTATTTTTGTAGTCTGGTAGTCTGGAGATGTGGAGATGAAACTGAATCCAAGGCCTGAGATAGTAAGAAGACATTCATTGTATAATTTATGCTCGAGTATGCCATTTATTGCCTCTATTTCTTCTCCTCTTATTTCTCAGTTCCTTGCCATCCAATTTCTATTCTTTGATTTAATAGGATTCTCCAAAGTTACTTATCTTTAAATTACCAGTCTAATGGACTTTTCTTAACCATCATCCTTCTTAACTTCTCCATGGCATTTAATGCCCTTGTTGATCAGCTACTCCTCCTGAGTGCTCTTTCTTCTTTGGGTCTTCATCACATTTTTCTTTATTAGTCCTTTCTCTTCCTCACTGTTAGACCACTTCTAAGGCTCCTTAGTTAGACCTTCACTATGAATGATATAACCCAAGGTTCTCTCTTGGTCTCCACTCTCTTCATGGCTTCATGATCTCCTATAGCTTGAATTATCATTTTTGTAAGATGACATCTAGATCCATTTATTCAGCCCTAGTATTTCTTCTGGACTCCAGGGCTACTTCATTAATTGAATAATTTCACCAAAATGTTAGACATTTTAGAGGAGGATGTCTTGTAGGCATGTAAGTCATGCTCTTTCTCCTCAAACTTTTGTCTCTCCAGACAAGTTGTCTTGCTTTTCCAGAGGACATCTCCATACTTCCAGTGTCCAGCCATATTCACAACTCCTCACTCCCCTCCTCCACACATGCCAACTCCCTGTAGAACTTTGTTGTAGAGCCATTCCTATATCATTTTTTGTACAGGTCCCTGTTATTGTTCTCCTTGTAGCCTCCTGCCCTCGAAGTATTTTGGATTCATAGTTTCAAGTCTCTTCCCCTCTCCAAATTGTTCTCTACTAAGTTTGTAAATGATCTTCACAGATGCACAAACTCAACCATGTGATTTCCACACATACCTCCCAGTCACCTAGAAAATCAAATACAGATTCCTCACATTTAGAGTCCTGCCTTTTCTACCCTTATTCTACATTTCTCCTAAGTGACATTTCATTTTCCATTTTTATGCCTCTTCATTTGTTGCCCTCATGACTAGTTTCCTTCAAAGTACAACTCAAATGCCTCTTCTTAAGTGTCTTCTCATTGAAACTACCTCAGATATATTTTACATGTACTTACTTTAATATACATTGTACATATTGCCTCCACTATGTGATGTAAGCTCCTTGAAGGGGGACTGTTTCATTTCATATTTGTGTGCCCCCTGCTCTGGCTCCACATCCCCACCCTCCTCTAGCTCCAATGGTGGCTGGTACAAACAAGGCACTTAACAAGTCTGTGTTGATTTGAACAGATGCACTTTTGCTCCAGTGTGAAGTCCAGGTTGTGCTTGTAAAACAACCTCTGTATGAAGGGAGAATATGATTTGTGATGGTACATTCCAGTTTCTGGAGAGACTAGACGTCTAGGTTTGAATGATCCTGCTTGAGGAAGCGTACCAGCAGGGAACCTATGGGCATTAACATATTTACAGCCTCCTCTGAAGTTCTTTCTGATCTCCATGGGATTATTGGGGTATCGTTATTTAACTATCCCTTATAATGGCTACAGATTATAGAAGATAGTGTCCATAACTGCTTCTAAATAGGAAAGCTGGGCTGAAACAAGTTTAGAGTCATTGGCTTCACATTTCTTACAAATTGCTAGAAGATCAGCCATGGTGTTTGTCTTGGTTTCTTTGCCAGATGATGAGATGTTAGATTCCGTTCTTGAAGATAACACTTTCCATGTTCCTGGGAAATGTTCTTTTTTTGAGATGGTTGTTTTCTCCAGTCAAAGACTAATAGTTGAAGTACCTAAGTGCTTTTGGAGAGCCAAGACAGTTCTTTAAGATATTCAGAAGCAGCTTTTCTGGTGTTTGTGTTACTTAAAGTGATATTACTAAGCCTATAACTAATTCATCTATTGTGAAACTATTAACTCTAGCTTGCCCCAAAAGTTTATAAACTGCTTGAGATCAGGAGCTATTTCATTTTGGTGTTTGTACCTACCTAGATGGTGTTTAGGAAATTTGCAGGATTTAGAATATACTTGTGCATTGAGTGACCCAGAAGATTTTCTCAGAGTTTTCTCTCTCCCCTTTTGGACTTTAGTATTTTGGTTTGAAAGAAGGAATGTTTGTGATTTGGGTGTCTTTGACTTTTGATCTTTGCAGAGCAAATTGGGCAATGTCTGTTTTTAGAAAATTTACTTTCTCATTGGAAGTCAGGTTTTGTTATGGACTAATATATCTGGTTTTCTTAGTGTTCTGTGCCTAGTGCTGAGGTTCTGGAGAATTGAGCTATAAAATCCAAGTAGCAAATCAGAGGACAGTTTGAGATTCATAATTCATTAATTCAACTGCCTCTTGCCTATATACTAATCTGTACTAGGGATAATGGAGAATGCCGAAGATGTGCTTTCCAGCTTCAATAAATGTACACCGTTACTGGAGAGACGAGATAAGAATGTGAAATAGCTACATATAAGCAAATGTGTGGCATGCTTTTGGTCATACATATAAACTTGGATGGATTTATAGTCTCATCAGTGTGAGCAGTTTTTCCTCCAGTGCAGTCAGCAAACTAACTATACTTTCTAATCCTGTTCATAAAGTCTCCTTAGATCTATTATGTACGAATCTGCTGGAACACTACAACTTGTTGAAAAAAATGCTCTAAGCTAAGCCTTTATAGAGATGGAGATTTTTAAATGGAAGACAAAGCTGGGAAAGGCCAAGAACATAAGCATTGAAATAAGCAGATGGTTAGGACACTTACTTGAATAGACCAGAGTAAAGCCTGAGGGGAGTGGAAGATAATTTGGGAGTAACTGCCTTTGATGCTAACTCTAGAGCTTTGAGTTCATTATCTTGAGCCTTCATTTGAATTCTTAGATGGTTATTGTTCAAAAACAGTGGTATGGACCTACATAGGTACTTATTACATGTTGTGTGGTAGTAAGGATGCTAAGGAACATTTCAGTTTACAATAGGGAATTCTTAACTTTTTTTGTGTTATGACCACTTATATAGTCTGGTGATATCTATCTATGGGCTGATTTTCAGAATATTTTTAAGTGCATAAAGTGAAATAAATATAGGGTGTATGCTAAAAGGGTTAGGAGAGTTTTCAGCTTTAATAATTTAGGAAGTGCAAAGGCTACAAACTTGTAAAAAAATTTTGAAGAGTTGCTTATTTAAAATTTTCAAGTATTGGTAAGTGTCTTATGAACATTCTGTGTAATTGCTGTGTTGTATTAATGGTTACTGAAGCTGATTTTTCAACTTTGTAAAAACTTTCATCAGCTGCTTCTTAGTGACAGAAAGGATTGTATTTTTAATCTTGGCCTTAAGGTCATTCAGAGAATGAGATTTTGATGCATTTTTTTTGCACAAATTTTGATGTGATCCTTTGAAAAGGATTTTTATGGAGATAAGATCCAGGGAATCAAGCAAGATTTTTCCTTTACTAAGCCCCTGGTCTAAGAAAATTTCATCTAGAAAGTGACACCTATATTATGTAATGACAAGGTGATGCATCTTGTTAAAATTATGATATATAATAAATGTACTATATGTAGAATAAATACATCATATAAAAATTAATTTATTATCCAAAATTTAAAAACTTTATGAGAAATTTAAATAAACTTTAAAGTGATGTTTTTGTAAGCTTTGTAGCCTTTATACTTTTGAAGTTATTAAAGTTTAAAGCTGCACTAATATTTGTTGGACATTTTGTAGTATCACAAAAGAAATACATTATATTGAAATGCAGATATTATTTATTTTGAAAAATTGTTTAGGGGCACCTAGATGGTATAGTGGATAGAGCATCAGCCCTGAAGTCAGGAGAATCTGAGTTCAAATTTGGTCTCAGACACTTAACACTTCCTAGCTGTATGACCCTGGGCAAGTCACTTAACCCCCATTGCCTCAGGCAAAAAAAAGAAAGAAAGAAAGAAAATTTGTTTATAGATCCTAGGTTAAGACCTTGGTTTACTTGAATGTGGGAAGCTTTTTTGTTTGTTTGTTTGTTTTGTGTTTTTGTTTTTGTTTTGTTTTGTTTTGTTTTTTTTTTTTTGTTTTTTTAAACAGCTTAGATCAGATCACTTGCTTTGTCCACAAAGAAGAAAATAGGTTTTTCCCTTCAGGCCATTGAGTGTCATCAGTAAGGATGAAGATGATGATAATCAGGCATTGGTATGCTTGGTCAATGTTGACTGGGAGAATTTAAATGAGGCATCCTTGTTGAACTCATTCAAGAAAAAAAGATTTCTTTGGGATGGCTCTTAATAATTCAGTCTCCTCATCCTAGTGAGCACTTAGTCCTGTCTTCTCAGAGAACCAAAAGAAGGCATCCCTAAGAAGTGAAGTATTTGCACAGTGTAACTTGAAGAGAACATTTCTTATGGTTCTTGGGACATCATTGTATCTATAATTGATAACAGCTGATAATGGACAGCAAAAAAAAGGTGCATGGCACCTTCTCACTGATGGAGCAGAAACTTTGAGTTCTCAGTACATGGAGACAGCCTAGTTTTAGTGCTTATGATCATAGGATTTAGTGCTAGGAAGGATCTTAGAAATAATCTAGTTGCATAGAAACTCATTATTGTGGGGCAGCTCTGAGGTTATCCAATTCAACTTAGTCCCCTCTGTCTGATATTCCTGACACATATTCATCCATTCTCTACCTAGGGGAGAACTTTACACCTCCACCAATGAGGAGAGGATAGCTCATTACACTATTTGACAGGTATAATTATAGGAAGTTTTAACTTACATAAACTTATTAACTTATATTAACTTATATAAAGTTAGAAACATTTGCGGCTTCACTCTAGCATCAAATAGAACAAGTATAGCTTCTCTACATATGACAGCCCTTCACTAAGTACTTATCCTATTTCTCCCAAGCCTAGATCTTTATGAATGTTACTAAAGTGCAAATTTTCTCCTTCCCCTTGAATTTGTGATAAGGAGAAGTATAGGATTAGGAATTGGGGAGGAGAGTGACCTAGCAGATTTCAATATTTCCAGCCCTAACCACAATACTCTGTTTAGAAAAGCCGAAGTCATCATTCTTGTTTTGTAAAACTTCCTATTCAAAAGAATAAGCAGCTCACGATCCCCTTGTGGCTACTTCATGCTTATTTTATCTTGCCTCTTAATTGGGCTTAGACAGTAGTAAAATAAATGGCACATCCCCCAGAAATTAGGCATAGTATAGTGTCTAGGCAGAGTTTTAACTAAGGGGAAACTGAGACCCACAGAGGAGTTAGTGACTTGCTTGCCAAAAGTTAGTAAGAGCAAATGGAGCCAGAATTTTAAGTTAGATCCTTTCACTACAAATCTAATGCTCTTCCTTTTCTAGCACAATGATAAACTTAATAACTGCTTGCTGCCTGCCCCATGCAGCCTATCTTAGAAGACCCAATCATTTGCCAAAGAAAGATGACTGGGAAAAAAAACCAAATTTGAAATTTTTACCAAATGTTTAGTAGAACATATGCTATGATAAAAGCAGCTCAGTAAAGGTGATCCAGGATGTGCTTTTCAGTTGTCTGTGCCCATTGTGCTTCATAGGACATAGGTTATAGAGCTGAGGAAGCTCTTTGAGATCTTTGGGTAAAAGCAGCCTTGATGGGTGATAACTTTTGAAGGGTTCTTGGTCCATCCCAGTTTGTTGTACTCTTCTTTTGTAGGGGAGGGTAGGATAGGTAGGTAGTGGTGTAGGCTCCTTAGAATACCTTTAGGGCTCTGCCTTGCTTGTCTGTCTGTCTAGTTATTTTTGATGATAATCTTGTTTTAATAGCACTTGGATTTCTCAATATATTACTTTTCACCAAGTGAACAGTCTTTTTATTTGAGATTTAAAAAGCAAAAAAAAACACTGTTTTTTCAATAAAATTCAATAAAACTAATCAACATACACTATATTTGACAATGTACACAGTATTCTCTATCTGTTGTTGTCCATCTTTTCAAAGAAGAAAGGGAGATGATTTTCTTAATTTCCCCCCAATGACCATGCTTTTTAAAATGTTTTGTTGATGCTTTTTTTTCTCTTTTAGAAATTTTTTTTTGTATTTTTACTTTATCCTCATTTTCCAGTGATTCACCCTGCCCAAAAACATCCTCTCATTCTCTTTAAAACTTTTAATTTTATTTTATCATTTTTTTTTTTGTTGTTGTTGTTACAGTATGTCCCTCTCTTTCAGTCTCACATTAGAGGCCAATATTTTATGTAGCATATATAATTATTTATATATCTATTGTTATATGGAACCATATAATACATACTTCTATATATCAGTTCTTTATTTGGAGGTGATTAGCATTTTCCTTTATAAGTTCTTCGTAATTCATTTGAATGTTCATATTATTTAGAATAGCTTGGTCATTCACAATTACTCTCCAAACAATATTGCTGTTACTATATACAACATTCTTTTGCTTTTTCTTGTTTTAATCTGCATTACTTTCTTGCAATTTTCTGTTTTTTCTAAAATTAACTTGCTTACTATTTCTTAAAGCATAGTAACATTCCATCACAATCACATATCATAACTTATTTGGCCATTCTCCAATTGATGGGCATCTTCTCAATTCTTTTGCCATTACAAAAAGAGCTGCTTTAAGTATTTTAGAACATTTAAGTTCTTTTTTGTGTGTGTCTATATCCTTTTTTTAAAATTATAGCTTTTTATTGATAAAACATGCATGGGTAATTTTTCAACATTGACCCTTGCAAAAACTTCTGTTCCAACTTTTCTCCTCCTTTCCTCTACCCCCTCTCCTCGATAGCAGGTAGTCCCATACATGTTAAATATGTTAAAGTATAGAACATTTAAGTTCTTTTCTTTTTTCTCTGACATCTTGGAAAATATACTTATATTGGTATTTCTGGATTAAAGAGTATACATAGTTTTTTTTTTTTTTTAATAACTCCTTGGGCATAATTCCATATTGCTCTTCAAAATGGTTAAGATGGATAAGTTCACCATTCCACCAACAGTGTATTAGTGTCTTAATTTTTTCACATCCCCTCCAACATTTGTCATTTCCCCTTTTCTCATTTTAGCCAATCTGATTGGTGTGAGATGTTACTTCAAAGTTCTTTTCATTGCAAGTAGATGAGGTACATAGAAGGTTCACTGGCTTGTGTCCAGAGTTACTTAGAATTTGAAGTTATAGGAAATATAGTTCATATTAAACTTCACCTTGCCTTTTCAGATTTGGTTGTTTCTGTGTGGCACATAGGACAAAATTAGCTCATAGAGGCCAATGTAGGTGGTCTAATACTGGAGATATATTATGTTGCTTTGATTTCATAAATATGTGGAACTTTTGTTTTTAGATTCAATCATTTGTATTTTCTGATTTTATATGATTCTTGTCCATATTCTTCTATAAATCCTTCTCAATTCAATAGGCACCATTAAGAAATCTTTCCTGGATTGTTAATAATTTCTCATTCTTGCTGTATCTGTATGTCTACCCAATTTCTTCTTTTCTCATTGCCCATGTCCTCTATCTTGTCTTTTGCCTGACTTGTCTTATTCTTTTTCCCCCCTAAGGTAATTGGGGTTAAGTGACTTGCCCAGGGTCACAAAACTAGGAAGTGTCAAGTGTCTGAGGTCAGATTTAAACTCAGGTCTTCTTGACTTCAGGGCTGGTGCTCCACCTAACTGCCCCTACTTGTCTTATTTTTGAAGAATCTTTAGGAATCACATACAATTTCTTTATTTTTAAAATTTTTAAAATTTTAAAATGTTAATTTTATTTTAAGTTCCAAATTCTCTATCTCTCAGCCTTTGTGCCCCACCAATTGAGAAAGCAAGCATTATGATGTCCATTTTACATGGGGAATCATGCAAAACATTTTCATATTGTCATATTACAAAAGAAGGGAAGAAAAATAAAGGGATTCTCATTCAATTCCAATAAATATTTAATAAAATTAAAATTTGAACTATATCTGAGTGTTAAAGGAGAGGACATTAACTTATTATGAGAGCTGTGAACTTTGTTGACACCATTTTCTGTATTTCAGGTTTTTCCTGATAAGTTGTGCTGGATTGGCAGGATCATCTTTTCCTGTTCTCCTAGTCCTAGATCAGACCAGAAGAGATGCCATATGTGTCATGTGGGTGTAGTGTACAAACAGAAGTAGCTTCAGTGATTTCTTCTTATCCTTGAGATAGAAGTTTAATTTGATCCTCTTGAGAGACTTTGATTTTCCCAGATTTTTGGAACAGGAGAGTGATATTCTAAGATTTCTAGTCTCTTGGAGAATTTCTAGGTGTGTTTTAGGTGTTTTGGTGTCCTAAGTGTGGAACTAAGAAGTAGGTAGCATGATGATTGGGTGTGGCCCAGATCATGCAAAACATAATAACTGACTAAAGACTATGGAAGCAAGACTGGGTGAGAGTCAGGTGAGTGTACTAGTTGTCCCACCTACATGTGAGTTATTGAGAAAAGACCAGTTGAACAGGATATCCAAATCCTTGGAAGTTGTTGGGGGAAGCAATTGTGGTGAGGGTGATGATATATTAAGCAGAGTGGTATACCTTGGCTGCCTTTCTGGAGAGAGAAATAATGGATGATTCAGTGTACTCTGACATTAGAGAGCATATAGGCTCCTGTGAGATGACCAAAATTGGAGGTATAACTGGACTCTGGGCTCATAAGGCAATTATCTATTGTTGATGAGATTGTTTTAATAGGGATATGTCACCTTTTCCTATACCTTCAGCTTCTCCTAGTGCCTCCCTGAATAACTTAGCTAGTGAGTTACTGTAGAAGTATTAGAAAGAATGCTGCAAATAGCTCAAGTTTGGAGATTCAAGACCCTTTTGCCACCTGAGCTTAGGACTTCAAGTTTGTTTTTATAGCAATGGGGAAATAACCTTTCTAAGAAACTGGACCATCCAGTTGGAAGTTGTATCAGGGTTTCCTGGAACAGATTTAGTTACCCTAAATAAAAACGAAAAACACATTTAATGAGGTACGAATTTACTTCATGGGTGATATTCTTTTTTGTTGTTGTTGTTGTTGCTGAGGCAATTGGGGTTAATTGACTTGCCCAGGATCACATAGCTAGGAAGGGTTAAGTGTCTAATTTGAATTCATGTCCTTCTGACTTCAGGGCTGGTGCTCTATCTACTGTGTCACCTAGCTGCCCCTATGGGTGATATTCTTGCTTGGATTTGGTTAGGAAAATAACTAGATGCTGTTGTGAATTGTAAAGAAAAGCCACATATTTATCTGCAAGTAACTTGCTTTGGTCATATGTTTTTGCTTGGCATCAGGTTTAAGAAAATAGTCTGATTGTCTTAAATGAAACCCTACAGGAGAAATACAGATGTTGAGGATGGTCAGGTATAGAACCAGTCTATTGTCCTCCAACTTCTGGTTTTGCTAACTGTTGGAATTCACTTTGGTTGACTTGATATAGTGGGTTTCCCCCAAGGAAGGAAAGAAGGAAGGTGCCACTCCTGACATTCTTACTTAAACACTGGAAAGGGTCAGGGTTATATAGTCGGTTTAGAAGACAGCCTCAGTTTTCTGATCCCATGTCACTCTAACTTAGAATTCCTTTCCTCATGTCCTTACATACCCATGACACTCTTCTTAACTCATATTCCTCCTAATAAGAAAAACAAAAACCCTGTAATGGTGTGTGCCTCTTTAGCTAGTTGTCCCTGGGATGTCTATCTAATCACATTGATTGGGGCCCAATGGAGAGATGTTTTTTCTGGGTGGTGAGTTTTCTGTAGCCAGCTGATATTTGACATCCGTAACAACTTTGGGAAGAAGACCAGCAGATACCTTAGATCATTGTGGGACATGAGGCTTTGTGCCAGATTAATTAAAAATGTATACATTAGTTTTGCCCTGGGCCAAGTTGCATGGGACTTCACCAGAGGCCAAACCCTATTTTTACATCAAGATGATCAAGAGCAACACTATTCTACAACTGCCCTTTCTCATCTTTCTACTTCTATATAAGACATAACCATATGAATGAATGAATGAATGTCATATTTTTAAAAATTAGTTTTCATTTTACTTTAATAATATTTTTTCTACTTTTTCTTTGTCCCTCCTCTAGATGTCAATCACTGTGATATAGGTTATACGTGTACAATCATAGTAAACATTTTCACATTAGTTGTGTTTTGAAAGAAGAATCAGAACTAAAAGAAAAAAAAGAAAGAAACCCCTCCAAGTGAAAACAGTATGCTTTGTCATATTAATATTTATGTGTAATTGTGTATATATATTATATATATTATATATGTATGTGTGTGCATATATAAATATATCTGTGCTTAACTATAGCCTGTTTGGTGGGGAAGATGGGTGATGAAAGGAGGAAAAAAAGAATAAGTTCACAGCAGAGAATAAAAGAATATCCTACTAGGAAGCAAAGAAAAGATCATGAATATAATTATATATACTTTCTTGAAATGGAAATTTATTGACAATTCCCTGATGTTTTTTGCTGGGCACATGACAATGATTTGTTTGTTTTTTATTTTATTTTTCTGTCTTTTTCTAGTTTTTTCTTATTTTGTATTTAGTTTTAAATAATTATTTTTTTTTAAAGGAAAGTTTTTTTTAAAAAAAGAGTAGTATGCTTTGATTTACATTCAGAAACTGCATATTTTTTCTCTGGATTAGATGATAGCATTTACCATCATGAATCTGAAAGTCATATTATTGATCAAAGTAATTATATTTAGTAAAATGACATATTGAAGAATCAGCAGAAGTAGTTTTTTATATTCCAATTACTCTTTGGCTACTTGCCAGGGTGATCTACTCTTAAAAATAGTGTATTTTATTCTCAGAAAGAAAACTGATGTTATGACTAGCATCACCATTAATCTCTTTTTACCTTTAACTGAGACTAAAGCAGTTTAGGAGACTGTCGCTTTTCCCCAGAGAATTGGAGGCAGCAATGTAGATAGAGAAAAGAACACAGGATTTCAAGTCAGAAAATTTAGTTTCCAGTTCCAACACTTTTTGTTGTTGTTGTTGTTATGATCTTGGCCAATCCATTTCTCCTTTACTTATTTGAAAAATGAGAGAATTGGACCAGATGGATCTCTAAAGAACTTTTTAGTTTGAAGTCTTAAGACCTCATGATTCTGGAATAATTGACTTCAAGCTTCTTAGGGGACTGAGAGGCATCTATCTGCCTTTGAGCAGTCAGGTGAGGATTGGAATGTTTTCTGACTAGTTCATGTAAGCTCTTTAGAGAATTTACAGTAAGCTGTTAAAAACAGTTCCAGCACCCCTCAGTTCTAAGTCCTCAAGGATTTTGTGGATGATCCCTTTTCAGGATAAAATATAGGAACTGTGCATTAACTAGTCTTACTTGATTGAGATATGTAATAGTTTCCATCTTTGTAGACTTTTTTCTTGAAGTCTCTCTGTGAAGCTTGGAAAGCTTGCTTTCTTCATTATTGGTGGCCTTATTTATTTTTAAAAAAATACCATAGCTTAAATTCTCAGCTCTGCCATGCAACTCCTTCCTAGAGACTCTGCCAGTCTTTGTATAGTAAGTAGGTTTACTCTGATATGAGGTCTATAGAATGATTCACTTAACTTAGACATACAGGTACATAAGTAGATTTTTTTTTAAAGACATACAAGTATATGAGTATATTTTTAAAGTTACTTTTTCAAAAAAGCAACTTTAAAAATAAAAAAAAACCTGTACTTATATTAATATGGCCTTCATTGTAGATATACTTAAGGATAAAGAATATCTTTGAATTACTATCATGGAATTAGTGATAATTTCTAGTTACGTTGTATCTTCATATGACTTTTTGAGAAAAGTTTTGGAGGTAAATCAAAAGATGATTCACTATTTCAACTCATTTTCTCACCAACATTCCAAATATTTAGTATTACAATCAGCCCTAAATATAGACTATAAAAGAATTGGTTTTACTTGGGTAGCTATCATTCATCTTCTCTTAGTCATTTAAAGTCTAATGCATTTCTGGGTTGTGGCAGAAACACTCAAGCAATCCATTTGCTGATGACTTTTTCAACAAGATTGGTAGCAAAATGTTATTGAAGGTCTTTTATAAGTGTGGTGCTTTTACAGGAAGCTTTATTAATAAACTGATGGAAATCACATGGCTTACTGTAGCTGGGCCCCTGGTAGTGGTGTCTCCTTTTTCTTCCTTATTGTTCTTGGTAAACACTTTGCCACTTCCTCCCACTTTCTAATTCTATAACTATATTTTTTCTCTATTTGTTTCTGGAAGATATACAATGTTTTGTCCCTAAAATAATTACTACTGTTTCTTGCATACAGAGTAAGCATTCAGTACATGTGTGTTTAATTATTTTTTTGACAGTGGTTGATTTTCTCATATATGTTTGCAGAGTTATATTACAAATATCATTTGTTGACTTAGAGCTGGTCTATCCACCAAAACAGTAATTCTTAACTTTCTCTTGACCCTTCTGGCAGTCTTGGAGTCCATAGATCCTTTTATCATAATATTTTTAAATACACAAAACAAAGTACATGTAATTAATTCTATTAAAATACAGTGATCTAAATTTTAATACACACACACACACACACACACACACACACACACACACACACACATACACACATATATATGCCAGGGGTGTAAGAACTCCTAAAAAATTAAAATGAACCAAATAGATGCTAATAACTTCAGGAGACAACAAGAAACATTAAAACAAAATTAAAATATCAAAAGCTGAAAAAATAGAAGAAAATGTGAGGTATCTCATAGCAAAACAACTGACCTCATTAGAATAAGTTGAGAATCTTTACGTTGATTTTTAAATTTTTATTTTTTCTTTACATTGATTATGTCAAGAAATCTTAAAAGAAAACTGCCCAGATCTTTTAAAACTAGAAAGCAACATAAAAATTGAAAGAATCCATTGGTGGCTATCTAAAAGAAACTCTAAATGAAAACTCCAAGTAATCTTAAGGCCAAATCCAGGTCAAAGAGTACTGTAAGCAGCCAGGAAAAAAGAATGCAAGTACTGATGAATAGTATCTACCACTTTCAAGGAATGGAGAGCTTGGAATATATTTCAGAAAGCAAAGGCTTTAAAGTTTACAAGCAACAAAAGTTGAGTAAAACTCCACTGAGGAAAAAATAATTTTAATGAAATAGATTTTCAAGCATTTGTGATGAAAAGACCAGAGCTGAGTAGAAAAAATGACATACAAATATAGGAATTAAGCATTAAAAGTTAAACTCCATTATTGTCGGGGGTGTCAAGACACGATTGAAAGGAATGAACAATAGTACACTAGTAGTGCGATCCTAGGTAAGTCACTTCATCTGTTTTGCCTCAGTTTGTCATTTGTAAAAAGAGCTGGAAGGAGGAAATGGCAAACTACTGTAGTATCTTTTGCCAAGAAAACCCCAAAATGAAGAGTGATGCATGAAGATTCAAATACTACTGAAATGATGCAATCAACAAAACATAAAAAACTTCACAAATAAATGCAAAAAATTAGAAGTATTAAATGCATATTTTATTGACCATGCTGCATAAAAAATAAATTCCATAAAGGACCTTTGAAGCAGAACTTTAATAGTTTTTTGAAAACTAAATCATTTAATCCTAATGAGTTTGGTGGATCCCAGAAAAAAATCAAACAATCAATGGTTTCATTTAAGATGATGACAACAATGAGACAACATATGACAATTTTGAGGATGTAGCTAAAGTGACAATTAGGAGAAATTTTCTATCTTTAAGTGCTTTATTGATGGAGGAATTAAAAGCAATTATTAGAGGCTGTTTTTTTTCCCCCAATGATATACCAGTAAAACTAACTAAATGAAATGGAAAGTATTTATAAAAATAAAATTACCTAGAGTAACAGAATAGGAAATAGTATGCTTAAATAACTTGATCTTTTTTTTTTTAATTAAAACTTTATTTTCAAAATATATACATTGATGATTTTTGACATTCACTCATATAAAACCTCATTCCCCTTCCCCCACCCAAGTCAGCAAGTGATTCAATATATGTTAAATATGTACATAAATAACCCAGTTTTAGAAAAAGAAACTAAACAAGCCATAAATTAACTTTGAGATAGATTAAGGGAAAGGGGGAAGATTTTACCTCATATTGCTTTTGATTTCTAAATTCAGTGAGAGGCAAGGCACTTAGTGAAAAAAGGGTGTGGAAGCAGGTGTGGAAGGCTTGAGGAGAGAACGTTTGGAAAAACCCTGGAAATTGTGGAGGAATTAAAGGAATGACTTATTTGCTGTAAGATTTCATTTTAAGTTAGATAGCATGAATTTGTAGTGTACCAAGAGAAACCATCTTTCAAAGAGAAAGATGATGGTCATCAATGGGGTCAGAGCTGCAGAGAGATCAAGAAGGATAAGGCTTGAGAAAAGGTCATTAGATATAGTGATTAAGAAGTTATTGATAACTTTAGAGAAAGCAATTTTAGTTGAGTGGTGTGGTCTGCTAGAGGGTTTAGATAAAGGCTTGAAGATATAAAATGGAGGCAGCTAGGGTATATGACTTTTTCATGAAATTTAACTGAGAAGGGCTTAAATAGAAGAGTAAAATCAAGTGAGGGCTTTTTAAAGATGGGGGGGACAGACATTTGGACTTTTTTTTTTTTTTACGTAGCAAGGAAGGAACCAATACATAGGAAGAAATTTATGATGATAATGAGAGGGAGGGAGGGAAAGAGAGAGGCAAAGACATAGAGAAGAGAGTGCAAGGACATGTATAGTATGATAGAGAAGATGGAAGGAGTGGAATCACAGATGAATGTAGAGGATGTAGTTCTGGAAAAGAAAAATGACCATCTCATTATTCGAGCCTGAGGGAAGGAGGAATAGCACATGGAAGATGTCAGAGGTATATGAAATGAGAAAGGGGCATTCTAAGTGAATAGCCTCAGTTTTTTCAGGGAAGTATGAGGCAAGTTTCTCCTCTGAGATGATGAGGTATGCTATGAGGATGGAATACAGGGAAATAGAATATGTATTTATTAAGCCTGCCCACCATGTGCCAGGCACTGTACTAAGCACTTAAGAAATATTATCTTATTTGATCTTCACAACAACTTGCTTGTGAGATTGGTCCTATTATTCCCATGAGAGACTTGAGGACAGGTGCAAATGTTTGGAATAGCCACTGAAGTTCATAGCAAAGAGAATTATTAATTGGAGGAGAGTAAGAATAAAAAGATTGCCTTTCTAAAGTAAGAGTCCCAGTTGAATTTAGATAATATAAATTTGTAGTAAACCCAGTCAGTATGGTTTCTTAGATTCCTCCAGCTTTGTTCAGTAACAAGAGAATAGGAACAAAGAAGGCAGATGGTGAGAGTAATGCAAGTATGGGATTTGGCAAGGCATGATTGGTGATAGGACAAAGGGACGAATAGAAACTATTGTAAAGCTGAACTGGTTTACTAGAGGGGTTGACATTGGTAGAGTAATAAAGTGTATAAATTACTGAGGAGAGAGGAGTAAAGAGATTAAAGGTCACTGGGGGGATGAAGTACAGGGTAGGAATGATAAGACAGGGAATTATGAAAGTATAACATTATAATCAGATAAAAGAATTATGGAATTCATGACCATAACAGAGGAACATTTGTGGATGATGGCAAGATTGAAAGCATGATTATCTTTGGGTAGATTAGAGGGAATGGAAAAGCAGATCATGGGAGTTGAATAGATAAAGAAACTGGGAAGTGTTGGTAAATGATGGAGTATCATCACAAATGTTTGAAGTCCCTCAGTATAAGGCAGGAGTTTTTTTTGGTTTTGTTTTTAAGAAATTACATTTTTTGAAAAGTTTTTGTACAAACAAAACTAATGCAGATAAGATTAGAAGGGAAACAATAAACTAGGAAAACATTTTTACAGTCAAAGGTTCCGATAAAGGCCTTATTTCCAAAATATATAGAGAATTGACTCTAATTTATAAGAAATCAAGCCATTCTCCAATTGATAAATGGTCAAAGGATATGCACAGACAATTCTCAGATGAAGAAATTGAAACAATTTCTAGCCATATGAAAAGATGCTCCAAGTCATTATTAATCAGAGAAATGCAAATTAAGACAACTGGGAGATACCACTACACACCTGTCAGATTGGCTAGAATGTCAGGGAAAGATAATGCGCAATGTTGGAGAGGATGTGGGAAAACAGGGACACTGATACATTGTTGGTGGAATTGTGAATACATCCAGCCATTCTGGAGAGCATTTTGGAACTATGCTCAAAAAGTTATCCAACTGTGCATACCCTTTGACCCAGCAGTGTTACTACTGGGCTTATATCTCAAAGAGATCTTAAAGAAGGGAAAGGGACCCACATGTGCAAAAATGTTTGTGGCACCCCTCTTTGTAGTGGCCAGAAGCTGGAAACTAAGTGGATGCCCATCAATTGGAGAATGGCTGAATAAATTGTGGCATATGAATATTATGGAATATTATTGTTCTGTAAGAAATGACCAATAGGGATTTCAGAAAGGCTTGGAGAGACTTACATGAACTGATGCTGAGTGAAATGAGCAGGACCAGGAGATCACTATACACTTCAACAATAATACTGTATGAGGATGTATTCTGATGGATATGGCCCTCTTCAACAATGAGGTGAACCAAATCAGTTCCAATAGAACAGTAACGAACCAGCTATATCTAGCGAAAGAACTCTGGGAGATGACTATGAACCACTACATAGAATTCCCAATCCCTCTATTTTCATCCGCCTGCATTTTTGATTTCCTTCACAGACTAATTGTACACTATTTCAAAGTCCAGTTCTTTTTGTATAGAAAAATAGCTGTTTGAACATGGTGTGTATATATATTGTTTTTAATTTATACTTTAACATATTTAACATGTATTGATTAACCTGCCATGGGGGAGGGGGAAGGAGGGGAAAAATTAGAACAAAAGGTTTGGCAATTGTCAGTGCTGTAAAATTACCCATGCATATATCTGGTAAATAAAAACTATAATTAATAAGAAAAAAAAAGAAAAGAAAAAGCTTTAAAAAAGGAAAAAAAAAAAGAAATTCAATTTTTTTTCCAAAACTTTTCTAAGAATTTTTAAAGGTCTCTGCCAAACTCTAGATGCCCATTTGCCTGATGGTTAACTTTTAATTAATCAGTATGATAAGAATTTGTGGCAGGTCCTCTCGTCACAGATCCCATCTATTTGGAAAGGAGTCTGGACAGTATGAAGCTCCCTTTCTTTTACTACAACTTGCTATTTGATAATTCATTGTTACTATGTAGTACTTTTTTTGATCCATTGCCCTGCCCAAGACACGTTAGGAGAGAAAAGAAAAGCTTTTTCTTCAGGAGCTTTAGAGTTTCCCTAGGGAGGCCAGATTAAAAACTCGTTGAATAAAACTGGTAGACAATATTATAGCCCAGCATCCCAGAGGTGATTGCATGATACATACCTTAAAAAGTACAATGGAAATTCAGAAAAGTGAGTACTGTTGTGGAAAGACATCTTGGAGGATTTTGCTTGTGAGTGAGCCAAATGGAGAGAACTGAACATAGAGGCATGGAAATGAGAAAATGAACATGATAGAGTATGAATTTGTAAGTAGGTAGAATGGGACAGCGAAAAGACAAATAAGGCAGACGAGAAGCAGTAGAAGGGAATGAGATAGGCTGCTGATGCATTATGGAAAGACTATTGTTGGGCTTAAGATTGATGAGAGATAGGCATTGAAATAGGGCATCTTCAACTTTTAAACACATCTTTCAATTCAATTTAACAAACTTTGTAAAAATTCATTACTATATCTAAAGCACTAGAAATACAAATATTTAGGAGGTGGAAGAATTGCAATTCAGCACTTTCTTTTCTATGTCCTAGGCCCTATGGTTTAATTCTGACTTCTTGAAAAAGAAGTAGTGATAGTCATAAAATCTTTCTCCCTGTGTGTATTCTTGTTGGATGTATAGGTTAGTACACTGGTTTGTTTGGGAACACACTGTGAGCTTTGTGTATGCTGAACAACAAAGTAATGAATTTTTTGAAAATAAATACTAGTGTCTGTTTCCACTGGTCTATAAATATATAAAGTGGTTGTAACCACCAATAGGGACACTGTTTTGAGAATAGTCTACCCTTGACACATTCCACCTGTGCTGTGTTCATCAATGATACATACTCACATGTATTCATAGCTTCTGTGTCCTGTAAACTCCCATTGTAATTATCCCTCATTATAAAGTGTATAATGTCCTGTTTCTGTAGCACCTTTCATCCTATGATCTCACAATACTTCATAGATGTTTATTAAAGAAGCCTCAAATTCTTTGGGTAAATGAGGAAGATCACAGAGGGAAAAGTTTATATTGATTTTCCCTTGTATATATACTATCCTTGTTTATTTTGTTTCCTGTTGGAATGTTTCTTTTTAAAGATATAAACAAGCCTCATTAGATTTTTCAAGAAAAATGTTCTTTTTATCAAATGGTAGTTAAGCAAACCGTATGGCAGCGATGTCTTAAGTAATTGCCTCTTAGATAATAATAATAATAAAAGGTTTGGGAAAGAATTGACCAGTGAATAGTACTTGTGGATGGGGGGGAGTCTAATGAGGTAATTTAGGAGAAAGCCCAGAAAAATAAATGTTCTGGCTTGGACTTTGACTTTTCTTGACTTTTTTTTTTTTTTTTTTTTTTCCCTTCCAAGTTAGAAGCCCTTTCATGAGATTTAAAGATGGAGAGTTCCAGAAATTTTGTTTTAGGCTTTGAATCAGAGTTTTTATTTGACCCACTGCTCCATAGTGTGAATAAATAAAAATTCATTTACCTTATGAAAAGATTGGTGGGAAAGACCCAGTAAAGTTTTTTTTTTTAATTTTATGATTATAACATTTTTTTTGACAGTACATATGCATAGGTGATTTTTTTTTTTTTTTTTTTAACATTATCCCTTGTACTCCCTTCTGTTCCGAGTTTTTCCCCTCCTTCCCTTCATCCCCTCCCCTAGATGGCAGGCATTCCCATACATATTAAATATCTTATAGTATATCCTAGGTATAATATATATGTGCAGAACCGAATTTTGTTGTTGTTGTTGTTGCAAAGGAAGAATTGGATTCGGAAGGTTAAAAATCTGGGAAGAAAAAAAACAACAACAAAAAAAATGCTCACAGTTTACACTCATTTCCCAGTGTTCCTTTTCTGGGTGTAGCTGATTCTGTCCATCACTGATCAATTGGAATTGGATTAGCTCTTCTCTATGTTGAAAATATCCACTTCCATCAGAATACATCCTCATACAGTGTCATTGTTGAAGTGTATAGTGATCTAGTTCTGCTCGTTTCACTCACCAATTAAGTCTCTCCAAGCTTCTCTGTATTCCTCTTGTTGGTCATTTCTTACAGAAGGACCCAGTAATCTTAAGGTACAGAGAATCATGCCTTTTCTTTACTATCATTATCCTTGATTAAGGTACTGAATCATTTGAAGAACTTAGGTGAGATGTTCTGCCTTCCTTTTCATCATGAGTATATTTAGCCTAGTGGCGATCAGTAGCTCATATCTTTACAGGGGCTGCTTCTCTAGAAGGGACTAAAAGGGATGGGCTACAGCATTATTGGTGATTTGGGAAAGGTAGGAGAAGGGGAAGTGTATGCTGTTAATTGCCAGGGTTATTGGGTTTGCTTGCCTATTGGTGGTAGTGGTCATTAGTTCATATTTTGGGATGGTGCTAAGTATAGCAGGCCTTTTTGGAACTTAAGTTTCTTTTCCCTTCCTCATACCTCAGGTTCTTGTCTGCTGATTGAGCTTGAGTCCTAGTTTATAGAACCATTATGAACTATCATTATAGGAACAAATAATAAGATGCTTTCTGGCTCAAGTGTTGACCTAAGCAGTAAACATTTTTGCCTAACCTATGAAGAGCTTAAACATTTATAGAAATATCTCCTCACTTTAATGTTTATATTTTGGGGAAAAGCACAAAACTACTTAGTAAAATAATATTTTTTAATTGCTGAAGAATCACTTACATGTTAGTCAAGTGTCTGCTCATGTCAATCCCAGAGTAACCATAAATTTTCCTCCAGTACTATTGGCTGGGGAGGGGGGGAAGGTAGATTCTTTCTTAAAGCATTGTTTTTCCAACAATCAACAGGTTTTGTTGTTTGTTTGTTTTGTTTTAAAGGAAACAGGATACTAGTAGAGATCTGAATGAAAGGTCCAAGAGACAGTTTTGGGGTAGCAAATAATCAATAAATTGATGGTCAGTGGATTCTCTGTGTAACCAAAAACTAAAGATTGGGGAGTTCATCAAATGCATAAATACCTTTGGAAAAGTGAGTAGCCCTGACAGGTGTTATCAGCTCTTTGAATTAGTGAATAGTCAATTAGAGTTAGCTATATTAATGAGGAGGTGGGCCACAAGTCTTCCTTGCTTACCTTAAAAGACTTATAAATATATCTTTATCTGAACATTTCCATCTTGCTTATGTTCTTTTAAGAACGTGATGGCCAAAATGGAATGCAGTACTTTAGGTGTTGTTTTGATCAAAGCAGAGAAGAAGATCATGCATTTAATTGTAAATTCTCTGTTTCTATTAATGCAATCTAAGGTTACATCAGTAGGTAACCAGGTAGGTAAGCATTGTGAATAGTCAGGAACACTTGGATTCCAGTCTAATCTGTGATATATTCTCTGTGTCTCTGAGCAAACCATTTAACCTCCCAGTGCCCAATATTTCATACTATACAGTACATGTAAATGTTAAGAAAAACTGAGCTTATTTCAGTATCTCTCTGCAATTGTCAAGAATTTCTCCTCTTCCAGTCTTGAAGGAAATCTGAATTATTTTTGCCTTTTTTGTTGATAGTCATAACAACTCTCTTTTTTTTTTTATATCTAATATTTATGTCATGGATGTTTTATTATTTTTTTAAATCAATTATGGGTTCCTCTGCACAGAACAAAAAACCTTTGCTGAAGTTTTTACTTTCTTGGTGCTGTGTCTACATACATACTTGTTAGAACTATATTTGCTTCCTCTTACTTTCACATGATTTAAACCATATTGTGGTTTTTCAGACTTGAAATTTTCCAATCATCCTCTAGGGTAGTCCTGTGCCTATAGTCGCCACAAATTCTAATTCCTTCTTGTCTCTAGTTTAAAGGTTAAAAAGTTTTAAATTTAGGAGTTTTTCTAGAACTCAATGAATGTTTTGAAAATGGACAGTGATAATCCATAATAAAGAAGACAGAGCTTAGTTATTTTTTTTCTTTTTCCAAAGAGAATAATATTGGAATAGAAAGATTAGAACAAAAATGATCAAATAAATAAGGAGGGTAGTAAGATTTCACCTAGTTGCTCTTGATAAATTTGAGCCATTGGCCCATAAAAAACAAATCCTAGGCTAATGAAAACTGGAAAGGCAGGTATGATGGTTTAGTTACTCACAATCTTTGAAAAGTTATGGAGGAAAAAACAAAACAAAACAGGGATATAGTAACTAGAGCACTGGTCTTTGTGTAAAAACCTAGATTTGAATTCTTAGTTCGACACTGTGTCTCTAGTCAAATTATTTAATCTTTCAGCTTTAGTGTCCTCTTCTGCAAAATGGTAATGATATTGATATATGATAATAATAATAAGAGATATAATATATGATAATCCTATTTTTAAAAAAAGTATGGAGAACAGGAATGGTGTCCCGGAACTAGAAAAGGGAACTTGTCCCTTTGAAAGAAAGGGAGAGGAATGGGGTAGGATGGTGGAGTTTGGGTGGGTGAGGGTCTGAGAAAATGGAATCTGCAAAGGCTAGTGAGCATTATTTTGATTACTGGCAAAATTCAAAGAAATTATTAAAAGATTGGTTTGTAGACATTTAGAAAAGAAAATAGTGATCATAGAGAAGCAGATGGCTTGACCAATAATAGGTCATGAATGGTAGTTCAAGGGAATGTTGTAAATAGCTGGAGTTTAGGACAACATTTGGCAGTCTTTCATGATGCCCATATGGGGAGATATAATATAATTAGGATAAATTTAAAAATCTTGACATAATACAAAATCAATTTTTAAAACACCACATGACCTGAACGATATAAAGCATCTTGTAACATAGAACCACTTGTCATATCATGAAGAAATGTTTTTTGACCTCAAAGATGATGAAGTTCCCATGTAGATCTTTTGTAAAATCAAAATCTATTTGATCATCAAAAGAGGAACTTCCATTGGATGTTGGGAACCAGAGTCCTTTATGGTGACACTGGGTATACAAACATTAACATTAAATCCTGTGCCAGATTAGGCCACCAGAGAAGCCTATGGATAAATTTTTATTATCATCACTCTATGATACATGATACGTGGCTTAAAGCAAACATACAAAAAGAGCCACTGTGATGCACTTGGATTATCTCTTTAGATGGAACTATGACTTAAGAACTTCGAAGAACTGCAATTAGAACCATCTTCACTTTCTTACTATTGATGTGATCATTTCTAGGCAAACAATAGTTCTATTTGAGATTTAATTTTTTCCCCTTTAGGTGCCAAACTTTATGACATTACATTTGGGAAAATATGTCCTAAGTTTCTTTTGTATAACCACTATTGTATATGTCTTTTTCCAAGTTTTTGCTTTGCTTTGGTTTTCTCAAGAGAAATGATTGAAAGGCATAGTATTCCAATCTCTTCTTTCTTTATATTAGTTGATGAATAATCCTACATGATTCTTTTGCAGTTCTGAGGTATGTGATCTATCTCTAGCTACATGTAAATCTTTTTATTTCAGTGATTTTTATTTTCTGGACTTTGCCAGTCACATTGGGGAGAGCGGGGTAAGAGGAGGAGGATAGCAAGAGTTTATTATATCTGGTTTTTCTGTAATAATAACCTACAGATTCTTTCAAGTTATACTTTGTTCTCTGGTTTTAATACTGTGAATTATTATTAAAATATCTGGGAAATCAGCCCACCAAAGTCCATTTGATAATTACATAGATAAAATTACAAAAAGCTAAACAATAACTTTAGTATTGATAGCAGGGTAATCAGTCCTCATGGCTGGTCTGTGCTAATATAATAAAAATTATTAATAAGATTATTTTTCAAATTTACTGCTATCTTCATTAGACTACCCAAAGGATATCAATTTTCTCATCTCTTCCCCATTGTTTAGATTTTAGTATCCTCTGATTAATAATATTGCTTCTTTTTCTCTCCTGCTCCTTAGTTTTAGACACTTGGTCCCTAGCTTATTGACCTTACTCATATCTCTCAAGTGCCCATTATCTTCTAAGTAATAATTGTTGTTGTGGGCCAGAACTCTGTACTTGAAACAAGGATTCTTACAAGGTGCTAAGTGGAATTGATAAGACTATGGTTATCTAGTTTAGCATGGTGCTTAATAGTTTACTAGTTCAGTATGATTGATTTGATCTTACAACAAATAATGGTTCCCTAGTTGGCTTATACTCAGTATGATAAATGGATTTAACTGTAATAGAGCATATAACCTGGGACAAACTCAGCCAGATTCATTCATTTCATCTCACACCACCATGGTGGCAGATATGTCCTCTTTCATTTCTCCACTGAGACCAAGGCCCGTCTGAGTCAGAGACAGACTCAGAAGGGCTAGACATAGACTTGGAAAGGGCTTGGAGACAGACTTCAAGACAGAGACTGTGGTGGTGATCCTCCTGCCTCCTCCACAGAAACCAAGACACATTCCAGAGGACCTCAAGAAAGCTAACCCAGGCCGCAGGCAAGGAAACTAGACTTTGAAGGAGATAATAAAGAATTTAGATCTTATCCCTGGCTATTCTTGTGGTGATTAATTTGCTGAAATGAAGGCTGATTCCAAGACCTCCAGAAAACCAACCAGAACACTACAAATTGTTACTTCTCGTGTTCTTTTTCTCCTCTTATTTCTCTTAGCCCTGTCACTGAGAGTAGCTTCAAATGTTCTCCAGTTTGTGTGACCTAGTTTATTCCTTCTTTTAAATACTCATGTGGCATTTCCACTGATGTTGTACTTCAATGTGTGAAGCTAACATCTTTGAAAACTCCAGTATTCCATATTTTTCTTTTATTCTCCTTTCCTTCCTTGTTTTATGTTTTCTAACCAAGTGCACAGGTGCATTGGAACAGAGAAGACTTAAAGGCCATTTATACCCACCTTTTATCCAGGCCAGTACAAGAACTCATCTTTGAGCTTTAAACAAACTACATTCCTCAAAGCAAATCTTTTTGAGATTGGTAGCACAAGGACTCCAGAAATGAAAACTTGGGGAGTGTTAGAGCTAAAAATTTGATCCAGGTTTCTTGGACTTTTTCCTATATGATGCTGCTTTTGTCTTTCTGACTTATTGGTCCATCCTTTTGTTTAGAATGCCACACTACTCTCCAAACTTTTGTTAAACTTCGATCTTATGCAATTTTTGGTCTAGCCCCCTGGGCACTAAACATCAAACACATTGACTGGTTTCCTTCCTTCCTTCCTCACTCATTCCATATCTATATCATAGTAATTTCCATCCATCCTATGATCCATCTGTCTCAATCTATAACATAAAATGGCCCATGTTTGAAGAGAATTCAGAAGGAAGGAGAGCTGGAACAATAACCTCTGCCCAAAGCAGGGATGGCTGTTTATGATATTCAAGGAATGAAAGTGTTAAAACAGTCTACATGTTAGACTAAATGAAATAAGTCCTTTAGGAGCTGCTTTAAAAACTAGAAAAGGAAAACAAAGCTCTAATATATGTCAACATATTCAGAGCAGCACTTTTTTGGGGGAACAAAAAACTGGAAACAAAATAAGTTACCATCTCTTCAGTCAGTCATTTAGTATTTTTAAAGTGCTTACTATCTGCTGTTGTGCTAGGCACTGGGGGATACAGAGACAAAAGTGAAACAGCTTCTGACCTTAAGAAGCTTATAATATAGTGAGAGAAGGCTATTTGTGTATTGGTAGAGATAGGTACATGTAAAATGTTGGGGGGGGGGGGCATTAGCAACTGAAATCAGGATTGGTTTCACATAAAATGTGGTTCTTGATCTGAATTTTCATGAAGCTAAAGGTTCTCAGAGGTGAAATTTACAAAGACATGCATAGATATTTGTAACCATAAGAGCAATGAGGTAGAACTGCTATGTGTCTGATGTTTAGAAAGACCAATTTATTTGGATATTGTGGGGAGGTAGTTTGAGAAATTGAAGATGACAAGGTTAGGAACTTTGGTGACTTGAAGGGTGTTAGTACCTTTGACAGAAGTAAGGACACTTAAAAGATTATTTTGGAGAAAAGCTGAGGTATTGTAGACTTTTGAGTTATTTTTGAGATATTTCTATGCCATCCAGGGTACACTAGGTGGTATGTGACTAGGACTCTGGAAGGAAGATAAGTCTGATTAGGTTGATATTAGAATAGAGAGTACCAGAAAAGGCCTCAGAAATAATTTAGAACATTCTCTTCATTTTTCAAATGAGTAAACTTGAGATGGAAAGGTTAAATAGCTTGTCTCAACTCACATGGAAGGCACAGAGGTGGGATCACACTTGTGTCCTGTGGGTCCAGGCTCAGATTCAAAGGTTAGAACTTTTTCTGCTGTATCGCATGGCATTTTTATATTGGGAGCTGATGTAGTTCACTGAGAGTGTTGAGAAAAAAAAGAAGCCCTGAGAGAGTGAGGAGAAAGAATGGTTAATAGCAGTGATCACTGATAACTCATATTTATAGAGCACTTTAATATTTGTGCCTGCAGCACCTTCCAAATATTGCCGATTTTGACTTTAGCAGCCTTGTGAGTTATGTGTTCCTATTAGAACCAAGTGGTCATCCTGTTGGGGAGATGTCTGAAGAGAGACTTGAACCCAGATTGTCTTGACTCTGAGCTACCTGTTTTATTGATTATGCCACACTGCTCATTAGTGTCAAATGCAGGGAGGGCAGCAAATAAAAAATGGAATGAAAATGTATTACTATTAATTATTATTATGAAGTGCTTAATATGTGCCTTGACTGTCCCATACCTCACCAAGTTTACATACAGGGAATACAGCTAAGTTTTCTTTGGTTTTTAAATTTAGAGAGATGGTCAGTAGATCTCTGAACAGAGTAGGTTCTTGAACTGAAAAAAGTAAAAGAGAGGAGTAGTAGTAGTAGTAGTTGTTGTTTTGAGTATGAGAAACTTGGGAATGTATTGAAGGCTGGAAGGAAATTATAAATGGAGATTGTGGGGAATCTGCTGTAGGAGGGTGGATTCAAGGAGAGGAGAGGTAGCATTGACCAGAAAAGCCATCTCTTCATCTGAGACTAGAATTAAGGAGGGAGGGAAGGAAGAGATGTCAAGGGTTTGTGAAGGTCAGAGAAAGGAGTAAAGGATGAATTCATTTTGTATGTAAAGTATGAGGTAAGGTCCTTAAATGTGTAAATTAGGGGAATAGTGTAGAAGAGAGAATGAGGAAAGCTTGGAAAAGCAGATGTGGGCAGTGGGATAAAGGCGAAGTTAGGAAGATATAAAAAGAATAGTCTGAACAAATTAAGGCACCTATGAATAAAAGACAATTATGTGGTAAGACAGATTAATGTGAGGAATTCAGAAAAAATGGGAAGGTTTATATACATTTATGCAGAGAAAAAATAAGTAGAATAATAACTACCAGAACTATGATTACAATAATATAAATGAAAAGGTGAGAAGGTATAAGCATTTATTAAGGAACTACTATATGCCAGACACTCTACTCAGTTTTTTATAATTACTGCTATCCTTACAACATCCCTGGAAGTGCTGTCATTATTCCCATTTGACAGAGGAGAAAACTAAGGCAGAAGCTGAATGACTTTTGTAGGGTTATGTAGCCACTAAATATCTGAGGCTCAATTGAAGTCAGGTCTTCCTGGTTCTAAATCCAGTCTTCCATCCTCTGTGCCGCTAAAAAAAAAAAAAAAATAATCCTTTTCAAATCTTTTGAAAAACCAGTGAAGGTTCCATAAAGTATATTCTGAAACCTTCCTTCCTCTTTGCTGTAAGTGCAGGGACCTACTATGAGAAGAAACTGTATATAATGGCAGATGTGGCCACTGTATTAGACTTTTTAGTTTTTTAGTTAATTGTTTTTCTCTATCACAAGGGAATGGTTTATTCTGGAAAGAGTTGAAGTGACTGCTATAAAGACAAAAGGCTTCAATAAAATGTATTTTAAAAAAGAGTGTGGGTGGCCTTCTGGAAAGGACAAGAGAATTGATTTTATTTTCATTATTTTTCATTCTGTGAGAGCCCACTATGAGCTCCACATGTTTGGTGCTAGGAAAAATGCATCAAGACTTGAAAAAACATCATTTGCCTTCTTGAGTCAACACAGAATCAGAGTTGATAATGGGGATGAGACACAGGCATATGTTCTGCTTGACCATTACTGGTACTCTGTGCCCTTTTCTCCTCATGAGATCAGCACCTTAGTTTTTTCGCTGACCACCTTTGCCTACCATTGCTTTTGAATAACAATAATAATGCCGACTCATTGCACTAATCACAAAACGGGTGTGTCCACATATCCCAGACTCCACAGCTCCATTCTGGGGCCTCTCTTTTAAGGATTATTCTGGCACGCTATACGTACAAATAAGCTCTCCTTTGATCCTCACAACCCTTGGAGGGGAGGGGGGCTGCTCTGATCCTCATTTTACAATTGGGGCAGTTCCCAGAGTCACATAGCTGATAAATGCCTGAGTTGGGATTTGTACTCAAGTTTTTCTGATTCTAAGCCTTATTCATTGGGCCATCTAGCTATTTTTAATGGATCTTTCTGCTTTCAGTATGTTACTTCTCTAATCTATCATCCTTTCTAAAGAGTTCTCTGGATCTCACTTCTGACTTTCTCTCACCACAGCAGCCTCTGTTGAGGCTCCTTCAGCCTGGCAGTTAATTATGCCCTTGGCCTTCTCAAACTAGAAATACACTCTTATCTTAGAGCCCTTTTCTCTAATTGGTTGCTTCCTCCTAGAACTTCCATTTGAAGGAAAGTGTCCAGGCCAAGTATGTCACCATCCTCTTCCTGGCAGTACCCCTGGATCTCTGGACTTTCTTCACCTTGGGGAGAAGTGGAGACCTCCTAATCACCCCATTTTTTCTTTTTGGCTTCTTCTTCTTCTTCTTCTTCTTCTTTTTTTTTTTTTTTTTTTTTTTTAATGTCTTTCCCCCCATCCCTTTAGAATTATAAGCTCCTTGAGGCAGGAATTATCCCCTTTATATTCCTAGCTATTCCTTAAGTGCCTGATTTATAGTATAGTAAACACTTAAATGTTTGATTCTGTGACTCCAAACCCAGTTTTCTTTCTGTTTAAAGAGAGTCAGCATTTAGTTAATGTTTAGCTGAGTGAGGAGGGGAGGCATTCTCAGCATAGGAATCAGTGGGAATTGAGATCCAGCTTTTGGGGCAAGTGTTAGAAGGATTCCGGGGCTGGTTGTGAAGGGAGCCAGGATACCACATTAGAGGAGGCCCTGAATACCAGGTAAGGCATTGGAGTTTTTGTTATATTTAAGTGACCGATTTTCTGTCTTGGTAAAGAAAGTCCCTAATAGTGCTTATTTTATTTTATTTTATTTTATTTTATTTTCTCAATTTAATCAGCCTTCTTAAGAGAACATTCTCTGGATCTGGTGACTCTCATCTATCACTTGAGATCCTGTTCTTTTACTGACTGATAAGAAGCTTTAAATGCATTTCTAGAAAAAAGAACAGTTGAAGAGGTAGATAAAAAAGATGTCGTCTTTAACCTAGCTTCTTAAGGAGGGGAATCCCAAATTATTGACTTCCATAGGGACATGCCTAAATTACTAAATTACTGAGTAATCAGCAGGCCCCACCTGTTCCTACAAATGGGAGTAGTTTCCAAACAGACTAAGCAGTTAGGCTGGACTTACCTGATACCTATTGCTGACTTGGGTCATCATTAAATGGCTTGAGTGGGTGGAGAGAAAAGGGGTTATCTGGGAATGCAAATATTTTTAGAGACTTGGTATGTACCAGTGTCCAGTGCCTTTACCCTGCAGCAGCCTTTGGGAGTGAATTCTCAGAGTAGGTGTTAGTAAAGTTAATGATTAATTTCCCACCTTTCTAGAGTATATGGGTTACTAGATGAAGTTACTTAGGGTTAAACTTGAGAGCTTGTGTCTTTGGGATACAAAGAGAAAGGGAAGCAACCCTTGCCTTGTTATGTCTTTATGATGCTCACATTTCAATAGGTTTCATTACAGATACATATTTTTAACCTCAGCTGAGCCCTTAATTAACTTTGTAAGGCAAATATTTTATTAGTCCTTTATTGATTCTGACACATGTTCATGTTACATACTTTTTCTTTCCTTTGTCTTAAGTTCTACCCTGACTGTCCCTCTTTTTCAATTGATGAAGTTGCTTCCTATTTTATTTAGAAAATTGAAACCATCTGATATGTTCACTCCTTATCTGCCTTTCAGAATCTTATGTTTCCTCCCCTCTGGTTTCTCTGAGTGTGCTCCATAAATTGCCTCTTCTCGTCTTCAATTTCCTACCCATATTTATGTAATGCTGTAGGACAAGTATAATGCTATATAAGCCATATATCTCTCTCTTTAGGAGTTTTTAAAATTTTATTTTTTAATGGTATTTTAGTTTTCTAAATACATGCAAAGATAGTTTTTGACATTAACTTTCGCAAAACCTTGTGTTCCATTTTTTTCTCCTCCTCTTCTCTCCAAGACCGCAAATAATCTGATATAGGTTAAACTGCAACTTTTCTAAACATATTTCCATATTTGCCATGCCGGATAAAAAAAAAAATCTGCAAAAAAGGAAAAAAAAAACCAACAAAAATGTGAATACTATACTTTGATCCACATTCAGTCTTCATAGTTCTCTCTCTGGATATAGATAGCACTTTCCATCACACAGGTCTATTGGAATTGCCTGGAATTACCTCATTGTTGAAAAGAGCCAAGTTCATTGCATAATTTTGCTGTGTACAGTGTCCTCTTGTTTTGGTTCTGCTCACATCACTTAGCATCAGTTATTTATTATTCAGCCATTCCCCAACTGAGGGGCATCCACTCATTTTCTAATTCCTTGCCATTACAAAAAAGGCTACTACAAATATTTTTGCACATGGTCCTTTTCCCTCGTTTATGATCTCTTTGGGATGCAAACCCAGAAGAGACACTGCTGGGTCAAAGGGCATGCACAGTTTGATAGCCCTTTGGCAAGGGCTATCCAATATAATTGTTCCACATATGCCTTTTATATCTATAATCTATATTATATTTATCTATAATCCCACAACTGGTATGAGAACCAGGATTCACAACCAGGTTTATTGACTCTAGATCTAGCCTTCTGTTCACTTTGCCACATTTCCTCTAAATACTTTATACATGTCAGATGAAAGGTAAATTCAGAAGTGCAACTTGTAAGGGTCAGAGTAAAGAAAGATATGTAATATGAAAATGTGTCAAAATCAATAAAGGACTAGTAAAAGATTTGCCTTACAAAGATAATTAAGGGCTCAGTTGAAGTCAGAACATGCATCTGTAATGAAACCTATTGGAATCTGAGCTCTATAAGGACAAGGCAAGATAAGATTTGCTTCCATTTCTCTTTGTATCCCAAAGGCACAAGCAGACAACTGAGAAATAAATAGATGGCATTTATGCTTAGGTCCCTAAGCTAAGAACTAGCATAAAGCCTTGTACATAATTGATGCTTGATAAATGTCAAATTGAATTTTCTTAACATACTTTATTATTTTTTCCCCATTCAGTAAGCTAGTATATGTATGTATGTTGTCATTGGAGGTGAATATGACTTATTAGTAAATATGCATGCTGGGATAGCCTAGTAATGAGTTTGTTTTTGTAAATGGAAAATAAGCCTGTCACATATTTGATTAATAGTATTCATAGGTATGATGCTTGGCTATCTAATAAACTTATCCTGGAAATGGGAACTGAAATGTTTGTCTTTAAAGTGCTGTTTGGTTGAGATGAAAAAAAAAAATGATGACAATTTGATATTCATTAGAATGCTAATAATAGCTTTGAGCTTATATATAGCACTTTTATAACATTTCTCATAGATGCCTCATTTACTCTCAGTACTGCCTTGTAAAGGGAGGAAGATGTAAGAATTATTTTTTCCTTTTTATAGATGATGGGGAGCATCTGAGGTCCAGAGCAAGAGGAAGTGACTTGGTCGTGGTCACCTAGCATATTTATGGCATAACTGGAGCTAAAATTAGGCTTTGTTCTTGTCCAACTTTGGATAATGCTGTTTTCCCATTATTTTAAAGCTCTTATTATTTCTCCTGAAATGTTTTTGAATGAGTGAATGAAAAATGATTTAAATATTTACTTGCAGAGACAAAAAAAGACATCGTGTTTAAGCAGTAGGGATACATAGACAAAAGTGAGATACTTCATCTTAAGGAGATTACTTCAATAGGAGAAAAGTATTTAAATGAATTTAACTACTAAAAAATCTAAAATTTTAAAACTAGAGTTCTGAGCAAATAGGAATTATTTAAAACCCTATTTGGGAAAGGACTTTAAAATTAGATTCTAAATTACAATGACCCCAACAATCCTGAGAAAAACCTAGCCCTTTAAAAGCAATTTAATCTACAATGGAAGGATCTTCCCACATTGTTAGCAAATCAGAGGTTTAGTGTAGAAACCTGGTCTTTGTTCCTTTAGAGGTGAATTGGCGCAATCTGGGCTCTCTTAATTTATGTATCTAGCCTTAAGTTTACTAGGGATGGGCTGAGGAATACAGTCTTCCACATCTCCTTCCCACAAAGAATAGATGATGGGAAGGTGAATTTCTAAAATGTCTCATGATGAAATGGAGGAAGCAATGGACCAAGATTCTTTCTTGTCCTAGTTTATTTGCTAGATGGCTTTTTTCTCCTTTAAAAATTGATTCATGCCCTAGATGGGTTTTTTCAAAATTGAGGGTTTTTTTTTTTTGAATCAGTAAAGAAAAAAAATTTTTTTTTTTTTTTTAAATTTTCACTTCCCCAACAGTTAAGTAAAACAAATTTCTATATTGGTCATGATTTAAAAAAGAAAAAAAAAAAAAGTGTGTATCATTCTGCATTCTGAGTCTTTCCATTTCTTTAACAGGAAGTGTAGGTAGCATGTTTTTCCTTGAGTCCTGTGGAATCATGGATGATTTGTCATTATACTTTTCAGAGTTCCTGTGCCTTTACAAAATTGTCTGTCTATAAATTGTCCTCCTGGTTTTGTAAATTTCACCCTGCATCAGTTCAAATGTGTCTCCCCAAGGCTCTTTAAAACCATCTCCTTCATAGTTTCTTCCAACAAAATAATATTTCATCACATTCACATATTTGTTCAACTATTCCCCAACTGATGGACATCCTTTTGATTTCCCTTTTTTTTTTCCCCTGCAAAAAGAGCTATTATGAATATGTTTGTACATCCTTGGAGTTTAATTCTGAAGCGGCTTGTGGTCCCTTTAAGAAACTAATTTGTGATTCAGATTACTCCCAGCCCCCCTCCTGGCTGATGCAATATCAAGTCAAGAAGCTAGGACCTTTAATTCACAAATCCTGGTCAAAAGCACCCCTTTGAATTAAAATAGGAGATCTGGGCTTATCCCAGCCCCCACCGGATCTGAGCCAACTTGGGACTTCACCCACAGGCCCCCTTTAGCTAAATCTCTCATTATAAAAAGAGCCATGCTGGAGTCCTTTCTTAGCAGAGGTTCCAAACATGCTTGGCATCCCAAGGAGCCTATGCCCACTGGAATATTGTTTCCAGTGCTAATCTGTCTTTACTCTCACCTATTTCCTTATCTAGACTTTAACCAGACTTTAACCTTACTTCTAATCCCCATAATAAACCTCTTTTATCAATCTAGGTTTTCGAGTCTATAAATTCCTTTACAGAGAACTGCTTGTGCTGCTATTAGACCTCATTTAACTCCCTGACCACCAGAAACCCTAATTTCATTTGGGTACCCCAAATCTATATCTCATAAGTTCCTGCTTTAGGGACTATTCTTTCTTTTAATTTGCCCTCCTTTTTATGTGCCCTTAAAATATAGGCAGTTTTTTGTTTAGTCCTTTATAATTGCTCGTTTTCATTTACATTTTTATGATTTTCTTGACTCCTTAATATGTCAAATTTTCTACTGAGCTCTGATTTTTCATAAGGAATGCTTAGAAGAATCCTATTTCATTAAAGTTCCATTTTCCCCCTGTAGGATTGATTATACTCAGTTTGGGTGTTATTTTTTATTGTAAGTCTAGATTTTATGTCTTCTAGATTATCCCAGTTCTTCTGTTCTTTTAAATGGTGATGCTTGCTAAATTGAATGTGATTCTGATGTAGCTCCTTGGTACTTGAATTTTTTCTTTCTAACTGCTTTCCTTCCTCCCCCCCCAATTTAACATGGAAGCATAATGTTGCTAGGAGTTGTCTTTTCTTCCCTCTCTCTACCATTCCCCTCCCCCCCCAGGAAGTGACTGGCAGAATCTTTGTTTACATGTTGTCCTTTGATTCTAAAAAAACCACACAGTTTTCTTTATTTTTTGAATTATGGTATCTTGGCTCTTTCAAATTCTTCAGGGCTTCTTAAGTTATTTTTCTTTGATTTGTTTGTTTGGTCTAGAGTCCCTTATTGAGGCAGAGTTGAAGGAGATTTTCTCCTTCAAGGATTTTCAGAGTTCTGGGATCCTCTCTTCAATTCTTCCAGCCTTTTTCCTGACTTCAGGCTTTATATTAGAGCCAGGTTTTTCTCACTTCTTGAGGGAACATCTGGGCTGTTCATGATGCTGCTTTTTTGGGAGATGTTGAATGTCTTTTTAAAAAATTCTTTTGGAGTGCTTCTGATACTGTTTGAGTGGTCAAGATTCCTGGTGGTCTAGAGCAGGGGTTTTCAAACTACGGCCCATAGGCCTGCTGAGGACGTTTATGTGGTCTGCTGGGTTATGGCAAATGGGCTGAGGGTTGGAGACAGAGTGTGAAGTTTTGTTTTTACTATAGTCCGGCCCTCCAACAGTCTGAGGGACAGTGAACTGGCCCCCTATTTTAAAAGTTTGAGGACCACTGGTCTAGAAGTTAGTGGCTATAAGAGAGTTATTAAGAATCCCCTTTAAATCGGCCGTGGGTTTTAGGAGTGAAAGAATTCACTCATTCCCGAAAATATTAGTTGCAAAATGAAAGTTTATTGTTAGATAGAAATCAGTTTACCAAGAAACTGACTTCTATAGTGCAGATCTATGGAAAATAGAGTTTTGCACTGAGAATGCAGTTCTCAGTGGACAGAAGATCCTGACAGCAAAGGGAGCCACCAAGGTCCGTCTTGCAAAAAACTTTCATTGATGGAAGCTATTATATTGGGTGTCTTGGTGGAGGCTGGGACAGCCTGGATCTCCAATTGGAATTCAAAGGGATGCTTTTGACCAGGACTTGTAATTGAATCAAAGGCCCTGGCATCCTGGAAAGATCTTATCTTTGGAGATGGCTTCCCCAGGAATGAGCTGAGAATCTGAAAGGAATCACAGATCAATAGGAAATACAGTTTCTTAAAAGGACCACTTCTGGCTTCACTTCCAGCAATTTTTTTTGGACCTGACACCAATTCACATTTTATTTTTGAGGTTTTGCATGTCAATATATAGTTGTCATCTTCTAAGTTTATATTTTGATCTTCCTTTCACCATAGTAACTTTTGTAACTTAAAATCTGCTTTTTGCTCATTATCTAGCCATTTTTTTGACTTTGAACTTTATGTTAAAAGTTGGGCTGTGTTCCTGGGCACTGTCCCATGCTTTAAGTTTTTCATGCTGCTATTTTCAGAGTTAATTCTGGGGACTTGTAAGTTTCAGGTTTTTCAAGATGTTATGATCCAAGGAGAAGTGTGGTTGCTGTTCTCCTGCCCTGTGCTTTGAAAAAAGATGAAAACAGCAATAGCTACTAGCCTATGAGCCTACCCTTTTGCTTATACAAAATCTTTTTGACAGTCGTCATGTTTCAAGAGCATTCTCAATGAAGGGAATAGTAGGGAATAAACAAGCTTCATAGTGCTTTATTCAACAATGAATCATTATCATTTCATAGTTAGTTGAGAGATATAAGATCCCATTGTTTATATTGATTACAAAAAGACATTTGATTCAGTAGGAAAAATGGTCATCTTCTAGACTCTTTTACAGCAAGATGTCTTCCAACCAAATATCAATAGCTTCCAACATTTCTTGGAAGATGTATCAACAGAAATAATCCTGTTGGTGACCCTCTGATAGAAAAAAAAATCTTAAATACTAAAACAGGAAGATAAATTTTTGCCAAAGGCAAGCAAGACTCTGGACCAGGTTGTAGAAATATCTCTATGGATAATATATTCCTGTTTTTGAAAAAAAAATCAAACATTGATTTGATATTTATATTTTATTCCACTCTGTAGTTGATTTTATTCTCTAACTCTATTCTGTATTTAATATAACAACCTAAGACCTTTTCTCTGAGTGAAGCTCATGAATTCAAAAGTTTAGTCTCCATCTCTCAAGTTAGATGTAAAAATTTAGTTATTGATCACTTTTAATTAAAAAAGAAACTGAGCTAAATTAAGGGGCTCAGTATTCTCATAAAATATTTGAACTCTAAAGGAATTATCTCAGCACCACTTGCACATCACTTTGTGCCAAGAAAATTTATCACTCGTATTCAGCTCCAAAAAAACTCCATAACATCTGTATGCTATCATTAAAGACCTAAAAGCTGACTTGGTACATTGGCACAAACTATACTATCTTTGCCCATCCTTGCCCAATTAAAAACAGTCTTTATCTTTGGGAGCCAGGGACTTTGCTCTCTCTGATCTACTATCAATTGCCTCAGGTTGCAGGTGTATCCCATAAATGGAGCCTATCTCTAAGAAAAGAGGTGTGATCACCATTCCCCTGGGTTAGCCCACTTTTCTTAATGTAGCCAATTGTGTTGTCCTCACCTTCATGATGCTACTAACCCTTGTATTATTTTTCTCACCTACATCATTCTGTTCATTGTTCTGTGCTTATAAAAAGGAACTGTGCCTTCTTTTGAGTCTCTTAGCATAACCAAGGTGTCCAGTTGATCCACTTTATTAATAGCTTTGTGCCCTGCTAATAAACTGTTATCTTGCTCAGATAACATGCCTCAGTTTTTACCTTTGTTGAATTTCATTTGCAACATTGTATTAATTGTATCAAGACTTGGAACTGTTGCAAAGCTTTCTAAAAGAGATTTCTTAATTACTGAAAGAAGTTTGGTTTGCTACTTACATAGGAAAGAAATAACCAAAGGAATAAAGAAAGTTTGTTCACAGATTGAAATATGAGTCCCGAAAGGACACCTTAGTGAGCTTGCTCAATAATTTGTATATATTGTATATGAGCAAGATTCAGAGTTGAAAAAGAGGAGTATGGGCTGGATTGCTTTCTGAAAATTGTGGGACTTCTTTACTGACCACTAAGCTTCCTATGAAAGCACATGTCTGTCTTTCCAAAACTAACAATTTGCCAGGTTGCTAATGTTACAATAAAATGTTGAACACCATTTCCTCTGAAGAACTAGTGACAAATGTCACCCAAAGACACAGGCTCATAAAGGAGAGTGATTAAGTGGGAAAATATAATAATTGAACTCCAAAGAGTGAAAAACACCATCAGGGAATTGTATGATAGGAAGAAAAGTTGTTCTGGTCATATATAGCAAGAGTGTGAAGGGATGACAAGTGGACAGTAAAGAGAGTTCTGTTGGCATTTTTGCAGTTTTGAGGGAATTTCTGTGGCAGATTGTTATTACAATATGCACAAGTATTGTTGAGTTGTATGGAATAGGGAAACAAGGATGGGTTGTGATATTTACTGGAGGGAACTCCTCGGTTGATGAGATCATAGATCTAGCTCAGTATGAGTTATTGTTTGAGTATTTTGCTCTGTCTGCAATCATGTTAACTATTTAAGCTTTCTAACCATTCCTTTGTAAGAAGATAATGAGCTATGGTACATTTGTGAGGTCTGAGATTGTACACTTAGAAAGACAGTATAACTGTAGATGTCTGTTTAGTCAGTCAAGGTCCCTTCTACCTATTCTATGACCCAAGCTGTTCTAGCAGTACCTCACTATCAGCAATACTTTGCAGTATTTAATGATCTCTAATAATCTGTCCTGAAAAGCAGAATTGCGAGCTATTTAGATTGGCTTCTAACTTGGAAAATCAATAGTAAATTATGGTAATCAGGGCCTAGAAATGAGCAGTCTTAAGGAAAAACACCAGTATTTCTAATTGTTGGTTCTTTGTCATGTTGACTTCTTTTGGTTAATAATCAAATTTATTCAATATTTATCATGCTTCTCTTTGTGCTAGGCACCGTAGGGAGATACAAAGAAGACAGTTCTGTTTACTGAAATTAGTTTATTTACTCATTCATTGGCAAACATTTAAAAAGTTCCTGCTTCATGCAGAGCATTGAATTAGGTTCTAGAGAAGGTTAATTATTACTAGATTAAGATGTGGAAAAATGGGGCAACTAGGTAGTGTAATGGATAGAGCACCAGCCCTGAAGTCAGGAAGACCTGAGTTCAAATCTGACTTCAGATATTTAACACTTCCTAGCTGTTGTGACCTAGGGCCAGTCACTTAACCCCAATTGCCTCAGGGAAAAAAAAAAAGATGTGGAAAAATAAGACTCCTACATAGATAACTATAATAAACAGTGTTCACATACTAAGTACTTGTAAATCCATGTCACTGTTTGGTGTTTGGATGTTGCCCTTCAGCTGTATAGTTTTATCTGTCTATATCTGCCTATCTTGTTTAGCTTGTCCATCTTCTTTGCTGTTTGCTATGGGGTCTACCCCTCCTACATAAAGTTGTTCTTATCAGGTTTGAACATTACAAGGATGCCAGGAGCATACCAGGTTTGTAATCCTCATTTCTTACCCTTGCTTTTGGGATCTCCTTCTTTTCTTGTGATTATTTCCCTAATAACAGCTTTATTTATTTATTTATTTAGGAAGTTTCTCATTGATTATGTATCCCTGCCTACTTGTCCACTCTCCTTGCCTGGTTGGTTGCCATGTGTGACTTTCATTTTCACTTTGTAAGAGATCTTGTAGTTATACAACATTGGTTGAATATTGATAATAAAAACATGTGCCTTTGTTACTAGGAGAAGTTTGAAATCATTAAAATAATTGTCAGGCGCTGTGCTAAGTTTTGGGATATGTAATGTTCTTCTCTAAAGTTTAATGTTCTCTGGGAGCAGGTTTCTTGGGGAGCTTCTAGAGGCAGCCTTAGTTTCAATTCAGTGTAATCACCCCGAATGCAGCCAGGAGTTAAAGTCCAAATCCTTTATTGTGTCCTTCAAAGTCTTTTCCTTTTTCCTGGGCCCAGTTAGCTTTCTAAGAGGCTGTCTCTCTCCTTGGTTCCCAGAGCTCTCTCCGAATGTCTCCAACCAGTACAAAGATGGAAGTTGGAATGAACAACTCTGCCCCCGAGATTGGGATTGTGGGCTTCTATTTTGTGAATCTCCCGGAAGTCCCAGAGTGGGCTTGTCCTTTAGTGGGCTTGTAACTCCTCCTTATATATCTACTCTCTAAAGATGTGAAGTCTAATTTGTGAACTCCTTTAAAGGTGTGAACTAAGTACATAAGCATTAGTACCTTGTTTCAAGTTCTGGCCTATACCAGGAATACAAATAAGAAATAAATCTAATCCTCTCTTCTCAAATATTTTACATTCTAATGGTGAAAGATATTCCACAACAAGAAGCAGAAAGGGATTGGATAGTGCTAGGGTATAGCTTTTAGGGGGAAAATAGAAATAATTTTAAGATCACTTGACTTTAAAATGTTTCTGTTCTAACAATCTGTCAGTGATTCTATGAGTCTTCTAGCTTTAGAATTAGTGATCTTGACGTCCCCTGACCTTAGAGTGCTATTGTTCTAACAATCTGTGGGTCAATGATTATAAAAATCTTCTAGTTTAGGAATATAATAATATTTCTTCCCTTAGACTTTAGGGAAGATATATTAGGGATAAGTAAGGTCCTTTGACTTTAGAGTGCTATTGTTCTGACAATGATTCTAAAGAATTCTGGCCTTAGAAAAGTCCTACAAACATTGTTGACTGTCAGATACATAATCTGCTGGTCAGTGATAACCAAATTCCTGAGACCACTCCTCAGTTCTATCTTTGGGCCATAAAACTAGCATATCAGTGACATGAAGAACTGGATAAATTTTTCTCCTTGCTCCTGATTCTTTGTTAAATTCTTTTGGAATTTAGCCCACTTCAATTGGCATTACAATTACAATAAACTTTGTCCCTTGACTTGGACATGGGTTGAAGCCTGCGCATGTCTCTTTTGAGACATCTCATGACACCAGTGTGCAGTCCCAATTTTTTTGGACTGAACCTCAACAGGTAGTAGGGTGGTGGGAAAGAGAAGTCCCTTCATATGTTAGCAAGGAGAACAATGAGGAGATGACTGAGCTGACTACCCTCCTTAAGTAGAGGTTTTATAGAGTTCTAAGCTCTACTCTCCAAATCAAAGGGACAGAAGACAGTGGTTAGGTGGGGTCCCAGTGCTGATGGGATCTTTCAGGATGAAGAAATTTCCCCCAGAATGAGCTTCCTGGGGCATAGCAGAGAAATCAGGGAAGTTAAAAAAAAAAAAAAAAAAGTGACTATAAGGTCCATATCCTTTTTCCCAGGGATCCTACTGTTAGGTAGATATACTCCAAGATAGAAACAGTTGTCGAATATATAACAAAAATATTCATAACATCAACCTCAGCTGGCCTCACATTGCAGCATGTCAGTCCATTTTCACTTCCCTAATTGATTCTCTATCCCACTTATTACAACATCTTTTCCAAATATTTTCATTGCTTTGAAAACCAATACTTTTAGCTGGGGGACATAGCCTCAAAAAATGTTGAAGTCATTCCCTGAGAACCCTCTCTTCCCTCTTCCGCATCTCTTGTCTCCCAGATATCTTCCTTTACAATCTTCTCTTTTACTCCTATTTCACACAAAGGGGAAACTATTTTTGGCAAAGTAAATTTTTTTTAATTTGAAAAAAATAGTTTTTAAAAAAAAAAAGGAAAGCAGGAAAGGAATACAAAGCAAAATAAAGCAAAACCTAAGAGAACATTGTCATATGTCTAGTAGGACATTAAGAAAAATTCAAAATATATAATAATTACCAGATTAAGAAACTATATATATTAGTAGAAGAAATTATATTCATTAATGACCATTTTATCTTTACTTCCTTGTAAATTGTTCTTTGTTTCTCTGCTGTGAACCTTTACTTTATTTTTCTCCCTTTCATCGCCCCCATTATCCCTAAGCAAGCTACAGTTAAGAAAAGATATATTTGTGTATATAGATATATACCTATATACACACGTATCACACATATCTCTCTCTCTCACACACACACACACACACACACACACACACACACACACACACCTTTCCTATCCCTGCTGACTCTTTAATTAAATGCTCCCTAACTTACCTTATTATTATTACTTAACTTTTCCCTACCAAGGATCTCTCCCTTGTTTTCTTCCCTTGCCCTTTGCTTCCCCATCTGCCCATACCTCTTCCCTCCTTATTTCTTTATAGAATTTGAAGGGTGCTGTACCCATCATATATAAGTAGTGTTACCTATTGAACACATTCCCAATATGAGTAGGTTTTCAGCACTACAAGTCCTCCTCTTCCCTCTAATGTCTGTCTATTCTTCCTTTGCATCTCATTTGTATAACATGATTACTATTTTTACCTTAACTCTGCCAGTCTCTTTTAAGCTAACCTATTGTTTCTGTGAATCTTAAAACATATAGTATATATTTCCTATGTAAAAATAGCGTAAAACAATTTATCCATTTTTAAGCAGCTTGTCTGTGTTGTTCCTTAAAATTGATCATTGATATTGGCTTTTATATGTTAAATTTTCTGTTATGTTCAGGTTTGGTTGATAAAAAATCTTGAAAATCTGCAAGTTATAGATGATTTTGCTAGATAATATTTTTTGGTTGCAGACCTAGTTCTTTTGATTGTTTGGCAATAATATTCCTTTGTGTTTTCCACAAAGGATATCTTTGAGGGTGGTGATCAGTGGATTTTTTTTTTTTTTTCCTATTTCTACTTTTCCCTCATGTCTATCACCCTAGGACAATTTTCTTGGATTATTTCCTGCATTATAGTGTCCAGGTTATCTTTTTGGTCATAACTTTCTGGTAATAATTCTTATATTTTCTCTTCTTGATCTTTTATTTAGATTTGTCATTTTTCTTGTTTCACATTGTGTTCTGTTGTTTCATTCTTCTTCCCCCCCCCCCCCCCAGGCTGGGGTTAAGTGACTTGCCCAGGGTCACACAGCTAGGAAGTGTTAAGTGTCTGAGAACAGATTTGAACTCAGTTCCTCCTGAATTCAAGACTGGTGCTCTATCCATTGAGCCACCTAGCTGCCCCTGTTTCATTCTTTATAACATGTTTTGTTATTTCTTGGTTTCTCATATCTTCATTGGTTTCCCCTTGCTCAATTCTAATTTTCAAAGCATTGTTAAAGCTCCTTTGATAATCTTTATCAGAATTATGCCTTGGTTTCTCATATCTTCATCACTGAACTCCTAGACCATTCTAGAACATAATCAGTCTTATTTCACAGAAAGATTAATTTGGCAACTCTGGGAGATAAGGGATACTAAAAACAGGGAGACCAATTAGGAAACTAAGCTATAGTAATTTAGGTGAAAGGTGATATAGTATTTGAGTAGAGAAAAGGGGATGGAGGCAAAAATTGTTGTGCATATAGACCTGACAAGACTGGGCAAAAAACTGGTTGTGTTGGATGTAAGAGTGAGGAGTCATGATGAGTCTAGAATTTATGAACTTTGTTGACTGAGAAGATGGTGACACTCCTGAGAGAACTGGGCTGTTAGGAGGAAGGGGTGGATTGAAGAAAAGATAATGAGTTCTGTTTTGGATATATTAGAAATACATTCTTGACACTGAAAATCAGATATTGAGGAAAATTTATTGAAGAAGAATCTTCAGGAATCATCTTAACATTTCTGTTCAGCCTCACTCCTCGTCTGGAAAAGGGAGCATTCATAACAGAAGTGGGAGAACCTTTTTACTTGCTAGTGTGGGGCAACCCCTCCCTTTAGAGAATGGATTGGTCCGTGTCATCTGGATTACTATATTTTTGATATGTCCACTACATGTATACACTCCTTAATATGTATAAAACATACATCCCACGTTCAAAAATGGTGGAAAACTCTTATGGGGTGTGTTGTAGTAGTGATTTGGTCAATTTCTGTCATTGGTCGAAATTAGTTTGGGCTAAATAGACCAGGGGTTCTCAAACTATGGCCCTCGGGCCAGATGCAGCCACTGAGGATGTTTATGTTCCTTCTGGGTTATGGCAAATGGGCTGAGGTCGGAGACAGAGTGTGAGTTTTTGTTTTTACTATAGTCCAGCCTTCCAACAGACTGAGGGACAGTGAACTGGCCCCCTCTTTAAAAAGTTTGAGGACCACTGGAATAGACTATTTTAAATGTGGTTTTCTGAAAACCACAAAACTCTTTCTGATTGGCTGAATCCACCCCAATTTCTTGTTTGCTCAAGGCTTCTATTGATAACTTAATTGTTTTGTAAATCCTAACCTTCCTTAATCTCCTCACTTTCAGAAAACCTCTTGGTCAGTTGTACCCACTGTCCCAGATGTTGAATTTATAATGCTTATGGGATACTCGAGAGTAACCTTTTGATGCTATATAGAGTTTTGGAGACAGATTCATGCATACATAATTTTGGAAGTCATCTAGACAACTAAATCCAAGAGAGCTGATGGGTTGCTAAGTGAGGAAGTACAGAGAGAGAAGGTGGCCCAGGACACAGGTCTAGGGGATAGCCACATTAATTGGGCAGGAAAGAGATGAACTCAATAAAAGAGACTGATAAGCAGGCCCGTAGGTAGGAGAAGAACCATGAGGTCAGTAAGGTGGGAGCCAAAAGTATAAAAAGGCTGCAGGTATCTAAGAGAATTACAAATCCCTAAATTAGCCATCATTTCTCAATACGTGAGCCCATATTAAAGTTCACATTCTAGCAATAGCCTTAGCAGTGATCAGATCATTTTGAGTCTTAGCCCTCTCAGTTTTCCTCTTGTGGCTGTAATCCCCTTCCCAAATATGAAGAAGATGGGTTAAGGAAAACTTAGAAGAATTATTGGCATTTGATAACACTTATCTCTCATGATAGCACCAAGATCTGTAACTCTATAAACTTAGCTTTTTGTAAATTGCTTTCTGGGGACATCATTCAGACCCTGGGAATGTTGAAAGAGCTCCCAAGAGACATATATTTGTTTTCAGAATGTGAGTTTTGAGGTTTTTCAGCTTGGCATCTCTGCCAGGGCTTCCAGAGGCTAATATTAGCAGAAACGGTCTAAAAACAACTGTTCCTAGGAAGAGCCCTTCTGTCTGTATGGGGAAAGCCTGCTTTGGGTTCATACCAAGCATGTTTTTGAGATTTATCATTCAGATATATTCCTATGATCTTATGAGGCTACAAGCTTTTCCATGTCTCAGACAGGTAAGAGGAAACCTAGGAAAGAAAAGCTAGAGGGTCAGAGACTGCTGAGAGATGAAGAAGGATGAGGATTGAGAAAGAGCCATTAGATTTATTGATTCAGAGGTCATTGTTAGGTTTAGAAGGAGCAATTTCATTTGAATGATAAAATCAGAAGCCAGACTTCAGATAGTTGAAAAGAGGAAGTGGGGACAGCAATTATAGCCTTCTCAAGGAGTGTAGCCACAAAAAGAAGAGATATGAAGCCATAGCTAGTGAGGATGAAGGCTCAAGTGTATGAATGAATCTCTTATTCAGCACTTACTGTATGCAAGGCACTGGGGATACTAATTGAAATGTGAGTTCTTTCTCTCAAGGAACTCATAGTCTAATGAGACAACATATCTATTAGGTTTTAGCTTTTAGTCAAATAGAAGAGTCCCATATTTCATAAGGTGTGATGAAAGCAAATATTAATCCTATCTTTTTATAATTTCCTCTGATTGAATCATATTAGTTCCTGGTGTTGAACTATTGACAAAGTCAAGGATTTTGATGGCAAAAACTTTTTCTTCTGTGTCTTCAGTAGCCATGGAGACATCTGGAGACTGTAGGATCTGCAGGAGTAGTCACTGGGCTGCATCTCTACAAGATTTGTTTGCCATGTTTGAAGGCAATAACCTAGCTACATTGGTATTCCAAATGCTCTTAGGGTCAAGCTATTAGCTTGTCTCCATTAGAGTCTGAAGCAAGATAGTAGTCAAGGTAATGGTGGGTGATGGTCATAGTGGTTTGACTTGTTTGGCACATACTGCCTCCTCTTTCTCAGGGTACTTTTCTCCTTTTTTCTAGGCTAGTTTACCTACCTAGTGAGGTAAAGATTGGAGAAATCTGATCCCTTTTTCAGGAGAGGGGTGTGTGTGTGTGTGTGTGTGTGTGTGTGTGTGTGTGTGTGTGTGTGTGTGTGTGTGTGTGTGTGTGTGTGTGTGTGTGTGTGTGTGTGTGTGTGTGAGAGAGAGAGAGAGAGAGAGAGAGAGAGAGAGAGAGAGAGAGAGAGAGAGAGAGAGAGAGAATGAATGTGAAGACTAAGACTATCAGGAAGTTTCTGAGTTGACTCGTGTAAATTACCCTAACATCTTTTCTAGGACATAACTATAAATTATGACACCTGTGATTAGTGAGGTGATGAACTACTTCCCTTGGTTACTTTTGATCTTCAGTCAATGTGACTTCATTATTGTGGAGTGAAGATGAAAAAGCTGGCATGCAAAATTTTACTCTTACCAGGCAGTGCCCTTCTCATCTCCTACTTTGCTTTGTTTTGCTTTGTTTTCTACTGCCATTAAGGACCAGGGGCTACCAAACATGGTGTCAAATTCACTTATTGGATGCTTCTCTGGTGAGACCTTCATACGCTGTTTCTAATTGGTCCCCTTTGAAGAGGGAGCATATTTGATTTATCCCCCTTGAAAGATAAAAGCTCAGTCAATGTTATGCTCCCTAAATCCCTTCTCTCATATGTTGTGACTTTTCTGGGTGTCCTGGTTCTCTCATCACATTTAGCCATGTAAGACAATGAAGATAAGAATAAGAAATCAATGCTGGAGTGCTTTCTACTTTTCAAAGAAAAACAAACCTATGAGTTAGGTAAGGTTAGTAGTAATATTTTCCTTCATTTTAGAAGTGAAGATATGAAAACATCAGGGCACTGAAGAGCCTTACTCAGGAACAGCTACAAGTACCAACATGGCTAAAAGTTGAACTTAGTTGATCAAGCCCATTTTGTTTCCAATTCTTTTCTATTACAGAAAGAAATGCTGCCACAGTATTGTTCTACATACAGACTGTCCTCTGTCTTCTCTGAATCCAAAAATGTATCTACTTTTGGGACTCTCTAGTATCAATCCACATTTTTAAAATTCTAGTCTGGTACATTTTACTCTACACCATGCTGCCTCTGTTCCTTTCCCTCCTGATGAGGTGATCTAGGTTTTGGGGTTCCCTTTAGTAGGGAACCACATGATAAGGTCTAGATTTAGGGAATCAAAATGAGATTAGGATTTCTGGTGATCAGAGAATTAAATGATAAGGTCTAGTGGCAGCTTTGGGGTTCAGGGAACCAAATGGAGCAGTTTGGCTCTCCTGAACCCCCTTGGGATTCTGCTCAAGGATAGGGAGTTTGGGGAACCCCCTTCTGGTGGCGCAGAGATTCTCTGTAAAGGAATTTACAAGCTCAAAAACCTAGATTGATAAGAAGTTTGTTAAAGGGATTGGGAAGTAAGGTTAGAAATTCCGACAGAGAGGCATAAAGTCTTGTTAGGGAAATATAGGTGAGGATAAAGAGAGCATAACACTGGAAAAGAATATTATTGCAGTGGGCAGAGGCTTCCTTGGCATAGCCTAGCATGGCATGTTTAGAACCTCTGCTAAGAGAGAATTTTAGGTTGGCTCTTTTGTAATAGGAGCTTTGGCTACTTGCTGAAGGGGGCTAGTGAGTGGAATCCCACTGGGTTTTAGCTTGATCTGGAATTTGAATAGAATTGAATAGAAGATAGCAGAATGTCTTGTTTCCCTCATTTCGGGGTGCCTTACTAAGGTAGGGTTGAAGGATTTTTAGAGTTTGGGAGGGCCCTTCACTCCTTTTACAGAGATTTCAACTACAGTCAGTTGCCTTCAGAGAAAATTGTTTTCTCATATTCTTACTTTCATTTGCAGTAGGTAGGTATATTAATTGCTTCTGTTAAAAATGGCCCTTGGGGCCCCAGCTGTGGGTCTTGAGACAAGCTGAGTTTATTGCAATTTTGGCACTATGTAAATGGACAAGCCATTTTTATAAAAGTGCAAACTTGGTGTTGGATTGCAGAGGGCTATTTGATTCCAGGGATTTGAAGATGGGAGAAAGACAGGGAACTAGCATATTAGCATCTCCAGTGGGAATAGTTTAAAATTTTTTTTTTTTTTTTTAATTTATTTTTATTTTATTTTATAATTATAACATTTTTTGACAGTACATATGCATGGGTAATTTTTTACAACATTATCCCTTGCACTTACTTCTATTCAGATTTTTTCCCTTCCTCCCCCAAACCCCTCCCCCAGATGGCAAGCAGTCTTATATATGTTAAATATATTACAGTATAATTTAGATACAATATATGTGTGTAGAACCGAATTTTTTTGTTGCACAGGAAGAATTGGATTCAGAAGGTAAAAATAACAGTTTACATTCATTTCCCATTGTTCCTTTTCTGGATGTAGCTGGTTCTTTCCATCATTAATCAATTGGAATTGGATTAGCTCTTCTCTATGTTGAAGAAATCCACTTCCATCAGCATACATCCTCGTACAGTATCATTGTTGAAGTGTATAATGATCTTCTGGTTCTGCTCGTTTCACTCAGCATCAGTTGATGTAAGTCTCTCCAAGCCTCTCTATATTTCTCCTGTTGGTCATTTCTTATAGAACAATAATATTCCATAACATTCAGAATAGTTTAAAATTTGAATAAAATTATGGTCTTCTTTATTACTGGCTGAACAGTGGTAGTCCAGGATCCAGAGTGATCCAGAAGAAACTCTCAGAGATAGTAGCCTCTCTAAATACCAAATCCTTGTAGATTATACCTGTTATAAATTCAAACTTTTCTCCCTTACACTACTCCTCCATTGTAAATTTTCCTATCTCTCATTACAGTGTGATTATATAAAGAAAGCTGGAGACTTTATTTCTGTATAGTTAATTTTATTAATTATAGCTAGTGAATAATTAATAAAAGTATGGCCATTTGGCTGTTTTTCATGAACCAAAAATGAATTGTGGATCCTTATATGCCCTTGGAAGAGTGGGTGTTACTGATACTTGCAATCAAATCAACTCTGATTTGTTAACAATGAGAGGAATGACTATTTGAAAAGTTCTAATGAGGGGAGGGGAAAACCTGTGTTTGTGTCATTCAAAGGTCCTGGGCCAAGCCCACTTTGACTTTGTTTTGTTCCCGATTGCTTCAGAGTGAATGTAAATCAATCCAGATTGATTCTTCTCCCTTCCTCCTCCACCCCCTTTTTGGTCTGAGGAGGAAAAAAGGCCATGTTTTGCTTCTTACCTAACCTTAAACACAGAATTGTTGTTGCTCCAGTCAAACTGAGACCTGGTGGACAACTGCTTCCACTGCATTCCAGTCATCCTGATCTATATCTGGCCACTAAACCCAGATGGTTTGGAGGAGACTTTGGTGACATTGCACAGCCTTCCTTCACTCAAATCCAGTTTACTTGCATGCCATGGTATCACCTCCCTGATGTCATGGGCTTCCTAGAGAAAAGGACAAGCTACAACTTACTCTCAAACCACACCACCCCCAGCCCAAGACAATCTAGAAAAATAATCTAATTAATATGAGATAATAATTTCTCTAATATGAGAGAAATAATAATTTCTCTTATTAGAATCACTCTCCCTGTATGGGAAAAAATTTTTCAGTGAGATCTCCTATCATTGAATTGAAATTTCTTCTTTTGTTTTCTGTTTTAGTCCCTTCTTTTCCCACCTTACCTGTTCTTTTATATACCCCCTTCCTGAGAGATTACTGGGTTTATATTACCTTTATTGTTTACCATTGACTTCAGTAGGGTGTATTACACATTTACTTCTTTCTTCTTTCCCTCTACCTTTTAAATTTGTCTTAGCATTCTGCAGTTTAGTTCCAAAAAAAAACACACAAAAAACACTTATTCACTTATAGGTGAGATGCTGTAAGGTTTATTCCATGGTGTGTTGTATACTATTCTTCCTCTTTTCAATTCTTCCACTTAAATTTATCTTTTTTTTTCCTTGTATACTTTTAGAAAGAAATTTCTTAATGGTACCTCTGTTGTTATTTTATTCTAGTTGTTTTTAAACCTTATGTCTGTTTTGGTGTTTCTACCTTTCCTCACTAAGGCAAATTCATTTTTGATCAGTTTGTCCTCCAGATAACTTCTGGGAGGGCAGAATTGGCCTTAGCTAGATGGCAGTGCCCTTTTCTTCAGACTTAATTGAGGCCCCACACCTTACCCCAGTTCCCTCTCTCTGTTCCTGAGTTTGCTGGCTGAGCGTTTCTGCTACTGCATGGTGTGCAAACATACTGCTACCCCCAACAGGGCAAATTTGCCTTTTTCCTCCAACTTGGCCTTGAGGGGTACGGTGGGCAAAGCTGAGTTTGTTCAGAGAGTGTTGGACAGAAGTGAGCAGCAAGAGGATTAGCCTTCTCTGTTGTTAGCCTACTGAAGGGTGCCTTATTAGGTACTTAGTGTCTTAAGCCATGGAGACATCTGTAATTATTTTCTCTCATACTTAATTCTTATTTTGAATAAATTTGAGAGAAAATATCTAGGCTTCTATCGATCACGTGACTCAGTAAACTTCTATGTGATAAGACAAAAAAAAATAGGTTAGTGGCAGGTTCAGGAATCAGGGAAACAAATGAAGAGGTTTGGCTCCTCTAGATTCCCCTAGGATTTGGCGCTGGGCAGAAAGTTGTGGGAATCCCCTTCTGGCAGCGCAGAGAGCTTTCGTAAAGGTATTTATGAACTCGAAAAGCTAAACTGGTAAAAGAAGTTTGTTATTGGCATTGGGAAGTTAGCCTTTGCTATGCATGAATTAGGAAAACTGAATTTCTTGGTGGCAAGGTCCTGACAGATTGTAAAATTTCTAGCAGAGAAATCCTAACAGTGAGGTATAAAGTCTTGTTAAGGAAATAAGTGAGGAAGATAAAGAGAGGGTAACACTGAAAGAGAATGTAATTTCAGCGGGCAGTGAGTTGTTGGCTATGCCAGGGAGAGAGAGGTTCCTTGGCTTGCATGGCATATCAAGTCCTCTGCAAGGACTGAGCCACAAGTTGGCTCATTTTATTGCTACAAGCTGGAGGCAGTTCTTGATGGGAGTTGAGGGCAGATTGGGCTGGAATCAGAATAGAAAATCTTGGAATTGAATGAGTATCTCTGGGCTGATCTTCACCTCAATCAGGAGCTTAATCAGTAGTGAATATTATCAATGGGGGTGGTGCCCATCTCTCAGGATAACAAAATGAAGCTGTTTATCCTGTTTTCCTCCAGTGGTGTCTTTTACAGAGGCCAGAATTCAAGGAGACTTGCTACTTGAATGAGTCTCAGAGAGGGAGTTTTGGGGTCTCCCCTTCAGTTTTGAGCTCCCCTTGGCAGAACTATTCTTACCTGTAGAAAGTTAGAATCTAAATGTGGAGGCACTGCTTAAACACTTAGAAAGCTAAAAATAGTTAAATTACATATATGATGTGACAGAGCTGTATTAAGGAGGTATCATTGAAGCAGTTTGTTTAAGGTGCAATGGGTAGAGCTCTGAGCTTGGAGTCAGCAAGACCCCAAACACTGACCTGCTGTCATCTTGGGCAACTAGCTTCAATTTGCCTCTGTTTCCTCACCTGTAAAATGGGGACAATAACACCTACCTCTCAGGAGGATTATTGTGAGAATGAAATGAGATAATACTGTTAAAGCACTTAGCATAATAGTTGGCACATACTAGACCTATAGATAAATGTTTGTCCTCTTTCCTTCCTAATTACTAAGTGAATACAGAAGACTGTAAATGATGTGAATCCTGTTAATATAGATATAATAGTTTTTATTATTCAGATCTTTAAAGTGGCAATGTGAAATCAACTTGGTGATTCAGTGGATAGAATGCAGGACTCAAAGACTTTCAGAGTTGATTATCTTTATACTGATGTTATTTTATAAATCATTCTCTTGACCAGTTTCACTTCACTCTGCTTCAATTTAAATAATTCTCCCCAGGTTTTTTCTGAGAAGTTCGATTTTTTTTTTTTTTCTTCTTCTTCTTCTTCTTCTTCTTCTTATGATCACATTACATTCCCCAGTTGATGGACACCACTTTAGTTTCCAGTTCTTTGCCATTACAAAAAGAGCTGCTATAAATATTTTTGCATATTTTATTTTGTTTTCTCTTCCTTCTCTTTTTCGGGCATAATAAGTGGTATCTATGAATCAGAGGGTAAGTTCTGTTTACTGATTCAGGGTCATAGTCTCAATTACTCCAGAATGGCTAGACCAGTGGTCCACCAACAGTGATTTACCATACCTGTTTTCTGATACTTGTCTGTTTTTTATATAAGTTTTTGTCATCTTAGCCAGTCTAATGAGTGTGAGATAGATTTTAGTTTCTTTGATTTCTTTTCTTTTTTTTTTTTTTTTTAATAATAGTTTTTATTTACCAGATATATACATGGGTAATTTTACAACATTGGCAATTGCCAAACCTTTTGTTCTAATTTTTCCCCTCCTTCCCCCCCCCCCAGACGGTAGGTTGACCAATACATGTTAACTATGTTAAAGTCTAAATTAAGTACAATATATGTATACATGTCCAAATAGTTGTTTTGCTGTACAAAAAGAATCGGACTTAGAAATAGTGTACAATTAGCCTGTGAAGGAAATCCAAAATGCAGGCAGACAAAAATAGAGGGATTGGGAATTCTATGTAGTGGTTCATAGTCATCTCCCAGAGTTCTTTCGCTGGGTGTAGCTGTCTTTAATTTCTTTTCTTAGCGTTTTAGAATGTTTTTTAATATGTTGGTTGATAGTATGTATTGCTTCCTTTCAGAATAGTTTGTTCATATCTTTGGACCATTCATCTTTTTTTTTTTTTTTTTTTTTCTTCCAATTACATGTAAACAAAAATTCGAAATTGTTTTGGATCATTGTATTGCTGAAAATAGCTAAATCATTCTCATTTGATTATTGCACAATATTGCTATTACTGTGTACTACATTCTTCAGGTTCTGCTCATTTCACTGTGTTCATTTAAGTCTTCCCAAGTTTTTCTGAAAGCATACTTCTCATCATTTCTTTTAGCACAGTGGAATTTCATCACAATCACATACCACAACTTTTTTAGCCATTTCCCAATTGATAGACACTCCCTCAGTTTTCAATTCTTTGTCACTACAAAAAATGCTGCTACAACTATTTTCAGACGTGTGTGTTCTTTCCCATTTTCTTGTATCTCTTTGGGATAGAAATTTAGTAGTGGTGTTGCTGGGTTGAAGGATATGCACAGTTTTATAGTTCCAAATTGTTCTCATAGAAATAGGATTGTTAGAAATTTGAATCTATTTATCATGTATCTTGAAAATGATTATTTTATCAGAAACCTTTGCTGTAGTTTTTCCCCCCTCAATAAACTATTTCTCTTCTAATTTTAACTCCATTGGTTTTGTTTGTGTAGGTACTTTTTAAATCTTATATAATTAAATTTTTTTATTCCTAGTATCTCATTTGGTCATGAAATTTCCCCATCTGTAATTATTACTTTTATGCTTTCTGCATTAATATGATTATGCTGTAAATCTAAGCCATTTATTCATTTGAAACTTATCTTTGTATATTGTGTGAGATACTGGTCTTTTTAAACTTCTGACAGCTTGCTTTCCATTTGTTTTCCCAGATGTTTTTGTCAGATAGAGAGTCCTTCCCCTTGGAGTTGGCTGTTTGGATTTTATCAAATATTTTGCTACTGTTTGTTTGCTTATATATGTTGTGTAAATCCTTCTATTTCATCAAACATCCTCTCTTTTTTAACTTAGGACCAGTAATTTTGATGATTGCTACTTCATAGTATAATTTGAGACCTGCCGCTTCCAGTCTCCTTTCTTACTTTTTTTTTTTTTTCCATTCTTTCTCTTGAGATTTTTGTCTCGTTCCTTCAGATGAATTTCATAGTTGTTTTTCTAGCTCTTTTATAGGAGTTTTTAATCTGAGTTCCATGATTTTTTTTTAATATTTTAAAAAATATTTTAATAGTTTTCAATATAATTCATTTTCCTTTATAATTCTATGTTTTGTTTTGTTTTGTTTTTCATATTATTTTTTTTTTTTTTTTTTTTTTTGAGGCTGGGGTTAAGTGACTTGCCCAGGGTCACACAGCTGGGCAGTGATAAGTGTCTGAGACCAGATTTGAACTCGGGTCCTCCTGAATTCAGGGCTGGTGCTCTATCCACTGCGCCACCTAGCTGCCCCCTGTTTTTCATATTATTTTAAGGAGGTATCTAAGCTTTTTTTGAAGGGGTCCAGGGTGGCGGTAGGGGAAAATCCCCTATTCTAGGTCTTTAATCCTGATAGGTGAGCTATTTGTTAGATATCACTCTGCTTGAGCATCCCATGTGAACCACCATAGTGCCTCTCCCTCCTTACTCTGATAGAGTCTCTGATTCATGTGAAGTGACCTTTCTAAAAGGTTGGGTAGTATAGTGGATTTAATCTTGGGCTTCAAATCAAAAAGACCTTGAGTTCAACCATGTCTATTGACACTTACTAGCTGTATGATCCTAGGCATGTCATCTAACATCTCTTCGCTTTAGCTTCCTCATTGGAACATAGATCTAATAGCACCTATTTCCTAGGATCATTATGAAGATCAAATGAAATAATAGTAGCTTATTATTTATATTTTGTGTTAGCTTAGCATAGTACCCGGCACATCGTAAGCACTACACAAATATTAATTGCTCGTGGTGTTTTTATTATTAGTTTCTCTCTTCAGCAGAAGGTCAGGTTTTGGATGTTTAGATCATACCCTCATGGATAGCTATCAGTGTGGCACTACTTGAGTTTGGGATTTAATCTAGGAGTTGAAATGGAATAATATTGAAAATATGAAATTTTTGATCTACACATAGCTCTTAAGCCCTGTTCCAAGCTTACATTCTCAAGTCATGATTTTCTCCTAATCCATTTATCTTGGGTGCTTAACACATTTTGATACATGTGATCAGAAATCAGAATCAGAAACTCTTCTATGCTGCTTATTTCTGAAAGTTTTATTTGCTGGCAGGTAAAGTCTTGAATGTATATGCAACAGCAGCAAGATAAGACAGCAGAAGAAAGAGGTGGCCCATATCTAACTACTGGCTTCAGAACTTCTGTTCTATTTTGAGCTTCCCTAAAACTTCTGTTGAGGTGTAGAAGAGCTCTCAGCTTCTTGTATGTACCAAGATCATCAGAAACTACTTTGCTAGCCTCTCTCTTCATTTACCTTGAGCCTAGAGGAAGACATTCAGTTCAATATTCTTTTTACTGTAATAAAAATGCTATTACTACCAACTGACCTTTCTGTCAAAGTTTAACATTTGCAAATAGGTTATTGCTGGAACTCTGTCTTCCCAGAAATCAGCCGGGGTCAGGATCACTAAACGTCTTTATTCTTGATCTTTTATGGTCAAGGTCAGGGGGTTAGGCCTTAGCAACCTCACACACACACCTTCCTCCCTGAAACGCCAGGAGAGACTGACTCAGCTTCTGAATCTCAATTCCTGTTCCTCCTCCTACTCCTCCCACACAAGTCACTTCCCCCTCTTTGTCCCACCAATCAAGTCAGCACAGAACAGCTGGGGAGGTTCAACCTTCTAACAAGTTAATAGGGAACTGTCCAATTGGCAATTAGTCTCACGTGCTTCATTATCCAAGTGCATTGCTCAGTTCTAGCCTTTTACAGGTTATGGTATTTCATGTGTGGTTAGGTGAAATGAAATCTCTATATTTGTGAATATCTTGACTGCAAGTCCAGCATCATGTTACCCAGATTTATATTTTTTTATTATTAAACTCTTAACTGAAATCCAGCATTTGAGAAAGAGGTCTCTAGACTTAATCAGATCAGTGTAATTTGCATTAGACATCTTAAATTTTAGAAATATAGAAGATGGAAACAAGGGCACACAATTACAAAATCATGGCATGGGCTTCCAAGAAAAGGTGTCAGGATCTCTGGTATTCAGATAGGATCATTGCTCAAAGTAAATATGATAACATGAGAGAAGACAGAACTACTCATTTTATTTATACTTTGTTTCTACTGGTCTTTGGAAGGGACTGAACAAAAATGATTAATAAAGAATCAAAACTTTAGATAAGTAGGATGCTAACTTTGAATTAATTCACCAAGCAGATGGATAGATGATAGATAAAATCTAAATAAAAAATAATTGAACTTAAAAAAATAGATTGTGGAGAAAAAGAGTATTGCTTTATGGCTGGCAAAGAGCAGCTATAGATATTGATTTTCAGAAAAGGAAGGAAGAGCTTGCTAGCTAGGTGCTGGTATCCTTGCTTTTGAGTCTTCATAAAATGCTAGAATATAGATTATTAAGATCATAGTAAGCAACCAGAAGAGGAAGTACTCAGAGCCTGTGTAGTTTATTCAAGAGTTCATGCCTGTGCTGATACATTGTTACATACGTTGTAGAATATGTTCATTCTGGCCTGTGTTTTGACTTAATTGCTTTTCATGTTGCCAGGCAGAGTTCATGATGGGGGGGGGGGATAAATCTGTCTAGAAGTGACTCTGATGTACAAATAAAAGGCATCCACAAAACTTAATAAAACTTAATAAAATCAAGAACAAGCAGTGCTTTGTCAACCTCATTTTCTTTTCTGGAAGATAAACTGGTAAAGGATATGCTAGAGATGTTGATTACTTATGTTTTAGCTTTTCATGCTGTTCTTGTGGAAAAAGATGGAGAGATGTGGGCTAAATGATAAGTCAATTAGGTGGAGATGGAATTGGCTAAAGATTTGTATCCAAAAAGAATTCATTAATGATTCATGTAAAGTGAAGTGTACTGGTGGATTGCCTCAAGAATTGTTTGTGTTTGATTCTTTACTGTTGATCATTCTTATCAGTGACTTGTAGATAAGCAGGGATAGCATGATGGTCAGATTTGCAGATGATATAACTTTAGAAGGAAGGACCAACATATATAAATTCACCTTTCAAAAAATCTTAGCAGGAAACTTGAACTGAATATATAAGATACAATATAGTAGGAATAAATGTAAAGTAGTTGTATAAATTGTCTTAATATGCTAGAACCAGAGGGTAAAATAGTCATTGAACAAATCCACCAGTCACTTCCTGAAAAAGGCCCCAAAATGAAAACTCCAAGGAATATTGTAGCTAAATTCCAGAATTATCAGGTCAAGGACAAAATACTGCAAGTGACCAGAAAAAAAAAAAAAAAAACCACAATTAAATTATAGAAGAGCCATAATAAGGATAATCAAGGATTTAGCAGCTTCCACATTAAAGGACAGGGGAACCTAGAATATGATATTCTGGAAGGCAAAAGATCTTGGACTACAATCAAGAATTAACTATCCAGCAAAATTGAGCGTTATATTTCTGGGAAAAGTCAATGAAATAGGGGATTTTTCAGTCATTTATGATGAAAAAACTTAAGAGTTTTAGTAGGTTTCCTGTTTTAGGAAGAATTTTGACAAAGTATTTTGGTCTGGTGACCAGGAGTAGCTCCAGAATTTATCCTGTATGAAAATCTGCTAATGCAGTTGGGATATTCTCCATTTTCCTGTAGACTATCTGTTTAATTTCAATTTTAAGCCCTGCTCTGGGGGTACTCCTAGTTACCCCTTGATAGCAACTCCCTCTTTCAGCTTCTTCTTGTATTTTATCTTCCTCCATAAGATTTTAAGCTTCTTTAGAACTGAGATTGATTTCCTTTTTCTTATTTGTATTCCCAGAACTTAGCACAGCATCTAGCAATCTAGTAAATATTTAATGAAAGTTTATTGAATTGAATTGAATTGAAGAATTCACCTCACCTACATGAGGTGAGAATGGGGGGAAGGGAAGACTATTGGTTTTCTTCAAGTATTTAAAGGCTATTATGTGAAAGCAGAATTAGGTTTGTTCAACTTGATCCTAGAGTTTAGAACAAAGAACAGCTGGTAGACATGTCAGAGACATGAAGCTTGATGTGAGGAAAGATTTCTCATACTTGGGATGGGCTACTTTGGAGATGGCAGGGTCTCTTTCCTTAAAGGTCCTCAAGAAAACACTAGGTGATAGTTTTATTTTGGTGGTAGGAGATTCTTCTGCAGTTTTGTTTTTTTTTTAATTAAAGCTTTTTATTTTCAAAATATATGCATGGATAATTTTTCAGTATTGACCCTTGCATAGCCTTGTGTTCCAAATTTTCCCCTCCTTTTCCCCACCCCATCCCCTAGATAGTAAGCAATCTAATATATGTTACACATGTTAAAATATATGTTAAACCCAATGTATGTAAACATTTGTACAATTATCTTGTGGAGTCTGTTTTTAGTTAGGGATTTGGCTGTATTGAACCATGTCAGAAGCCCCTTGACTCCTTAGAAACTAATGATAGTAATAAGACCCCTCTATCACATTGTTGGTGTTCCAGCCTCTGAAAGGGAAAACTTTTACAGAGTCTATGAGGCTTATTTCTTGAAGAACATGAAAACTCTCTGAAATAGGCTTCAAATCCACATGAATTTGTTTTGTTTTTTGAGTCCGTATAGTTTGAAGCATTAACAGGAACTTTTCCCCCTTAGATAATATTAATAATTGGAAAAAAAAATTCATTAATCAACATAGAAATTCTTTGATGTCTCCTTCAGGCCACCAGTAGGGTATAGTGAGTTGTGGAGTGAGAAATGGCTGTTCCCAGACTCGAACCCATTAATCTCAAGAGGAGTCATAGAGGCTGAGCCTTTGGCTGTCTGCTCTGCTTCTTCATTCGGTCCAGACCTCATTTTCTACATTGTTATAAGGTGAGGTTAGACTAGATAAGCCTGTCCAACTTTAGACCCTAAGATCCTTTCATTGTAAATGAATATTTCAGATTATTCTCATCAAGTTAACTATTCTGTGGACTTCAGTTTTCTAATCTAAAAAATGAGGGAGGGCAGCTGGATGATCTCTTGTAAGCCTTAGAAATCTGTGCCTCTGTCATCAGAACACTTACTTTGGAAACCCCAAGTAAAACCCATTGAACTACAGACTATCAGCTTTAAAAAAAGATCTCGGAGATTATACAATTTATTTAGCTTTCTCAACAATAAAGTTAGAAAGCTCAGCCTTGGTGAGGGGGAAGTGACAGTCCATGGTCCCAGAGCTCGTTAATGGCAGATATAAAATAAGAGCCAGTTTCTTTGGACTCCTGTTCCTAGTCTTTTCTCTAGATCTCTCAGCTGATTCTGCTCTTTTGACCTACGCAGAAATGTGGTGAGGCCTAACCATATTTTGAGTATTTGGTCTTTGGCCTCTTTTCCTGCTGTCAGTCTGGCATCAATTCCCCCTGGTTTTCAGGAATCTGGCAGGCAGGAATGTTCTCTCCGTTTTTGCAGCAAAAAATATTTATATTCTTTCTTTGACCTCAAATGTTTTCTTACGATTATTAATGGAGAGGAGACTATGACTTCACTAAGTTGTTTATTATATACTTATCCCTTTCACATTGAAGGGATTGGCAGCTCCTTGATCTGGAAAATCCACATAAAATTTTTGGGTTCTTCCTTGTATCAGGGAAGAAGCCTAAATTATTATGGTAATGAAAAAGGAAATATATTGATATTATACAATACTATATATATTATATAGTATTACACATATATTTTATGCATTTCTGAGTTTCTGATCTTTCTGTGTCTTCTGTGACTTCCACAAACCTCCCACATTCCCTTTTAATTTCTTATATATCAAAATATTGAAGTGCAGTATATTGAAATCATAGTGGGGAAAAGTTGTGGGGTGGAAGAAGATTATTGTACCTGACTGTTGCTGAATTCTTACCATCTTTGGGTCTCTAGCACACCTGGCCAGTACTCTGGCATAGGATGATTGGCAAACAGAATAGGCAGATCCAAAGTCAGGCCTGAGCCTTCCTTTTTTGTGGGGTTTACATTTTATTGATAAGCTTTTATTTTACACCTCAGTTATTTCCCATTATTTCTTCCCATTCACCATTTTATCTTTCTATTTAATAACCCTCCAACAATACAAAGCAAAAATGGTTAACCCTCAGACACTGTCTCATAATATATGTTATTATTAACTCTTCTTCCTCTCTTTGAAGAGAGGACGAAAGTATACTTTATCCTTTTATGAGCAGCACTTAGAATGGTTATTATAATCAGAATTTGCCTTTTGTGTTTTCATTTACATTAGTGTAGCTATTTTATATATCCATTTACATCAGAGGTAACAAAACTCCTTAGTGTAGCCTGAACCACATTAATATGTAATTGGGAAATGTTTAACAAAATAAATAAAAATACAATTCAGCATAGCTAATGTTATTTTATGGTTTACTTTCTGCCTTCCCATGTCATCTGTAACTTCTAGAAAACACACCCCCAAACATCCCTCCCCCCACGTTCCCATTCAATATCTTATATATCGAAATTGGAATGGGCAAAGTTGTTATATGTAAGGGAATAACTGTATCTGACTGTTGCTGACTTCTCACCATCAGTGGGTCTCTAGTACACCAGAGCAGTACTCTGGTATGGGATGACTGGCAGCAGGAATCTATTTCTATTTAAGTGCAACACCACTATAATCTATAGCTATAATCTATAATATTCTCTTGGTTTACTTCACTGTGCATTAGTTCATACAATGTTTCATAGATCTATCAGTCATCCAGCATTGTGCTAATGCCCAGGACACAAAGATAAAATGAAGCAATCTGTTCTTGAGGAGTTTACATTTTTTTGGGAGGAGATATGTATTTAAATAAGTACTAATGAACAAATGAATGAATGAAGGAGAAAGCATTTATTAAGTGACTACATGTACTAAACTACACATACAATAGTAAAGAAAGACCTTGGCTTCAAGGAATTGATTTTTATGGGGGAAATAACAGACACAGGAGGTTGATGGCTAGAGAATTCAACTTTGATCCAGAGCTTGACACAGGGATGGTGAGTGGTGCCGGGGGAGGACAGATTTGACCATGACTCCAGACCTGAAGAACAATGGTGCAATGGAGGGAGGATGATTGAAAACACCAAGTAGAATAGGAGTGAAATACAGTTGCTAAAACCATAATGAATATTAAGTTATGTGTGACCTCCTCTGATTCTTAATGTAGACTTCAGCTGGGAAACACTATATATCTTGCTTAGATGCAGAATTGGATTCTGAGGCTTTTAGCTTTCTTGGATACATATTAGTTATAACTAATCATTTTCATCTGAGGTCTTTCATATCATAAAATATTAGTACTAAAAGGGTCTAAGATTGGCCAAGGAATACCAAAATAAAAAGGCTGTAGTCACCCAGCTTATTAGTGGTAGTTTTGGGACTGGAGTCAAGTCTACTGATTTGCTTCCAGTCCCCAGGGCTGTTTTACTAAGTACTATGTGCCCTTTGAACCCTGTTGTACTAAAGACCACCTTCCCTACATTTATTAGTGACCATTGCTAAATGAAAACTTCCTTACACTGTACCTTTCTTTGTTTAATATATAGCCTTTAATCTGAGCAGCAGTCCAGACAAACCCTGCTTGTCTTATGCCGCTTCTTTGCAAGCTCCTATGGCCCACTGGTATCTCAAGAGAACCTGCAGACTATGTTTCTTAAAAGCCAAGGAAGGACAAAGGAACTGAGCTAGTGGGAGGACAGAATTGGTCTGAGAACATTTTATGATTTGGACTCATGCCTGACATCAGACCGTTCTGAAAATCTTCTTGAGTAGAAGATGGAAAAACACAAGCTTTCTATCCACTTAACTAGTGAAAGTCTCCTTCTCCAGATTCTTGGTAGGATGTGTATGTTGAGAGGAGAGTCAGCCTTAGGAAAATGAAGACTGAAAGCAGTCTGTTAGCCATTCAGCTCAGGAAACAGGTTGTATTAACACAGACTCTTAACCAATTATCAGCTCCCCTCTGAATTCAGCCTGGTGTTCATGTTTCCTTTATGCATGTTCGTCTGTAATCTCATGGCCTACATTGATTTCTCAAACTAGAGGATCTGAAGGTGCATTGTTGTGTCACTGGGCACAGATGAGAGCATTGTCTATGGCTAGAAATCAAAGAATAGCTCTAGACTTTGGACAATATTCTTTCTGCCCTCTAGCTCCTTCCCCATATACCTCTTTTTTAATTATAAACCTTTTATACTTCAAAAGGCCGGCATCTCATTAGGTAGGAAACCAAGGTGTCTAAAAACACTGTCTTCCTGTTCAGGACAGTTAGTAAGTTTTGCTCAGAGAGGATATATTGCTCATATTTTATTTGCAAACAAAAACTATTTAATGTTGAAAGCAAATAGTGCTCTGAGGATGATGAGTAGGGTTTGCCAGTTGCAGTCTTTGAAGTGGGTTTAAAGTTGCAATTCTGCAGATGAATGGGTTCTTCTGAATGTTAGCAATTGACAAATTTATTAAAGCATCTGTGCCAGATCTTGACATGTACCTGAGTGCCCAGAAGAACAAGAGGCTAATGGAGCCCTTGCTGCCAGTACCCCTGCCTTCACTTCTTGCTGGACACCAACACCCCCAACCTAGGAGGGCACCAGTGCCACCATGACCCTTGATCATGGGCAGAGTCTCACATTCTCTACCTTTCTCCCCACCTTTACCTGCAGAAGCACATTGTCACTCACTTTCTCGGATGACCAGGGAGTTACCAATTAAGATTAGATGAATAACAAGGCTTCCTTACCATCTGCCTTGCAGCTAGATCCTTTGGCCCTCCAAGAATTTCCTTCTGACCTGCTAATGTACTAAGTCTAGGACTTTCTACCAGTCCTGTGGCCAGAGCCACATCTGTGTTCTATTTCTCCAATTAGAAAGGAACTCCTTAAGATCAGGAAATGCAGGATTTTTCTTTTTGATGCATAATCACTTGCTAACAGATGTTTTTCTATTCATTCCTATATACCTATATAAGTAGATATGATATACATATAAAGTAAATATAAGACTTTTTTTTTTTTTTGGTTGGGGAGATTCTAGCAGGTTTGGAGGGAATCAGAAAAGGTCCTAAAAGGTGGCACTTGAATTGAGTTTTGACAAAGGCTAATGGGGAACACCTACTAAATATCTAGCTTAACATAACCTGGTGACTTGGATTCTATGTGAGAAGCTCACTATTTCTCATGGGCCAACAGACAACATATTTCTGGACTACAACTATGGACCTCAGAATTCAATCAGTAAACTGTATTGGGACCAAACTATTATTAGCCACAATTGACCTAGTATTGAGCATAAAGATACAATGAGATTAGATTTTCAGACTTAATTTGCCATTTTTGGTGGATATCTCACTTGCCTCTATTCTACTTTTTGGAAGACTTTTGTCCCAGAATGATTTTTAAATGTTGACTAGTAGTTTTCTTCATGGGGGATGCTTTATATGCCATCTAGTCTTTAGTTCCCAACTGATATTTCATAGCCACAAGATTGAATTCAGTAAAGCCTTCATGAAAGCGCGGTCCCTATACAAGTGTTCCATCAGATTTCCAAATCAGGAAGGAAGAGTCTAGTCTAGAATAAGTCTATTCTTTGTAACTTATTTATATTTACATTTAGTTGCTCCTGGTTCTGCCCTTGGGCCCAAACCTCTAAACACTTGAAGATATATATATCATTTCTCTACTGAGCATTCTCCAAGTTAAATAGCCCTAATTCCTTTACTTGTATCACAGAACTTGGACTTGGTAGAGGCTCTTGGTTACCTGCACTTTCTCTAGTTTATTAAGGAACTTCTTAAACTATAGTGCCAGAACCAAATGCTGTATTGCAGATGTAGGCTAACCATGGTCAAGGACAGATGGCCTCCTTATTCCTTAAATAGAGAATGGGGCTGTGTTGTCCAGGCATCCTGCATTGGGGTCATTAAAAGAGACACACACACACACAGTCTTAGCTGCATGTTCCCATCTGCTTTTTCAGCTACCACATCGTATTGAGCTTGCAATCCACTAAAATCCCAAGATCTCATGTTCTCAGATGTGGGAGTAGTCCCTCAGCTCTGTAGCATTTTTTTTTTTCTCTTATCCCTAGGACTTGAGCCTCACTCTGTTTCCCCTAACCCTGGGCTCAGAGCTTCTTGAACTCTTTCCCCCTATCCCTGGTAACTCCCTACTTCAGTACGTGTGCCTGGCAGAGGCTGTTTACAAACCAGAACAGTCTGTCCCAGAGATGTTTCCCAGGGCTGGGTAATTCCTTACTGAGAACCCCATAGCTTTACATTGAGGCAATGTTTGTACTTTTGGCTCTTGTGTCACTGCACGAGTGCTTTGGGATGTGGATTGTGGGATCGACTATGGAATTTCCCTGGCTGTTTCTTAAAGAAAGCTGCCTCTCTCTCTTCCAGGCAGCCAGGCACCCTTCCCAAAAGAAATGAGCTAGAATAAAGGCTGGGGGAGTAGGAACTTCATTTGGAGAGCTTTGTCCTTTCCTACAGTGTGAAAGGAGTTTTGAGGGAAGACTAAACCCTAAACTTGACTCCTACAGGCTCCAGGACTTCTTAACACTCAGAGGCCACCTTTCCCCACCAGCTAAACAAGTTTGTTGGTTTTTTTTTTTTTTTTCTTTTCTTTCTTTCTTCCTTTTCTTTTTTTCTTTTCTTTGATTCCTCTTCTCTTCTCTTCTCTTCTCTTCTCTTCTCTTCTCTTCTCTTCTCTTCTCTTCTCTTCTCTTCTCTTCTCTTCTCTTCTCTTCTCTTCTCTTCTCTTCTCTTCTCTTCTCTTCTCTTCTCTTCTCTTCTCTTCTCTTCTCTTCTCTTCTCTTCTCTTCTCTTCTCTTCTCTTCTCTTCTCTTCTCTTCTCTTCTCTTCTCTTCTCTTCTTTTCATCTAGACAAGAACACCTTGGGTAGTTTTTTTAAAATAGCTTTTGGCAGAACTCTGTCCTCTTTTCTTCTGCCCTGACTCTGCAAGGGGTGTGCATCGTAAAGGTACTGATGTACTTGTCAGTCACTAGAAGTGTGCAGAAGGAAGTGCAGAGGAAAAATCGTTAATCCCTAACTTACAGGGAGGTAGTGCAATCTTGTCTGGGTATTCATGTGATAAAGAAAATTGACTCTTGAATCTTAGTCATCTTACTCACTTATCACTGTTTTTATAATTATAAAACTAACATTCATCCAATAGCAACAAACAAACCAAATATAGATCAGATTAATATTAATCAGATAAAACTCAAATTTAAACTATTTCTATTTTGAATTTTAAAAATGAGAAAATGGGGGCAGCTAGGTGGCACAGTGGGTGGAGCACCAGCCCTGAAGTCAGGAGGACCTGAGTTCAAATCTGTTCTGAGACACTTCATATTTCCTAGCTGTGTGACCCTGGGCAAGTCACTTAACCCCAATTGCCTCAGCAAAATAATAATAATAATAACAATTATTATTATTTTTAAAATGAGTGAATAGAAAAAATAAAAAAAACTGTATGCCTATGATGATAGGGGCTAGGCTTGTCCCCAGAGCACATGAGAAAAAGCACTTTCTTTCCTTCTTGGAAAAGATGGAGGCCTATGAAGGTGGAGCATTGCATCTGTGTCAGACTTAGTGATGTGTTATTTTGTTTTGCTGAAGCTTCCCCTCCTTTTTTATTCTTTGTTACACAACATGATTATCCAGGCAGTGGAGAGGTTGGAAAATGAATGTGACATCAAAACAAATTATATCAATACAATTTTTTAAAGAAGAAAAATCAGATATAGAAAAAGTCTTACCACACTGTGCTCACATGGGCATTAAGTCTGACTCTAGGAAAGGTGGCATGTATGTCTGTCTGCTGGATGGGGGGGACATCTTTTCAGATCCTGCTTCTGACTTTAGCTGTGTGAACATAGTATAGATTTAAAAAACAAAACGAAACACTTAACCTTTAGTTAAGTCTGTTACTTTATCTTTGAAAGGAGGATTGTTGTAACTACTTTATAGTAAGATAGAGGCTCAAATGCAATTATGTATTTGAAACACTTACAACTCCACTTTTTCAGTGTCAGCTATTGTTCTTAGTGTTCCACTTAAGATAAGAAAGCATACTACATCTCTCCCCTCAGTAGAAGGACCTTTCTGAAAGCTGGGACTGTTGAATTTTCATCTCTGTATCCCTATCACCAAGAAGTTTATTAGGTGCCTTACATACACATAGTAGGTGCTTAAATCCTTGTTGAAATAATGCACATTTCCACCACATTTCAACAGTAACAGTATTTTTTCCTCTGATCTTCCTGTGTGCTTTTAAAGATCTATTGCTTTCTGTTGTTATATTTTCAATAGTCCATGTTGAATGCTTACATAATTTGATTAACCTTGCTTTGAAGTTCTTGCATTGAACTTTAGCTATTTCTTTATATTCTTCATATTTGTTGTTTTAAAATCATAGTTAACAAATACATGCTTAGGGTTGTCAGTTTGGGGGCTCTCCTGCTTTTTTCTGTATCCCCAGTGCTTAGAACAATGTTCAGCAAATCATTGACTAAATAATTTTTTTGTTGTTCATCCATAGACTTCCTGCACCCTTTCTAAAACCTAAAATTTACAGACTTGGACCACGGTCAAATTGTGTTTCTACACAGTTCTACAGCGATGTCTCTCATCTGTTCCCTTTTCGCCACTGTCCACTACAGCTTTAGTTCAGGCCTCATCATGTCTCATCTGGACCATTGCATTAGCTACACAATTGGCCTCTCATTCTCTCTCCACTCCAGGCCATTCTATACAAAACTGCCAAAGTGACGATATTATTTCTCAACTCAACAAATTCCAGTAAATCCCTATTGCCATAAGGATAAAATATAAATTTAATGTGGCACCCTGTCTTCCTAGCTTCATTATATATTCTTCTTTCTTGCCCTAAATAATTTAGCTTAAACTGACTTCTGCTGTTCCTCTCATATAATGCTTCCTCTTCTATCTTTGTGCTTCTGCCTTTGACCAGTTAAAAACTCTTTCATGAGAACTTGATCCTCTAGTGCTTTTTTCCTCTAAAATAACATATTTTGTGGTTATTCCATATTTGTATATGTATTTGTGAACTTTTGATAAGACATTTCTCAAGAACAGGGATTGTTATTTTTGTCTTCGTCTTTCTAGTGCTGAGATTTAGATATTTAATAAACTGTTGAAATACAGGGGGAGTCACCTGACAGTGGCTGCTGGAGATCAATCCAGAACGGATCTCCTCTTGTGAGTGGATGATACAAGGAGATTGAGAGACCTCTCTCTTCTTCCCTCTATCTCCAATTTATTTCATTCCCAGTCCACAAGCAGCACCTGTGTCAGTAAAGGCTGCTTTGCAACTCCGTCTAATGTTATCCACAGCTGTGGAGGCTCTCGGAGAATTGATCTTTCCCTTAACAATACTCTTCTTGATTGATTATTAGGATTACTGTATTTAGGACTATAAAGAGCCTTAAAAGTCATCTAGTCCAATCCCTTAATATTAGCACTAAAAAGCAGGGAGGGACAGGTTGAGCAGGGAGAAGAGCAAAAGGTGACAGTCCAAGAATGAGGCAAAGGAAAAAACAGTCGGGTAACAAGGCCTCAATTTTCTCTCTGTAAAAGAAAAGATCCAAAGGTCCTTTTCTCATTTGTCAAGTCTAACCTGGACTTAAACTCGGGGGGTTCTGGGATGTTAATATCTTGGCAGAAATTTTGGCTTTTTGTGTCCTCAGGAGGAAACTGAGTTCTAGCTTTTTCTTCCCCTTCTAGCTTACAAATTCACCCCCAGTTTTGGTCTGTCCTCTCTATTGCTTCTTGCTTTAGGCCTTCCATAAAACTGTTTTCTGAATGCATCATTCTTTCCCCTTCCTCCTCCTCAGGTAATTGGAGTTAAAGTGGCTTGCCCAGGATCATGCAGCTAGGAAGTGTTAAGTGTCTGAGGTCACATTTGAATTTAGGTCCTCCTGACTTCAGGACTGGTGCTCTCCACTGCACCACCTAGCTGCTCCTTAGTGAAGCATTCTTTTTTTTTTTTGGGGGGGGGAGGATCTCTGCTTTTATTTAACATATTTTGTTGTTCTTTTTTTTATATATAGCTTTGTATTAACAGAACATATGCATAGATAATTTTCCCTTGCAATCACTTCTGTTCCAACTTTTCCCTCCCCTAGATGGCAGGAAGTCTCCTACATGTTAAACATATTAAAGAATATCTTAAATGTAATATATGTGTACAGTTCTTTTGTTGCACAAGAAAAATCAGATTCAGAAAAGTAAGAATAACCTGGGAAGAAAAACAAAAATGCAAGTAGTCCACATTCATTTCCCAGTGTTCTTTCTCTGGGTGTAGCTGGTTCTATCCATCATTGATCATTTGGAACTGAATTGGATCTTTTCATTGTCGAAGATATCCACTTCCATCAAAATTGATCCTTATATAGTATTGCTGTTGAAGTGTATAATGATCTCCTGGTTCTGCTCGTTTCACTCAGTATCAGTTCATGTAAGTCTCTCCAAACCTCTCTGTATTCATCCTGCTGGTCATTTCTTACAGAACTATAATATTCATAACATTCATATACTACAATTTACCCAACCATTCTCCAATTGATGGGCATCCATTCATTTTCTAGTTTCTAGCCTGAGTGAAGCATTCTTCCCCCCCCCCCCAAGGTATAAATAGTTTTTTTTTAATTTATTTTTTTTAATTTTATAATTATAAAATTTTTTGACAGTATATATGCATGAGTAATTTTTTTTTATAACATTATCCCTTGTATTCATTTTTCCAAATTATCCCCTCCCTCTCTCTACTCCCTCCCCTAGATGACAGGCAATCCCATACGTTTTACATGTGTTACAGTATAAGCTAGATACAATATATGTGTGTAAATCCAATTTTCTTGTTGCACGTTAAGTATTAGATTCCGAAGGTATAAGTAACCTGGGTAGATAGACAGTAGTGCTAACACTTTACATTCACTTCCCAGTGTTCCTTCTCTGGGTGTAGTTGTTTCTGTCCATCATTGATCAACTGGAAGTGAGTTGGATCTTCTTTATGTTGAAAATATCCACTTCCATCAGAATACATCTTCATACAGCATTGTTGTTGAAGCGTATAGTGATGTGGTTCTGTTCATTCTGAGTGAAGCATGCTTAAAGCGGTAATCCCATTCTTTTTTACATTCATCAGCTAGGTTAATAGAGACTGAGTAAGATATGGAAGAAAGAAGTTCTTTCTTATCCTGGGTAGCTTTCCTCTTTCACAACTGACTAGCTTTATTAGGTTATAGATCTGAAACTGGCAGAGACCTTAGAGACCATGTGATTCAGTCCCCTCCTTTTATGGATGAGCAAATGGAGATCCAGAGAGACTTAGTAACTTTGCTCAAGCCATACATTCTGGAAGTAGGAAAGCTGGAATTGGTACCCCCAAGTTCTCCGCACTAACTAGTCCATGTTTATGTATGCATGTTGTGTCCCCCATCAGACTGTTAGCTGCCTGAAAACAGATCAGCTTTTCTTTTTTATTTCTCAATGCTTGGCATGTAGTTGGCTCTAAGATTCTTGTCTGACTGACAACCTTTTTACAGGTCCTATATTGAGCTCCCAACTCCAGCCTGTTTTTGTAATTAAAAAAAAAAAAAAAAAAAAATATATATATATATATATATATATATATATATATATATATATATATATATATAGCTAAGCAAAACAAAGCAACCTCCTGGCCACATCTCAGATTGTAGGCCTCATCCCACACCTGGAGTCCACCACAGCAGCCAAGAGCAGGGAGGGGCATCTTCAATCAGCAGAAGTCAAGGTTGTCTTCAGTGTTGTTTTCCTTTATATTTCTGAGATCATTAGGCAGATTGTTTTCTTGGTTTGGCTTATTTCATTCTGTACCAGCACAAACAAGTGGGAAGGAACTTTTCAAAGGCCACACAAGGAATACCAGGAATCTTTAAGGTCACTTTCATTTTCAACATTTTATAACTGAAACTTTTGTTTTCATAAACCCAAGCTGAGGAAAAGTCAGGGCCTGGTAAAGGCCATTTGACCATAAACAGATGGTGAAGATTCTCTCTGGAAATTTTTTAAAAGCTACATTTTGCTACCCACATGGAATTAATTATAGAAACTGTTAATTTGCCTTAATTGGCATCAAGTAATCTTATTCTCTGTCATATTCTCCCCCTAACTTGTATTACTTGGATTCTAGACAGGGGACATTGTGTCTTCCTTTTTTATTCTGGATCCTAATATGAATAAATGGCACAAGATGTGAAAACAGGATTTGACCCTTCCAGAAAACAGCTTTTGAGATAGAAGTTTTTGTTTGTAGGTAGCTCCTGTCTAATATCATTGATTTAGAATTAGATGGAACTTCAGAAGTAATCTAGTTCTTTTTTTTTTTTTTTTTTTTTTTTTTAATTTTACTTATTTTTATTTTTTTCCTGAGGCTGAAAAAAACCCCTGAGGCTGGGGTTAAGTGACTTGCCCAGGGTCACACAGCTAGGAAGTTTTAAGTGTCTGAGACCAAATTTGAATTTAGGTCCTCTTGATTTCAGGGCTGGTGCTCTATCCACTGCGCCACCTAGCTGCCTTTTTTTTTTTTTTTTTTTTTTTTTTTTTTAAATTATAGCTTTTTATTTACAGAACAACATTTTCAACATTGACCCTTGCAAAACCTTTTATTCCAAATTTTCCCCTCCTTTCCCCTCCCCCTCCCCTAGCTGGCCGGTAATCCAATACATGTTAAATATGTTAAAATATATGTTAAATCCCATATATCTATATATATTTATACAGTTATCTTACTGCACAAAAAAAAGTCAGATCCAGAAGGAGGAAAAAAAACTGAGAAAAAACAAAATGCAAACAAACAACAGAGAGTGAGAATGTTATTTTGTGATCCTCGCTCAATCCTCTCTCTGGGTGCAGATTACTCTCTTCAGCACTGAACAAATGGCACTGGTTTGAATCTTCTCACCTGGAGAGCCACGTTCATCAGAATTGATCGTAGTACAGTCTTCTTGTTGCTGTGTATAATGATCTTCTGGTTCTGCTCATTTCACTTAGCATCAGTTCATGTTAAGTCTCTCCAAGATTCTCTGAAATCACCCTGCTGGTTGTTTCTTACAGAACAATAATATTATATACTATTTATATTATATATTATATACTATTATAGCATTATATCATATACCATAATTTATTCAGGCATTTTTCAGTTGAAGAGCATCCACTCAAAAGGGATTGCCACTACAAAAAGGGCTGCCACAAACATTTTTGCACATGTAGGTACTTTTCCTTCCTTTAAGATCTCTTTGGGATACAAGCCTAGTAGAAACACTGATGGGTCAAAGAATATGCACAGTTTTATAACTTTTTGAGCATAGTTCCAAATTGTTCTCCAGAGTGGTTGGATCTGTTCATAATTCTACCAACAATGTATCAGTTTCCCAGTTTTCCCACATCCCCTCCAATATTGGTCGTTATCATTTCCTGTCAACTTAGCCATTCTGACAGGTATGTAGTAGTAGCTCAGAGTTGTCTTAATTTGCATTTCTCTGAACAGTAGTGACTTTCATAAATCATCTAGTTCTAACACTTTAATTTTACAGGTGAAAAAACTGACTAGCTAGTCTAAGTGACTTTGTAAGGTTATATAGTCAGGATTTGAACCCGTTATCCTTGATACCTCCTCTCTCCCCAAATAATACTTTTTCTATTATTTATTATTTTTCATGTTTGGTTTAGAGAAGAAGACTCTTGAATAGACAAGTTCGGTGGGAGAGCCATCCCACAGTTCTGTCATCTTCCTGCCTGCACTTCTAGCTGCCTGTTTAATACCCCCACGCACCAGCATGGAGAGGTGCTTCAGCACTCACTGTTTATTGGAAAACAGTAATCACACTGTAGGACAGAAAGGAGATTGTAGAGCCTCCTTCTTTGTTTTATCCTGATTTCTTCTATGATCTTATTGGTGTAGGAATTACTTTTCCTGTACAAGCCTATTGTGATTTAGTAGAAGATTTTCAAGAATTGCTATGGTCAGAAAAATGAGTCATCCTGTGGTCAGTCTGGGGATGAATTTTTTCCTTAACTTAGCTAGTCCTATCCTCAGATAATAGACAAAATCTGGCTCTAGGTCATTATTGAGGAATCAGTCAAAAACATTACTTTGTCACATGTTATCTACCACTTTGTTGACTCAAAACACATAAACAGGGTTTCCTTTGCCTTAGAACAAAATTAAGGCATTCAAGGTTTTCCATCCATTTGCTCTAACCTTATGTCCTTTCACTTCACAAGAACTCAACTAGTTTTTCTCTTTTCAAAACATGCCATTCAAATTCCCATTTCTGTGTTTTCCCCCACTATTGCTTCCTGTCTTTGCTTATTTGTTTTGTTGTTGCTTTTGTTACTCAGTAATTTCAGTGCCTAACTCTTTATGATTCCATTTGGAATTTTCTTGGCTAAGATAGTGGAGCTGTTTGCCATTTTCTTCCCCAGTTCATTTTAGAGTGAGGAAACTGAGTCAAACAGGATTAATTAAGTGACTTGCCCCAGGATCAGACAGTTGGCAAATATCTAAGACTAGATTTTAACTCGGGAAGACTCATCTTCCTGACTCCAGACTTGATACTACTTAGATATCTTTTTACTTACTTATTTTCTACTTATTCTTCAAGAGCCTGCTCATTCTATCTCTTACCTAGTCAATTCAATCTACATTGAAATTCTTTTCAAATCTTTATGTGTGTATCTTTCATTTGGTATTTAACACATACAACTTTTTTTTTTTTTTGAGATTTTTTTTTCCCAACTAGATGAGACTAAAAGACTTTAATTTTCTCTATACGTAGAACTTAGCATTGTGTCTGATATGCACTCAGCACATACCTCTTGCCAGTGATGTTGTCTTGCCAGAAGCAGACCCCTATTGTTCATCATATTGTTGTGGAAGTGCCAGAAAAAGTAGCTGTAGTGTAGTGGAAAAAAATAGGATTGAGAGTCAGAATACTTTAACTAGAATCCCCACTTTGGGACAATGTCACTTTTGGGATATTAGGAAATCAAGTAACTTAGGTGATGAAGTAATACTACATGACATAGATCTTATTCCATTTCTAAGTTTTATATAGTCCTGTTTCTACCTCAGTACTGACAAATCAAAACTCAAAACTCCTTGGTCTAGCATTCAAGACCTGGAAATGATATAGACATGTCTTTGACATTTGGTTTTGTTTTATTATGTGTGTATGTGGTTGTTTTTTGTTTTTTGTTTTTTTTTAATTCAGCCATTTCTAGTCTGATCTAGTCATAATCTCCTATTCTTATTTCTGCGTCTGTTTATTTGCTCATATGATTTCCTTGATCTACGGTTTCCTTTTTTCCTTCTTCAAGATTGAGTGTCAGCATTGTTTAGCTTGTTATTCCAGCCTACATTGGTCTTCCCTTCTCTGAATTCCAATATTACTCACTGTCTTTTAATCACACACTGCCTTGTGCTGTTTCTTAGCTCTGTGTGTGTATGTGTTTGAGAGAGAGAGAAAAAAAAAAAGAGAGAGAGAGAGACAGACACAGAGACACAAAGACAGAAACAGATTGTTTAATTGTATTAAACAATAAGACAAAACTTCTTGGAAGATATAAATCAGGTTTCATTTGTATCTCCCTGACTCCAATGTTTAGCATAGTAAATACCTAGTAAATGTTCTTTAAAGTCTTTTTGAGATAATGAAATGAACCATGCATCCCTATGATTAGGCACACAGTAAAATAGTAGGTTTGGAAAGAAAAGAAAGCCCAAGCTCCTGTGTCATAGCTTTAGCAATTGAGTTGCTTTCTCAGAGTAGTTATTTCTCTATAGCTTTCTTTGAATGTTTCTTGGACTTTTTCACCTTCCTTGTTCCCTTTACTCAGTTGATACTATTCTCTGCTCCCACAGGTTGGGACAAGCATTCATATGGTTATCATGGCGATGATGGACATTCATTCTGTTCTTCTGGAACTGGACAACCATATGGCCCCACCTTTACTACTGGAGATGTGATTGGCTGCTGCGTCAATCTCATCAACAACACTTGCTTCTATACAAAGAATGGACACAGCCTAGGTAAGTGAATGAGGTCCATTGGGTAAGGGCAGCTATTCTTGGTCTCAGACTTGGATTAACTGAGATGTCACCACCATGATTGGTGGTGAAATACAGGGCTTCTTCATGGAATAGCATGGGAATAATGTATTAGGCATCACATTTCCCCCCACCCCCCACCCCCCGCTTTCCTCTTTTATTTGTCTGTTTGTAGTATTTGTTTTTCTAAATTTTGAATTTCAAATTCTTAATCTTTCCTCCAGCCCCTCCCTCATCCTATTGAGAAAGCAAGCAAATATGAGACTTTCATGTTTTTATGAAATCAGGCAAAATATATGTTCATATTAGACATGTTGAGCTCCTCCTTCCCCTTCAAAAAGAAAATTAAGAAATGAAAAAAATTATGCTTATCCTATACTTAAGAGTTCATCACTTCTTTTTCTGGAAGTGGATTTTCATCATGAATTCTTTGGAATTGTCATGAATCATTTAATTGATCAGAACAACTAAAACTTTCACAGATGATCTTTATTGTAATATTACTCTTATTGTGCACAATGCTCTCCTGATTCTGCTTATTTCACTTGATATCAATTCAAGGGATTCTTCCCAGATTTTTCTGAAACTAGTCCTGCTTGTTATTTCTTGTAGCACAATAGTATTCCATCACAATCATTTGCTACAACTTGCTTAGCTATTCCCCTATGATGGGCATTCCCTCAGTTTTCAGTTATTTGGGTACATATAGGTCAAAAGAAAAAAAATCTTTGGGATATGGACCCAGTAGTGGTATTGATGGGTCAAAGGCTATATATACCTTTGTAGCCCCTTGAGCATCATTTCAAAATGTTTCCTAAAATGGCTGAATCAGTTCACAACTCCATAAATAGGGCATTAATGTCCCTTTTTCCAGAGCTCCTTCAGCATTTATTTTACTTTCTTTTTTTGTCACATTAACCAATATGATAGGTATGAGGGTAGCACCTCAAGGTTGTTTTAATTTGCATTTCTCTAATAATAGCTTTGATTTCTTGTTCTAAAAACTCCCTGTTCATATGTTTTGACCATTTATCAATTAGGGAATGGTTCTTATTATTATAAATTTATAAATTCAAATTTCATAAATTTGAAAAATCAGATTTTTATCAGATAAAATTTTGGGCCCCACATCTTGAACATAGCTCTCTAGGGTTATATCAATCAGATTGTTTCCTTGGAACATTTTGACGATGGGAAAAGCCACTTTACCTTATGGGGACCACTTCTTTACCCTAGTAGGAGACTACAAAGCCCAGTTCCCTCCTTTCTTGAGCAGAAGTTCAGTCCTGTTGAAAGGATATGCTGAACTCTGTGGGAACAAGAGCAGTTGATAGTACTACATGTTTCCTCTTGCATTGCTCCTCACTGCTAGGTGTCTGGGTTTTGGGAAGTTGGAGGTGAAGGGAACATGGCATTGAAAGAATGCCTTTGGAGAAGTGCTACCTGTCTATTCAATTTTAACTATACTTCTCTTTCCTAAAGGAGACACCTTTATGATTTTTAGAGGTGCTAGAGCATGGTGGTAGGGTAGAGATGTTGGGAAGGAGAGAACTTAGGCCACATCCTTCTTTAAACTGCTTCCTATAGTGATAGACAATGGCAGTGTTCCTCATGAAAGGGCTTCCAAGTGTCAGCTTTCAGTGTAGCACAACTAAGAGTAGTCAATGACCCCTGTCAATTTAGAGTTTGAGACATTTTCTTTTCTATCTTAAATTCCTGGGGAAAAAGTGGAGATGCTGGAGCCTAGATAATTATCTGAATCCTTAAGGACCTAATAGGCTTTTTACTCTAGGAAGGAGTGAAAGGAAATCAAGTGGGTTACCAGCCATGGGGAAAAGTGAAGGAAACATGGCAGAGCCTTTCAGTGAAGTGACCTTGTCCTAACAAGCTATCTTGTTGGAAAGAGCCTAGCCTTTAAGGCTGCTTCGCCAAGACTAGAAGCTGTAGTTGTAAACTTGTACTGGTCAAGAGGCTGGTAATTTTTTATTTAAGACATGAGACATGAAGAAATATTCATTGATCTGAAACTTAAAATATGAACAAAAGGGCTGCTCAGTAGGACTGGTACCGAACTCATCTCTGTTACCTCTGCACACAGTTGGAGAAAATCTCAACCATTCACTGTCTAGAAGTGGAGCTGTTGAGCTGGAAGTTTTGCAAATAAGCACCTTTCAGATACCTGTGGGTCAGAATCTTCTCAATAATGCTTCCTCAAAGGATGCCTGCTACATTCCTAATATCACAGAGTTCACATGGGCTGTTTTTACCAGGAACAGATTGAATTCCCTTCTAGGACCTCTGGTACAGACATTTTTCTTTTAAGGGGAATAGTTGTATGATCTAGTATCCTGGAAGCATTTGAGAGAATTCAAACTCTCAATGTTATGTTTGGAGTTAAGATCCTATCTGTAGGTATTAGTATCTCCAAAGGCCTAGAATCTCCTGTGGTCCTAACTCTAGCCAGAGATGGTCTGAATCCTGGGGTTTTAGCAGAATGTAGTCATAGAACATAGCACTAGAAGACTCCTTAATAGCAGCTAGTCTAAGGCCTTCATTTTATATAGAAGTAAAGAGAGGTTGAAGGGGATGTTAATAACTTGCCTAAAGTCATTCAAATGTCAGAGCCAGGATCCTAGGTTTTAAATCCAATATTCTTCCTATTATGTCAGAGATATTGGGCTTTTAGAAAAGACCCATATCCCGGATAGAGAATATCCATTTCTTATGACATGTAAGAAACAGGGTCAGTGTTTGCCCTGTCCCTACACCATAAGAAATTTCCCAGAGTCCCAACATCTTATTTTCTATTCAGAAGCTTGCTTGAGACTTTCCCAGAAAATAGTTGACACATTTCCTTTTGTTATTTCAAGGGAGAAACACCATTCCTGAAAGATACTACTTCAAAAGTTTTCTTTTTAAATTCAGTTTCAGCAGAACTGCAGAGGCCCTTATCTCTCCCGATTAAATTATTTTGTGAATTTTGGACACAAATAAGGGAAGTATTGGACAGTTATCAAGACACTAGGGTAATGGCATTCTATGTCCAGGAGGTAATTTTCTTTCCTCCTCTTCCCTTTATGTCACTGACTGGACACTTAATCTGATGTGATCATATTTAGAGTTGGAAAAATCCTTAAAAGTCACTTAGTTCAGTCTCCCAAAGAAGGTAAGTGACTTATTTACCCAAGACAGTAGGTAGCAGAACAAAAATATAAGCTGAGATCTTCTGATTCTAAATTGAATTCTAAATTAAATATGTTTTCCACTGAACTCTGCTGCTGTTTTTTAGATAGGAAAATCTGATCTGGTAAATATCCTTACCAGAGGGTATCCATGTTGGAAATAACCAAGAATGCTAGGCAATCCCTGTTTCTTCTAGTCACTTCTGCTTTTCAGGGAAGCATCAAACCATAAATTATTAGAAGGTAAGCCAGGAATTTGGAAGAAACTATTGTTCTTTCCCTGCTATCTCAATAATTCTTCTCCTTCCCAAGGTCCAGGTCCTCCTCAAGACCCAGGTTTCTGAGGACAAAGACCTCCTAGAGGGACAGCCTTTTTCTCTCTGAATTCTGAGCCCTGCCACTGTAGTCATCTGGACTTCGTCATTTTTTCATCTGCCCTAAGAAAGTATCCCATGTCTCTGCTTGGTCCTGGCAGGCACAGTCTTGCTAGACAATTATTGAAGTCATCAGAACATTTAAGTGTCAGGCTAATGGGAGGGTTGACCATGTACCATTCATCTCCTGGGGAGACATGTTTTCAAATGATCAACCCCCTCACTCTTTGAGCACAATATACCCTTAGATGCCATGTGACAGCTAGGCAGGTCTCTGTAGGTTAGTTTACTAGGAACTTTAGCCTTTTTAAGCTATGGCTCAAGAACATACAGCATGGGCCTTAGTGAAGCAAACGTATTTTAGAAAGAGATAGAAATTGTTTTCTGTGAATAAACCTTGAAAATTCTTGTGCATGTGATAAGTTCTCCTCATCCCTCTACAAGTGAGCCTTTCCATGACCTTCATATACATACAAATGGTCCTGAGCAGAGCTATAGGTGGACATTAACAGGAGTGACAGCTCCCAATTTTAGGAAACAAGAGGGATTAAGAGAAAATTTCACTATGGTGTGTTCAGCTTTTCTCCTGAAATATTTATTGGAATTCAGACTATAAGTACTTGTTTATCTACTTCCTTGGAAGAGTCAGACTTCTCAGTGGCCCTTAAAGTCAGGTCCTATAACAACACAATACATTATATCTAGTCTGTCGTCTTTCTGATTAGATGATCCATCCACCTGGGGAGGAGTATAAAGTTTCATAGAATATTAGCACTACAGTGATCCTGAGGAAAGGAAGGTCCTGTTAACAGTCATGAAGCCAAAATGGGGAGAAAAAAAATAGTTGAGGCAGAGATTCTCCAAAGGAAATAAATTCAGGAGTCATGGAAGTCCAAATTTACTTAACAGTATGATCAGAAATGATTTCAATGAGAAAAAAAAAAAAAAAAAAAAAAGAGAAGTATCAAAAGAAATCAGTGTGGTGACCTTTTGATACCCTGATAGTGAGAAAGCGAAAGGAAGATCTATAACCAAAGGCCAGTACCAAAGACCATTGTGAATATGTGAGAATAGGCCTGTGAAGCCAGAATCCACAATGACCTAGGGAAATGAGCAGCATAAATGATTTTGTACAAATAAAGTTGCTTCAGTTGCAAGCACAGAGCTGCTTTAAATGAAGTTATTTCTACGGTCTGAAAAATTACATCCCAAAGATGTTCTTGAAGATGTGACTGCTGAATCAGTGTGGTTAACTTGATAAATTACAAAATTAGGAAAGGTATCAAAGGTCTCCACTTCTTAAAAGGAAGAAAGGATAGTTTTCAGAAACTATGTATTTGAGTTTGACATCAATTAGAAAGGAAAGTAATGAGTGATTGATCATTTGATCCCATTGTAGGGATCAGAAAAGCTGGAGCAAGTTAAACTTATTTCCTTTTTTGGTAAGATTATCAGACCAGTCTATGGGAACAGCAGGAGAGACTATTAAAACATCATAGGAGTTTAGAATTTTAGTCATATGGGGAGAAAGAAGATCACAGGATGGTGCTCAGAACAAAGACAGTTTGGTATAGTTATATTAAAACATCTCGTCTTTTTCCCCTTTTTCTCCCCACCCCCCCAAGATTTCATCACTACTGCCTCTCGGGTCATTTTTTTTCCATTAAAACCATTTCATGTTCCTTATGGAGAAAGGACTACAAACCTTAGTAATTGAGTCTTTTCTTACTGTAGAGGAGATGAACATGAGACTATGCAGATACTAACTGAATGACTTCCTACAGAGCCCAGCATTGTTCTAATTTGGTGCTCTCTTGCTGATGTCAGTGAATAAGGCAGCATGCCCTAAGCTTGTTCAACAATCTTTTGCAAAGCTAACCAATAGCCTGAGCAATGCTGGCATTGAAAAGTCTCAACCTCACTTTTTCCTCAAATTCCTTTTATCAGGGATCATAATATAAAGCCTAGGCTATGATTAGGAAGGAGAAAATTAATACTCCACCACCTTCTCATAAACCCACCATCCCATATCACTCTGAGATATCAAGAACATTTTAATATTTCTTTCTTTTTTTTTTTTTTTTCTTCCTGAGGCTGGAGTTAAGTGACTTGCCCAGGGTCACACAGCTAGGAAGTGTTAAGTGTCTGAGACCAGATTTGAACTGGGGTCCTCCTGAATTCAAGGCTGGTGCTCTATCCACTGCGCCACCTAGCTGCCCCAACATTTTAATATTTCAATGTTTCTTCCTTGATTAAGTCTTTGCTGAGGATAGATGGAATTTCCAAGTAGTTAGTGGTAGACTGTGGAATTAATAAGCACCTTCTTATTTTAAGTGGCAAAGCAGAGGAACATGAATCTTTGCATACATTCAGAGAATTTCTAAGTTAAGGAGGATGACTGTAAAAAAAAAATTATTACTGATTTCTGACCCATTTTCAATTTCCCAGACTCGGAAATGGCCTCCAAGTTAACACTGGTATATTTATCATTAGGTCTTTCAGATTCTCACTCATGTATTTCATTAATTTCCAATGTTTCTTCTCCCTGACCTTTAGGAAAAAAGTATAATCAGAAATTTCCAGAACAGTTAGAAGCCATATTGTTCTCTTCATGGAATGCCATTATTGGTTTACATCCTTTGAGCTGATAGATCAATCTGCTCCTTGCCTTTATAAACACACTGCATCATAGACATCATAACTCTGAGCTTCTACCTGTACTTGGTAGGACTTCTGGATGTTTGGCCAGGTTTTGTGTTTACTTTCCACTCCTCCATTTATTTTCACTGTGAGACTATTCCATAGTTCAACCAGACTTGGAGGCGTCTTCTCAGTTGTATAGCCTGAAGGTCTCTTTAAAGTTAAGCGTTTCCAAGATAGTGCTTAGGGGACCTCAATTGAACCTGTAGAAGAACTGTATGCAGAGCACTGGAGGCTGTATGGTTTCTATCTTAAAACACAAGTCATAGGAAATTCTAAATTTTAAAGTTGAATTACAGAATCTCAGAATTGGAAGCAGGCCCTCAAAAGCCAGCTAGTTCTTAACTGAACTAAAAATGTTCTTTACCAACAAGTGGTGGTCTTGCTTTTCTCCACTTCATGGGGCAGTCCATTCTACTTTTAAACAGTTCTTAGTTCAAGAAGGCTTTTCTGATCAATATCTTAACTTTTCCCCTTTGCAGCTTCTACCTAATCTCTGAAAGAAACTCTAGAAATAAGATTGTGGAAAAAAGTCACAGTCAGTTTCCTCAAAATCCTTATAAAGAAATAGCAATAGAAGCACCACAGAGTAGCAAAGCCATCTGAAAACTTCTGAAAATTCACAGATAATAAGCAAACTGAAAAAAGTTTGAACTCTAAAAAAGAGTTCTGACACAATGAAAACAATTTCATGAAATAAAAACAACACTAATTTCATACCTTTGACCCAGTTAAACCAAGTTCCAAAGTGATCAAATAAGGAGGAAAAGTATACATATGTATAAAAATATTTCTAGCACCTCTTTTTGTATTGACAATTGGGAACAAAGAAAGTGCCCATCAACTGGGGAACAGCAGAACAAAAGATGGTGTGTATATAATGGAATATTGAAGGGATGGTGTCTCTTGGGAATACTTGTATAAGCTGTTATGGAATAAAGTGAACAGAACCAGAGTAATGTAGACCATGACAATGATGAAAAGAAAACAGCTTTGGGGATCTTACAAATTCTGAGCAGCACAATGAACATACACAATTCCAGTGGACTGATGGTAAGCATGTTGCCCTCATGACAGAGGGACTGTACTCAGGGTGGAAAAGGAACCCTATTTTGGACAAGGTGGGATTTTGTATTGCTTAACTGCATATTTGTAATGAGGGTTTGCTTTTCACTTCAATTTAGGTGAGAGACAGGGAAAGAGACAATGTTGTCTCTCTCCTCAACTCCTAGCCCAAGATCAGAAGAAATGACAGTTTTTGACAGTTTGACAGTTACCCGATAAATATATTAAATAAATACATTAATTATAATTAAGTCATCATTATATAATATGTATATGTATATATACTATATAATTCTAACTAAAATTAAATATAAATATATTAAAAAGAAAAATAAGTTCTATTTTTTAGTCATTGTTTCAGCACAATAACAGCAGTAAAGAAATTGGGAAAAGCAATAGTTAGTATTGATGGATTTTTTTACAGGTGAGAAAAATAAATATCCAGAGAAGAAAGATGATGTCTCCTTATCTTATCCACTGAGATTTCTTCTAATAGTATTAGAACCAATGAAGAAAACAACAGACTTGCCACAATGTGTTGTTATGGACAGTGCACCCAACTAGGTGCCAGGAAGCCCGAGTCTGAGTTTTATCTGCTTGTCTGCTATTAATTACCTGTGTGATCATGAGCCACTTTGTCTTGTGAGGCCTCAGCTTTCTTACCTCTAAAGTGAGGGATTTGGTCCCTATGATCTCTAAGGCCCTTTAAGCCCTGCAATTCTGAAATCATTAAAATATCACAAAACTAATACATGGATCATTTTATCTCCTCCTCTCTCATTCCCACTTCCACAGCTCCAGGCCCTCACCCTGATTATTTAAGTGACCTCCTTGAAGCCTTCCTGCCTCCACTTTGTCCTTTGTCACATCTGTCTGTTCTTGCCAAACATTTGTTCTAAGTATAGACGTTGACCATGATTCTCCTGTTTAAAACTGTTGCTTCCTGATTATAAAAGTCTAAAAAAATGAAGTTTTGATTGTATAATCACTCAACTAATTCCAGTAAGAAAGAAAGGGAAGGAGGCATCTTTTTTTTTAGCCTTTTATTTTCAAAATATATGCAAAATAAAAATATTTTACCCTTGTAAAACCTTGTGTTTCAAATTTTAAAATCCATCCCTTCCTTCCACTCCTTCCCTTAGCAAGTACAATGTATGTTAAACATGTAATTCTTCTATACATATTTCCACATTTATCATGCTGCACAAGAAAAATCAGATCAAAATGGAACAAACTGAGAAAACAAAAAGCAAATAACCAAAAAAAAAAAAGTGAAAATACTATGTTGTAATCCATATTTAGTTCCTTCAGTTCTCTTTCTGGATATATCCAGATGGCTCTCTCCATCATAAGTTCATTGAAATTGGCTGAATCATCTCATTGTTGAAAAGAGCCACATCCCTCGGAATTGATCATTATATAATGTTGTCGCCATATACAATGATCTCCTGATTCTAATCACTTCACTTAACATCAGTTAATGTAAATCTCTTGAAACCTTTCTAAACTCATTCTGCTGATTGTTTCTTATAGAACAATAATATTCTGTCACAATCATGTACAACTTGTTCAGTCATTCCTCAATATATATATAGGGCATTTGAGTCAAGTTCTGAAAGAAAGCAAGAAAACAAAGAAACGCAGGTCGGAAAGGAGAGAATTCCAGCCTGGGAGGTGGCCTGCATGAGACAGGAGGAGCAGAAAGGAACTCTATGGGATCACAGAGGGAGTGGCAGGGAGGAAAGGGTGAGAAAGCTGGGACATTGGGAAATGGCCACATCCATCCAGTGGCTGATATTTGATCTTCCAGGTAGCAGGGAGCTAGGGAATATGCAGAGAGCGGAGGGCTCCCAAGGTGGAATGGAACATTGACTCACTTCTCTCTGCTGGAGGAAAATCATTTTGACATCTGAGTGGAGGATAGTTTAGGGGAGGGAATGACTAGAGGTGGTAGTTGTTGAGTCATTTCAGTCTCTTCCAGCTCTTTGTGGGGTCATATCCAATCCATTTTTCCTGGCAAAGATACTGGACTGATTTGTCATTTCCTTCTCCAGCACATTTTAAAGATGAACAAACTGAGGCAAATGGGATGAAAGACACACAACTAGGAAGTATTTCAGGCTGAATTTGAACCCAGATCTTTTGGACTTCATTGCATCACCTAACTGTCCCTAGAAAGCTATTGCAATTAGAATAGCTTAGTATTTTTATTTTATTCTTTGGATGGTATTGTAGAAAAAAACAATGGTCTGTGGAGTTTTCAATAGTGTATCTTAAATGAGAAATGCTTCTAAAAATAAGTTTCCATCTCTCAAGAAGAGAGGGACTAGGTTATGATGCCAAGACCTCTGTCTCTTTGAGAAAGGAGATACACGATATAAAAAGCTCATTTTTTTTTAAAAGTTTACTTTTCTTTAATAAGTTGATAATATCAAAAACAATAAAATACTTTTATAATAATTCAGGGACATGGTAACAAAGGCCTCATAAGAGTAGAAGTTGAATGAGAGAGAATGGGATGTCTATGAAAAATGTTGTAGAAACAGAAATGGTGAGATTTGACCACTGATGGGATGTTTGTGAAGTGAATAAGAAATTGGGCTGTTCTAAGGACCTGGAGGAATGATGATGCCAGTAATAGGGAAATTTGGAACAGGGGAGGCTTAGAGGAAAGAATCACGGGTTCTTTTATAAACATTTCCTTTTGAGATGCCCATAGAACATTGGATATTTGGATAGACTTTCCAAAAAGTAGGTGTGAATCAGTATTGTAGTTTGAGAGAGATTAGACCTGAATGTATAAATAATAAGTGTTACCTACCTCACAGGGTTGAGTTGTTATGAAGAAAGCATTTTGTAAACATTGAAGCGTTGTAAAAACGAGAGTTCCTTCTATGATTACTACTACAAGTTCAGACAAATATCTAACTCCCGGTATGTTGGCTCCAAATGGGTTCCCAGGAATCTATAGCTCACACATCTGCTAAAGGAAAAGAGATGCTTATTGCGACTAAACCACAATGATTCCAACTAAAATGTCATCTAGAGATATCCTTTTTGTTCATCCCAGTATCAAGACCAAAATGTTTTATTAACACATAACTTCGGTTAGCTTTAAGAAAACCTTCTGACTTAGCATCAACTAATCAGCTAGGTGGCACAGTGGATAGAGCACCATGCCTGGAAAACCAGGAAAACCTGAGTTCAATGTGGCCTCAGACATTTCCTAGCTCGACCCTGGACATTTTGCTTCATCTCTAAAATGAGATGGGAAAACAGATCACAAGCCACTCCAGCATCTTTGCTGAGAAAACCCCAAATTAGGATCATGAAGAGTTGGACACTACTGAAAGACTGAACGACAACAAAAAAGTAGGAGTAGTATACAGTTTACAAACATAAAGGGATTAAAACTTTCTGCAGTTTGTCGCCAACCTACCTTTTGCAGCCTCATCTCATACTTTTATTCTGATGATTGGTCTTGTCATCTTTGCCCTCATGGATTAGAAAAGACCTTTTCTCAGGTCTGGAACACCCTTCGTTTTCATCCTTGTCTATTAAGATCTTACTCTTCCTTCTAGGTGCTACCCCGTCTCTCTCATTTTCTCTGATTTCTGTACCTACCTGCCGTCATTGCCCCTATTCCTGGCATCCCATCCCATTAAAGTGTGCTCTCCCCATCACATTCTCTTTTACCTATTTGCTTACATTTCACATGCTTCCTTAGGGGTTTAAGCTGTTTTTCATTTTGCCATTCACGAAACCTCATATAATAGAAGGCACTTAATAACTGCTGGTTGAATTTAGGGTTGATAAGGAGAAATAAAGGGAAGTAGGAATTGTCTTTGAGTATCTGAAAAACCAGGTGAAGAAAGGCTTGAACAGTAAAGACACCTGTTCCTTCTCAGCCTATCAGTATAAGGACTCCATTTGAAAATTCCTCTTTTCTCCCTCTCGCTATTTTTTTACTAATTATAAATACATAGTAATATTTATATGTGTGTATGTGTGAGTCTATCTTCTTTTTTTTTAATAATTTTTTATTATATATATATTTTTTATAATATTATCACTTGTATTCATTTTTCCAAATTATCCCCTCCTCCCTCTACTCCCTCCCCCCCGATGACAGGCAATCCCATACATTTTACATGTGTTACAATATAACCTAGATACAATACATGTGTGTAAATACCATTTTCTTGTTGCACAATAAGCATTAGATTCCGAAGGAACATGTAACCTGGGCAGACAGATATTAGTGCTAACAATTTACATTCACTTCCCAGTGTTTCTTCTCTGGGTGTAGCTACCTCTGTCCATCATTGATCATCTGGAAGTGAGTTGGCTTTTCTTTATGTTGAAGATTTCCACTTCCATCAGAATACATCCTCATACAGTATTGTTGTTGAAGTGTATAATGATCTTCTGGTTCTGCTCATTTCACTCAGCATCAGTTGATGTAAGTCTCTCCAGGCCTCTCTGTATTCCTCCTGCTGGTCATTTCTTACTGAGCAATAATATTCCATAACCTTCATATACCATAATTTACCCAACCATTCTCCAACTGATGGACATCCATTCATCTTCCAGTTTCTAGCTACAACAAAAAGAGCTGACACAAACATTTTGTCACATATATGTCTCTTTCCGCTCTTTAGTATTTCTTTGGGATATAAGCCCAGTAGTAGCACTGCTGGGTCAAAGGGTATGCACAGTTTGATAACTTTTTGGGCATAGTTCCAAATTGCTCTCCAGAATGGCTGGATTCTTTCACAACTCCACCAGCAATGTATTAGTGTCCCAGTTTTACCACATCCCCTCCAACATTCATCATTATTTGTTCCTGTCATCTTAGCCAATCTGACAGGTGTGTAGTGGTATCTCAGAGTTGTCTTAATTTGCATTTCTCTGATCAGTAGTGATTTGGAACACTCTTTCATGTGAGTGGATATAGTTTCAATTTCTTCATCTGAGAATTGTCTGTTCATATCCTTTGACCATTTATCAATTGGAGAATGGTTCGGTTTCTTATAAATTAGGGTGAGTTCTCTATATATTTTTGAAATGAGACCTTTGTCAGAACCTTTGCTTTTAAAAATATTTTCCCAATTTGTTACTTTCCTTCTAATCTTGTTTGCATTAGTATTATTTGTACAGAAACTTTTTAGTTTGATGTAATCAAAATCTTCTATTTTGTGATCAATAATGATCTCTAGTTCTCCTCTGGTCATAAATTCCTTCCTTCTCCACAGGTCTGAGAGGTAGACTATCCTCTGTTCCTCTAATCTGTTTATGATTTCATTCTTTATGCCTAAATCATGGACCCATTTTGATCTTATCTTGGTATATGGTGTTAAGTGTGGATCCATATCTAATTTCTGCCATATTAATTTCCAGTTTTCCCAACAGTTCTTTCCAAATAATGAATTTTTATCCCTAATGTTGGTATCTTTGGGTTTGTCAAAGATTAGATTGCTATAGATGTACCCTTTTTTGTCCTTTGTATCTAATCTGTTCCACTGATCTACCGTTCTATTTCTTAGCCAGTACCAAATGGTTTTGGTGACTGCTGCTATATAATATAGCTTTAGATCAGGTACACTTAGACCACCTTCCTCTGACTTTTTTTTCATTAGTTCCCTTGCAATTCTCGACCTTTTATTCTTCCATATAAATTTTGTTGTTATTTTTTCTAGGTCATTGAAATAGTTTCTTGGGAGTCTGATTGGTATAGCACTAAATAAATAGATTAGTTTGGGGAGTATTGTCATCTTTATTATATTCGCTCGGCCTATCCAAGAGCACTGAATGTCTTTCCAATTATTTAAATCTGATTTTATTTTTGTGGCAAGTGTTTTGTAATTTTTCTTATATAATTCCTGACTTTTCTTTGGTAGATGGATTCCCAAATACTTTATACTCTCAACATTTGTTTGGAATGGAATTTCTCTTTGTATCTCTTGCTGTTGCATTTTGTTAGTGATATATAAAAATGCTGAGGATTTATGTGGATTTATTTTGTATCCTGCCACTTTGCTGAAATTTTGAATTATTTCTAGTAGCTTTTTAGCAGAGTCTTTGGGGTTCTCTAAGTATACCATCATATCATCTGCAAAAAGTGATAGTTTGATTTCCTCATTTCCTACTCTAATTCCTTGAATCTCTTTCTCAGCTCTTATTGCCGAGGCTAGCGTTTCTAGTACTATATTGAATAGTAATGGTGATAGTGGGCAACCTTGTTTCACTCCTGATCTTACTGGGAAAGGTTGTAGTTTATTTCTATTGCATATTATGCTTACTGACGGTCTTAAATATATGTGTGAGTCTATCTTCTACACCCATGAGGCCTCAGTTCAATGTCTCCTCCTTCCTTCAAGCTTCTGTTTAATGATTCTTATTTTCTCCTTACAGGTATAGCTTTTACAGACCTCCCGGTAAGTACTAATCTTTCTGTTTTTTGGTCCATGGTGTGGGAGGAGGGGACATCCAAATCTGCAGATAGAAAGGGTCAGTCCCAGGGGAAAGTGACTCGTCTCCTGTTGCTGCCTTGGGATAGGTCTCTATCACACTTGAAACATAAGAGTTATCTCCATTCAGTACAGGGATTCTGAAACATTGAATGTCCCAACCAACATCTCCATTGATTTTACTAATCCTCATGGAGTGCAGAGCCACTTAAGTGAAGAATGGCCACTGGGGAGACTGTGCAGCTAGCTGCTTGCTGTGAAACAATGCTAAATTCTCTGTGTTTCACTGTCTATTAGACTTGTCCAGAATAGGTGAGAAAACCACCTGAATGCTACCACTCCTTCTCTAACCCTTCTCTGTCCCTCCCATCCCTACCCCCTAAGACATTCCACCATTTAGCAGTTTTGTTCAGTAACTGTTTATTAATACCTATGTAGGAAAGTTCAGCCTTTTAGTCTATTAGTTATTTACATCTTCATGTTAGTGGATTTAGCATAGCATGTAGCTGAGGTTAACCTCAGTGAAAGAGCCAGCAGATGGATGCCTGAATTTCAGAAATTTCGAAAAGTTGGAGATCACAAGTAACTTAGGTTTTATTGTTGACTGTTTTGCATTGATCTGAAAAGACTTGAACTTGTGCTGTACCAAGCCTGGCATAAGAGGCACCCTTTGGCCTTCCACATTCATTATTCTAACTTTTGCATGAGGAAAAGGGGCTTCCCTAGATAGTAGGTAAAGGGGATATACAGCCTCAGCTATATTAGGGCTTTGACAGAAGCCCTGATCTTTAATTCTTTTTTGAGGGGGTGATTCAGTTTCACCTTTCAGGTACCATCACTGCAAAAGACAGACATTATCTTTTTTTCCCCCATAAAAGTTCCTGTCCAATTCTGAGTTTCTTGGAATGGTAGAGAGAGATATCAGGAGAAATAACCACTAGCAGAAATCAGTGTTTCTCCTTTGTACCAATCAGTTTGTCCTAGCTTCTCTTTCTTTATTGTTACTTTCAGTATTCCTGCTTTCCCTACTAACCAGAAAGAGCATCCAGATCCTCTTTCTCTTCTCTCTACCCCTAACTCACTGTCTTGCTGTAAACCTCTTGCACATTAATTATATGGGTTCTTCTGAGTGGTGCTTTGGACTCATTCATTCAGAAAATTGTCATTGATCCCTACTGTGTAATAAATACTGAAGTGGATACAAGGAGCTTAGAAGGGAATGAGGGAGAATAACAAAGTAAAAAATGATAGAATCCCATATGGTTATATTGAGCCAAAGACTGATCAGATTCTTTTCAACTTGGCAAGAGAAGAAGGGAGGTCAAAGAAGGCCTCATTGCATGGAAGGGACATTGCATGTGGGCACAGCTGAAAAGGTGAGAAATGGGTTTCTGTCCAGTATAATGAGGCAGGTAGTAGCAGAAGAGATTTATGATAGACTGAGAGAAGAGTGGTTGTTTAAGTCCCATTGAAGAGAAAGGAAAGATTTAGTAGAAGTGAGGGAATGGTTTGCTGAGAGAGAAAGGAGATTGTGGTCAGAGGGGAAGTTTTCATTTTGGACATCTTAGAACAGTCCCAAGAATAAAAATCCAGAAGGTAGAATCACACTACAGTTTAAGTGGAATAAAGGTGATAGGAACCCAGAAGTCTGTAAAATAGCATTATATAACTAATGGTGAGGGATAGGGTGCAGGGAAGACTCTGAGTCAAGAGCTGAAGAAAAAAAATAAAACAGAAGCTTTTAGTGTGGACTAAAGACTAGTAAAAAAAGAAAAAGCTTGGAGAGAGGATCATGTAAATTGGTGGGATGTTCAACAAGCACGCCTATCAGTTGAACTTGATGGAATGATGATCTGAAAAACAACAGAGAAGAGCAAGGAAGATTTAGATTCCTGAGAGTTTAGAGAAGAACCTTCACTGGAGGGAAACAGTGTCTTGACAGCATGACCTCAACTTGACTTTCCTCTCCAGACTTACTTCACTTTAAATAAAATCACTATTGTAGCCTAATGGTTCTTACTGGGGACAGAGAATAAAATTTGCCTTTCTCATGTTTTTCCCCTTCCCCCAGTAAATAGGCTTCAATAAATATTTTTTAATTGCCAAATATTTTCCAAAAGTAGGTAGTTTGAGAAGAAAAATGAGCTGAATTAGGTAGTTTTCTTTCTTTTGGTCTATGCTTCTATCAGGGTACTTGGGGGGAAGGATTCTTCTGTTCTGCTGGGAAGCAATGAGAGTTGGGTTCACTAAACTATTAATAATAAGACAGAAGTCAAGAAAAAGGAACTTTTTCTTTGTCTCTACCATTGATCTAACCCTTCCTGGATCTTACTACTTGTTTAAATAGATTGCACTTTGGTCCCCTTTGCTTTGACCATCAAAGACATTGCCCTTCAACCTCAGTTTGATTTATGGAGTTGTTCCATTGTCCTGAGTCTCATTGGGACTTCCTGGCCAGTTGGCATAAACCAGTATGCTGTTTGCAAAAAGAATATTGATTTTAGGTGAAGAATGAGTAGGGAAAAAAAAAAAATGTTCACTGAGTTCATCTTCGCTGTCTCTAAAACATCATATTTATTTTCATTCTCCCATATCTTTTCCCCAGTTTCTTAGTTTCATCTAGCAGTAAAATCCCAGGATATTAAGAGCTGACCCAGCTCTCTCAATTTAAAAATGAGAAACTTAAGGGCCCAGAGGAGGAGAGAGAATTGCTCAAGATCAGACAACTTTTAGCATGCTATTACTAGTAGCTGCACAAAGATTACTGGTTGTTTCTTTATTTGGCTTATTTTTTATGACTTGCTTTTTACTGTTGATTTATTGCCTTGTGGGTAGAGACAGGCCATTTACGCCAGGATCTTCCTAAGTCAAATCAGCAAATATTCATTAAGTTTTGATGAAAAGGTCATCATAGAGATGACAGAAAGAAAGAAGGTACTGTCCTTACATGATTTACAAAATGATGGGGAGTGGTAGAAAAGGAACAGTGCAAAAGAGATGTCTACTTGCCTGAGAATTTACATGAGATAAATGTGTGATCCAGATGAGAAATGCCATATGGATTCATAGGCCAGAAAGATCACTTGAAAGCTTCATGGTGCTAATAGATGCTGAGATGAGCTTTGATGGAAGCAAAAGAATTAGGTTGATAAAGGAAAAAGGCCTTTTTTCTGGTGTCAGTAGTAAAAAGAAAAGTGTAATGTCTTAAGAGAGGATGGTTTGGAGAAATTAAGCATTTTTTACTATAGCAGAGAATTCTCATGAGGAGCAATGTTTCGAGACAGTAGGGGTAGCCTTTACAAAAGCCCTTTAATGTCTGGCTAAGGAGTTTTGGGGTTCATCTGATAGGCTGAATATGGAGCTTTTGAAAATTTTTGAACTGATAAAAGGTTTGTTTTAATAAGACTAGTCCGACTGAAGTCTTTTAGATAAATTGGAGGGGAGAGAGTTTGGAGCTGTTGTAGTGATCTTGGTGGGAATTGATTTGGCTCAATAAGGATCCTCTGCAAACAAATGGAAATATGAATGACTCTCAGGCGGGTAGTCTGTGTTATAATTGCAGATTTTCTAGGAAAGATCATGGAAGCCATCAGTGTGGATAGGATTTTAAGACAAAACCTTGGAGGTGGACTCCTATTTATCAGGCAGGAGATTTATCAAGCCCCATAATGGTAAGGAGATGGTTGAATAATTAAGCAAGACCTGCATGGAATACCCAGGGACATTCTCAATTCTTTCCTCAAATAGCTGGTAGCTTAGATGGGGGGTAAGAAGGTGCTACTAACTTTAGCCTTATTCAGCTTTTCAGTTCCTCTTTTTCTTCTCATCCCTCACATCCCCCTCCCTTCTAGGGACTTTTACATCAGATGAGATCTGGGCATCCAGTGTGCTTGAGATCCCTGAGAAGTGCCGTTAGATGGGGAAGGAGGGGTTCTCTTCTTTCTCTGGCTAACTTATACTCTCCTTTCCCCCTTCATAGCATCATAGGATGTAGAGTGCAAAGAAACCTTTGTAATCATACAGTCCAGTCCTCTCATTTTACAAATGAAGAAACTGAGGCCCAGAGAAGAGATTGCTGTTGGCTTTCTGATTTGTGGCACTTTATTGGGTGCTGCTCAGCTTGACCTGGCCTTGCTGATCTTATTGGGCCCAGGAGTTTTTCCTGTCCTGGAACGTCTTAGCATGTTAATGTAAAGGAGTAAGAGGAAGGACTAAAGCCAGAGAGAATCTAGGCTAGACTCCAAGAGGTCTCCACAGGAATCGTCTCCCTTGGAGGTCTCTCCCTGTCTTTGTTCTCCTAGTCAGGTGACTGAGCACTTGGGGAGAGTAGGGCACAAGTACTTCATGTATCCTAGGTGTAGCCTCTCCATCCTACCTTCAGGCTGATCACTCCAAGGCAACCCCGGGGGTTCTCCTGAAAATGAGTCACCTTTTCCTAGCTCCTTGGCTTAGTTAAAATACCTCCCTCCAGAGTGTCACTCATCTATTCCAACTCATTGAATCCCATTCTTCATGGTATTGAGCCTGCTTTGCTCTCCCACAAGGCTGATTTTCTAACCAATGTTCCTTTTTCTTTCCAGGCAAACTTATACCCCACAGTAGGCTTGCAGACTCCTGGAGAGATCGTAGACGCCAACTTTGGGCAGCAACCCTTTGTGTTCGACATTGAGGACTACATGAGGGAATGGAGAGCAAAGATTCAGGGAACCATTAAGCATTTTCCCATTGGTGACAGACTTGGGGAGTGGCAAGCCATGCTACAGAAGTGAGTCCTTGTTCCCTGATCCTTTTTGCCCCCAGCTAACTGTTCCTGTGTCATCTCTACCAACCTCTTCATCTCTATTTTCTCATAGCCTGAGGGTGGTTGCTCTTGGCTCTTAAGGTTACTGCTTTCCCTGAATTGGTCTCAAGGATAAAACTTGGGTCTGCCAGCAACCTTGGCTTTCTTTACTCTGCCCATGCTGCTTGCTCCTAGAATCTTTAGGTAATAACTCAAGTAATGAAGTTTGGGCTGAATTTTGCCAAAAGGGGGTCTCAGTCTGTATTTAAACCTTCTTTGTAATTGAGGGTGGGGGAAGAATGTTTTGGGCAGAGAGGATGTTTTGGTCCTCTTCTTTCTTCACTAAGAATCTGTGAAGCCCCAACCTGGATCTGAAGATCAGCCACTGAGATCAGATCTTTCTAGCAAAGTAGTAAAAAAGGAACTTTGTTCTTATTGTACATTAGAAATTTGGCCAGGGTAGGGGCACAACAGGCTCTGGCTCATGCTATCTAATTAACTGTCATGTATACCTTAAGGTATATAAGGAAGGGATTGAGAGTCATTGTGATTAGATGATGAAACTTTTGGGAAAGGTACATAATCTCAGCTTGATTCATAGCTTCACTGTATTTTAGAGCCTGATTTTGGCAAGGTCACTTTCCTTTCTGTGTCTCATTTTCTGTCCCTGTGTGCATGTTCATCTTAATTTCCTATAGTTTTTTACCATTTTTGCAGATTAGGCTAAGAAGGGTTTAATTGTCTTAGTGACTTCAGAGTCCTAGCATCCAGTAGCTTTGTGAACCAATTGTCTGGGTGTCCTATGGCAGATTTAGGGGGTCGCAGCCGAGGGCATTAGAGGGGACAATGTGAGACTTACCAGGCCATCAGATCTTGCCTAAGCCTGGGAACCTCCTGAGCTCTGTTTGACCTCACATTAAAAAAAGCAACTGAGGATTCTTTTGATCTGCTTGGGGTATTTTGGCAGCCTCCAGTCCCTGATAAGAGGCTCTTTTTACCTAGAGCGGCTCTCTTTGTTTGAAGCTGCTGTTGGTGTTGAATGGACCCAGAGCCAACCAGGGACTGGGGATAAAATCCACACTGATCACAGTCCTCTGTGCTTGTTGCTTTTCTCTTGTTCTGACATTCATATCAGCTGCTTCTCAAGGAAGGGAATAATACTTGCCTTATCTCCCTTGCAGAGTTGGTTGTGGGGAAAAGGACCTTGTAAACCTCCAAGCTGTATTTAAAAAAAGGGGGGGAGGGAGAGCTTTTTTATTCCCTGCCCAACAGTGATGTTTTTGAAAGAGTGAAGAAATTGTTGTACCCTGTACCCAGAGAGGAAGTTTAAAAAAGAGAAACCATCATCCCTTGTTGAGCTGATGTTCTATGCGTATTCTGGGGCTTCTGCCCTCCAGCACATATCTGACTTTCAACTCCACAATGTCCAGAAATACCACACAGATAGATACACAGCATCAGCAGGACCCCGGCCTTGGTTTCTTAGAAGAATTCCCCATTTTTAAAAATGTCGATTCATCTGAATCTAGCTACTTTCAAGTTTCCCTGCCACATAGAATTGTTATATTGCTGATTTTTAGATTGGATGGGATCTTAGAGATAATCAGTAGCACTCCTAATCTCCAGAACTGGGAAATCATAAGGCAGCCTATTCTATTTTTAAAAACACTTTTCATCATTAGAAAGTTCTTATGGGGGGTTATCAGCTTCCCTATGTACTCTTTTGTACAATAAAGTACCCTGTATACTTTATTGACTCTCTTATTAAGTGAAGATTATTTTCTTTCTATTCTTGATCACTTTTTTTTATGATTTTCATTTTCATTTTAAAAAACCACCAAAAATTAGTAGGAAGTGTCTTGTCTTCTTTGATTGTCTGGAGTAAAGTGATCCTAGTTCTGAGACTTGAAGAGTGACTGAGGCTTCTTCCTATCCTGTTAGCCTTGGCCCCTTCTCAAACCAAGGGAGAAGGAGGAACATTGGGCTGGTAAAGAAGGGAGACTTGGCATATCTCTGTCTTAGAAAGAAAGTAGGTTGAGTTTTAGTGAAACCTCATTGTGTTCTTTTTTTTTTTTTTTTTTTCTTTTTCCCCTGAGGCTGGGGTTAAGTGACTTGCCCAGGTTGGTGCTCTATCCATTGCTCCACCTAGCTGCCCCTCATTGTGTTCTAAGAGTTCAGGTGTGAGAAACATCTTCTGTCTTGCTCTTTTTTTTTTTTTTGCTTTTTGCTGAAGCAATTGGGGTTAAGTGACTTGCCCAGGGTCACACAACTAGGCCCTGTTAAGTGTCTGAGTCACATTTGAACTCAGGTCCTCCTGACTTCAGGGCTGGTGCTCTGTCCACTGTGCCACCTCGCTGCCCCTGTTCTGCCTTATTTTGCTGGGTGAGGAACCATTCTCTCCCTCTCTCATCCTCCCTCCTCTCTCTCTCTCTCTCTCTCTCTCTCTCTCTCTCTCTCTCTCTCTCTCTCTCTCTCTCTCCCTCCCTCCCTCCCTCCCTCCCTCCCTCTCCTTCTCTTTCCTTCTCTCTCTCTGATTTTTCAATAGAAAGAAATATGAAAATAAAGAAAACTCTATTACTGAAATAGAAATGACTTCTATTTGCCATTTGTCTTTGGCAATAAATCTGTTTGTGCATTGAGTGAACGTGGTTATTCCAAGCCATATTGAGCTAATTCAACAGTTTCTAATAAAATGTTTCCATTTGGATGCTGAATTTCTGGAAGCTGGCTTGAGTAGTGAAGACTGGATAACGGAGCTGTCATTTGAAGGGAGTGTGTTTCTAAGAAAGAAGCAGGTCTACACTTATAAACAGAAACAGACACTCACGGGCACAGACCTGCACAAGAATGCCCTCAAATGTACACATGCCCACACATGGAAAGTCCTATTCTTACAGGAGGAATCAGATCTGGGGTCCCACCCAGCTCAAGAATCCAGTCCTCCCATCTGCTGCTCTGCCAATTGTTGTCCAGCCTGTATTTAAATCTTTCTAGTGATAAAGAACTAGTACCTAAGTGTTAGACAGTCCTAATGGTTGCAACTGATCTTTTGTTTTTGAGGCTTTTGAGATGAGGTGACTTTCCCAAGGTCATACATCTAGGACGTGTTAAGTGTCTGAGGCCAGATTTGAACTCAGATCCTCCTGACTAAAGAGCTGGTGCTCTATCCACTGGGACATCTAGCTGTCCTGACAGTCTTAATTGTTAAAAAAAAATTCTTTCTTTATTATGCTGAACTGAATAATAATAGTAGTGGTTCCCATTTCGGCAATATTTTAAGAGTTTGAAGGCATTTATTTTCCTAATAACAACCTAATTTACAAGTACTGTTATCCCCATTTTACCCATGAGCTTTTGTATCCTTGGTTTCAGAGCTAGGATTTGGAATCTTATCTCCTGACTTTTACCACACTGTCTCCCATCTGTCTCTCCCTTTATAAGGTCTACCTATTGGTCTTCATTCTGCCCTCTTCCACATGGCATTCTTTAAATTCTGGAAATCATTCTAATACTTTCCATATATTAGCATAACTAGAAAAGACCTACAAAGCAGAGTACATGGTTTCTCAGATGGGGCAGAGCCAGAATTTCTGAAGGTTTAATAGAGTCTAGTGATGGTGATGTGTCTGCAAGAAATCAGCATAGCCAGCTTGTCCCATTATGGGGCCGTGAGAGGAAACATTCTAGTACCACCTGAACATGCTTGCACTGCAGGCTTTCTCAAACTAAATTATTTTGAGACTGCTTCTATGGAAGTATACAGTAGAGAAATTAGCTCTCTTTTTGGTGGCTAATGTCTTTGAGGTCTCGCAAGAAAGCTACTCCAAAAGTGATTTCTTGGCATTGTAAGTGTGCCTAAGAAAATCACACTAAGAAGTACCTGGCAGTGCATCCAACTGCAATTAGCCTCCTGCTTCACCATGGATTGTGGCCATCCGCTCCCTCCTACCACCCACTGCAGCCAAACCCTGGTCAGATTGTTGGAACTATAGAAGGAGTCTTAGACGTCAGCAGATGTAACCTCAGGAGCCTTAAAAACCATCTCCCTGAGGAGAGACTGACTTAGAAAGTTGGAGGGCTTGCCTTCAGGTCTCAGGGAGCCATGAATAGGCCTAGGGCCTCTGGCTCCAGAGCCATTGCTTTCCCTGAATTTGCTTCTATTTCTAGTTCAGGAATTCTTATCATTTTTTGTAGCAAATTACTCTAACTGCCCAGTGAAGCCAGAGAGACCCCATCTCAGAATACTATTCTTAAATTTGTGAATTATAATACATAGGATTACAAGGGGGAACCAATTATATTATAATATCACTCTTTATGTCTAAATCATGAACCCATTCCGACCTTATCTTGGTATACAGTGTTAGGTGTGGGTCAATGCCTAGTTTTTACCATACTAGTTTACAATTTTACTAGCAGTTTTTGTCAGATAGTGAGTTCTTATCCCAAAAGCTGGGGTCTTTGGGTTTGTCAAACACTAGATTGCTAGAGTTATTGACTATTCTGTCCTGTGAACCTAACCTATTCCACTGACAGACTACTCTATTTCTTAGCCAGTACCAAGTGGTTTTGATGACCGCTGCTGTATAATATAGTTTTAGATCTGGCACAGCTAGGCCACCTTCATTGGCAATTTTTTTTTTTTCATTAATTCCCTTGAAATTCTTGACCTTTTGTTTTTCTAGATGAACTTTATTATTTTTTCTAGGTGTGTAAAATAATTTCTTGGGAGTTTGATTGGTATGACACTAAATAAGTAGATTAATTTAGGTAGTATTATCATTTTATATTATATTCGCTCAGCCTATCCATGAGCACTTGATATTTTTCCATCTGACTAGATCTGACTTTATTTGTATGGGAAGTGTTTTATAGTTGTGTTGATATAGTTCCTAACTTTCCCTTGGCAAGATAAATTCCCAAATATTTACTATTGACAGCTATTTTGAATGGAATTTCTCTTTGTATTTCTTGCTGATGGATTTTGTTTGTGATATATAAGAATGCTGATGATTTATGTGCATTTATTTTGTATCCTGCAACTTTGCTGAAGTTGTGAATTATTTCTAGTAGTTTTTTACTTGATTTTCTGGGATTCTTTAAGTATACCATCATATCATCTGCAAAGAGTGATAATTTGGTTTCCTCATTACCTACTCTTAATTCCTTTAATCTTATTTTCTTCTCTTACTGCCAATGCTAACATTTCTAATACAATATTGAATAGTAATGATGATAGTGGGTAACCTTGTTTCACTTCTGATCTTATTGGGAATGGGCACCAATTATATTGAAATACAGTTATTCAAAGTTTATTCAAATTCTTAGATCCTATGTCAAAAAGTCCTGATCTAGTCTCAATATAAATGACAAGAGTGAGGCTCCTAGCAGCTGAGCCAGGATTCAAACCCAGATCTTTTGACTGCTGGCCAAGAGCTATTTTCTTTTTTGTAAGTTGGATTCTAGTGCTTTTTCAATACAACACTAAAAGTTGTGTGTCCAGAGCCTCCACTCTGGGTACATATTAGTGGAATCTTGAATGAGGAGCGCAGTTCAAAAAGATGGTATTTCCAGTCACATTCTATTTTTGCAAAGTTGCTTTTTTGCATGTCACTATTTTTCTGGAGTTTTTTGTTTGTTTGTTTTCTTTATTTGTTTGTTTTGTTTTTTGTTTTTAGCATGGTCTCTTCCTACCTGGTGCATCATGGGTATTGTGCTACTGCCACAGCTTTTGCCCGTATGACAGAAACCACGATTCAGGAAGAACAGACTTCTATCAAGAACAGACAAAGTAAGACCAAGATTCCTCCCTCACCCTCCCACCCTGCTCCCCATCTGAGACCTCCTTTGTCTCTGGTTTCAGTGATGCTAACCTTAACCTGTAGGAATCCAGCAGAGTCTTGAACTTAGGCTTCAGTCGTCCTCTTGGTGGAAGTTTTCTGAGTGACCCAGTTCAATGGAGATGCTCAGCCCAGCTCTAACTGTCCCCTTTTCCTTGTGATAGGATTTAGGACCAGAAGGGTTTTTAGAGATCTGCTGCTCCAGACTGGCCATTTTCTTTAGCCAGATCCTACAAGACTGATTCTTTTCTTGATATGAACAAAACTAATTTCTCCATTATATTCTGGCTGCTGGTCTAGGATCCAGAGCCCTGGCAAGCTTGTATTCTGAGCTTCCTCTGTGTGGATTTTTCATTCCCTTGAAAATTGGTTCCCATTGAGCTTTGTTGTTTTAGTCAGATCACTCGGAGCTCTACTGAGTCATTTGTCTTCTCCTTAGCTACTAGCAGGGCCTGGGCCTTCTGTCCTCCCTTCATCAAACAGCTATTCATGTCAATGGCTAAAGAAAGAACTGAGGGACTTGGGCCTATTGAAGGGCCTATTGTTCAAGAGTCTGGAGCAGGGAGTGTCCTCCTTTCTGTGACTTCGCCGACTCCCACAGAGCCCAAGATACTTCCAAGGGGTCCTAGCTGTCCTGCCCTAAAAGAGCCACCAACAGTTCATAAATGTCTGGGCCCTGCCCTTGTAGTCATAACAAAATGTTCAAATTGTAGATAGTCTGTTTAAAGGATCAACCTTAGAAAATGAATGTTAGAAGGAAAGAGTGAAGAGTTCCCACATGGCCCTGAAGATGTGTTTTCTTCCTTCTCAGGTTCCTCTAACATAGAAAAGAAAGGAAAAAGAAAAAATAGTGTGGGTGGGTAGTTGTCTCTGAACCTGTAGGTATTTGTGTTTATGTCTCCCAGAAAAACATTCAACTAGATGGGCAATACAAAATGGAGCACCAGAGCAAGTCCCAATCATGGGACCTGCATCTGAGAAAGAGCAAGTCAGAGATGACTTCCAAGCAGGCAGATAAGATCTGGGGTAAAGAATGAAATGGAGTAGTACAAAGTCAGAAAATCAGATTTGGGAATAGGAGAGAGAGAAAAGGGGGGGGTGCAAAAAGTTGCAAACCCTCAGACTTGTGGAGAAAAATGTCAGAAAACATCCCACTATCCTACCCTGTCTTTGGGTCTCCTCATTTGATTTGAATAATCACAGGAGTAGTTTTTGTAGCTCTAGTTCTCTTTAAGATTTACAGAGCACTTCCCCCCCAATGCAGTAGCTGTCCCCATTTTGTCTGATCTGTAACCCATTTATAGTAAGAGTCAGAACTGGGCTTCATAAAATCATGCTCTGAAGCTGGGAGGAACTCAGGACATGAACAAACTAAAAGTTAGTATGGTGAATTAAGGCTTCTGCCTTAATTAATACATAGAGCACCAGTTCTGAAGTCAGGAGGACCTGAGTTCAAATGTGACCTCAGGTACTTGACACTTCCTAGATGTGACCCACAGCAAGTCACTTAACCTCAACTGCCTCAGGAAAAAAGAGAAAGTGTGAGAGTAGTTTAGCAGTATGTACCAGAAGATGAACTCATAATTCCATATAAGAATGTACCCTACAAGAATGACCACCCAAAAAAAGCATTATCTATTCAAAAAACGTGAAATTCCAACACTAGGAAAGTGGTCAAATTATGTTACATTAACTGTAATGTAGAGTATTTTGTGACTCTAATGGTAATTTAAGATTAATAAATTAGGAGAATACAAAAGAAATCAAGATTCTATTTGTATGAAACAATGCTTTGTGAAAAACTAGTCCCAAACCCCAATGCACTACACATGTAAAGAGTAAAAGGAAATGAGAATAAATGTACAAAGAATCCCGATGAGGACTTAGTAGGAGTGATGGAAAACTTAGGCTATGAAATGAATGAGTTTAAATGTAGAGTTACTATGTCATAGTGGTGTTAGAAGTTTTTAATAATTCACTATTGAAAGAAAGAAAAGCTTCCATGGTCTTTGGCAGAAGGAGAGGGCATTCATAGTAAAATTGTACCTCGGTGGATTTGCCCAAGTTCCTTCTGGCTCAGCAGGGTCTTCTTGCTCTCCACTGTGCTGTCCAGCTTTCTTCATAACACAGGTCAGTGGGTCTGAATAGCGCCAACATGTCACTGGACATCTCCTCAGAGCTTAAGCAAGCGCTGTTCTTAGTGGCCAGCCGACTGCAATCTCCTAGTCTCCCTCCCACCCGACTCTTTCCCTTTCTAATTACACTGTGAAGTCAAATGAGTGCTGCAGAAAGCACTAGGTCTTCACCCAGAAGTCATGGAGTCAGAACCTGGCTCTGCATGGCCTGGGCTGGGAAGCTGGGGGTGAGTAGCTCTGGTGCCCCAGGTGCTTGTGGGCAGTGTGTCACACTGTGTGCCTTGTATTCCTCATGTGTAAAAGGAGGGAGGAGGGTGAAGTGGCACCTGAACTGACCCTCTGAGGATGTGATAAATGCATAGATGGACCGTGGGCAAGCCATTTCTCCTTTGTGCCCTCTCGTGTGACTGGAGAAGCTTGTGCTGGGTGACTGCTCCGGTCCCCTTCAGCTCGAAAGCCTCCGACCCTCTCACTTCCTTGGCAGCTCCCTGCCGAGGTGGGCCCACTCTGCACTTCTAGCTCTGTCATCTTCTGTTCCTCTGCGGGGACTCTACCTTCCACGAGGGGACGCTTCCTCCCATGTTTGTCCTGCCCCACCTCGGCCATGTTTCTGCCTCCAGAAATCCTTCCCTTTCCTCCAGACACACCTCCTCAGGTTTCTTCTGCTTCACCTCTAATGCTTCCCTTACATTGAGTCTCCCTTACATCGTTGCTACTTGTCTCTGCCTCTTTCCCATCCTTTTGGTCATAAACTTCTGTGTCATAGCTGCCTACCTCCAATAAATACCTCGTACGTTTCAGATTCTTCCATCAGTGGCACTGAGAAGGGCTGAGCGGGCAGGGTATTGAAATGGGTTTCTCTTTTGCACCTGGAGTCCTGACTGCTGTGCTTTTGCTTACAGGAATACAAAAGCTTATGCTGGCAGGTCGAGTGGGAGAAGCCATAGAGGCCACCCAGCAGCTCTACCCTGGTCTCCTGGAGCACAACCCCAACCTGCTCTTCATGTTGAAGTAAGTGAGCAGCCCAGGTGACTTTCCCCATTGCCTCAGTCTGTGAGGTCTGGGGCTTCTGGCCCTCTTTTCTCTGACATAGCTACTTATGGAACCAGCCAAAATATGTACTTAAAGCATTTCCCCTCTGCTCCTTCCCTGCCTCCCCCACCAGGTGCCGGCAATTTGTGGAGATGGTGAATGGAACAGACAGTGAGGTTCGTTGTTTTAGTGCTCGAAGCCCCAAATCCCAAGACAGCTACCCAGGGTCCCCCAGCCTCAGCCCTAGACATGGACCCAGCAATTCCCATCTGCACAGCACCGGTAAGCCCATGCTTTTTGATATCCATAATAGAGGGCACAGTGAAAAGTGTTAAAGAATCTTTCTTCAGAAACTCTTGGCCCAGATTTGAAATTGACTCTAACTAGACTCTGCCACTCAATAGTTTTGTGACCCTAGACAACCCTAAACTTTTTTGGACCTTAGTTTCCATATCTATAAAATGGGAATAGTGATATTTGCACTGTCTTCTCCACAGAATTAGTTTGGAAAAATATTTCTTTATAAATCCTTTAAAAAAAAAATATATATATATATATATATATATATATATATATATATATATATATATATATATATATATATATATATATACACCAGAGAAATCTGAACTGTCATCTTTCTTGCTGGCTTCTATGTAAGACCTAGGACCTGGCCTTTTGGAGACTTTTCTCTATGATTATCAAGGTCCCTGATGGCTCATAAGAAGAAGTGACCCAAAGCATGATGTCAGAAGGCAGAGTGTATAGGAGTACTTAGGTCAGGGGTATAGATGTTCAGTGGAGCATGACCACTCTTGGGGAAGTAGGAGAACAGGTTTGGAGAAGGGTTTGAAAACAAGAGGCCAGTGAGAGGTGATGAAGCTGGTTTCCTGGGTGCTCCCTAGAGCAGCTTTTAGAAGAGGGAAGGAATTTCTGAATTTCTTGGCTAGGGAAGGAGCAAGGGATCTGCTTTACATGCCATTTTGGCAGGGCTGCTGCTAGACAGGAAATGCCCAGAGCAGCAATGATGTGTTACTGGTTTTAATGGAGCCCTAAACCTAGAAGAAAATCTTCGTCCCACTAGCTGACATTCTCCTTTAGGAGAGAGGCCTGCTAGGGAAGTCTCAATCCTCAGAATAACCTAGAGCAGAGGCAGCTTGCCAACGTAAGTCGCAGAGTAAAACTCAAATGTTTGACATTGCTGTTGCTGTCTCTTGGGCCATGACTGAGGAAATCAATATATCAGGATCCTGACAAGGAGGTCTCAGGGACCCTTTCTTTCATATAGTTATCTCTAGGCTCATCCTTCCATGCCAGCAGGAAGAGGAATTGATAGGTTGCCTATTTTCTGCCAGGTGCCACTCATCCAGTCTTTTGACTCTGTTTTCTTGGTTTTCAGGAGCAGAAAGCCCAAGCTGTAGTAATGGGGTCATATCCACCAAAAGCAAACAGAGTCACAGTAAATACCCAGCCCTGAGCTCCTCATCATCGTCATCATCATCCTCTTCCCCTTCGTCAATCAACTACTCTGAGTCCAACTCCACAGACTCCACCAAATCCCAGCAGCACAGTAGTACAAGTAACCAAGAGACCAGGTACCATGCTTTCCTTCTTTGTTTTTGGGGCAGGCCCTGGTGCAGAAGCAGTGGCCACTCTGAGGGTCTTGCCTCTGACAGCACCACACTAACTAGTGCTTTCTTCTTCCTGTCCCCTCATCCCCACCACCCTTGCATAGTCAATCCACCTCTCTTGCAGTAGCAGAGTCAGTTTGATCCCAGGAACCCTGAACTCTTAGGGCAGCTTGTTAATGCTTTCCTTTCCCAGACAAGACTCTACCTTAAGCCAATCACCTCCAGGCCTCAGGAATTCTCATACCCTTAGGCCTATGGGGAGCAGCAGACTCTTTTACTTCTTCCTACTAATCCCCTTACACTGTGGACAATTCTTTTAATGATGGAGGAGAAAATTCCTTTGAGTTTATAGGGCATTTCTGAACTCCATGGTGAAAGGGACAGACTCTTAGGGTGACCAAGCCCACAAGAAGACTGTAACACTGTTCAGTTGCCACCACTTCCTAGCTGGGCTAGACTAGACTTGAGCTGAAGGTAGGGAGTGGACAATTCCCTGATAATTTCTTGGGTTCATTGGCTTGTGAGTAAGGCCAGGGAATAGAATTTGTCTTTATGAACTAACAAGGAAACTAACTTCATTGCCGAACTTAATTCAGACCCCAGTGAGACCAGGCCTCAGGTCCAGGTATTTATATGAACAAAGTGCTCTAGTCATTATGATGCTGGAACTGATGTCTCTCCATTTAGGCATTAGAGAAACTAAGGGTTAAGTCTTCCCTACTGTTGTCAAGATGATCATTTCCAGCAATGCTGACTAAGACCTTGAGGCCTACCTGGAATAGTCAGAGGCCTGGGCAGGATCTATTAGGGGTCCTATAGGATTCAGCTTAAGAGGAATTCCAGCTTCATGGCCCAATAGATGGGGAGTCACGGAGAAAAGGATACGTGGGGAAAAAGGAGAGAATCAGAAAGTGCTTATTCTAAGGGCATGGAGAGAAATACTGCACCAGGAGCTAGCTCTGAAGGTTGCCAAGGAGTGTTAGGATTTCATATGTACACCACTGTTTTAATACCTTTCTAACCTTTTCCTCTCTGGCCCTATTTTCTCCTCAGCAAAAATGAAGGCATTTGACTAGGTCATCTCAGAGATCCCTTCCAACTCTACATTGTATGATTCTGTAGGCTTCTAATTTTATAAGGGGGAGGGAGAGAGGTATTGGTTAATATGAAGGCAGGGATGGAAGGAGAGAAGAGAGAATTGGGAGGGCAGAGTGATGCCAGATGGAGAAATTAGACCCCAGCCTGTCATGGTGTCCTTGGCAATAGTAAGTGCTTATTAAACAGTTATTGATTTGAATTGAAATCAAATTAAAGTGATGGGGAGAGATGTGGACTCCCTGGAAGGTTATTGGAAATCCTCCCAGCCAGGCTTCAGATGCTTAACTTGTGTTCTAGTCTCCCACCTGGTGAAAAAGAGAGCCCCAGCCAGCTCCAAGCATCTTTTCTTTCCTGACCCGTCTTGACCAACATCTTCTCCCTCTTTCTTAGTGACAGTGAGATGGAGATGGATGCAGAACATTATCCCAATGGAGTGCTAGAGAACTCATCCACCCGAATCGTGAATGGTGCCTACAAACATGAAGAAATCCTGCAAACAGATGAATCTAGTATGGGTAAGAGCTATCTCAGGAGGGCATCATTTTTTCCCCTTTCTGTTAGTAGTCCCAGGAAGAAACTAGGACTGTAGCTTTCACCATGGGATCCTCAGCCTACATTGTTAAGGAGTGAAGCCTTGAGAATAGCTGGAGCTGGGACTGAACAAGTGAGGTCTGGTGGGAATTTGAGGACCTAGCTGGACAAGCCCTCTGGTCCACCCTTGGCCAGTTCTTCTTGATCTGTGCAGGGAGTCTGGATTACCTATCTTAAATTATTTACCATCTCAGAGAAGTGGGAAGAAAGGAAGGGAGGGAGAAAATTTAGAATTCAAAATTTTTAAACTGAATGTTAAAAGATGTTTTATGTGTAGTTAGGAGGAAAAATAAAATACCCAAACCAAAAAAACCCCAGCAAGGAGGCTGGCTCCCTCTATTCCTCCTAGGGAAGTTGGATCCTGGAGTATTTCAAGAGCTGGATGAATGTCTAGATTATTTTCAGATCGAGACTGTAAAGGCCTAGCATGTCAGTTGGAACTTGAGTGAGATCACAGAATGCAGCATATATCTGAAGGAGAGCTTGCTGCATCTAAGGTGGTCTTCCCAAGACTGCCAGCTGGCTTCTCTAGCTTCCTGAAGTGTGACCTTATTGATAGATCCAACCACGGATCAGCCAGAAGCAGCCTTAACCTTAGGTCATCCATGTCCCCCAAAATCACACAGCTGTCACCTCTTGATTTGAGCCAAGACTGCCACCATCTTTCTTAAAGTCTTATGATGAGAAAACAGCGTCCTAGGCAATGCCTGGGATTCCCCCAACCCATTCTTCCCATGTCTGCTCTCTCCCTCGGCACAGAAGATGGGCGTCCTCGGCGACAGCTCTGCGGAGGCAACCAGGCTGCCACGGAGAGAATTATCTTGTTTGGCCGGGAGCTACAGACCCTCAGCGAACAGCTGTGCCGAGAGTATGGCAAGAATCTGACTCATAAAGAGATGTTGCAGGTAACTCCAGAGCTGCCTTGGGGCCGAGGGCTAGAGGAATGGGCAGCACTCAGGTCTGACAGTCTCCCTTCATCTGTCCCCAACGCCTGTAGGAAAGGCAGCCCCCCAGTGACAGGCCCTGGTCAAGGGTGAGAGCAGGGACAGAGAGGCCTTTGGTCATGTGGTGGAACCAGGCCCCAGCCCCCAAGTTAAGCGGGTGACAGGACTGGCTTAATAGAACTTCCAGTAGGACTGATTCGGTCACTGCCACGGGGGAGGGGACTGCTGTGCCTGAGGGAGAGAAGGGGCAGCAGCAGCTTGTTATGTCGGGAATAGCCCCTTCAGGGGATTCGAGGATCCTCCTTCATGTTTCAGCCCCAACAAAACAGTCACCTCCTCTGCAGTTCAGCTCCAGAAACCCCTGCTGCAGGAGAAGCCCTTGAGCTCCTTTCCAGCTGCTGCCCGGGGCTCCAGGAATAAGGCCAGGCCAGCAGTCTCAGGGGGTTGGGCTGGGAGCCTTCACGAAGAGGACAGCTTTTTACTCTGCCTGAAGGGGAGCTCCTCGGAGACGGGGAGGAAAGCAGGTCTGTTGGAGCTCTTAGGCTCGGCCCCAGTGCTCCCCAGCGCTCCAGCTGAGGAGGTGGAGGGGGGCTGTGGGAGGGGAGGGCCTCCTGGGAAGAGGGCCCTTTCTCACCACTGCTTCATCTGCTTTCTTCCATACAGGACGCATTCAGCCTATTAGCATACTCCGACCCATGGAACTGCCCTGTTGGTCAGCAGCTAGACCCTATCCAGAGGGAGCCTGTGTGTGCAGCCCTCAATAGTGCTATTTTAGGTAGGAAAAGAGCCCCCAGGCAAGATACTGCTGCTCCCATTCCTGCCCCAGGCTTAGACAGAACCTGGGCAAGATGCTGTAAGGAAAATTTCCTCCCTTCTCTCTGACTGATCACAGATCAGGTTTGGTGTCTTTTCAAGGGAGGTTATGCTGGGCTCAGGAGGAGGTCATGCAGGACTGTTGGCTGCCTGCAGGCCATAGACTTGAGGACCTTAGAGAGCTCAGGAGGCTATGGTTCCCTGCTCTGAAGGTGTTCACTCTCTATCACCTGCCTAATTAGGAATGGAGGGACCAAGTGGATCCATGACCGAGGGGAAGTCCTTTCCACCTTCACCCTTGTACTGCTTCAGGTGCCTCAGGGCTCCTGCTCACCATCCTCCAGGGGGTGGCTGAGAATTGGGACTCAGTCCATGGGACAAACCTTGGTACAATTTGTGACCCAATTGTCCCAGAAGGGGCATAATAAAGACTGGGGGCTGGTGCTCTGATTGACTCCCTGGCCACTGATTAACCCAAACCATAATCTCAGACTGACAGCCCCCTCTGACCATAGATTTATGGCTCATTTTAGACACAGACCTAAATGCTCTGGACTGGACCGTGTCCCCAGACTAATTCCCTAACCGAAATTATAGGTCAAACCATTGCTTTGGTCACAGATTGACCCTTTCCCCAACCCTATTTATAGATAAGATGTCCTAACCATCGCCACAGATTGCAACCTTTACCCTCATCTCAAACTGCTATCTAATCCTGGACAGATTGAGCCTTTTCACAGCCTGGCCTCCCCAGCCCTACTTTGACTTCTTAACTCTGATTGGAGAATGTATTAACCTTGACCATCAGTCCAGATTGGCCTCTCACCCCAGGCCACAAATCAAGGCCCTAACTTTTGATCCCAGATTGATCCCTTCCCCCAACCTTAATCCAACTCCTCCCTGACCATAGACCAACCCTAACTCAGATTACAAACGGATCTCTAGTTTATCCAATCACAACTACACAGGTCAGCCCCTGACTCTTGCCATTGGCGTCTTCTTCCCTTGGGCACAGAGAGAACCGGACAGGAACTTGATCACAGCCTACTCTTCTTAGGACCCCAAGGCATTTTCCTGTGCTCTAGGGTTCCTGTATTTCCCTGTACAGACTTTGCTACGTGGGAATCAAACCTAATCTTTAAGCATCCACTTCTCCCAAATCTGACTTCTACTTTATGCAGTGATGCCGAGAGTTGAGGCCTTTGAGAGAATAACCTGGTCTTCTCTTTCTCCCGCAGAATCTCAAAACCTGCCAAAGCAGCCCCCACTGATGCTCGCCTTGGGCCAAGCATCCGAGTGTCTTCGGCTTATGGCCCGAGTTGGCCTGGGCTCCTGTTCATTTGCCAGAGTTGATGACTATTTGCACTAGCCACCCGAGTAAGAGGGGAGCGCCATCCCACCGAGCTGCCCCAGCCTGGCCCCTGGGCTCTAGCTGGCCTTCTCCATGCTGGGCTAGCCCAAGAACTCAGGGCTAGCCTTACCCTCTCATTATCATCATGGCCCCTCCTCACACATCTGTCTCAGAGACCTGGAAGCTGCTGGCAGAGTTAGATCTTCCTCCTCCCTTCTGCTTTCTCTCTCCTCTCTCTCCCCCCTTTTCCATTTCCTTCTCCATCCTTCTCTCAACCTCTCCTTGACTCTTCCATTATGCGCAGCAACAGCAGGGACAACACACGCAGTATTTGGCTGGTTACCCTAATGTAGCTCCTTCCACTCTTAGGAGACATCGTTGGGGGGAGGCAGAGGGAGTTGGTTGTTTTTGGTTTTTTATCTATATTTTTTCTGACTGAGCCACCAGTATTTATCTCTGGAGAGTTTGTGCTGAGCTGGTTTCTGCTAATTTAGTGATGATAAAGCTCATCCAAGTTGGTGATAGCTTATTATTTTCTTAAGTAAAAAAAAAAAAAATGAGATTATATATAAATATATATATATATATATATATAAACAAACACAGTATTTATCGTAGTGCTAGTTGTCTGGACACTTTGGGGAGAGGCAGTCCAGACAGTGTATGTTTTTAGGGGGAGGGGGAGGTCCCACTCACTAAAAAGAAACGATCTCTGTCACCTCAACCAAGTCGTTCATTTCTTTCCACCATGTCCCCAGCTGAACTTCCAAACCATAAAGTCAGTTGAAGAAAACACAGTAGGAACTTTGTTGTGTTGGATGTGGCCAGAGTTAGGGAAGAAGAGCGAGGAGCCTGCGGTGGTTAGGTACCTGATCAGGAAATGTAGCGTGGACCAGGGACTTGTCCAGCTTATCTATTCCAGCACCCTCATTTCACAGATAAGGAAACGGCCCCTGACAGAGAATGGGACCTGCCTAAAGTTACACAGTAAGTAGCAGATCCAAGATTCACTCATCAGGTCTTCTGGCCTGAGAGTGTCAGAGTGAGAATATCTGCCAGGGTGGGTCAGGAGCAGGCCTTGGGGTCAGGCTGAGGCAGCCAGGGAGAAGGGGACCCTGGGCCCTGGAGGTTATGGAAGCTGGTGAGACTCTCTTTATATGGATGTAGTCATTATAGCTTTATAACCTACATCTATGGAGGAAAATTGTAGAAACTTAGAGAAATGGGTCAGATATTTTCTGAGAAAGGGCCACAGGCCCGGGCTTAAAGCATTGCTGATTTGTGGAACAATGAACTGTAGGTTAATTATTTTTGAGAGGCAGCAGCCGTCTTGGGTTGGTTTGCTTTTTTTTTTTTTTCCCCTTTAAAGTATTTACTTTGAAGTCTTGAATTGTTGTTTTTTTTTTTAATGGCTATTCTTGGCAAAATGAGACTTTGAGGAACATGGTCCTTTTTGCAGAACCATCATGAGGTGAAGTTACTGAATTCTCGGTGAGTATGGAAATCATATTCAGGAGTTTAGCCCAGGGTCTTTATTCTGCAGGAGAGGTCAATAGTGAGTAAGTAGTCTAGGAGATTCCCATCTGAAGGTATCATCTTTAGCCTTTGACTCTAGACCTGCCCCTGAAGTTTGTCTGTCTGCCTTTAAAACAGTGGAAGAAAAGAAAGACTTCTTAATGAATTCCAGATACCCTAAGACATGAGCTGGCCATATGCTAAAGTTAGCCCAGGAAGTCTAGAGATGATGATTTTTCAGGGAAAATAGATCTTTTCATTTATTAGACAAGAAAATAAAATTGTCCTTGGAAAGGGGAATGTGATTGGCCCAAGTTCTATTGCCTTCAGGAAAGGGAGCTTCTTCCAGACTAGGGATGACAGCAGTTCAACATCAGGAATTAGAATTAGGAAGCCAACATGGCTATTTCAGGCCCAAAGAGACCTCAAGGGCTCCTGGATGGAGAGGAGGGGGATGGCCATGTCCTGGAGTTATCTCTTGTATGGGCTGCCACATGGGTACCAATGTCAGATTTCAGGATGCACCCCTCCTTCCCGTTCTTTGTAACTTCCCCGAGCAGATCCTGGTGCTTGTGTTGGCCCTGGCATTCCTGCCAACATTGTGTCTCCCAGCTCAGAGAGTTCTCTGGAAAGACTGTCAGCTTGCTTCTGGGGAGTTCAGCTGTCAGTCCTGGCCCCCTCTAGCCACCTCTCCCCACCTACCCTCCTCCCCCTAGGACAGGGAGGGTCTCAGCTGCAGAAGCTCCTGTTCCCATCTGTGCTGCAATTTCCTTTCTCACCTCTAGCTCTGCCATGGTCTTCTGGTGAACTCTGGTGGCCTTTTGGTGAGGGCTCTGAATTGGATCAGATCAGTCATCCTAGTATAGAGGCAGAGAGGGAAGCGACCCAAGAAATCATCCGGTGCAGTCCACAAGCCGGTCGTAAGTAGCTGAGCCAAGACTTGAAACCAGGTTCTCTGATTTCAGATCTAGGATTCTTTCTACTATACCCCGATTGAATAAAAACAGGCAGTGTTGCAGAATGGAAAGAGCTCTGAATTTAGAGTCAGAGGAACTGAGTTCTGTACTGTTTCGCACCTGGGAAACTACCTGGGAAATCTTCTCCAGGATTCAGTTTCTCCTTCTGTAAAATGAATAGATTGAACTAAATGATCTCTAAGGTGCCTCTCTAATCTAATGTTTATGACTTTATGAGAATATGAATTATGATTTTTTTTTTTTTTTAGTAGTGACCAGCAGGAGTGGGTTAGGAATCACCTAGCTAATAGAAAAAGAACAATTTTCATACCCCTCTGGGTTATCCTGATAACTATGATAGGGCCAGAGCATTCCAGAAAGCAGTTTTCTACAGATTCCCAGCTCTAATACCATCTCCTCATTTGTTTCTGATGTGTAAGCCAGCACAAGTTCAAGGTTACCCTATTCTCAGAGTTGGATTACCCTGTGATTTGTGTTTGTTCTTCAGAGTCTTTGGAATTTGTGGAAATCATCTGAATGTCCAACATGGGCTTGGGCTCCTCCTGAGTCCCTGGGCAGTCTTTAAGAGGCAGTAAGTACTGAGTTAAATGGGCATGTGTTTTGAGCTTGGAAACATTTCTTAGAAATTGATTAAGATTCACCAGCTTAGTATTTCCTAACTTTGTCCTTTGCTCATCACAAATTCCATTGATTGGAATATAGCCCGTGTCTCTCAAACATCAGATTGACATCAAGGAAAGAGAGGAGAAGAGAACAACTTCAAAATTTGTCAGGAAGATCAGTTCTGCGCTTTTAGGTTTTTAGACCCAGGAATGGATTTCTGGAGATTTGGAGCCAAATTGGGGTCATTGGAGAAATGTAAGAGAGGGAGTTGGGACTTTCCTGTGCCAGGAAAAGACTTTTCCTGTCTTTTTAGGATGAGGGAAACAGTGATGTGGTTAGGAAGATTTAGGAAGCCAGCATGAATGAGGGTTGTCTTGATGAATGATACTCAGCGTGTTATCAAAGGTAGATCGATACAGGATTATGATTACAGGAAATTATTAGATTACAGGAAATGAAGCCTACCTCCCACTGTGGGCGCAGCCCTGGGCTCAGCCCAAAGAGCCTGTGAGTCATTTAGAACAGGGTCAGAGAGGAAGAGGAATTGGCTTTCCCATCTTAATGTAGGAAAAAGTTTAGATCCCAAGAAGCTTAGATGTAGCTGGTCACCTTGTAGTAGGATTAGAAATTCCTTAGAGATCCCCTAATTCAATTCACTGATTTTACAGTTGGAGAAGCCAAGTCCCTGAGAGATTTGACTGAAGTCACAGTGGCAGGTCTGAGATGTGAACCTTGGCCTCCTGACCCTTGAGCAGCAATGTCTTTTTGCTACCATGCTACCTCCCAGTGAGACACTCTCCTGAGATGCAATGCAGGCTCTGGTGGCCACTGTCTAGCGATTTGGGAACCGAGTATCTGCTAATAATAGTTGATAATGAAAAAATGGAGAAACTGTCATTCACTCTCAGGTGTCCCTCAAAAGATTGTCTCTTTATCATAGAGCTGGTCATTTCCTCCTTTTGTCCAAGGAAACCCTCAGGAGGTCAGAATAGTTCTGGAACCACCTAGGAGCATCAGGCCTCTTCCAGAACAGATCAAGAGGCCCAAAGCAGATAGGTCCTCACAGCTCCAAAGGTAGGCCAAGATATTTTTTTTACCTTGTTGGTCTTTTTTTTTTTTTTTTTTTTTTTTTTTTTTTTTTGGTTTTGTTTTGTTTTTTGTTTTTTTGGGTTTTTTGGTTTTTTAGTAAGAATGATAGAGATAGTATAACTGAGGAGGAAGAAGGAAGGAAAACTCACTTTTGTAAATACCCTGATGTCTCAAATGGACATCGGGGAGAGGCTAGACTATACTCCCTCCTCCCAGGGACTTTTCCATGCTCACATGTGTATCTGAAGTAGAAGTAACTTTACTTTTTGAAAGTCAATAGCATCTGACTTCCAGTGCCCAAGAGCTGCTTTTTAATTGGGCACCAGCTGGGTTTAGGAATTAAGAGCTAGAAAGGACATCAGAAATCATCCAGAGCCCTCCCTGTCATTGAAGACATTGAAACCCCAGGACACAGCCCGTGATGAACAAAGCCAAGAGGGCGAGGATGCAGGCTGACTCCTTGGCCCCTTCTCTTCCTACTCGCCTCTGGCACCTCCAGTGGGATAAGATCACAAACTCTGGCTGGAAGGAAAGGGAACCACCATAACCCTCTGGTGTCATAGGCTGCTACTGAGGGGTGGGCAAAGCACTGTTAATTTGGGTGAATAGCCAAGTTTTGACATTTAGTGGAGAAGGCTATCTGGAGAGTGAGTGAAGACCCCAAGAGACTTAGCATAGCAGGAATGCTGAGAGGGAGAAGGGGATCATGTTCCATTGGCCACTCCCTATACAAGGTTTCCTCTTTGTTTTCTGTGCCTTATCTCAATATTTCAACTGACTCCAAGTTGTTTACATTTCTTGTCCTTCCCCAGGGAGGGGGCACCTTCAGTCCCAGATGGATCATCTGCACCTCTTGAAATCTGTAGGTAACCATCACCAAGGTCCTATGGGCCCTCTGTCTTCAGGGAGAATTGCCCATGCCATCTCTGACCATCTCCAGGGGACTTTTAAGCTGCAGGAGACCACAGAGCTCTTGAATCCTGAGACTGAGTCAGGTTTTCTGTGGGTCTTCACAGAGCTGCTAAAGGGAGAGCCAAACTCTTCCCCTCTGGGAAAGTAAAATAAGAGGCAGGCCCCTTTCTTCATTTCTTCCAGCCTTGAAGAGGGTTGCCACATCATCTAGAAGTGTGGTCAGGAAGGTCATTTCTAGGAGAGACATTCCTGTTACAGGGGAGCTGGGTGCTCTCTGGGATAATTGTCAACTGAGACCCATTTCTCTGACTTGTGATGCCATGATCCTAGGGGAAGCAAACATCCAGGCAGATTCACAGAAACCAGCTCCCAGGCCCAGGCTCTCCCTAGCTCCTGCTGTGACTCATTCAGTCCCAGATCACTAGGGTTCCCAGATATGGGGCCCAAGAGTATGAGTTTGGAGCAGTAAAGGATAGGAAGCAGGGAGTGGGTTCTCCAAAACAGCAGGAAGTGAACCCTAGAGGCATTCCCTTTACCACATCCTCTCTCTTGGAAGCTCTGGCTTTCTTTCTGTGGATGGCAGAAAGGAATTCAAGAGCCCTTTGTCCACTCTAACCCTGGTTGTGCCCATTGGTCCCTGGTGGACTTATCTACCAGACCCTCCAGTGGGGAGGTGGGTTTGGTTGTGCATGCTGTTCTGGGGACAGGGATCCCTCTGTCCCCTCCCTTGAAGATGGAGGAGAGAACAGAGTCTGCTGATCTTGGGATATTGATGCTCCTGGGTCAAGCACAAAATAAAGACCGAAACTGTTAAAATGGAGAGGTTTTTTTTGGACTCAAAACTCAGGTATGAAAAGCTGCATCTCAGCATGAAAACAGAGAAAAATGTGTACTTTGCCAACACCATCAGCAGAATATTTAGTAGCCCCTGTTTACTCCATTGACACAGATGGCAATTCCCACTCTCAGCTTTCTAGGCGGCCTCCTCATTAAAAAGAATGTTTCCTCTTTGTGAATAACTTCAGCAGAATGGACATTATCAGAGTTGTGCACACTGGGTCTGCCTCTGCTTTGTATTTGTGAGTTGAGTTATCTGGCACTAGCATGAAGCCTTGAAGAAGGGGTGGGAGGAGGGAGGGGGGGACATTTTAATTAAGAAAAAAAAACTATTCAAATGTACTCAAGATATGATAAAGATGAAACTTTCTGTTGTATTTTGACAGAATTATTTTTATTAAAATATACATCCATGTGTAACTGTGTGTCAACCTCTGTCTTTGTTAATTTTGGTTGAACCATTTGAGCCCCAGGCCTTATTTCCCTTTCCATTTGTTGACCCCTTGGCCTTCCCAGCTTCTCCTCTTACAGAGAGAAATAACCTCTTTCTCCCCTTATTCCCAAAAGAGATTTCTAGATTATTAAATCCTTCTCCTTTAAAGACACCACCAGGGTGACCTGTGCAGAAAGGGAAAATTCTGTAGGAAAGAAAATTAAGTAAAATGAAGGAGCTGGGACTGTGAGAACTTGCCTTGTTGCAAATGTCGAATGTTTCTTAATGTCATCACCTGCCAGGATTTCAGATTTTAAAAAAAGCAAAAAGGCACTTGGACTTTCATCAAAACCATTTGGTGCTAGTTTAAAAAAAAAAAAAAAAATTGAAAGGAGCTTGATGGAACAGACTAAAAGAAGAATCAGAAAGAACTCAAAATTTCCCAGCCAGGGTTGGATAAACTTAAAAATATAAATTTTGTTGGAATGACCCCCTATTGACAAAAACTTCAAGGACAATGAAAAAGTCTGACAGACATTAGATTTAGACCAATATATCATATCATATTCCATGATAAATGTAAAATGGATACAGGAAACAACAGGTAATTATGAAAACAAAATGTGGTTTTGATTATGTGAAATTGAAAAGCTTTTACATGAACAAAATGCAATTTTAGGAACAGAAGTGGTTTACTGATTTTCCTCCTATAAGTAAATGGTCAAAGGATAGAAATAAACATTTCTCCAAAGAAATACAAATTATTAGCAGCCATATGAAAGAATGCTCTATTATCTCTAAGAATAGGAGAAATAAGAATCAAAACAACACAGGCTTCACTTCATCCCTAGCAAATTGGCAAATGTGCTGAAAGGTGGGAATATTCAGTGCTGGAGCAACTGTGTAAAGACAAATAGGCAGGCCTATTAATGCATTGTTGGTGAAGTTATGACTCATGACGTCCGTATTCGAAGTGTTGCTGATGTACTGCTGTGTGAATTTCTACCTGTAAAAATAGGGTGAAGTGATGCACAAGCCCATAGGTGGGAATGGACCTCATTTCTAGAGCAGAAGGAACACTTCACTAAAATGCCCATTCCTGTAGACCCCGATTCCTGTTAGCCAAGCCCACACATGTCAAAATATTCAAAGCGGTGCAATAGAACAGAAAAAAAAATTCTGAATGAAAAATGATTTAATGACCAATTGCTGCCTCAGGGAAAAAAAAAAGAAAATATACTTCTTTCCCTTAAAAGAATTGGAAGACAAATGTGTAACAAACTTGTGTAAAGAGCCAGATTTAGATTTTTTGAGCTAAGAAGCAAAATCAAAAATAGTTTATAAATACTACTATATCAGGGTAAAACAAATGTCTTGTACAATGTTTTTTGATTTTTTGGTGGGTTGGGTTGTGTCTTGTTTTTTGTAAATCAGGTTTACAAATGAGAAGAATAAAATTCTTGTTTTGGAATAACATTTTCCTTAACTAGGGTTTCCCATTATCAAATGTTCATCTGTTAATTTTAATCTAGACTAAAATGAGATTTTGTATATTTCATCCTAAAATGCCTTTTTTTCACCAACAAGTACTGCCAAATACTGATATCAATCCACATTTTAATTGAGCACATTAATGAAAGCATGAATAGAATTCTGTTAATTTCTTTTCTGGATAGTCACCTTTTAGCATATCATTATGTTGCATATTAATCACTTTCAATTGAAAGTTAGGTAGAAATTCCTCAATTGCACAGTTCAATGGATTTGGAAAAAAATTTCTTTTGCACTTATATCAAGATTTGAGAAGGATGTGTGGAAATGGAGGTCTTGTTTCTTTAACTTTTGGCATTACTAGAAACATTACTTGGAATTCAAACATTAGTTGTCGTTGAATTTAAATTTACTGCAATATAAGTTTCACATATAAGTGCTGGTTTGCCTTACAGTGTCAGGTTGAATTAACAAAACATTATCAACTGCAGGAAAAGCTATTTTCTAAAGCATCCAATTTTGGGTTTTTTTTTTGCTGAGGCCAGGAAAATGTTAAGTGTCTGAGACAAGATTTGAACTCAGGTCCTCCTGACTTCAGTCATCCAATGTTCTTAAATTTCAATCTTGACCTTGAGCTTAAGAAATTGTAATGGAAATTTTTTTTTTTTTTTTTGGCCATTTTTGATATAGGTATACACAGGTGTTTTGTTTTTTAAAATGAAATGTTGAGTTATACATGTGGCAGTGGAAACTACTAAGCCCACTTGATTTGCACCAAGTATGGGCAACTAGATGGTACAGTAGAGAGCCCTGGCCCTGAAGTCAGGAGGACCTGAGTTCAAATTTGACCTCAAAACACTAAACACTTCCTAGCTGTGTGACCCTGGACAAGTCACTTAACCCCAATTGCTTCTTTCCCCCCCTCCCCCAATCAAATTAATAGGGACAGGTAGGTGGTACAGTGGATAGAGCACCAGCCCTGAAGTCAGGAAGTCCTGAGTTTAAATCTAGCCTCAGACACTTAACACTTCCCAGCTGTGTGCAAGTCACTTAATCCCAAAACCCTGGGGGGTGGGGGAAGAGAGATTTGCACCAAGCAGTAGTTGCAAAACTATGAGCATGCCATATAGGTGCCTGTTGCATCTACTCAGCTCTGCCATGGACAATACCTGTGTTCCAATAAAATATTGTTTTAAAAATATAAAATTATCCTTAGCTTGAGAGCTGAACAAAAACAAAAGATGTGCTAGATCTAGCCATAGTTTGCCAACCCCTGATATAGAACTTTGTATATTCTGTCAAACTTAACTAATGTGAGGCTAATTTTGTGAAACTATTTTCTCTTTTTTAATTCTTTGTTAGAAGAGATGATTTGTTTTGTGAGAAAGGAAAGCTATATTTGGAAATCAGTGATTATAAAACAAAAATTAAAATTAAAATACTATGTCTCCTAAAAAGTGTCTTGTAATCCTTTCTATTTGAATTATGAAGTTATAGTTTCTTGAAAACATATTATCATGATTCCAACTTTTGTGAGAAATCTTACTATGCAGACTTTGCTCCCATTCACCCCTCACCTTCTTTAAGACAGCAGTAGCTTCTGCCAAAGTCAATCTTAGACTGACAGTTGACATGGGCACTGATCACCATGAGATAATAGTTGCCTGCAGTGGTTACTGAGTGTGGATCATCCTTCGTTTCCTTATAAGAAACTGCACATCACAGAGCTTTAATGAGAACAGTAATTGCCTGTTTGTATTGCCAACGATCAGCTCCACTGTGTCAGAGTTGGGACAAGCTGTCCAAAAAACTGATTATGAGTTCAAAAAGGTTGTCCACAAGTTCTGTTAATTGTATCCTAGCAAAGTCATGCTCCTTAAGCTTTCAAAGCCAGCTCCAAGGTGACACTTGGATAATAAACCATATCAGAAGCAAGGATTTTTAAGTACTTTTTAAGCAAGAAGCCAGCCTCATTGCCCTACAAAAGAACATTTCTGCTTGTCATTCATGGACATAATGGGAATTGCCCAAACATAAGGACTCGCCACAGGCCCAAGAGTAACATCAGAAGCAGTCAAGTTCCAAATCTTTGTCATTTAGGGACAGCACCAGCTGCTTTATCTTTAGTAAGCCTTATTGGAATATGCATTGGGATTTCCTTTCATTTTTTAGTGTGCTATTAATTTTTATACCATCTATATAGAGGCCATTTGTTGCTAAATGAGAAAGAGCAGGAGATACTGATCATCCCTCTAGCCTCAAAAATTAGCCTCTCAAACACCGAACACCTTTATCAAACTAAGATAAGGGTCTTTTTTCTTTCCTTAAATATCATTTAAAACCATTGTTCCATTTCCTGCCTATTCTTTCCATTCTTAACGCCTGAAATCTAACTTCTGGCCCTACCCCTGAGATGAGCTATGAATTTGCCTTATCCAGCATTTTCTGTTCCAATAGTCTTTTTAGTATTTGATACTACTGATCCTTTCCTACTGCACATCCATGTTTCCCCATCCTTACAAACCCTAATTAGACCCTACTATCTCTTTAAGGTCCCTTCCCATTTTTCCGCTTTCATAGCCAAACTCCTAGACAAAATGTCTGTACTCTGGCCTGCAATTTCTTTTCTTTCATTGGCTTCTCAACTCTTTACAGTCTAACTTCTGACCTCTATTTGATTGGAACAACTTGACCAATGGCTCCCTCTCTGATATTATCCAGTATCCAATAACTTGTTGAATTCTACTTTCACTGAGTTTTAGTGATACTGCTCTTTCTGGCTTTGCTATTACCCCATCTGACCCTCTCATCTGACTTTTGGTCACCCCTCTCTGGTTTGTCATCCATCTCATACTCTCCAACCATGGATGTGCTCCCAAGGTTCCATCTTGCATCCTCTTCTATTTTTCTCAACATCAGTTGTTAACTTCTCATGCCATTTGACAGTCTGGGAAAACCAATAGATTTCCCAAGAAAAAGTTTCTAAATGCATAAAATGAAATTAGAATCTTAGAAAGAAAACCAATTATTTGAAATGTAGTCATCAAAATATATATTTGTTTAAAGTTCAAGGATTCTAGGATGGGAAGCCTGCTTGAGAATCTCTTGTGGCAACCTTATCAGCTTCATTAGTTCATTTATCATCTCTAAGCAGATGGCTCCAAGCTACATAGTTAGCCTTAGCCTCTCTCCTGATCTCCAGGCAGGCGTCTCTCTACCTCCTGGCTATCTCATAGATATCCCGTTAGCATCTCAGACACAATATGTAAAAAACAGCTAATTTCTTCCTCCCCCATAAAAAAGCGATTCCTCTTCTAAAATTCTCTATTATTTCTGTTGAAGGCATCACTATCCTTCCAAGTTATCCTGTTTTGGATCTTTGATATTCTATTCCTCCCTTTCCCTTAACCTAGACTGCCAAAGTTTTTCATAGGTAGTTGGACCTCTGGACCCGAGTCAGGAAGATTGAAATCCAGGAGATTTACTTGCAGTATAACCCTAGGCAAATCACTTAACCTCCTCCCTCAGTTTCTTCATCTGTAAAATGGGGATAACATGAGCACCCCCTTTAAGGGTGATAAGGATCAAATGCGGTAATATTTGTAAAGCACACTGCAAACCTACACTCTATAAATACTATTATTTTTGCCTCAATATCTGTCCCATCCCCCCCCTTTCTTCATACTCTTATAACTGCTAATTAGTTCAGACCCTCATCACTCCTCTCCTGGACTATTTTAATAGCCTCCTAACAAGGCTCTCTACTTCAGTCCATCTGTTCCTTGATTCATAAAGTGATTTTCCTAAAGAACAGGTTTGAGGAGCACCTGAGTAATGTAGTGGACAGAGCACCAGCCCTGGAGGCAAGAGGACCTGAGTTCAAATCCAGCCTCAGTCACTTACTAGCTTGGGGACTGTCTCTTGACTCTAATTACCTCTCCTGCCCTTGCAGACCCAAAATGAAATAAAAATGCAGAACAGGCCCGATCATGTCACTGCTGACTCCGGGGGTCCCTCAGGGAATGTCTTGGCCCATCCAGCGTGCTGGGAGTTCTGCCATGTGCACAGCAAAATCCTCCACGCCCTGGGACTTTCACATTCCTGAGCTTCCACCTCGGGACACAGCTGGCCCACTGCTCTCTCTGGCTGAACTTGCAGAAGGTCACCCAGGGAAGCTCCATCCCTGGCAGCACAAAGCAGCTTCCATGGCTGGGACTTCAGGGGAACAAGGAAGACAGCTCTGAGAGAGCCCTGGTAATGGGCCTGGAGGCCAGACTAGGCAAAGACACCTCGTGGCTACCAACTTAAATGTGTGGAGGGGAAGAGCTTGAGAAAAGTATTGCCTTAATTGTCATTCTAACCCATCCTCCAAACACGGTGATTTCCCTTAAGTTACAATTTTGATCATGACCCTCCTCTGCTCCCAATTACCTCTAGGATCATTTAGAAAGTTTAGCTTTATTACTGGCCTCCTTCGAACTTCAATCTCGTTATATATTATGTCTAGCTATATTGGCCTTGGTAGTGCGGTGGATAGAGCGCTGGCTCTTGCCTCAGGCACCCACTGGCCATGTAATGGTGGGCAAATCATTTAATCTATTAGCTTCAGTTTCTTTATCTGCAAAATGGGTATAACATTAGTACCTACCTCTCAGTAGGTACTATCAAGTGATAATATATTTTGATTTTTTCTCAATAGCATCTTATTTTTTCCAAATATATGTAAAACTAGCTTTCAACATTCATTTTTGTAAGATTTTGAATGAATTTTTTGAGTGGAATTTTTCTCCCTCTCTTCCTTACCTCTCCCTTCCCCAAGACAGCAAGCAATCTGATATAGATTAAATATGTACAATCCTTTTAAACATATTTCCATATTTATAATATTGTGCAAGAAAAACTAAAGCAAAAGGGGAAAAAGAAAGAAAATAAGGTGAAGATACTATGTTTCAGCCTACAGTCTCCATAGTTCTCTCTCTGAATGTGGATGGCATTTTCTATCCCAAGTCTATTAGAATTGCCTTGAAAATCACCACATTTTTGAAAAGAGGTAAGTCAGTCATAGTTAATCATTATATAATCTTGTTACTGTGTACAGTGTAACAGTATATTTATAAAAATGCTTAGCACAGTGCCTATCATATAGTAAGCACTTAATAAATGTTTTTTCCCTTCCTCCTTCCTCTTTCTTTCTTCCTGAATTTTTCCTTCCTTCTTTCTTTCTTGCTGTTCCTAACACATAACACTTCTTTTTCTGCCTCACTACCTTTGCACTTGCTGGTCCTCGGGTTAAATTCCCTTCCTCCTACCTCCTGTTTTAAGAATATCTTGTTTCTTTTTGTCATATGTCATCTTCTAGATTTCCCCTGACTGTCCCTTCCTCATTGCCTAGTATTTCATACTTATTCAACATAGACACATAGAATGTGAGTTCTTTGAGGGCAGAGATTTTACTTTGGTGCTTAATAAATATTTGTTGGTTTATTGATTACTCCTCAATATTAATTATTCAGATATTTGAAGATAGTTGCCCTGACCTCCCTAAATCTTCTCTAGGTTACTCATCTCTTAGTTTCTTCAACTAATCCTCTTATGGCCTGACCTCAAAACCTTTCACCATCCTTGTCAAGCTCCTTTGGCTACATTAAAACTTATGTTATAAAATCCATCATAAATGAATTCATCTTCCCTTCCAAACCATTTTTCCTTCCCAACAACCACATTTTGGTCAATGGTTCCACTTTCATTCTGCCATGCTTCTTTATATTTGAGGAATCATAATTGATGGAATGAACATTTATTTAGCACTTATTACAACAAAGCATTGCGGATATATAAAGAGAAAAGAAAGATAGATCCTCTTCTCAGGGAATTTAGATGCTAATGGGTTAAGAACATATGTGAGGATCGAGCTGCAAATCAGGTGGATTTGGGTACTTAACTTACAGCAGCATAGTAAATGTTGTGTCATTTCTGGAGAAAAAAATCACATCAGTTTCTATTATTGAATGATTTGCCGAGGACTTTGGGCTGTATCATCACCAGAAGTAGTCGCCAGGTTTTATTTCCACAAGTATTGTTCCCTAGGATAATTAATGGCTATGGAGGATGGGCTAAGTGACCTTCAAAACATTATCATTCCTAGGCACTTGGGTCTATCTTCTCATTGTTTGCAGTTAGTCCCAAGCTGATATCAGTGATGTTGAGGAAGATGGGCTCCACTCGGTGATAGCAGGAGAAGCGAGGTTAGAAACACAATTGGTGGTTTGGGAAGCAATACTATTTCTAGGACTCTTTGGTTTAGGGTCCTGAGTTATCTCCCTTTGAAATCATCCAAAATACATTTAGCTAAAATTTTACTCTTCCATTTAAAAGGAGATGACCCAATTCTAGGAGACAAATATTATCAACCCAACCCAACCACATGCTGTCTTGCTAATGGAAGATCCCAGGATAGTTTTCATGGATTTAGAAATATGATAGAAATTTAAAGGAATTTTGTTACTCTAGCTCAGAAGTGTAGAATGAATTCAAGCACTGGAAAGAAAGGAGGGAAAAAAGCTCTAGGACAGGGATCCTTAAATTGGGGTCCATGAATTTATATATGTGTGTGTGTATTTGTGTATATATACACACTACAAATATATATAACTTATACATAAATAACTTTCAGTATAATTGGCTTCATGTTTAATCCCATCTCTTTCATTTTTTAACTTTTAGAAACATTATTCTGAAGAATTTGTATGCTTTATTAGATTGGCAAAAGGATATAACACCCATACGCACACGAGCAGAGAAGCTAGGGTTTGGCTGGGCAAGATCTTCAATAGAATAAAGGGGCAAGGAATTCAAGAGAAGAGAACAATATAAAGTTGAATTGGTTCACCAAGGGCTTAAGATGGGAAAAGGAAGAGAATGTAGCCCGTGCAGATCTACCTCTCTCTTAAACTTCCCTCTTCTTTTTTTATATTGTCAGGAGTCATACCAGAAGATGCTTTGTTCTACAATGGAAAGAGTTGCTCTTGTGACCTTCCAGGAGTTAAGTCATTGAGAGCAGTCAGCAATGGACTGGTAAGGATGAGGGGCAAAGGTTTTCATGACGTGCTCTCTGCCTGACCATTTCTTCTCAATATTCTTTGTAGATCTTCATCGAAATGAGTGGTAACATTGGTCTTCCCAATCCTCTGTCATGGGACTTCTCTTCTTCCCCATATTATGATCTTATCAATCCTTATCATTTCAACTACCATTACACATAGATTTTCATATTTCACCAGCCTTTACCTCTCTCCTGACCTCTAATCTCACATTTCTAACTCCCCATTGGACATCTGAAATAGGATGTCTCCTGGACTCAACAAGTCCAAAACAGAGCACATTATCTTTCCCTCCAAACTCTACCATCTTCCTATCTTCTCTATTACTGTCTAAAGTGTCATCAACCTGGACTCACAACATAGATGTCATCCCTCCCTCTCACCTCGTATAATTAATCTCACTCTGACAATTTAATAATTCTCAAATCTTGCAGTTTTTACCCCTTTCTCTTCACTCACACAGCCACCACTCTGGTGCATCATTGCTTTACATCTGGCCTATTGCAATAGCTTAATAGTTGTCTCCCAATCTCATGTCTCTTCCCAATTCCAGGTTATCCTCTCTCCACTCAGCTGTCAAATTGATATTCCTAAAGCATCTATGTTATTTCCTTATTCAATTAATTCCAGTGGTTCCCTTTTACCTCCAGCATTAAATATAAAATCTACTATGTGACTTTTTTTAAATTATAGCTTTTTATTGACAGAACATATGCAGAGTTAATTTTTTAGCATTGTCCCTTGCAATCACTTCTACTCCAACTTTTCCTTTCCTTCCCTCCACCCCCGTCCCTACATGGCAGGCAGTCTCATACATGTTAAAGTATATTTTAAATACAATATATGTGTACATATTTATACAGTTCTCTTATTGCACAAAAACTGTTGCACAGACCGAGAAAAAATAACAACAAAATTCATATGGAAGAACAAAAGGTCGAGAATTTCAAGGGAATTAATGAAAAAAAATCAGATGAAGGTGGCCTAACTGTACTTGATTATAAAGCAGCAGTCACAAAAGCTTTTGGTATTGGCTAAGAAATAGACTCATTGATCAGTGGAACAAGTTAGGTACACAGGACAAAATAGGGTACAACTATAGCAATCTAGTTTTTGACAAACCCAAAGATACCAACTTTTGGGACAAGAATTCATTATTTAAAAAAAACTGTTGGGAAAACTAGAAATTAGTATGGCAGAAATTAGATATGGACCCACACTTAACACCATATACCAAGATAAGATCAAGATGGGTCCAAGATTTAGGCATAAAGAATGAAATCATAAATAGATTAGAGGAACATAAGATAGTTTACCTCTCAGACTTGTGGAGAAGGAAGGAATTTATGACCAAAGGAGAACTAGAGATCATTATTGATTACAAAATAAAAGATTTTGATTACATCAAATTAAAAAGCTTTTGTACAAACAAAACTAATGCAAACAAGATTAACAAATTGGGAAAATATTTTTACAGTTAAAGGTTCTGATAAAGGCCTCATTTCCAAACTATATAGAGAACTTACTCTATAAGAAATCAAACCATTCTCCAATTGATAAATGGTCAAAGGATATGAACAGACAATTTCCAGATGATGAAATTGAAACTATATCCACTCATATGAGTGTTCCAAATCACTACTGATCAGAGAAATGCAAATTAAGACAACTCTGAGATACCACTACATACCTGTCAGATTGGCTAAGATGACAGGAACAAATAATGATGAATGTTGGAGGGGATGTGGGAAAACTGGGACACTAATATATTGTTGGTGGAGTTGTGAAAGAATCCAATCATTCTGGAGAGCAATTTGGAACTATGCCCAAAAAGTTATCAAACTGTGCATACCCTTTGATCCAGCAGTGCTACTACTGGGTTTATATCTCAAAGAAATACTAAAGAAGGGAAAGGGACCTGTATGTGCCAAAATGTTTGTGGCAGCTCTTTTTGTAGTGGCTAGAAATTAGAAAATGAATGGATGCCCATCAATTGAAGAATGGTTGGGTAAATTATGGTATATGAATGTTATGGAATATTATTGCTCTGTAAGGATGAATACAGAGAGGCTTGGAGAGAGTTACATCAACTGATGCTGAGTGAAATGAGCAGAACCAGGAGATCACTATATACCTCAACAACGATACTGTATGAAGACATATTCTGATTGAAGTGGATATCTTCAACATAAAGAAGATCCAATTCAATTCCAGTTGATCAATGATGGACAGAAACAGCTACACCCAGAGAAGGAACACTGGGAATTGAGTGTAAAATGTTTGCATTATTGTCTTTCTACCCAGGTTGCTTATACCTTTGGAAACCAGTTCTTACCGGGCAACAAAAAATTTGGTTTTACACGCATATATTGTATCAAGGATATACTGTAACACATTTAATATGTATGGGATTGCCTGTCATCTAGGGGAGGGAATAGAGGGAGGGAGGGGAAATTTTGGAAAAGTGAATACAAGGGATAATCTTGTAAAAAAAAAATTACCCATGCATATGTACTGTCAAAAAAATTATAATTATAAAAATAAAAAAAAGAACTGTTGCACAATTCTTTCTTTGGGTGTAGCTGGTTCTGTTCATCATTGATTGATTGGAACTGAATTGGATCTTCTCATTGCCAAAGATATCCACTACCATCAGAAATGATCGTCATATAGTCTTGTTGTTGAAGTGTATAATGATCTCCTGGTTCTGCTCATTTCATTTAGCTCCTCCCCGACTCCCCTAAGGCATAGGTCTGGGGGGACTCCTCGCCCCTCCTCCCGATTTCTCCCCTCCCCTTCGGGAGGGGGAAATTCCCTCCCTGGCATCCTTGACCACTGCTCTTCTGTCTATGGTCACATCTTTTGAGTGATCAGAAACTGATGAAGGACTGGAGCAGCCGCCCTTTGTTGAATGCCGCCGATTGTCATCAAGTTGTTTGCTGGGTTCGGATGAGGAAGGAAGAGGGAGGAAAGGAGAAAGGGAGGGAGAGAAAAAGGAAAGAAAGGGTGGAAGAGAGGGAGGAAGAAAGGAGAGAAGGGGAAGAGTCTCTCCAAGCCTCTCTGTATTCATCCTGCTGGTCATTTCTTATAGAACAATAATATTCTATAGCATTCATATACCACAATTTACCCAGCCATTCTCCAATTCATGGGCATCTATTCAATTTCCAGTTTCTAGCTACTACAAAAAGGACTGCCACAAACATTCTTGCACATACAGGTCCCTTTCCCTTCTTTAAGCTCTCTTTGGGATATAAACCCAGTAGTAACACTGTTGGATCAAAGGGTATCAGTTTGATAACTTTTTGAGTATACTATGTGACTTTTAAAGCCCTTCAGAACTTGGCTACTTCTTACCTTTCCAGTCTTATTCCTACAAACTCTTGAATATTTTGTGATCTAGTAACATTAAAAGCCCTTGTTTTTTGTCTCTTTCTGGTTGGTGGAGAATCTGTTTTCTTAATGTTAATTGCCACAAGTGGCAGAAAATCAATCTATACTCTTGTATCTTTTAGTATGTAATCAACTTCAAACAAAAAACCATGCATCAATTCTCCCTCTACTTTAGTTTTGGTTTAAAACCTTTTCAAGTTAGATAGTTTACCATCAGTGTGGGAACTCATCTTGATGACATTTTCATCTTTATTGAAGGCATCTGACATAAGGAAAACATCATGCTAAAAAGTGTGGAAGCAAGCACACAGCTTTATTTCTTTCATGACTGGGAAAGTTTGAGAACATTGTCCATTATCCAGAACCTGTACAAGCATCATGAAAATGGAGTATGGTACTGATGAATTTTCTGGGCAACCAAATTTCACTGTGATCTTCCATAAGTCCGCATGACTGATTGTATCAAAGATCTTGGTCAGATAATGAACATTGTGTATAGACCTCTGTTCTACTCCTAGAATTTCTTCTGTCATTGTCAGGCAACAAACACCATGTCAACCATTTCTTGGCCCTTTTTGAAGCCACATGGACTCTCAGATAGATGACCATCTTCTAGGTGAAGGATTTTCTGGTTAAGGACTCTAGTAAGAATTTCGATGACATTAAGAAACACCTATGATTGTCACAGGTTTCCTTTTCCTTTACAGAAATGGACAATGGAGGCATCCTTGAACTCCTGGGAGATACTCTCCTCTTGCCATATAACCCCAAGATTTTATTAAGTTCTTGTATGAGCAGTAGACGGTCTGTCTTGTACAAATCTCATCTGGAATAGAATCAGCATCAGGTGCTTTGCCACATAAAAGATGCCCAATGGCATTTAAAATCTCTTCTTCACTTGTAAATTTGATTAGAGAGGGACTGAGTGTAACCTGAGTTATAAGGTCAATGGCTTCAGCATTGGTTGATATCAGTCTGTTGAGAACATTATGGCTGTGTTCAATCTTTTTATTCAATAGCATTTAATTTTTTCCAATTACATGTGAAGATAGTTTTCAACATTCATTTTTGTAAGATTTGAGTTTCAGATTTTTTTTCTCCCTCCCTTCCTCCTTACCCCCTCTCCCCAAAGCAGCAAGCAATCCAATATAGATACATGTACAATCATTTTAAATATGTTACCATATTAGTTATATTGTGAAAGAAAAATCAGAACAAAAGAGAAAAACCACAAGATAAAAGCAAATAAACAAAAAAAAAGTGATTTGATTTGCATTGTCTTTATAGTTTTCTCTTGGATGCAAATGGCATTTTCCTTCCCATGTCTATTGGAATTGTCTTAGATCAATATATTGCTGAGAACTAAGTTTATCCTTCTTGATCATCGCATAATCTTACTGTTTCTGTGTACAATCTTCTCCTGGTTCTGCTCACTTCACTCAGCATCAGTTCAGATGTCAGCCCATATATCCAAGATCTGTGTGATGGCTATTGAACCCTTTTCAGGACTGCTAATCCACCTTTGGTTTCTATCACCCAGCTCTCTCACCTGTGGTTTCAAGAAACTACAGACAGTCAGTTCAATAGCTACATCAGGGTAAAACCATGTTAGCAGATGGGCTAAACCAGGGTCACTGATAGGCCTCAAATTCACCAGGGAATAGGGGGTTGACACCCCCAAGCATATAGTCACTTCCTCAACAGAATGGGCAGATTGAGTAATGAAGGCAGAGAAGCAGATGCCATGGAGCACTTTGAACTTAGTCAGACATGGAAGATGCCAAGGTCATCCACCAAATCCCAAGTTATGGTCACTTGTTTTAATTTCTGTCTTACGACGGGAATCTAATGATTCTAGAAGAGAGAATCAGACCCATGGCTTTGCCCAGCTCTGAGTCACTTAAATTTGCACGAGTCAAAAGATATCACCCATACTTATTTATTAATATTACGGCTTCAGTGTTTTGCCATTTTACTATTCAACTATTATTTTATTATTTTACTTTGTTACAATTTTCCCATTTCTCCTATCTCAAAGTCCTGTGGCAACCAAATAGGCTTTTTTTTTTGTCTTTGGATTTATTGTTAATTAATTTTCAGAAGATATGAATAGATGATTTTTCAACATTAACCCTTGAAAAACCCTGTGTTCCAATTCCCCCCTTCTCCCCACCCCAGTCCCTAGATAGCAAGTAATCCAATATATGTTAAACATGGTAAAAATGTTGTCCTACATAATGCATATGTGTTTACACAATTATCTTGCTGCACAAGAAAAATCAAATCAAAAAGGAAAAAAAAATTAGAAAATCAAATGCAAGCAAACAACAAAAAAAGTGAGAATACTGTGTTGTGATCTACACTCAGTTCCCACAATCCTCTCTCTGGGTAGGTGGCTCTCTCCATCACAAGGTCACTGAAACTAGTCTGAATAATCTCATTGTTTAGAAGGTGGCATAGTGATGAAGCAGAAGGTACCCACACACTGCAGTCACAACCCTGCCTACAAGTGACCCAAGTCAAAGGATCATCTCAGTGGACTGAAACAGTGGAACCTGGCAGCCTTTGGGGGGTTTGAGCAACCTTTTTGTACTGCACTGCTCACCTCCTGGTGTGAAGGAGGGACTAGAAAAAGTGCCCTAAAATTGTCTGCTTTACCTAACCCTGCTCATCACGGCAGCTGGGGACCCCATCCTGTGGCCAAAAAGCGACACATTTGTTCAAAAGCAATGTGAGCACACTTATGAACAACTTGAAATCCAGTCACCCTGAAAGACAAACAGCTTGGGTTGCAAGAGAACTCAGAAGGGCATCCCTTCCAAACAGCAGCCCCCAATGAAACCAGACAGGCAAATGTAAGCCAGATTAGTGATGCACATTTTTCTGGGATGGCTTCCGGTGAAGCTACTGTTGGTTTTGTCCTCAAAATGAGTTCAGTCAACAAGTCTGTATGCCGCCAAAAGGAATGAATGACGGGACAATGTGATGGCCCCTTTAGGGAAACCGCTGGCCACTCTCAAGCACCTATGCTTCCACCACCCTAAAGCAGCCAGAGAAATTTATTTAAACCCTCATCATCGATATGCCTAAAGAGGAGAAGCTTGTAGTTCTGGGTGACCACAGACAGGGCAGGAAGCCCTCGGAAATAGAGTTGGATGGAGTGAGAATCAACACAGCCAGCGACCCTTACTACTCTTGTGTCTTCCCCCCACCTAACTACCACAAAGCCTTCTGGATGAGTCCTCACAGCAAAAAAAAAAAAAAAAAAAAAGTTTGTGGCAGCCCTTTTCATAGTGGCTAGAAACTGGAAGATGAATGGATGGAGAATGGTTGGGTAAATTATGGTATATGAATGTTATGGAATATTATTGCTCTGTAAGAAATGACCAGCAGGAGGAATACAGAGAGGCCTGGAGAGACTTACATCAACTGATGCTGAGTGAAATGAGCAGAACCAGAAGATCACTATACACTTCAACAACAATGCTGTATGAGGATGCATTCTGATGGAAGTGGATATCTTCAACATAGAGAAGAGCTAATCCAATTCCAATTGATCAATGATGGACAGAATCAGCTACACCCAGAGAAGGAACACTGGGAAATGAGTGTAAACTGTTTGCATTTTTGTTTTTCTCCCCAGGTTACTTTTACCTTCCAAATCCAATTCTTCCTGAACAAAAAATTCGGTTCTGCATACATTTATATATATATATATATATATACTATAACATATCTAACATGTATGGGACTGCCTGTCATCTAGGGGAGGGGGGTGGGGGGAGGGAAGGAAAAAGTCAGAACAGAAGTGAGTGCAAGGGATGATGTTTGTAAAAATTACCCAGGCATATGTATTGTCAAAAAAATGTTATAATTATAAAATTAATTAAATAAATAAAGAAGGGGATTTGTTGGGCCACATTCTTGCATGGATTAGAGACAGCCAGCAAAGGCAGAGCGGGGCAGAACCAGGTCCCGCCGTCTCAACTCAACATTGCCCACCACAAACCGGCGGCGCGGGACGGGGGTCTGTCGGAAGACCCCGCCCCACGGATGAGAGGGCGGGAGGGTGTCACAGACTGGGAGGCGGCGCCGCATTTACCAGTGTGGACCAGAACACCCAGAACCATCGGGACCGGTTTGAAGAAAATGACGGGCAATTTCAGAAGCCCGGCCCGGCCCCTGGACAAGAAGGATCCGGGCATCGGCATGGGCACCAACGCCTCCCTGCAGTCCGGGGAGATTGGAGAGCCACGGCCGCCGCCAGGGGGCGCTCTCTCACAGCCCAGGAAGGTTCGCCGCCCGAGGCTGGGCAGTAGGAGCCGCCCTAAGGGCAGACCCCGGTCTCCAGGCTCCCGCGATCGGCGGTTTCCCAGGCAACTCGAGTTCCGCCCCACCTCAGCCTCCCGGACTACGCTAGGAGCGCTCTTTTCCTCCCCTCCCCACACCAGTTTTTAGGGCGGGAGGCACTAAAGGTTGCGCCGGGGTTCGAGGACCGTGGAGTCCAGGAGGTCCAGGACGGGCCCTTTAAGAGCTAAGCAATGTGGGGGCGGGGCCGCCCCGCCTCCCGGGGGCAGGCATGCGCAGGAGCGCTCTCCCGCGGCGCCGGCCCGGTCCCTCTCTGCCCCCGCCCCTTCCTGAGCCCTTGGTTCCTTAGAAACGGCCGCAGTCCCGGCCACGCGCGAGGCTGCCGCCGTCTCCTAGCGCGCCCTCGCCCTCGCCCTCGCTCGCTCCTTCCCTGTCCGGTCCGGTTCCGCGACCCACTTCGTGGCGCTCCGAGCTCCAGGTGGCGTCGGGCCCCGCGCTGGGCGGTACCTGGCCCCAGGACCCCCGGCGCGGCCTGAGGAGGGGATGCCGGCAGGCTCGGGCCGCACCTCAGTGGGCCCCACGCGCCAGGTGAGAGCGGGGAGCGGCGGCCCCGCCGGAGAGAGGGGAGACTGGGGCCTCGGGGAGAAGGGGCGGTTACCTAGGAGATGGAAGGGGCGGGGCCGGGGACGTGGGGATCACCCGCCTTCGGGTCTCAGTTTCCAGCTCTGTAAAACCAGGGGCTCGAGCTCGACCACGGTCAGCAGCCCATCCAGTTTTGTGTCCTGGCATCTTGGCTGGAACCCAAGGTTCCTCCCCTCCCCCCTCGTTTTAACGGGGAAACTGGGGATGCTGCGGTTGGCTGGCCCACGGTCGGGGGCAATGACAGAGGCCACATTCGAACCCAAGACTTGCAGCTTCGTGTCCCGTCCTGCTGCCGCCTTCACTTGGGTTCTGGCCTGCTCCTCCCCGACTCCCCCAAGGCTATAGGTCTGGGGGACTCCTCGTCCCTCCTCCCGATTTCTCCCCTCCCCTTCGGGAGGGGGAAATTCCCTCCCAGGCATCCCAGGTCAACACTGCTCTTCTGTCTGTGGTCACATCCTCTGAGTGATCGGAAACTGATGAAGGACCGGAGCAGCCGCCCTTTGTTGAATGCCGCCGATTGTCATCAAGTTGTTTGCTGGGTTCGGATGAGGAAGGAAGAGGGAGGAAAGGAGAAAGGGAGGGAGAGAAAAAGGAAAGAAAGGGTGGAAGAGAGGGAGGAAGAAAGAGAAGGGGAAGAGAGGAGAGAAAAGGAAAAGAAGAATGGGAGGTGGGAAGGAAAAGAGATGGAAAAAAGGGAGGAGGAGAGGAGCGTGAAAAAGGCAGGAGGAGGAAGAGAATGAAAGGAGGGAAGAAAGAAAAGGGGAGAGAGGAACGAAGAAGAGAGAAAATGGCACTATGCTGACTGTACAAACATTCTGTCATTTGTCACAACAACCATGGGAAAGTAGCTGCAGCTCTAGTTTGTATGTCACTTTGAGAGGTAGATAGAATTGAAAGTAGAATTGCTATTTTACTGAACAGGAAGCAGATTGAGAGATAAGTGATTTATCTCTGGTCCTTCTGCTGATAACCTTCCTAGCTAGTCTTCTGGAGACTGCTTGTGATTTCTGTTGTCCTGAAGGCTGTTCCCATCGCACTGAATATACTCTTGACTATTAAGAGCCTTTTGGAGATCCGAACACAGCAGCAGAGGTGCTGTAGGGAACCTCCTAGAACCTTACACCTGGAAGGAACCAGCGTGGGGTGGTGGGAAGAAAACTGAAATCCAGAGTTCATGGCTCAGTTCTTTTTTCAACTCTCTGGCCTTTGCTTCTTTGATGTGGCTTGGATGATCCCTAAACCCCTGCTATCTCTTATGGTGTGTGACCTGAATGATTTACCTTACTTGCATTAGAAAGACATGGTTGTGGAACTATGAAAAATGGAGCAAATGGGCAGAAAAACTAAGGAATAACAGCTTCTTATTCCTGGGCAACAGGTATTTCCATGAGCAGAATCTGTCAGATTGTGATATGCAGACACTGCTGCATTGAATATACAGTATTAGGGTTGGAAAAGGACCTTGGAAATCATGAAGTTTGACTCTGTCCTTTTACAGAGGAGGAAACCGCTTGGTCAGAGATACATAATAGACTGTAAGCTTTTACATCAAGGGAACACTCTACCTTTTGACTCTTTCTTAGGTGAACTTTCTATTTCATAATTCTGCTAAGGAAATGAAGTTGAAATTGGAGCTTTAGATCCTGCACAGAACTGCCTCAGATTATGTTTTGGGAAAAGCTGAGATTTGGGGAATTGGAAGAACTGTGTTTGAATGTTGTCACCTCACTTGTTTGGGTCTAGAAAAGAGGGAGTTGGATTCATTGATGCCCTTCGTCCCTTTCCACTATAAACCTTTGTTTTATCAAAATGTCAAAAGCAGCTCTCAGAGGAATTATTAATCCTTCAGCTCCTTAAGGATCTGAGGTTCTTTTATTTGCATGAGAAACATAGACAAGATTTTTAAATAGGACAAATTTGCAAAAAGAAAAGTAATTAATCTGAAACTTCGTGAGGATAGTTTACTGTAACATGCCTTCCTGGCAGTTACTATTACCAGTCTGTCCTAGGCCCAACAGAGTACCTTTGACCACTGACTTTTGCAGTGTCAACTCTACCCAGCTCGCCTCCTCGAGGCCTTCAAAGGTCTTTGGCCACAATTTCTTGAATCTCTAGTTTAATAACTGGTAGCATGCTCAAGAACAGCCACGTGTAATCTTAAAAGTCTTTATTATACCTACTCACATAATGCCCTGACTTGTCAGCTCCCTAGTGAACACCTGGTCTGAAGACCCACGTGTTCACTACCAAACTCCTTACCTCACATCCATCAGCTTGGCTCAGCTACCCCAGGCTAGGGAGCCAGGTTAAAGAGAGTGACTGTTGTCTGCAGTGGGCTTATAGAGGGCCTGTGAGGTCACACACACAGCCAACCAGCGAGAGAGTCGTCACCCATTACAAAGCTATCTCAATATGACCAGGATCCCACCTACAGGGCAGTCCTATATCCACAGAGATTACTTCTGGGCCACTCAATCTCCTGTAGCGCTGTGGTCGCCCATTTAAAGGACCCTTACAATTCCCTTCTCTTGTTTTGCGGGAACCACAGTTTACCTTTTTTAAAAAATGTAATTTGATATAACTTTTGAATGATTCAACACTCAAATAAACAGGGATTATTCATGGACTAAAATGTCAAAGAATTTACTTAAGACAAAAATAAGATACTGGACAACTTGGAAGAACCTTATTAAATACATTTCATTAATACTTAAATCCTCACCTCCTGGTATTTCAGGCTTATTTTTGCTTTTTTAAAGGGAGCAGGTGGACCTAGAGAAACAAATGAAAGATGATATACCCATAGCAAAGCAACATGAGAAGTCCACAGCAAGTGGTGTTCACAAAATTGCAGATTAGTCATCCTGTAGCCATCAGATATAAATACATAAACATGATATATAAGTAAGATGCTTAAAAAGTTAAGCACTGAGTTATAATATGCTGATATTTTTTGGTCTAGATCTATGTATGACTTCATTGGTGGAAGGAGCTCCCTTGACAGAGAATTCCCTCCAGTAACTGCTTAGCAATTTAGAGTCTTGAGAGTTACCACATAATCGTCATGAGTCAGGGGCAAAGAGAGGAAGCTAAGAGAGAAATTTAAAGATGTTTAAAGAAAAACAGGAATAATTCCAATTATGAAGTATCTAAAATCTAAAATTACTTAGAAATTTAGATGATTATAGAAAAACAAGAATTATCTAACTATGTGTCTAACATTCATCATTTCTATGGTGCTACACTTAGATTGTGAAGTGCACTTATAGGAAAATTATTCTCCTTGACAGGGCTGCAGAAGGAACAATTAGCCTGACCATTCTAAACCAGTCTTTGGGACAGTGGTGTAAAGGATGGTCATAGAGAGTTCTCTTAAAGCTTTCATTTCTAAGACTTTCTAAGTTAGATAACATTAGGGAAACATAAACTTAAATAGCTTTGAAGCAAATATGTAAACCCATCTATTGTAAATCCAGGTAATCTGATGCTTTACTTGTTTCTAATCTTAATGTTTATGCTCTTGTCCTGAGAAATAGAGATTTTGGTTTTGTTAAAGTAGGCTTGCAGTGAACTTGACTGAAATTGCTAAAACCATCATCAGCCCTCTTTTAGGAAAATTTGATAGGGATTCTTTGGAAATAGTATAAAGATAGTTTATAAAATTTTGAGTTCCAGATTTTTCCTCCCTCCCTTCCTCTGAACCTTTCTTCCCAAAATGTCAAGCAATCTGATATAGGTTATACATGTATAGTCATGTTAAACATATTTCCATATTAGTCATGTTGTGAAAGAAGAAACAGAAGAGGAAAACCACAACAAAAAAATAAATAAATAAAATAAAGTGAAAATAGCATGTTTTGATCTACATTCAGACTCCATAATTCATTCTCTGAAAGTGAATAGTATTTTCCAATATGAGTGTTTTGGAATTGTCTTGGATCATTATATTGCTCAGAAGAGCTAAATCAGTCATAGTTGATCATTGCACTAAGTTGCTGTTACTGTGTAAGGTGTTCTGGTTTTATTCACTTCACTCAGCATCAATTCATGTCTGTCCAGATTTTTCAGAAGTCTTTCTGAAGTTCATCATTTCTTCTAGAACTTATAGTTCTATATATTTAGAATATTATGTATAAAGTATATAGAAATCTATAGAGAATATATATTATATAAATATATAATAGAATATTACATCTATTATATATGTATAGTTCTCTATGTGAATGTAATGGAATACTATAAGAAGTTTATGTATATATATATATACATAATCTCTCTATATATTCTAACTTCTTAAAGTATTCCATTATGTTCACATACTACAACTTGTTCAGTTATTCCCCATTGATGAACATCCCCTCAATTTCCAACTCTCTGCCACCACAAAAAGACCTATTATAAATATTTTTGTGCATGAGGCTCGTTTTCCCTTTTTATGATCTCTTTGGGATACAGGATTAGTAGTGGTATTGCATTAAAAGATATGCGCAGTTTCATTCCCTTTGAGTATAATTTTGACACGGATTCTCAAAGCTACCTATTCAGAGAGTCTTTGCTTTATCTTGGAGGAGAGGACAATTCTCAAGGGCTTATTAAACTTTTTCCACTTCAACTCAGAAATTTTTAGAAGCCTCATGTTTATAGGTATATAAAATAAAGATGCAAATCAAACATTTACAGGTAATAAATCATAAATTTATTTAAAAACAATTCTTTGACCTACATGTAATTTTACCATTCCAAGATCAAAGCAAATTTGCAAACTAATGAGATGGATGTGCTTCTTTGTTTTTACATAAAAAATTAAATCTTGGGGGAATATTTGATACTGCAGGACACAGTATTCAGAATCCTTTTATTGTTGACAAATTTTGGGGGGGTCCCTATACTTAGATTTAGAGTTATATGGGGTCATGATCTCCATAGTTTAAGAAGCTTTGATATATCTCATATGACCCATTACTGATTAGCACTTGCAGTGTAGTTATTTTAAAAGGAAGCTAACAGTTACTGTTTTATAATTTTTATTCTTTTATCATCAGCTAATAACTAGAAAAGACCTGAGAAATGATCTGGTCCAACAGCTTCATGTTGAGATGAGGAAAATGAGATAGGGTGGGTTGGGGGTGTGTGTGACTTTGTCCAAAGACACAAATTGGCATAAAATTGGAACTAAAACTCAGATCTTGTTCCTCCCTATGGTCTTTCCATTCCCCTCAGTAGGCACTGTTGCTTTTATAGTTATTGGAATGATCCATCCATTGATGATAAAGGAATGTTAAGAAAAAAAAAATTCTTGGATACTTTTCCAGATCTGTGATCTCATTAACATGGACAACTCTTTGCAATAATTCAGATCATGTTACTTCCATGCTTTCTTATTTTGTATGACTCTTTTCTATATTCCCCTTATAAATTTTCCTAGAATGCCTGCCTAACATATGAGCTTCCTCTGGACATCTGGATGTTGCATGAGAATCTGTGAAATACACATAGGTATTGGTTTTTAAAAGATTTTTAAAAGAGATGAAAAATAGGTACACAATTTAGTAGCTTTTGTTTCCTCAGTTACTTTTTTCTCAGCATAATAACTTATGTTGTTTTCTGTCAGTTTGTCAATCTTTTTTCAGATATATAAAATAATTTCCTCAAAATTATGTCATCTTTTATGCAACCATAGTCCAGGATGAGCTGTTCTTCCCATCTCTGGTTTTTTGAGAGCCATTTCTATTTCCCTATGTAGCCACACATAGAGATTGTGATATTAAAGACCAAATGTGATGACTTCATATAGAACTGGTGAAAGATGTTTCCCTTTTTTAGTCTCTTCCAGTGTTTTTTTGGATTGAACTAATTGACTTTCTTTTTTTTGTTGTTTTCTTCAAATTTTCTTTGCCTCTGCTACTCTTTACATATTTGTATGTATGTCTGCACATTATGCATATAATTCTAAATACAAAAGACTTAACAAAAGCTTAAAAGTGAGTAAAGAAGTTAGAAAAAAATTTTAAATAGTCATTAAATATCAAGGTGTAAAGAGAAAAGTCATCATTAGCTTTGTAGGATTGATATAAAAGAGCTATGATAACCTGGATTCTACTTTTGCCTATACTACTTTTTCCTTGTGGAGCCTTGGATAAATCATTTCTCATTTTCCTTATTGCAAAATGGTTGGGTGAGCTAGCTGGTAGGTTTTCTTCCAATTTTCAATCTGGGATTCCCCTCACTGTAAATGAGACATATATTTGAAATCAATAATAATAGTTATTTTAACTAGATTTATGAGAACATTTTCTCAGACTTTGCTATATTATACATAGAAATTAATTTGCTTTTTGGCCCAGATCATACAAGACCAAGGAGGCAAAACAGTGAGACACAAAGGCACATGTACAACAGAAATCTGGGCCATTAGGTACCTTGCTTTGAAGATTTAGGACTGAACTGGAAATTCCTCCATTTGGGAGCTGAAGGGCCCCGTGACTTTCACCCTGTGTCAGAAAAGGAGCTGACTTGGAATTTGGGAGGCCTTATTTACTTAATCTCTCTGAATCTCAAGTTTCCTCATCTGTAAGATGCAATGTAAAAATATTTGCAGCACTCTATACATTATGAGATTATTGGGAAATCTGTGCATTATAAACCAAAAAGTGCTACATAAGTGTAAATGAATGATTTCCTGAGATCACACAGCTAATGGCAAAGCTAGAACTAAAACCCAACTCATTCCCTCCTAATCAAACGCTGAATAAAGACCCTTTTAAGAAGGAACTTGTAGCAGTTTTGCTAGTTTAAATTTGGGATAACAGTAGGTATATTTGTGGAGCTTTATTGAGATTTTCTCTTTGAAGGATAATCAGCACTGCTCTTCAGAAAAAATAATATGGAAGATTTATTTAATCAGGATTGTTAAAGTTTCTCCAGTTGCCATCCTGGAGTACTTCTGATAGATAATTAACATTTCTTAGTCTGGGACAGTTAGTTCAAATAGTCAAGCTTAAACTACAATAAAGTCATTGACAGTGTTTGATAAGAAAAACCACAAGGAACTTAGGAAGTCGAGAACTCGTAAAATTAATAGAGAATTTGTAGAGTAACTACAGGGCCTTATCAGCTTTCACTAAACACATTTCCTAGTTTCAAGATAGCAGTGGAAGTGAAATAGGTTTATAACAGATCACCTGATCTGTTACACCTGATATTGGAAGTTGTAAAGCAGAAGTCAGAAAACAAAAGAACTGAATAAACATTTAAACCTGTTGTATCTGAATTATTCTAAAGTCTTTAATGTTGCACATATCATTTTAGGGAGTCTAACTCTACATTTAGAATTAATGCATTTTATATAATAAGTATTTAATGTACATTTGTTGAATATGAGAATCACAATGGGGAAAATGTTTTAGAGAATATAAAAATACAGTATGTCAGTACTTCAGTGGATTCATATTTCATCTTTAGGCACTCTCCATAGTCTAATCAATAAACATTCCCCTAAGTCTTTTTCTGTTATGTGGAATCATGGAATCATGGAATACCATGATCTCATAGGAAGGAGAAATTTTATATTTGACCCAGACAACAATGAAAAGACACATTATGGGCATAAATAAATTACAACTCACTACCAATTATGACATGTAACAAAAATGGCACAAATGAAAACAACTTAAATATTGTCGTTCTCTTATATTTTCAATATATACTTAAAATGCAGCATAATGACAAAAGTTTTTCTGTCCTATAAAAGTAATTCTGTCTCATGCTTATATGCATACATACACTGTCTTGCCTTCTTAGTGTAGTGGGATCTGGGACAAAAAGCTAATTTCTCTGTAGATTAATGTTCAAGGAAATGTTATAATAAATATGGTCAGTAATGTTGATTCAAAGAGCTGGGGACAGCCAAGGATTAGCCAATTTTTTCTTGCCTTATGTTCTCCCTCACTGAATATTCAGAATGTTAGAGATCTTCAAAAATAGGGTTAGGGAATCATTGTGGATAGAATAAAATGGCTATTTTAGATTGAAAGTCTTCAGCATGTAGAGCATCATGAGAAAAACATTTCATTGATTAAGTAACTCCAGATTACATTTAGTGTCTTGAAACTGGATTTGAACTCATTCCTTCATGACTTCATGCCAGTACTTTATTCTCTAACCTGTTTCAAGAACATGATTTGGAGTCAGAGTATCTAGATTAGTAGAATTTTGTTCATATTCTGACTTTTCATAAGTTATTTAACTCTTTGAATCCTCATCTGTTAAAATAAAAGGTTGGATTAGATGATCTCTGAGATTCTTTTTCCTGAATCATCTTAAATTCTTCAACAAGATAAATTGATGACATGTTAAAAAATGAACAGGAATGTAGGAAGAAATCAAATAGTCCTACTTTGTCTGCTTTTTTCACAGTATCTGCTCAGAGAAGACGACTTTTAGATCCTAGCTTTTTGTCCCTGTCATCAGCAGTTCTCACATCAGCCTTGTGACAGGCTGCCACTACGTCTGTGACCTAAATAGCACCTCCTGGACTGTTGGGATCAGCCCTGGCAGATTAATTCCAACTTGTCCAAAGCCATTTATAGGGAGGGTTTCCTCCAACTCACTCCCTACTAGGGAGCATTAGGAATAAAAGCCACAAAGCATGTGACCTAAGTCATTTCCTGGTGCTGAAGTCTTGCTTCTGCTGGGACCATCCAATAAGTGGAAAAGGAAAAGGCAGCTCCATTGTTTTGTTTTTTTAATAAGTTTTATTCATAGCTTCTGGTTCTTACGCCATCGTTGCTTATCCCAAAAAAAACCCTTCAGGAGAGTCATCCCATAAAAATTTTAAGAGAAGAAAAAATTCAGTCAACTGATTATTTAAAAAGTTTTTTTTGTTTGTTTTTGTTTTTGTTTTTTTTGAAATGGGTGATATGTAACATGTGTGGACTTTTCACTTGGGTTGGGGGTATGTTCTCATATTTCTCTTTAAGTCCTGTCTGATCTTTTCTAGGCTTGTTACACTCACTTCTGATTTTTTTGCATATGGTAATGAGTTTTTATTCTCTTCTGCTGAAAATACAGTATTGTGTCTCTTCATGTACTTCCAGTTTCCACTGGCTCTCTTCCCCTCACTCCTGTTCCCCTCTTCTCAATTGTTACCCCTCTCCCTCTGGAGATTTGTTTATTGGTGCCTTTTTCTCTTTCCTGCTTTTATCTGGTTATATAATTTCCCCTCCTTTCTATCTTCCCCCCAGTCGCCTTTCCTTCAGCTAATCCTGTTCACGAGTTGGGAGGATGTTTCTGCACTCCTTTCCAAACATTATTTCTCTTACTGTCTTCATTATCTATCCTCTTTTTCTGTCTGCTTTAGACCTTCATTCTCTGATTCATGACCTCTGTGTTTATCTGGGTTTTCTTTTTGCTCTGTTGTACTCATACAATCAAGGCTTCCAAAGTATCCAGTGTAGGCTTTCCCCTCCTGGTGGTTTCTGCCACTACTGTGTAGAGCTTGAACCCATTAATGTTTCCATTATGTCTCACTTCTCCAAGTGTCACAGAATATACTGTGCCATGGGAGGCGCAACTTACCATGTCCTCAATTAGGTAGCCCACCAGTGATAATACTTTTCTCTGGCTACCTATTTTATCCCTTTTGTCCCCAAATATCCTCCCAGGGGCTATGCTCTCTTACTCCTCCACGTGACAGTTGCTTCTAGGGGTCCAGCTCCTCCCTTCTTTAGGACAAGTAGACTTTTCAAGCATCAAATTCCCCAGCCAAATCTAGCACAATGTCCCCCTCTCCCTTTACGGACTGTCTCTTCACACATTGGAGCAGTTTTCAAGTGGAAGGCAAGAACTCCTTCCTTTCTTCCTTTTCCTGTTTTTTCCTTCTCCACTCATTCCCCTGGAGGCTTTTTTTTTTTTTTTTTTTTTTTTTTGAGATGGCAAGATGAGGTATCCCTTACCAATACATTCTAGCCCTTTTTTTGACCTCAGCACATCATATATTCTTCATTCTGTTCTCACCCCTTCCTTGTACCCTCCCATGTTGTAACATAGGCCCACAAAAAATATTGATTTACATGTAGGGCAGTGTATTGCTCGCTTTTGTCCCCAATGCCCTTTATCTCTCTTTCTTTTTTTTTTTTTTACCTCTACCAGATTTACACCTTCATCCTGTCTCCTCAACAATTAAAAAGAAGTTGTTTACTGCTCTCTCTCCTGTTGCTGCTGATGGCTTGGCTACTGCATTTATTCACCATTTTTGTTTGTTGTTCAGGGTGCTTAAGAAGCAAACATTCTCTTCAGTTCTGGCTTTCTAAAAATATTTCATATACTTCTTTATTACTGACCCTTCATCTTTTTTCAGGTAAGCTCAGACTTGCAGGGTAGATCACTCTGGACTTGCATCCCAAACTCCATTGCTCTTTGGAACATGTGCTCATGTGCTTCCATTCCCTCCTATACATATACATATATATATATATATATATATATATATATTTTTTTTTTTTTTTCTTTTTTCTTTTTCTTTCTGAGGCTGGGGTTAAGTGACTTGCCCAGGGTCACACAACTAGGAAGTGTTAAGTGTCTGAGACCAGATTTGAATTTAGGTCCTCCTGAATTCAAGGCTGGTGCTCTATCCACAGCGCCACCTAGCTGCTCCCCTCCTCTATTTTTTAATAGTTGCAAAATAGTCACATATTCTTTGAATTTTCTTTCTTTTGTATTTGAAGGTCTTTTTCCTGATCAATTGTAGAACATGTTTTTAAATTAAAATTTCCAATTATTAAATTTAACCACTATATAACTTGGAGTTCACAGTCTTGGGTTTTCCCAGGAGGTAAATTGTGAATTCTGTGCTTCCACAGTGGTTTGGGGCAAAGTGTGGTTGCTTGGGCCCAGATCTGAGCTTTGCAAGTGTGTTCCATAGATTTGGGTCAGAGAGATTCATTGTCAGAACTGCAGACTGGGTTCCTGCTCTGGTGGTTCCTCTGTAGGCATCAGGCTGGAGCCAATTCCTTGGCTCTGCTCCTGGCTTCTGGGCTATACCACTGCTGTTAGCTCCTGAACTTGCTTCTTGCAAGTCTAGGCCCTCATCTTTCCTTACACCAGCACGCCAGACATGGACAGGGCGCTTCCTCAGCCTGAATCTGCTGCCAGTTGTGATCCTGTGTCCCAGTGCGAGTCTGGGCTGGAAAAATGATTCACTGATTTTTTCTTGTATTTCCCTTTCAGAATTTGATTTGGTGTGTTTGTTAGATCAGTTTGGGGATATAGGGTGGCAGGGAGCTTGCTATACTGCTTCTGTTACTCTGTCCCGACTGTCCTCCATTCCCTTTCCTCCACAACTGGCCCTCTTGTTCTGATACTCATCCTTTCTAGCCTAGGCTGTTGACATAGTCTCTTCACAGTTAGTTCTGTCTTCAAATCATTCTGCATACACTGCCAATCTAATTTTTCTAAAATATACCTCAGTAGATATGTTTCCTCGTTTGCCATGTCTTTAGTTTGATCTTGGAAGGCCTTCACAGTCTGGATCCAACCAACTTTTCTAGGCTTTTTAATGTTACTCTCCTCCATACATCCCAACTAAACTGAACTGCTTGTGGCCCACTCTCTGCCCCCCCCCCCCAATTCACCATTCCAAGCTGCTTCCCTGGCATGGAATATACTTTCCACTCTTATTCTCTGAGTCCTTCAAAATACCCCTCTTGGAGAGGAATCCTTCCTTGTTTTAGTGCTCTTCCTCCTCAAGTTTTCTTGTATTTACCTACCTTTTTTCTGTTGTATCCTTGAAGACAGGATCTATTTTTCTTATTTTTGTCTTTATATTCGCAGTGCCTTTAAGTACGCGCAGAACCTCTTGTCACATTACTCAGCTCTTAACAATATGTAAAAGGTCTTTTACCATACCTGTGTTTGCCACAGAAATAGCCAATTCTTTACAAATCTGACTTTTTTTTTTCAAAATATAAAATAGGAAGCAATGAAAAGAGTTTGAATTAAGCAGGCTTCTAAATAAAAACTATTTAAGAATGTAAGATTTAGAACTTGAAGGAACCTCAACAATCATCTAGTCCTTTCTCTGCACCCCCATCTTATAGCTAAGGAAACTGTGTCTTCAATACTGGGAAATGTCTTATCATGGAGGTGACATAGAACTGTCTTCTATGGAGGTGACAAGTCTTCTGACTCCAAATGTATTACTTTTTAGAGGTAGCCAGGTGGTACAATGGACAGAGTTTGGAATCAGGAATGCCTGAGTGACCCTGGGCAAGAAATTTAACCTATTTATTTGTTTCCTCACGTGTAAAATGGGCTAATAATAGCACCTCCCTTCAAGGGTTGTTGTTGAGGATCAAAATTATTTGTAAAGCACTTGGCACAGTATCTGATATATATGTAGGTATTCAATAGATGCTTATTCCTTCCTTTTTCCCATTATATTGACTCAAAAATAAATCAGGTTACACTTTTGTTTTAACCAATTTATTTTCTCCCTAACACTTCTCAAGTATAGGAAAATTATTCATTCTTGTTTTCTTTACTACATATATTTAAACATGATGAAAACAAGAGTCTGTTTTGCTTCACTGAAGCACTAGCGGAAACAAAGTATTATTGATCTTACTGCCAAGACTAAAGCTCTTTTCCGAGATGCTTGTTCTAAGAAGTTGTGGAATGGCCCGACATCAGTGCTCTAGCCAGTTTTTGTTACTCTCTGCCCCAGAAGACCTTGCTGGGTGTGAGCATTAAATCTTGAGGAGCCAGCGGTGGCCACTCCATAGCAGTCCCATCCAGAATGCATGACCATGCTCACTGCAGCAGTGCCCGACGAGTCTGATCTTGAGCAAGAGGAACCTTGTTTTCCCCTGCTGGGTGCCTGATTTTAGGGTGAAGATAAGGAATAGCCTTTTCATTTAAACTGCCTGAATTATGTTATAGACTTAAGTGGCTCTGTTATGATAATGTTTGCAAGAAAAAAGTGGCAATGTGAAAACCAGCTTTTATTGAGTGCTACCTAAGGTTTTTGAGTTATAGTTTAAAAACAAAAAACAAACAAACAAACAAACAAAACCAAAACCTTCTTCTGTATTGGGGAGTATCAGAGTACCTGTGACCTGGCAAAAAGATTGGCCTGTTGTCATCCAAGTTAAGGGAAGTGGTTACCATCCAGACGATCTGTGAGGTTGGCCATAATGGGAAACTTCAGCTGGACTTGGTTTGAAGATTTCTCCTTATGTCTGGCATACCCCCAAACCCCCCTTTTTTTTAAGCTGGCCTACAAAATTATATAGGGGCTCCTGAATAGGGCCTTCCTCTGCCAAGACAAATCAGCACCTTCTCTGAATTTAGAGTCTTAGAATTGCCCATGGCATTGAGAGATTAAGTGATTTAACTAGGGTCCTGACTGCCTGTCTTCCAAACTCCAAGACCAGGTCTCTATTCATTTTAGCACACAGCCTCTTTCTTCCCCTTGAGAAAAAAAAAAATAGAACCTTATATAGTTGTTTTTCAGGCAACCAATAAATATGAATTAGCTCATAGATGTCAAATATTGGGCTCATCTCTGTGAATGATACACAAAAATGAATAAGGAATAATTACTACCTTTGTGGTATTTATAGCCTTCTTGAAAAAAAAAATGTGAAAATTCACATGGACAGTAAAAAGGGAGAAAATAAGATGCCTAATATATCATTGTTGGATAGTGATCTAGATAGTCTAACCGGAAGGGTGGAATTTTGCTGGACTGGAAAGGGTTGAGCAGGATTTGGATGAAAGGGAGGCGTTCGCACAGGGAGGACAGCATGAACAAAGACAAAGAGGAAGAAAGATTTACGGTTTGTTCTGGAGCTAATGGATACATCAGTCTTAAGGGAGCATACAGTTCATGGAGTCCATAGTGAGGGATAAAAAGTTGGAGAGCTGGTTTGGATCCAGATTGTAAAGGACCTTGAATACCAGTTAAGGAGTTTGGGTCTCATTCTGTTGCCAGAGAGCTTGTTAAAAGTTTTGAATGGGAAAGGAATAGGTAACAAAATGAAAGAAGTTTGGTTTTTTTTTTTTTTTTTTTTTTAAGAAAAATTCAAGGGATCTATGGAACTTGGGGATAAGAAAGAAGCCCCAGTATTGAAATAGTCTGATTGTAGGGTTGTAAGTTCTGAATGAGGTGATTGCAGTAGGAACCTAAAGGAAAGCATGTATTTGTGCAACAAATGTCAGGGACATGAATGAATACTATTTGGGATTTGACTTTTTAACGCATTATGCCTCCTGATATTTAAGATTAGTGTTGTTTAATATGGAAATATGTTTAGAAGAATCACACATATTTAATCTATATGAGATTGCTTACTATCTTGAGGGGGAGGTAAAGGAGAGAGAGAGAAAATTTTGAAACACAGTCTTACCCCAAAAAATAACTGTTGAAAACTATCTTTGCATGTATTTGGAAAAATAAAATACTATTGAAAAATTTAAAAATAGAAACCCAAGTTCATGGGGGGGGGGGGAAGATTATTATTACTTAATCAGTTTGACAAAGTAAGGATATCAGCTGCTCTTGCCCTTCCTTCAGTTCAAAGCTTGGTGAAAGCAGTTTTAGGTTTTACTATAACTCCAGAGGATTAGTCTCACCAGTTGCTATCCCGGCCTTCTAGATGCTTAGAGAAAAGCATAACAAAAGTAACAACAATAGCATTCATATGATGATTTAAAGTTTGCAAAGTGCTCTATGAATATTTCATGTGATCATCATTAGAGCCCTGGGAAGGAAAGTATCAATAGTCTTCACTATTTTGCAGATGAAGGAACTCAAGAAGCAGGTGGAGGTTAAATGTTTTGCCCAACATCACAATCCAGTTGATCTGAGGCTGAATTTGATCTCCTCTGCCTTATGACTACCTTCATCCTCTGGGCCTCTGCAAGCAGATCTTTGTCAGCACTGAAAGTCCTACCAACTCGGACATAAAACCAGGCAGGCAGACCCATTCCAAAGCCTCAGACGCATTTCTTTTTTTTTTTTTTTTAATTTATTATATATTTTTTATAATATTATCCCTTGTATTCATTTTTCCAAATTATCCCCCCCTCCCTCTATTCCCTCCCCCCGATGACAGGCAATCCCATACATTTTACATGTGTTACAATATAACCTAGATACAATACATGTGTGTAAATACCATTTTCTTGTTGCACAATAAGCATTAGATTCCGAAGATACATGTAACCTGGGCAGACAGATATTAGTGGTAACAATTTACATTCACTTCCCAGTGTTCCTTCTCTGGGTGTAGTTGTTTCTGTCCATCATTGATCAACTGGAAGTGAGTTGGCTCTTCTTTATGTTGAAGATTTCCACTTCCATCAGAATACATCCTCATACAGTATTGTTGTTGAAGTGTACAGTGATCTTCTGGTTCTGCTCATTTCACTCAGCATCAGTTGATGTAAGTCTCTCCAAGCCTCTCTGTATTCCTCCTGCTGGTCATTTCTTACAGAGCAATAATATTCCATAACCTTCATATACCATAATTTACCCAACCATTCTCCAACTGATGGACATCCATTCATCTTCTAGTTTCTAGCTACAACAAAAAGAGCTGCCACAAACATTTTGGCACATACAGGTCTCTTTCCGCTCTTTAGTATTTCTTTGGGATATAAGCCCAGTAGTAGCACTGCTGGGTCAAAGGGTATGCACAGTTTGATAACTTTTTGGGCATAGTTCCAAATTGCTCTCCAGAATGGCTGGATTCTTTCACAACTCCACCAGCAATGTATTAGTGTCCCAGTTTTCCCACATCCCCTCCAACATTCATCATTATTTGTTCCTGTCATCTTAACCAATCTGACAGGTGTGTAGTGGTATCTCAGAGTTGCTCAGACGCATTTCTAATAGCACACATCTTTTGCAGATTTCATAGATTCAAAGCATATTGTAAACATGGAAAACTGAAACACACACATATACATATTTTCTATGAACAGCTTCAATCCTGTTAAAACAAGATATGAGTCTGAAATACAGAGTAAAAAAATTAAAGAAATATCATTGAATCTGTGCAGGAGTAGTATTTGCTTTAGTTTTCCATGTCCACGCCCAACTCAGCACAAGAGGTCAGCTCTGCTTCCTTTTGGGAATTAGCCATTTTTAAAGCTAAAAATAATCTTTGCTTTAAAACTTTCCCAGTCTTGTATTTGGGTTTTCCTCCTTTTAGGGATTCAGTAGAAACTAGACAAGAAGGGGGAAACATCTTAAAACCAGTCTTTGCTTTATCAGCATGTAATTTTTTGTTGTTGTTGTTGCCAGTCTCTGATTATCTCCATAAAAAGGGGACAGAAGGAGGAAAGGGAGCAGAAGCTTGTTGGATCCTATCTTGCTGGGAGAGCAGTAGGGGGCAGATGGCTACCAAGGCCTCAAGCGCTTGGCTGGCCTCCTTTCTGAGGTCTCAGAAAAGCAGTAGCTCCCCAGGGAGTTAGGCCTGATTGTTAATTCTTCGGGAGGCCCGTTCTTTTTACTAGCCTGGCTTCATGTTAACAGTTCATAAAACACTTTGGATTATTTTATATACTGATAAATATGTTACAACACTTTAGGTATTATATTTCATTGCAATGTTCTTTCATTCCCACTGAGGTGCTATTAGGACTTTAAAACTCTATTGTTGAATTACTCAGGAAATTATCCATTGTGTCAGTCTTGTTTCTTGAACAAATTCCTTTAGGCTTTTCTCTGACTACAACTGGGTGGGTACCCTGGGCTCATCAGCACAGGAAACTAACTTGGGCTTGGGTTTATGGACAGTAAATCTTAACTAAAAACCTTTTTGAGGATTTAAAAGCAAATGCTGGTTGCTAGAATTTGCAAAGAATTTCATCCCAACTGAGCAGTAAGGAAATAAAATAGAGGTTTAAATAGAGTTTGGAGCTGAAAAGGACCATAGAAGTCATATAGTTCAACCAGAATGCAGAAGCAGGATTAGAGTAGGGAAATAACTTGGCCTCCACAGCCAATAAGGAGCAGATCTTCTGACTCTATCCTGTGTGCTTTTCATTACATTTTGTAATTCTTCAAATCTGCCTCATTTCTTTTGGGTAATCATTAATTAAAAAAAAAAACAGAATTTCTTGAGGGCCTATTCTTTTTAACCAAAAATTGTGTGTGATATGTGCTCTGATGAAAGAGATTCTTTCCAAGCCTTGTACTTTAACGTACTTTCCTTTAAAAATTAGGACTGTTTCATAGAATTCAAGATAGGTGTACATTGTGTATATAGAGACACATACCAACACATCTCTGATTTCTTCCTTCTTTTCTTTGTTTACCTGAGGTCACTGTTTCTCATACAGTTTGCTTTCTGAAGCATCACTGTATTTTCAGGGTTTTCTTGTTTGGGATAAGAGTTAGCTGCTATTTTCTTGTATTTCTTTTTTTGAAAACTATCTTTTCCAGTCTGTAACTAAGTCATCTATAATTACTAAGTCCTCAAAGTTCTCAGACCACTCATGAAAGACAAATGACATCATTTGAAGCTGAAGCTTCTAGTAAGAGAACGAATTCTGACAGATCACCAAGTGCATGGATGAGCTAAGAGAAGTTCCAGCAGGGATCATTTGAAAAGAGGCTGAGACAACATAGCATTTGAACTCTTTCTGTTGTTGTTTGCTTGCATTTTTATTTTTCTTCCCAGGTTATTTTTATCTTCTTTCTAAACACGATCTTTCTTGTGCAAGAAGATAACTGTATAAATATGTATACATATATTGTATTTGATATATACTTTAACATGTTTAACATGTATGGGACTAGGGGAGGGGTGGAAGGAAGGAGGGGAAAAGTTGGAACAGAACGGGAAAAGTTCAACAGGTTAATGTTGAAAAATTACCCATGCATATGTTTTTGTCAATAAAAAGCTATAATAATTCAAAATTGTTTTAAATTGGAAAAAAAAAAAGAGGCTGAGATTGGAGCAAGTAGGTGACACAGTGGATAGAGCCCCAGTCCTGAAGTCAGGAGGACCTGAGTTCAAATTTGGTCTCAGACACTTAACTTCCTGGCTGTGTGACCCTGGGCAAGTCACTTAATCCCAATTGCCTCAGCAAAAAAAAAAAAAAAAAAAAAAAAAAAAAAAAAAAAAAAGAGAGAGAGAGAGAGAGGACAAGGGGATGGCCACAGAAAAGCCAACTAGGAAGATCCAGTATTTCAGTTAAAAAAGTGTCTGAGCAGGAACAGAAACAGCCGTTAATCTGTTAAATCAGCACATCAAGCTCAGCTTGTAAAGAATTGAGACGGGGCTACGGAATTGAGACAGGGCTACCTCAGCCCCTTTGCTTATCCTGTTGAGACTTAGAATGACTTTCATATTTGTGTCACCTTAGAAAAACTGTGTCAATACTGAACTGGACTTAGAATCTTCTCTTGTTAAAGAATCGTTATGGACAACCTGTTTTTCGTTTCCACTTTTAATTAGTTTATATAAAACCAATGCCATAAAAAGAGAGTGTGTATTTTGTCTAGCTTGGTACATTCAAATACAAGCTTCAAGAAGTCAGTCAGGGAAGATTTGACTTGTTCTGTTGATTATTTTTATTTGTTTAACAAAATAGTCCCCAAACCAACATTTTAAAGAGTAGGAATGTGATTTGGCAGTTAGAAAGGTACCTGCTTGTTTCATTTCCGAATTTGTCATTGATTTCTTCAGTAACCTTAATTGCTGCCTGTCACTGTCTTTTGTTGTATTCTTTATTGGTCCAGTGAGGGTATTGCCCTTCCTTGTAGGATTAAATTTCTCTTCCAACAACATCTCAAGCAGTTTTATAAAAATAGTCAACATGTACTGCCACAATTGGATTATTTCTACTATTCAGATAGAGTAGAAATAAGCTTTCTTTGCAGGTTATGTTAGTCTATTATGGTAGATGGGCTCACTGCCTGTAGGTTACAAATCACATGTTTATTAAATTATAAAATCATGTCATTTTAGAGCTAGAGGTACACCTAATTAACTCTTTTATTTTACACATAAAAGGACTGAAGGTCCATAAAGATCAAATGGCTTATACAAGATCACAGAGGTAGACTTTGTGGTTCTTAGTGCCTTAATCCACTATATGATCCTGCCTTTTTTCAGTTAGTTTTCTGAATTTGATTTGAAGTCTTTATTTAAAAAGAAACCCTTTAGTTTATAACTATTCTGGATAAATATGCTTCAGTGTATAAATCAGGATTTTGAATGGCCTTCTCAACTTAAATTGCCTTTTATGAAAACAGTTTCTTTCATTAATGATTTGTGGATATGGAGCATAAAATATTAGCATTAAAGGTATAGGTTACTCTAGCCATATGAAAAGATGCTCCAAGTCATTATTAATCAGAGAAATGCAAAATAAGACAACTCTGAGATACCACTATACACCTGTCAGATTGGCTAGAATGACAGGGAAAGATAATGCCCAATGTTGGAGGAGATGTGGGAAAATTGGGACACTGATACATTGTTGGTGTGAATACATCCAGCCATTCTGGAGAGCAGTTTGGAACTATGCTCAAAAAGTGGTCAAACTGTGCTGGGCTTATATCCCAAAGATCTTAAAGAAGGGAAAAGGGACCTGTATGTGCAAGAATATTTGTGGCAGCCCTCTTTGTAGTGACCAGAAACTGGAAACTGAGTGGATGCCCATCAATTGGAGATTGGCTGAATAAATTGTGGTATATGAATATTATGGAATATTATTGTTCTGTAAGAAATAACCAATAGGATGATTTCAGAAAGGCCTGGAGAGACTTACATGAACTGATGCTGAGTGAAATGAGTAGGACCAGGAGATTGTTGTATATGTCAACAACAGTACTATATGATGATCAATTCTGATGGATGTGGCCCTCTTCAACAATGAGATGAACCAAATCAGTTCCAATTGAGCAGTAATGAATTGAACCAGCTACACCCAGCGAAAGAACTCTAGGAGATGACTATGAACCACTACATGGAATTCCCAGTCCCTCTGTTTTTGTCTGTCCGCATTTTGGATATCCTTCACATACTAATTGTACACTATTTCAAGGTCCGATTCTTTTTGTACAGCAAAATAACTGTTTGTACATGTATACATATATTGTATTTAATTTATACTTTAACATATTTAACATGTAAGGATGGGAAAAATTAGAACAAAAGGTTTGGCAATTGTCAATGTTGTAAAATTACCCATGCATATATATCTGGTAAATAAAAACTATTATAAAAAAATTTTTTTAAAAAGTATAGGTTACTAAAGGACCATAGGGAAAGGTATGAGAGGCATCAGACAGACTGATTGTAGCAGATTAGCAATAAAGAGCTCTTTAGATCTTCTGCAGAGGGCCAGGACTGGGAAAGTCTGGTTATACACCCAAATAAGTGATAATCAATGAGAAAACTCAAGTGCTCTTTTGGGCTCCAAAGGAAGATGTCCTTTATGTTAGGTGGTTGATGTTTGGAGGACTTAAAAGGAGGACATAATGAACAGAAAGGATGGGTTGGAGTCAGCCCTGATGGAGGAAATGCCCACACTGATAGATGGCTAATTGACCTATGCAAATAAATACTGAAGTATGGGAACAGTTTGATCCTCCCTTGTATCTGTGTTTCTGATCTTTTAGAGTATGCATGTACCTAAAATAATGCCTTTGAGTTTTCCAGAGAAATGAAATTATCCCATTAGGGATAGGGATAGATATCAGTGGTTTTATTCAAATTATTAAAAAAATATATTTTTCGACCTCTGTAGCAATTACTGTGCTATGTCTACACAAAACAAAGTTGAGAAGGAGATTTTCCTGGCCATTGATATTGGGTTTTTATTCACAATGGAGCACATTCTGCAGCTGTGCTTCCTTGATGTGCTTCTGGCCACTCGCCCATCCTTGCCTCCTTTGGTTGACCTTATAGTACAGTAAGTGCTTTGATAACTTTAATAGCCATAGCTTGTTTATTAAACTCACTGTGGTGAAAAATTGAAGAAGCTCATTTGAGACACACTTTGCAGTCTGGGGACAAAGTATTTACATGGAAATCAAACACCTACGCTTAGAACTAAAAGACTGGGTAAACATAAAGTGTCCTTTCCCATAGAAGCAGGTGCTATGCATTGTCAGGCCTTCAGGGTAGGAAAATCATTCAGTTAAATTTAACAAACATTTATTAAGGCCCTAGTCAGTTATTTTATGTCTACATGGTTATTGTGCCTGTGATGTTTATCCCCCACCTTGAAAACTTTTGACAAGTCACTAGCTTTCTCTAGACCTCAGTTTCTTCCTCTGTAAAATGAAAGATTTGGATTCTCAGATCCCTTCAAACTCAAATTCTGTAAATCCATGTCTTAATTCTATAAATCCCTCTTTGGATCTTGCTTATGATGGGTGCTCATTAAATGTCTGCTGATTGAGACTAGTCTACTGTGTTAACAATCACAAAAGCAGTAATTGTAACTTTTTTTTGACCCACACTTAACACCGTACACCAAGGTCAGGTCAAGATGGGTTTATGACCTAGGAATAAAGAATGAGATTATAAATAAATTAGAGGAACATAGGATAGTTTACCTCTTAGACCTGGGGAAGAGGAATGAATTTATGTCCAAAGAAGAACTAGAGATCATTATTGATCACAAAGTAGAAAACTTTGATTATATCAAATTGAAAAGTTTTTGCACAAACAGAACTAATGCAGATAAGATTAGAAGGGAAACAATAAACTGGGAAAACATTTTTACAGTCAAAGGTTCTGATAAAGGCCTCATTTCCAAAATATATAGAGAATTGACTCTAACTTGTTAGAAATCAAGCCATTCTCCAATTGATAAATGGTCAAAGGATATGAACAGACAATTCTCAGATGAAGAAATTGAAACTATTTCTAGTGATATGAAAAGATGCTCCAAGTCATTATTAATCAAAGAAATGCAAATTAAGACAACTCTGAGATACCACTACACACCTGTCAGATTGGCTAGAATGACAGGAAAAGATAATGCAGAATGTTGGATGTGGGAAAACAGGGACATTGATACATTGTTGGTGGAATTGTGAATACATCCAGCCATTCTGGAGAACAATTTGGAACTATGCTCAAAAAGTTATCCAATTGTGCATACCTTTTGACCCAGCAGGGTTACTACTGGGCTTATATCCCAAAGAGATCTTAAAGAAGGGAAAGGGACCTGTATGTGCAAGAACGTTTGTGGCAGCCCTCTTTGTGGTGGACAGAAACTGGAAACTCTGTGAATGCCCATCAATTGGAGATTGGCTGAATAAATTGTGGTATATGAATATTATGGAATTTTATTGTTCTGTAAGAAATGACCAACAGGATGATTTCAGAAAAGCCTGGAGAGACTTACATGAACTGATGCTGAGTGAAATGAGCAGAACCAGGAGATTGTTGTAATATGTCAACAACAGTACTCTATGATGATCAATTCTGATGGATGTGGCCATTTTCAACAATGAGATGAACTAAATCAGTTCCAATAGAGCAGTAATGAACTGAACCAGCTACACTCAGTGAAAGAACTCTGGAACATGATTATGAACCACTACATGGAATTCCCAGTCTCTCTGTTTTTGTCTGTCCGCATCTTGGATTTCCTTCACATACTAATTGTACACTATTTCAAGGTCCGATTCTTTTTGTACAGCAAAATAACTGTTTGTACATGTATACATATATTGTATTTAATTTATACTTTAACATATTTAACATGTATTGGTCAACCTGCCATCTGGGGGGGGGGGAGGAGGAGAAAAATTAGAACAAAAGGTTTGGCAATTGTCAATGTTGTAAAATTATCTATGCATATATCTGGTAAATAAAAACTATTAAAATATAAAAATAAAAAAAAATTTAAAAAGGGACTTGCCCAGGGTCACAAAGCTAGGAAGTGTTAAGTGTCTGAGGCCCCCATTTGAACTCAGGTCCTCCTGACTTCAGGGCTGGTGCTATATACACTGCACCATGTGGTCATGAATGTTGGTTTATCAATTAGATGCCTCCTCTGTTGCAAAATGTAGATATATTAAAGTCTCAAAAAAAAAAAAGTATTCCTTTTTTTTTCTAGAGGTCTCATCCTGAAAATTAAGTTTGAATAGAGCATTTTAATTGTTTGGTTGATTAAAAGAAATTAAAATGAGGTAGATTTTTTTTAAGGTCTTAAAGAATCACTTCATGATCTTCAAATAATATTATTCATCCTCTTATGAGTGTTTCTACAAAGTGTAAGATTCTGAGTAAAAATGAAAAAGTCACTTTCCAGTTGATTCCTATATTCAGAGTTCACTAATCCATAAGAGCTAGCTCTTCGCTTCGTGAGGTAATGGAAAAATGAAAAAGCATTAAACCCTCCCCCCCCTTATTTAATATATTTTTCCCAGTTACATGTAAAAACAATTTTAACATTCTTTTTTTCCAAGTTTAATTTTCAAATTATCTCCCTTTCTTTCCTCCCCCATCATTGAGAAGGCAAACAATGTAACATAGATTATATATGTGCAGTCATGCAAAACACATTTCCGTATTCGTCATTCTGTGAAAGAAAACACAGACAAAAAAGAAAGTTATAAAAAAGTATCTTTGATCTCCATTCAGGCTCTCCCAGATCTTTGTCTGAAGATAGACAGCAGTACCCCTTATAAATCCTGCAGAATTATCTTGGAACTTTGCACTGCTGAAAATTTATTCATGTTAAGTCATCATACAGTATTGCTGTCACAGTACACAATGCTCTCCTGGCTCTGCTCACTCGACCCTGCACCAGTTTGTGTATATCCTTCCATGTTTCTCTGAGAGCATCCTGTTCATCATTTGCCAAAGCACAACAGCACTCCTTCACAAGCATATACAACAACTTGTTCAGCCATTCCCCTAACTTCCAGCTCCCCACCATCACCAAAAGAGCTGCTATAAATATTTTTGCACATATAGGACCTTTTCCTTTTTTTTTCTCTTTGTGATACAAACTATTATTGATATTGTTTGATCATAGGGTATGCAGGGTTTTACAGCCCTTTGGGCATAGTTCCAAAGTGCTCTCCAGAATGGTTGAATCAATATACAGCATTATCAAAAGTAACACATGTTTTAATTTTTCTCTATCTCCTCCAATATTTATCATTTTCCTTTTCTGCCATATTAGCCAGTCTAATTTAACTAGTAGGTAGTTGATGAGGAAGTAACTCAAGAGCTGTTTTTATTTGAATTTCATCAATAGTGATTTAGAACTTTTTTCCCCCCCTGAGGCTAGGGTTAAGTGACTTGCCCAGGGTCACACAGCTAGGAAGTGTTAAGTGTATGAGATTAGATTTGAACTCAGGTCCTCCTGAATTCAGAGCTGGTGCTCTATCCACTGCGCCACCTAGCTGCCCCCCAGATTTAGAACATTTTTTTATATGGTGATGGATAGCTTTGAATACTGCATCTGAAAATTGCCTGTTCATCTCCTTTGACCATTTATTAATGAAGGAATGGTGGTTATTTCTATAAATTTGACTCGATTTTTTTATGTTTGAGAAATGTCTTTATCAGAGAAATTCATTGTAAACAATTTTTTTCATAGTAATGTTGGCCAACTATGTATTTCCCTCCATCCTATTTTTGCCATTTATCCTTCTGTTTCCTCCCTTCCTCTCCCTCTCTCTTTCCCTTTCCCCTTCCTCTACTCACCTCAAAAGTGTTTTGTTTCTGACATTTGCCTCCCCCAAACTGCCCCCTCTCATACACACTTCTTTTATCCCTTTCCCTTCCTGCTTTCATCTGTATGGCAAGATGGATTTCTACACTCAACTGAGTGCATACATTATCTTTTCTTGAAGCCAGTTCTGATAAAAGTAAGATTCGTTTGCTCCATTCCCCACTTCTCCCATATTCCTCTTGGCTGTAAAATCTCTTTCAGGCCTCATTTATGTCAGATGATTTATCCCATTCTACCTCTCCCTTTCTCCTTTTTCCAGTATATTCGTCTTATCCCTTAATTTCAATTTTAAAATAATTATACTATCACATTCAACTCAAATTTCTATTTTATGTCAATATATATTCTTTCTAACTTCCCTAATAAGGAGAAAAATTTTAGGAAGTTATATATATCATTTTCCCATGTAGGAATATAAACATTTTAACCTTAATAAATCCTTTTTTTTTTCTTGTTTACCTTTTTGTGATTATTTTGTGTCTGTATTTGAAAATCAGATTTTTAAAACTAATTCAACTCTGATATTTTCATTAGAAATGCCTGGAAGTTTTCTATTTCATTTTTCCCCTTGAAAGATTATACTCAGTTTTGCTGGGTAGGTGATTCTTGGTTGTAATCCTAGTTCTTATCCTCTGGAATATATTCCATGCCCTCTGATCCCATAATGTAGAAGCTGCTAAATCTTGTGTCATCCTGATTGTGGCTCCATGACACTTGAATTGTTTCTTTTTTCACTGTTTGCAGTATTTTGTCCTTCATCTGGGAAGTTTGGAATTTGGCTATAATATTCCTGGGAGTTTTCATTTTGGGATCTCTTTCAGAAAGTAATTGGTGGCTTCTTTCAATTTTTCTTTTACTCTCTGGCTATAGAATATCAGGACAGTTTTCCTTGATAATTTCTTCAAAGATATCTAGACTCTTTTTTTGATCATCACTCTCAGGTAATCCAACAATTCTTTAATTATTTTTCTTGGATCTGTTTTCCAGATCAGTTGTTTAATATTTTCTTCCATATTTTATTCTTTTGATTTTGTTTGATGTTTCATAAATTCATTAGTTTCTAATTGTCCAATTATAACTTATAAGGAATTATTTTCTTCAGTGGGCTTTTGTACCTCCCTTTCCATTTGGCCAATTCTGTTTTTTAGATAGTTCTCTTTTGTAAAGTTTTATATATCTTTTTCCATTTGGCCGAGGCATTCTTTTCTTCATTGGCTTTTTTTTGTACTACTTTTATCATTTGGTCTATTCTGTTTTTTAAAGTGTTATTTTCTTTATCTTTTGTGTGTGTCTTCTTTACCAAGCTGTTCTCTTTCCAACAGTCTTTCTCTTCCCAAATTCTTTTCTACCTCTATTAATTGATTTTTAAAATCCTTTTTGAGCTCTTCCATGGTCTGAGACCAATTCATATGTTCTTTGAGATTTTGGATGCAGTACTTTTGACTTTGTTGTCTTCTTCTGAGTGTTTTTATCTTCTTTGAAAACCATACTAACTTTCTGTGCTCAGAATTTTTTTTTCTGTTGTTTGCTCATTTTCTGGCCTATTTCTTGACTTTTAACTATGCTAAAGTGGGGCTTCGCTTACCAAGTGAAGGGGGCATTGTCCCAAGCTTTGTTTTTGTGCATCTTTTTTCAGAGATAATTCTGGGAATTTGGCTCTTCCGGGGTGATATGATCTATGGAAAACTGTGTTTATTACTCTCCTGCACTGGACACTGAATTGTGAGTGTACACAAGTACTCTCTTCAACCCTGAACTATGACCAGGATGCCTATTTCCTTATACTTACAAGTTCCGCTGAGCCAGTGTCTCTCCTTGCACTGGAACTAAAATCCAGGACTGTGGCCCCAGATTCATGTTTAGGCAATGTCCTGACCTTGGTACCAGCAAAGGGATGCCTATAAATCTCTTTCTAATCCCATTTTCTGATCCCTTTACTGTCTGTGGGCTGAGAGGTCTGGAAAACATTAGAGCTGCCACTGACTCACATCTTAGAATACCTGGTGTCCCTCCAAGCTCAGTTCCAGCGCCAGCTCATCCACTAGCCCCTTTCTGATCCCTTCAGCTGCCAGTACCTCTGGCTTTCATGTAAGAAGTCTCGCAGCCTCCTCCATAGAATAGATGGGCCTTGAGGAGCAATTTCATTTTTGCCTAAGATGTAGATAGTAAGCTACTTATACGTACTAGTAGATTGCCTTTTGTCTTTTTGTGAGCGTTACTTTTTGGAGAATCAGGAAGAAAAGCAGGAAAACTGTTTTGAATTCCAGCATTTTTCAAAGAATTTCTCCTGTGTATCAGTTAAAAATTCAGCTCAATGGACCTATCATGGTCTCTAGGTCACAGACTGATAAAATGAAGATTTACTTGGACAAAAGGAAAATAAAATGCATGGAGTTAGGAGTGCCAAAAATGAGGGGAAAACATACCTTCAGCTCTAGGAAAGCTGGAGAGAGGGAGTATCATCACAGAGCTGTGGGCAGTGGGAGATTCTCTTGCAGGGCGTGTTGCCATGGCAACTGGTTTAGACCTTATCTTCCTGATTCTAAGTGATAAGGTAGATTTGGAAAAGGGACTCGGTATAGTGATAACATCTCTAGAATAGTTTCTTTGTGCCAAATCAGAATAAGTACATTTGCTAGTCTCATAGACTGCAGAAGCAACTTGACAATTACTTGAACTTTTCTGGATCCCGATTGTTCTCTCCATGGCACAGACACACAATCTATTTCTTCCTTCCTGTCCTATTCCATGAAGTGCTTGTTTAATGCTTTCTCTTTGTGTGTCTCTTTCAAATCTGAAAGCACAGGGCTAAGCATAAAGTAGGCATTCAGTAAATCTTGTTGGTTGATTGATAATGTAAGAACAAAGTTTTCTGATGATCCTAGACCTTCTGTTTCATATTGAATCCTCATATTTAATGGGTAAGTATGGGGTGAAATTTGTTTTTAGAGCTCCTCTTGCAGATTTCTTATAGGTGAGAAACTGAAGTCCCAAGAGGTTGATTTACTTAAGATCACATTAGCTAAGTCGGTACTGGAATGAGGCACAGAGCTCCAGCCTTCCCCTGTTGCTGTGTCCATTGTTCTGTCCATTACACAAGGTGGAGAGCACAAAACTTGTTAGAGTTTGTCTTTTTTCAAGTTTATTTTATTTTTTTTTTCTATTTTATTTTTTGGACAGGCTAGTTAGGGTTAAGTGATGTGCTCAGGGTCAGACAGCTAGGAAGTGTTAAGTATTTAAGGCTGGATTTGAACTCAGGTCCTTCTGACTCTAAGGCTGATGCTCTGTATACTGCATCATCTAGCTGCCCCAGAATTTGTCATTCTTAATGTCATTTGACATTGATTGTTTTGATTTTCCTGTCTTTCAAACTCTGCTTGTTAGAGATTTGCATAATTGATGATTTGTGCATTTTACTTTCCTTTCTTTTCTATCTTCTTGTTTGAACTTACTGAATGTGGCTTTTGGAACACACCAGTGCAATGGTGAAGAGTTAGTGCTCCTCTTTATTAGTGAGGTGAGCTCCACACGATGCGCAAGTCCTTTCATCTCTGAATCTCCATTTTCTGAGTTTGATAAAATAAACTTAGATTACAAGATTTCAGAATGATCAGATTATGTTATTGTTCATTCAGCAGTGTATAATTCTTTGTAACTCCATGGACTGTACTGCCCATGAGGTTTTCTTGGTAAAGATACTGGAGAAGTTTGCCATTTACATCTCCGGATTAAGTGATTTGGCCAGAGTCACAAGCTAGTAGGTATCTGAGGCTGGACTTAGATTCAGGTCTTCCTGATTCTAGGCTCAGCACTCACAATCAAATGCTATTGGGTATAAAGTGCTTTGTAACCTTAAAGCCTGTCTGCAGCAGCAGGTGAGGCCTGTGACCTTTGGGTGGCACTTGGGACATCACTGCTGTGCAGGCAGCCCAAATCAGCTCTTACACTGCCTTCAAGAAGCAAAATGGACCTCTCCAGTTATCCAGGGGGAGATCACTCCCTGATTTGCTCACCAACCATCTCTCTTTGTGGCTTCTCATGGGAATTTCTTGGGTCCTTGCTTAATAAGCTGTCCCCTGTGGTCATCTGCCCACGCCAAGGCAGCTCTCTGCTTCTATAGCACAGCTGCTGGCAGTAGCATTAAGTTATCATTAAGCATCAGAATTGGCTAGATGATGAGGAAGGAAACACTCATTTATTATGTAGTTCCCTTGTGCCAGACACTGTGCTATTGGCTTCACAAATACCGTCTCACTTGATCCTCAGAACAACCAAGGGAGGTAGGTGCCACGGCTGCTGTCTCCATTTTACAAATGAAGAAACTAAGGCAGACAAGTGAAATGACGTGCCCAGGGTCACTCAGCTAGGAAGGGTCTGGGGTAGGATCTGAACTCGGGCTCCAAGCCCAATGTTCCCTCAGTGTTCCACTTGCTTCTTTGTACTACAACTTGAATATCAGAATAGGAAATCTTTGCCTTTAGCCTCTGCTCCCACATCTTGAACCTTCTTTCAATTGGAATGGACTCCACCACCACCACATTCATAGGATAACAGACACTTAGCATAGACTGTGACCACATAGTTTATTGACTGTAGCAGAAATGAAAGGAAAAATGTTAATTCCTCCTACTTGAAGCCTTCTCTTTTAATCATCTTCACAGTCTCTCCCCTCTTCCCTTTTTCTTTTCTTCAGGTGTAACTAGGGAATTCTTTTTTTTTTTAATTAAATTAATAATTTTTATTTACCAGATATGCGCATGGGTAATTTTACAACACTGACAATTGCCAAACCCCTTGTTCCAGTTTTTCCCCTCCCCCCCAGATGGCAGGTTGACCAATACATATCAAATATGCTAGAGTATAAATTAAATACAATATATGTATACATGACTAGACAGTTGTTTTGCTGTACAAAAAGAATCAGACTTTGAAATAGTGTACAATTAGCCTGTGAAGGAAATCCAAATTGCAGGCGGACAAAATTAGAGGGACTGGAAATTCTATTTAGTAGCCAGGGAATTCTTAAACCATATTTGCCCATAAACTGTAGAAAGGGAATAAGGAAGGTGGGATTGTAGATGAATCCCACACATATACAAAGCTGCCTGTCTCCTTCAGGAAGAAGATTTCTGTTTTGAAATGTCTCTAACTAAGAATAAAGAAATTGGTTTCTGAGAGAGGAAGATTCCTAAAGTATAAACTACTTTCATAGACTATCCTGTCTATGATCATGGACACCCATTTTCCTTTAAGGAGTAGTCTAGTGGTGTTGTCACCTTGAAGGGAGCTGGTGGTGGCAGGTAGGGTGTGGCACTTGTGTCTTTTGGGTGTTCCTGATGCTTCTTTGGGACTCAGGATCTGATAGCCATGACTAGTGGAAGTCTGAAAAGAGCCCAGGGAGGCTCCGGTGTGCCAAGGACATAAATAATCCCGGCAGTGGATTCTCCAGCCATGCTGAGGGGGGGTTTATGGGCAGTTCTGGCTTGGCTGTATATCCATAGTTACCTGGATAACAACTTGGGGACTCAGTGACACACCCAGATGATGATTTGACTGATGAGTCAAATAGCATTTATTTACAAAGAAACTTGGCTCAGTCCATCCCTTCAGTTTTTCTCTGTTCAGGTTCCTTCCCTTCAATGTTCAAATGTTCTCATGGTATTAGCCATCTCCTAGAAATTCCAGTCCTCCTGGTCTATATCACTGAACCTTGGTGGCTCTGGAGGGAAAAGGGAGATAGTGACCTTGCCCAGCCTTCCCTCACTGAAGTCCAACTCACTTGCATCTCATGACTTCTCCTCCCCGTTGTCAGGGTCCTCTTGGAGAGCAAAGGTCAAATGCCAACAATGGATCAGTTCTTAAGCTGAAGGTCATGGAGCCCTTTCGAAGTATGGTGAAGCCATGGACTTTTTAGAGTAATATTTTTATATTTGTGGAATAAAATACATAGGATTACAAAGAAAACCAATCATACTGAAATAAATTATCAAAGTATTTAAAAAACAAGTTTACATGACCAAGATTAAGAGCTCTTATCTTAAGTACCAATGATTCCCAAAACCTTTTAGTGTTGTTTAAAAAAGTAAATTTACAAGGCATTTTTTAGATTTTTTTTGAAATAATTTTTTAAAAAATATATCAGCATTTTAGAACCTGTTAGCAGATTCTACCACTCTTAGTAGGCTGGGATTGATAGTCTGATCAAGTCAGATGTGGAGTCTAGTTTATCACTGACTTCTTGGGATTTCCTTTCCATTCTTGAGACTTTGCCTGCCATGTTGCTCAGCTGAGCACATTTGCTACATGAACGGGCTGGTCATGACTTGGGATCCGAGTGTGGTGCTATCCACTGGGCAAAAGCAGCATTGTGAAGGAGGGCCCTATCCAGAGCCTCGATTTTGGGAACTGATTAGATGAAGCAGGGTCATCTCTTTGTGGACACCTGGGAAGGCCAAGGCTGTTTCACACCAAATTCCAATGCTTTGTCCTTGGCTATATTTGTTTTTCTTTTTCCACCTGTCCTTTCACCATTTACTAAGGAAGCCCTGCTCAGCTGCTTAGAGCCTTAGTCTGTATAAGATTACATGTGGCTACACAACTTGTCCACGGTCTCCTGGACAGAGGCAGAACCTGAACCCAGATCTTCCTGATTCCAAGGACTCTCCTCCAGAGGCGATACTATTGGCTTTTCTGATTATTATGTGGTAGCCCACCCACCCCACACATAAATGCCATTTTCAAAGTATTTTCAGGATTTAGACATGGGTATAAGTGGTGTTCTCCAAATCTAAAAGGTTTAGTTCCAGTACATAGAACTGAGATTAGATTGGACCAACTATCCCCCTAAATTTTACAGATGAAGACACTGAGGCAGGGAGGTTAAACTACAGAGAAATGGAATGCCTCGAGCTCTGTGAAGTTTTATCTATTTACTATCTTAGTTCTTAACTTTCCTGTCAATGATAAAACTTAAACTGTGGGTCTTTAAACAAAAAAAAAAATTTCAGAAAAGCTTCTCTTATTCCTCATTAGCACCAAATTAAAATCTCCATTAGAGAGGAGCCCTCCCCTTGCTAAGCTTCCCCTTCTTTTATAAAAGAGGACTTTGGATTAGACCATCTCTCCAGGGGACCCATTTTAAAGATGAAACAACTTTAGGCAAGTGATCTCTCAACTGAGAGATCATGGGATTGTAACTTAACTAGACTGTCAACAAAAGTTATTTCTCTGTGTGACCTTTGAACAAAGCCCTTTCACTTCTGTGACTCCTAATTCTCTTGTCTAGTAAAATGAGAGTTGCACTAGATGGAATTTAAGGTCTGTTTAAGGTTCAAGAATTCCCTTTAACCCAGGTTTTCTAATACTAAATTCTTCCTGTGATACCACCCTGCCCCTTCCACTCAGTTGAGTATTGAAGGTTTAATATATTAAATTGATAGAAGATATCCTGCCATTCCAAGAAGAACAGTATCCATAAGAACCAATTCTTGGATTAAGACTATTCTAATACAGAATAAGGGCCTAATAAATGTTTGCTGGCTTGATTTAGGGTTGGTTATATTGCCTCTAACCAGTGCCTACCTATAAAGTTGTAATTGTCAAGCCAGACACAGTTCATTAGGGGAGGTGAGAGGAAATGAGTCAGTGTGTGTTCTTTTTGAAGCTGGTAGAGCCAGGAGGTAGCCTGCCCTTTGTCAACATTATTTTTCTCCTTTTCACTAGATGCTAAAGGGGAATGGATGGGAACATTTCCAAGCAAGAGTTACTAATAAGTTCATTGTTTTTATAACAATCCGGACCATATCTTACTCTACAAGTACAAGATATAGTAGAGCCTATCACTCCACCAAATGGCTTTGCTTAGAAATGAGAGTGGAATCAGAATGGGTCATTTAGCAATTCCATATGTTTTCTGAGTTCTTTTCTGAATCCTTTGTTTTTGCTAAACCAATAGTGTAGTTAATTCTAGCAAGATTATTTTTTGCCTTTCTTCCCTGGCCAAGCAGCCTGAACAAGTTCCATCTAAGCTTGTGCCAAGGTGGGAGAGAAGTGCTGTGATGGAGCAGAAAGAACACAGCATTTGTTGAGCCCTTTGAAGTGCCAGGCTCAATATTGGTAGTTGGAGTACAAATGCAAAGTGAGAACATTTCTGTGCTCAGGGAATTGACATTGCCCTGGAAGAGTGCCGCTCATTGGAGTGCCGCCCTAATGGAGTGAGTCTCATAAATGTTAAGGATGATTATTGTGTTCACAAAGAAGTAAACAATGGACCCAGACATCTCTTGGGGGAAGGGGAGAAGTGAGGCAGGTGACCTTGCCCAGCTTTTCCCCACTGAAATCTAGTTTACTTGCATATCATGACATCCCCTCCCTGATGTCAGGGTCCTCTTCAAGAAGGAAGGATAAACACCAAGCAACTGATATTTATTTTTATAAAGGTTTTTATTTTCAAAAATACATTCATAGTTTTCAACATTCACCTTGCAAAACCTTGTTTCAGATTTTTTCTCTCCCTTCCCCCATCCCCTCCCCTAGGTAGCAAGTAATCCAATGTATGTTAAAAACATATGCAATTCTTCTATACATATTTCCACAATTATTATGCTGTACAAGAACAATCAGATCAAAAAGGAAAAAATGAGAAAGAAAACAAAATACAAGCAAATAACAACAAAAAGAGTGAAATTACTATATTGTGATCCACACTCAATGTCCACAGCCCTGTCCCTGGGTGCAGATTGGCTCTCTCTATCACAAGTCCATTGGAATTGGTCTGAATCACTTCAGCAACAGGATATATTATATATAAATTAAGTGCAAAGTTATTGCAGGCAGCATTAAAGAACATCTAGAAGGACCCAAACCTTGAAGAGAGACAAGACAACTGGTACAGGAACATGGTGACGGCAATCAGGGCAGCTTAAGGGGAGAGGGATGTGCGGTCATACCGACTATGGACAGCTAAGGAAGCAGTGGAGGAGACACTGTATAAACAATTAAGATGTCTACAGGATCATTGGAGATAATCCATAGAAAAAGCCTTGGACATGGTTCTTTTCAACCATGAGGCCAGTCTCAATGGTCTTGTGATAGAGAGAGCCATCTGCATTCAGAGAGGGCTGTGGGGATTGAGGGTGGATCAAAGTATAGTATTTTTACCTTTTTTGTTGTTTGCTTGCTTTTTCTTATTTTTTTCCTTTTTATTATTTTTCTTAGCATGATAAATGTGGAAATATATTTAGAAGAATTATACATGTTTTAACATATTGGATTGCTTGTTGTCTAGGGGAGAGTTGGGGGAAGGAAGGGAGAAAAATTTAGAGCACAGGGTCTTGGAGGAGTGAATGTTGAAAACTATTTTTGCATGTATTTTGAAAATAAAAAGGTATTATTTAATTATTATTGTGTCTGCCAAGAAAATCCCCAAAGTAGTCAGGCATAACTGAAATGACATATATCCTATGTCTTTGAGATTAGTGTTTTGCTTGAAAAGAGAGTATATGTTCTTTAATGTTACTGCTTTTTGCTTCTCTTTTTCTATATTGTCCTTCACTTCTATATTTGTATTTCCAATCAATTGTCTTCCCTGGTTTTTTTTTTTGGTGATTCTTGCCATCAGCGATTCAATTTTTTCAGTTCCCCCATTTTGCTCTCACAATTCTCATTTCTCTTAGCTCCTCAGGAACATGTTATGGATCTTTGCTCCCAATTCCACTGGGCTCTCTTTCTCATCAAGTATTGAGCCATTTTCCATTGTTTGGCAGTATTTATTCATAGATATTTGAACTTGTATATGAGATTTTGAGGCCATATTTCCTTCTGTTTAATTGTGTTTTACTCATCGACTTATTTGATTATGTTTAAGGTCTTTGTATTTTCTTCTTTCCTAGATATTTGGTCATTTCACTTCATGGGCCTTCTTCCCCCACATTATCTGTTGTTCACTTTTAGACTTTCTCCCCTCTGACAGTGTTTTCCTGGATGGAGTAGGTGTGGTGAGGGAAGAGAACTCAAAGCCTATCAGCTATCTGCAACTGGGCAATTGAAAGTTCCCCAGAATGATCTGGCTCTAATTGGATGCTGGGTTCTTTTCTTCAGACTTAGTAGAAAGCCACATAGCCCTCCACACCCAGTGTCCTGCCTGCTCCCTCTGATACTTAGTCTGGCCGGGCATTGTCACATGGTGATAATTTTTGTCATTTGGCATTTGGGCATCTCAGAAAGCAAGCAGAATTGGGGAAAGGTTTCAGATGTGAGGGTGAGCTCTCTATCAAGCCAAGACCTGTGTCCTGCCCCTTGCCTTCTATTCCTCCATTCTCTTGCAGAGATCCTTTGTAACATAGAGTATTGCCTCATTGCTAGCAATTGAGACTAGTAAATTTCTGCCATTTGAAGCTTGGATCTCATTAGCAGGGGTTCTCAAAACTACAGATGCAGCAGGCTGAGGACCTACTGGGTTATAGCAAATGGGCTGAGGGGCGAAGACAGAGTGTGAGCTTTTGTTTTTACTATAATCCGGCCCTCCCACAGTCTGAGGGACAGTGAACTGGCCCCCTATTTAAAAAGTTTGAGGACCACTGCTCTATAGTGTGGGGCAGGCAGGGGGAAGAAAGGGGTCCAGCGAGGCAGATGTATGCCATGATATGGGATGTTTTGTTACAAATCCATAGTTTAGATGACTGGTGCAACTTTGGGGAAGGAGGTGTTGAATGAGCTCAAAGTAGGTTTTGATTCATGGGTTGTTTTGGTTTTTTTTAATTTTCTTTTGGGTTCCTGATGTCCTAGACCAAGGGAATAGCTGAAATGGCTTTATCTTTGTTGCATAGTTTCTGTTATGGAGAAGTTTGAGGAATCATAAGGTTCAAAGAAAATGTCTAATCCTCCATCATATTGTTACTTGATCCAGAAATTCATTAATCTTTTAGTTGCTAGGTCTAATGACCTTTTCCAAGTCATCATTCTTTTTGACCTTTCTGTAATCTTTGACACTGTTAATCACTGTTCCCTTGAGGCTGTCTTCTCTCTGTTTTTATAACACTTCCTTCTCTTAGTTCTTCTCTTACTTATTTGTTTCATTGTCATCCGATCACTCTCAGACATCCCTGGGTATCCTCCAAGGTTCTGTCCTGCATTTTCTTCCCATATTTTATTTTGCTTAGTGATTTCATTAGCACCTATGGATTCAATTATCATCTCTTTTATGATGATTCTCAAATCTGTTTATCCATTCCTAACCACTCTGTTGTCTTCAGTCTCACTTCTCCATTGGACATTTGGAACTAAATTTCCCATCGTCATCAAAAACTCAACCAGTCCAGAACTTGTCACAATATTTTCCCAAAACCTCTCACCCCCCACTTCCAAACCTGTTTATTATTGTTGAAAGTACTGCCATCCTCCCAGTCATCTAATCTCACAACCGGGATGTGGTTTTTAACTCTTCACTTCCTCTCACCTCTGCCAACGAATCTGTTGCCAATTTCTGTCTTCTAGTTTATTTTATAACATCTTTCATATGTGCTTCTTTCTCTCCCAGATGCAGACAAAAATTTGGTGTAAATTTTTAGCACCTCTTGACTGGACTATTAAACAATTCTCTGCTTGGGGCTGCCTGCCCCAAGGCTCCACCTGCTTTAAACCATCCTCCATCTGTCAAATTCTTCTTCTTAAAATATAAACTTATATCCTCCCTCCCTCCATCATTAAATAAATCCCCTTGGCTTCCTATTGCCTCCAAGAGCAAATCTAAAATCCTCAAATGTGCAAAGGCCTTTATAACCGGACCACCTCCTACTTTTCTAGTCTTCTTACACCTTAGTCACCTTCATATACTTTGTATACGACAATGTTTTATATAATTTCACCTAGGCCTTCTCAATAGGAGGGGGGAGGAAGGGGGAAAACTTGGAACTCAAAATTTTAAAAACAAATATTAAAAATTGTTTTATGTGTAACGGGAAAATAAAAACATTTAAAAATAAGAATAGCTTTAAAAAATCTATTGTGCTTAAAAAAAAAAAGAAAAAAACTAATGTAATCCTCAAAAAAACTTTACTTTGTTATTCTTAGAGCACAATAATATTCCCTCACAATTATATATTGTAACTTATTTGGCCATTTCCCAATTGATGGATATCCCTTTAGTTCTTTGCCACCACAAAGAGAGCTGCTATAAATATTTTAGAGCATATATGTTTCAACTATAAAGGACCCATGAGGGAAGATGCTGTCTACCTCCAGATAAAAAACAAATATGTATTGTATGGTTTCACACATATATGTGTGTCAAATGTTGGCCTCAAGTGGTTGAGAAGGGAGAAGAGAGAAAAACTTAGAACTCAAATGTAGCCAAAAAGATTCACATTTTTCAAAAAAGGAACATGTAGGGTTTTTTTTTCCCTTTTCCCTGATCACTTCATATGCTGGATCAAAGGATATATACAATTTTATAACTCTTTGGGCATAATTCCAAATTGCTCGTCAGAATGGTTAGATCAGTTCACAGATTCACCAACAGTTTATTAGTTCCCAGTTTTTCCACATCCTCCGTAACATTTGTTATTTTTTCTATCATTTTAGCCAATCTGATAGGTGTGAGATGATACCTCAGAGTTGTTTTAATTTGCATTTCTCTAATCAATAATAAATGATTTTTCTATATAACAGTATATTGCTTTGATTTCTTCTTCCAAAAACTGCCTTTTCATATCCTTTGACCATTTATCATTGAGAAATGATTCTCATTCTTATAAATTTGATTCAGTTCTCTATATATTTGAAATGAGGCCTTTATCCAAGAAACTTAACTATAAAAAATTTCCTCCAATTTGTAGCTTTCTTTTAGAGCACGTTTTAAAAAGGTATTGTTTGTGATGGTCTAACAAAGGAAGTCATGACATCAATGAAGTCCAGCATGACTTTGTCAACCAGAGGTCAGTGCAGGCCAATCTCAATTTCTTTTATGATAGGATTACTGGACTGGTAGAAATTAGATTTACACCAAGAATTCAAGGTTGGGTTAGCATTAGGAAAACTATAAAGATGTTAGAAAAAAAAACAATAAAAATCATGTTACATCAATAGATGTAGTAGTAGAAACAGCATTTTACAGAATACATTTATTCATGTCAAAGATACTAGCAAGCTTAGAAATAAATGAATTTTCCCATAATAAATTAAAGAATATATCTATTAAAGCCCAAGGAGTTAACATCATTTGCAGTAAAGTCCCTGATTGGAAGGAATGTGTGTGCTCGCTACTTAACAATATGGAAAATAAGGGGCAGCTAGGTGGTGCAGTGGATAAAGCACCAGCCTTGAAATCAGGAGGACCAGAGTTCAAATCTGGTCTCAGACACTTAACACTTCCTAGCTGTGTGACCCTGGGCAAGTCACTTAACTCCAGCCTCAAAAAAAAAAAAAAAAAAAAAAAAAAAAACCAATATGGAAAATAAATGAGAATTACAAGGAACACATAGGTCATCAGTTGCCAAATTGTGTTACCTGATGTCTTCTTTTCCTGTGTTATTTGTCTGTCCCTGCTTCTCCCCACCCTTACTTGGGCTCCCTTAAAAGCCTTCTAACATCCCCTGTCCCTCCTCATGTAGCCTGATCCCCCTTGAACTGCTGAGGTTGCTTTGCCCATAGAGCCCCAGGACTTCCAAGATCACACATGAGCTCTTTGGTTTGAACTATGAAGCTCTTCGTGTGCTGGACCCTCCATAAACCTTCATGTTCCTTCCTCCCGTCCTGACCCACTTAAACACTCCTCTTCCTCCTCTTTCACTTTTGCCTGGGTATGAGCTTCCCTGCCCCCATCTTGGCCTTGAGAGCTCTGGCCTTTCTCTCCTTCCCAGCCTCTCCCACCTCCTCCTTTATCCTGTCTCCTTGCATCCTCATGGCATGGTGCCAGGCCAGAAATAATAACCACAGCTAGAATCTATGAGTATTTTGAAAGTCTGTTCTCAAAGCTACCTTGAGATCCAAGTATATTATCATCCCTCACCTTATGAAGGAGTTCAGTGACTCCTCCAGGGTCACACAGATCAGATTTGAAGCCAGGTCTTCCTGAGTCCACGTCTAGGCCAGCCTGCCTGATTGAATGTAGCAGTAAGAGCTGTGGACTGGTCCCCCTCTGAGCTGTTTGTGGCCTGTGTGACCTGGGACAAGGTCCTGTTCGAGCCTTGAACAGGAAGCTATGGTTGAGATGGTCCATAATTACCTTCTAGGCCTCAATCATAGGAACTAATAGCATGGGTTCCAAGTGAGTCCAAAAGTCGCTGCTGATTATTGTCTTTTCTGCAAATAACAAGGTGTTGCATTCTTTGTGTTTTAGGAGCCATCCTCAGTCTGTGAGCATGACGAATGAGGCCCTAGTAAAGAGATGAATTGGTGAAACCAGGATGAAGCTGCTGCCAGGAGTTGGGGTCTTTGGGACTGGCAGCTCGGCTCGGGTTCTGGTCCCATTGCTGAGAGCTGAGGGCTTTACCATTGAGGCACTGTGGGGCCGGACAGAAGAGGAGGCAAAGCAGCTCGCTGAAGAGATGAGCATTTCCTTCTACACCAGCCGGACAGACGATGTCTTGCTACACCAGGACGTAGATCTGGTTTGCATCAACATTCCTCCTCCACTTACTCGGCAAATAGCTGTGAAAGCTCTAGGTACAGTCAGGCCACAAAAAAGGGGTAGATTGGTTTTAATTATTTCTTTTTAGTTCCTGGAACATTGCCAGACATCTTAATGGGTATGTGTACAGACTGTCCACCAGTATGCCCTTTTTCCCTTCTCAGTCCAGAACATTAAGTGGTGGTAATAACTGGTGCTTCTAGAGCTCTTCAGGGTTTACAAACCATGCTCCTAAAAGTAGCTTGTCAGGTAATTTGAGTACCACTAGTGTTATTTATCCCTGTTTTATAGATAAGGAAGCTAAGGCTCAAAGAAATTCAGTGACACATAATAAGGAGGTGTCAGCTGAATTTTAAAGCTGAGTCTCCTCACTCCAATTCAGCATTTCTTTCCTCTACCTTTCTGTAAATGTGAAAACATAAGTGAATCAGTGATGTAGAACATATTACCTGGAGGTATATCAGAATGATATAAGAACTTAAGTTGCACTTCTGCCTTTTAGAAGGATGCCATTGCTTGAGGTAAGTACTTTTATTCTGCCACTAAGTCCTGGGATAGAAAATGCTCATGAGAAAGCATTCCCTGTCCTTTAGGTTAGAGGATCCACATTCTCAGTGACTTTAAAGTTGTTCAGAGTAAGAGCTTAATGGCAGATAGAATCACAGAGCTGGAAGTGACCTTAGAGTTAATTTAGTCCTAAGATCCCATATTCCTAGAAGTGACAATGTTGGGTGTAGATCCAAGATCTAAAAGGCATCTCAGAGGCAAATCCTAGGATTTACTTTTTTAAAATTAAGTTCTACTTTATTTTCCAGTCTAAATTTCTTCCTTCTTACCTCTTCTTCCTTTTCTACCTTCTTCTTTCATTGAGAAAGAGGAAAAACAAAAACCAATACAAACACAACAAAGCAAACAAAACATTTGCCGTGTCCAAAAAAAAAAAAAAAAAAAAAATCCAAAAAGAACTCCTGTCTTCTGATTCCGAAGCTCCTGTTGTTTCCATGTAGAGAACAAGCAAGGTCATGTCATGTCACAAAAAAGACTTTTTATTGACAGTGCAGTTTATAATGCAAAAGCAGATCAAGTAAAGACTGATCAAGGATCCTTTTAACTCAGTGTCTTAAGTATTTACTAGGTGCCATTCATTGTGCTAAGGACTACTGAAATTTTTGTTGTAGTTGTTTAATCATGTCTGACTCTCCATGATCCAATTTTGACATTTTCTTAGCATAGAGTGATTTGCCATTTTCTTCTCCATCTCATTTTACAGATGAGAAAATAGAGACAAACAGGATTAAGTGGCTAACCAAGGTCATACAGCTAAGGAGTATCTGAGATCAGATTTGAACTCAGGAAGATGAAATTTCCTGATTCCATCTCTATCCTGTATCCTGTATCCAAACTCCATCAATACCCTATCCACCTAACTGCCAAAGGATTATGATAAAGGAAAAGTGAAAACTTAGTCTTGGTCTTCAAGCCCATATTCTAATAGGGAAGACAAAATGCAAATAATTTTACAGTGTGTATCATCTATATAGTCTTTCTCAACTTTCAGATTCTGTGTAACTGTTGCTTTAGCCATTTTATTATCCTGCCTCTGATTTCCACTTTGCTGAATTTGGTGCCTAATGGCTGTTGGTCATTATCATAGTTGGTGGAAACTGTTATTGAAGGTCACTAGTGCCAAAATTAGTAAATATCATTGTTAACAGATGTTATTGCATGTTAACAGATGTTAAAAGATGTTATTGTAAGCAAACTTCACTATTTTATTTCCTTAGGACACAAAATTTCTCTGCAGACTCTGGGAGAATCATTTGCCAGTTCATTGCTGTCTTACCTTTAGATTCTAAAACACATCAGAGACACAATTTGGATTCTTTGTGCTTCAGTAACATTCTCTCATATATTGAGCTGGGGCCTGCAAGGCTATTTAAAATTGCTTCATAAAGTTGCTATAATAAGAAATAAAGTTAAATCAGTACATATCGTATATCTACATGAGTAAGGCCCATGAGGCAGGTGCTGGGGGATATATGATGAAGTAAAAAAACAGCCCCTAACTCAAGGAGCCTGCCATTTGGCTGGAGGGAACCAAAGAATAAAATGCAAGAAAACTTAAGTAATGAAATAGTAGAATTGTCAGTGCATTAGTCATTTTTCCTGAATTGTTTATTTCTCTTTTTTCAATTTTTGCTGCAAAGAATGACTTTCTGGGAGAAGAGGCAAAATATCTGGAAATAAAAGTGATATCAAAACAAAAGACCATTAAAAGTAAGATTTAAAAATATAGGAGAGATGTCCTAAAGTAGTATGTTATTGTCATATTTTATACACAGTGACTACTTAGAGTCAGTTCTTTTTACAAATTTCTGGAACCTTGAAAATTTTCAGAACATTCTGAAGATGACACTCCTGCCCTAGAAGCTAGTATTTCTTTTACTCTAGGCAATATTTCTAGTCATCCAGGAACCAGAGAAGAGTAGAATCTCAAGGCAGTAGCACTTATATACAAGGTTGTCTGCTCAGCTCTGGGAATATGACGATGAAAAACTACCGAAACCTCAGAGATTTCACCTGGGAAGCCAGGGATGATGTGGTGCAGTGAGAGAAGAATCAAGACAAAGCACTCTAGGAAAATGCTTTATGACAAAGAGATTTCTCTGAGGAGATGGAGACAGTTTCATTGTGGAAATGGCAGCTGAATGGAGAGAGAAAGCCTTTAAAAGCCACTGGTGATGGAGTCCTAGGCCTGCAAGTCGGGAGTCAGTCTTTGCTGGAATGTGCACCCACATGAGCTCGTATACAAACACACACACACACACACACACACACACGCATGTAAGCACGTGCATGTTCTGCTGAGGTGGGAGGTCAAGATCAGGAACTAACTAATCCAGTTTGGTTAGAACCACAGGATGTGAAGAGCCATAGAGTGTGAAGGGCAATAATGTGAAGTAAGGCTAGAAAAGAAGGTGAAAACCTGATGAAGGGGTCTCAGATACCAGATTGTGGGATTGATGGTTTCTCCGGTGTGTTATTGGGAGTCACTGTACCTGGTGATCAATTAGATCAGGTGATGCAAGCTAAACCAAGTTTACAAAGTAGCATTAGGAATCAGAAGTAGAGGATCTGAATTGGAAGTACGACTATGAGTTCCAGTTTCTTCCATGGTAACTTTAAACAGGTAAAATCTGATTCTTTCTCTACTTTATATCTTAAGATTGACTGTCCAGACTTACAAATCTAATTTTATTCCACACTATTTAAATGCAAACTAGCACAACCTCCAATAGTTCAATCAGAGATAGCTCAAGAGCTTCCCCATTCTTCTGGCTGCCTTTTAAGTCTACAGTGATTATGGCTAGGGCTAGGCACTGTGCTAAGTGAGGAAATTTCCCAGTAGTCTTTGGTCAAGATTCAGTTCTTAGCATGTAAGAATTCTACGATTTTGTCCTATTTATGTAAACTGGGAGGGGGGAGAACAAAGGCATCCGGGAGCCTTTATAGTAGTTGTTTCATCCTCCAAAAAAAAATCTTCTCTAAGGGAAGTTAATATGCTAGAAGCCACTCTTAGAATGTACTCTGTTCCCTAGTGATGTGGCAGCTAATACCAGCTAACTCTAGTCTGTGACTAAGGTTTTCTCAGTGTTTTTTTGTTTGTTTGTTTTTAATTTAACTTGATGTGAGCTCTAATCAGAAAGCCCAGGTGAATACTTTTAAAGTTTTGTCCTCAGGGTTGCCATTGCAGGGGTCTAGAGGGCCAAGCACTGTACTGATCTAGGAGTCAGAAGACTAGACTTGATACACTCTGCTCCATCATAAGCATGGCAAGTCCTCCCCTTAAGTTCTCAGGCTCTGCATATAAAATGAACATAACAATAACTGTCCCACCCTCATTTACTAGGCTGTTGTAAAGAGAAAGGAGTTAATAGATGTCTGAACTTTGAACTCTTTGGAATGAAGGCCTCAGTGTCATAAAGTAGCACAAAGAAGCTCCATCAGGCTATACAAGTCTGAAAATCAGATGGTAGAATTTTGAGCAGTGCAGGCAAGTCAAGTTACATAGCTGGCCCACAATTTCTTAAACTGTAATATTGTTAGCAGGAATAGCTCCTAAAGTAGAAAGGAGCAGTGGGGGTTAAAGCAGGTTGAAGAAACCTGGCCAAGACAGATTCGGCTTAGTAGAATCATCTCCAGGGCCTTTGAAATGGACATGGAAAAAGGAATGCAAACAGGAGAAAGATGGAAAAGATTTTCAAGCATCTACAGAAACTTTTTTTTTTCCCATGAAAGCCAATAGAACCATCAGGCCTCGGCCCTGATCTCACTGTCCCAAAGGTACTTACAGAGATGTCAGAAATGATCTAGAAGAGAGTAACAGCTGGGGAAAATAGTTCAAGAGCACAATGATGGCAGCAATCATTCTGGCATTTCTGTAGCCCTTTCAGGTTTGCACAAGGCTTTACAAATAGTGTCTCATGTGATCGTCACCACAGCCTTGTGAGATAAATACTATTCTTTTACAGCTGAGGAAATGGGCCCACACAGAATACACAGCTAGTACATATCTGAGACAAAATTTGAACTCAGGTTTTTTTTATTACATTTCTATATAGAAGAAATACCCTTTCTCTCCTCTAAACAAAATCTTTGAGTGTCATCTTTGTGAGACTTGAGGGCATCCTCTAGGAAGGTATCAGCCTATTCATTAATGAACCACATCTTTGCTGTCTCACAGTTGGCTGAAAGCTTGAAGGAATGTTATCATCTGCACTTAAGAGTTTGCTGATAACTAAGAAGTGGTCACCTCAATAGAAAAAAATGCCACCTTACAGACTCTTATAACAAAGTGCCTACCATCCATAAATCAAGATTCTTTAGAATTCCTTGGAAAATGTAATCACAAAAGTAACTCTTTGCTAACAAGTATAAGCAAAACAGGCAGCAAGCATCTGTTAAGTGTTGACTTAAATTCAAGAGATAGAAAGAAAGGCAAAAAGCTGGGCCCTGCCCTCAGGGAGCTTACCTTCTGATAAAGGAGATGACATGTAAATAGCTAGGTACATGAAAGGTAAATATAGAGCAGATGAAAGGCAGTTTGGGGGTCTGTAGAAGAAATGAGTTGAGTGGGATTTTGAAGGAAGTTGGGGAAACTGGGAGTGGAGGTGAGGGACATTGTTTTCCAGGTGCAGAGAAGATAGTCTGTTTGAGAAATTAATTGCGCACAGGCTGAGGTAACTGGAATTGAGGGTGTGTGAAAGTGTCAATTATAAGAAGACTGGAAAGGGAAGAAGTATCCAGGTTAAAAGCTTTAAATGCCAAATAGAGGTAACAGAGACCTTTTGAACCAGGATGGAGATGGTTTGTGATGTATCAGAAGGTCTTTCCCACTGTGGTGGAGGAAATATTGCATAGAATTCAGATTGAGGGATTTATCCTTCCTGTCCATAGGGAATTGTTATATTTCTGATGGTAGATGACATTGTTGTTGCCTTAAGTTTCAAGACTTTTGTAGCCTCTTGGAAAAGATCTGTAATCATTGAAAAGAAATTTCGCCTAGCCATTCACAAAGGAAAGACTGAGTGGATAAAGAATGTTTATTACACAGATTTCATCATGCAATGGACACCTTATATAACTTATCCAAGAATATGTATATGTGGGACAAACAATAAGACATGTATCTAGGCATAGATACAAAAAAGAGAAGTAAGCTGTATTTCTTTTAGAAAATAGCACTTTTACTGAACCTCAGCTTTCCATTATAGCAAAGGCCCACCTTTTTCATGACAAACATTTTCCAGTGTTGCTATATGACAACTAAAAAACCTACTGTTTCCCAGAAAGAAAAGACATGTAGCATGCAGAAGGAGCTAGAAAGGCTCAAAGTGATTAGAATAGGCTGCAACATAAAACCAATAAAGAAATTCAGAGAAAAACAGGAATAAAGAGTGTCATAAAGGAATAGTAAAAATGATTATGAGAATCACAGATAGAGGACCAGATTGCTTCACTAGTGATGATCACACTTTGGGTCTTGCTTTTTTCTATGTAAAATGAATAAGATTATTATTTATTTATTTATTTCTAATGCACATTGCTTTGTGAATCATGTTGGGAGAGAAAAATCAGAACAAAAGGGAAAAACCATGGGAGGAAAAAAAAAACAGAAAAAAAAGAAGCGAACATAGAATGTGTTGATTTATATTCAGTTTCCTTAGTTCTTTTTCTGGATACAGATAGCATTTTCTTTTTTTTTTTTTTTTTTTTTCCCTGAGGCTGGGGTTAAGTGACTTGCCCAGGGGCACACAGCTAGGAAGTGTTAAGTGTCTGAGACCAAATTTGAACTCCGGTCCTCCTGAATTCAGGGCTGGTGCTCTATCCACTGCGCCACCTAGCTACCCCTTAGATGGCATTTTCTATCCAAAGTTTATTGGGATTGCCTTAGATCACTGAACCACTAAGAAGAACCAAGTCTTTCATAGTTGATCATCTCACCTTCTTGATGTTACTGTGTACTTGTTTCACTCAGCATCAGTTTGTGTAAATTTTTCCAGGCTTTTCTAAAATCAGTTTGTTCATAATTTTTCATAGAAAAAAATAATATTCCATTACCTTCATATACTACAACTTGTTCAGCTATTCCCCAATTGATGGGCATCTACAATGAGTGAGATTCTTTTTTTCCCCTTTTGGGGTTAAGTGATTTGCCCAGGGTCACATAGCCAGGAAATGTTAAGTGTCTGAGGCCAAATTTGAACTCAGGTCCTCCTGACTTCAGGGCTGGTGCTCTCTCCACTACACTAACTAGCTGCGCCAGTGAGTGAGATTCTCAACAGTTCTAAGTACCTTTTTAGTCTAAAATATACTATCAAATCCTTTGAAAATTTCCATCTGTTGCCTGTATTATTAAACAACAGCAGGTTTCTTTGAAGTTCTGTGGAGGCTATTAACTTGAGAAGTCACAAGATATGGTGACTCTTCTCTGATAGTCTATCCCAGTTGCTTCAGCTTTTAAATTATGTCTTATGTCTCTCTCTGCCTATTTTTTACTTTCTATTTACTTCTCCATATTTTCTGTTTTTTTTTTTCTTTCTTTAATTGGCTATATTGAACCTTAGGTTTACATTATCTTTTTGTAGAGTGAAATTTTATGTGCTCTGAGCATAATTTTTTTATAATAGCTTTTATTTTTCAAAATATATGCAAAGATAGTTTTCAGCATTCATCCTTGCGAAACCTTGTGTTCCAATTTTTTCTCCTTCCTTTCTCCTTCCTCCCTTCCCTAGACAGAAGTAATCCAATGTAGGTTAAACATGTATAATTCTAAACATATTTCCACATTTATCATACTGCATAAGAAAAATCAGATCAATGTGGGGAAACTGGGACACTAATACATTGCTGGTGGAGTTGTGAAAGAATCCAGCCATTCTGGAGAGCAATCTGGAATTATGCCCAAAAAGTTATCAAACTGTGCATACCCTTTGACCCAGCAGCGCTACTACTGGGCTTATATCCCAAAGAAATACTAAAGAGCGGAAAGAGACATATATGTGACAAAATGTTTGTGGCAGCTCTTTTTGTAGTAGCTAGAACCTGGAAGATGAATGGATGTCCATCAGTTGGAGAATGGTTGGGTAAATTATGGTATATGAAGGTTATGGAATATTATTGCTCTGTAAGAAATGACCAGCAGGAGGAATACAGAGAGGCCTGGAGAGACTTAAATCAACTGATGCTGAGTGAAATGAGCAGAACCAGAAGATCACTGTACACTTCAACAACAATACTGTATGAGGATGTATTCTGATGGAAGTGGAAATCTTCAACATAAAGAAAAACCAACTCACTTCCAGTTGATCAATGATGGACAGAGGTAGCTACACCCAGAGAAGAAACACTGGGAAGTGAACGTAAATTGTTAGCACTAATATCTGTCTGCCCAGGTTGCATGTACCTTCGGAATCTAATGTTTATTGTGCAACAAGAAAATGATATTCACACACATGTATTGTATCTAGACTATATTGTAACACATGTAAAATGTATGGGATTGCCTGTCATCGGGGGGAGGGAATAGAGGAAGGGGGGGATAATTTGGAAAAATGAATACAAGGGATAATATTATAAAAAATATATATATAATAAAAAATTATTAAGTAAAAAAAAAAAAAAGAAAAAGAAAAATCAGATCAAAAAGGGGAAAAATGAGAAAGAAAAAACAAGTAAGCAAACAACAACAACAAAAGGTGAAAATGCTAGATTATGAGCTACATTCAGCTCCTATAGTCCCCTTTCTGGATGCAGATGGCTTTCTCTATCACAAGTCTGTTGGAATTGTCCTGAATTGCCTCATTGTTAAAAAGAGCCAAGTCCATCACAGTTGATCATCACATAATCTTCTTGTTTCTGTGTACAATGTTCTATTGATTCTCCTCACTTCCCTTAGCATCAGTTCATGGAAGTCTCTCCAGGTCTTTCTGAAATCATCCTGCTGATCATTTCTTATAGAAAAGTAATATTCCATAGGTTATTCAGCCATTCCCCAACTGATGGACATCCACTTAGTTTCCAGTTTCTTGCCACTCCAAAAAAAGACTGTTACAAACATTTTTGCACATATGAGTCCTTTTCCCTTTTTTGATCTCTGTGGGATACAAACCCAGTAGAGACTGCTGGATCAAAGGATATTCTTTGCAAAATTCTTTTTAAAAAAGCAAAGATGGAAAACTTGCCTTTTATTTAATTGACCCATAAGTGATTTTCCCTCCTTACTATGGCAGGATTTTTGATAAGAAAAAAAAAAAAGTCCTTTGCTTTTTGGTTTATGCTTTTTCCATATAAATTACTAATTTATCTCCAAACCCTGACAGTTTCAGCATCTTGTAGAACATTTTTCTTTTTTTTAAGGTAATGAAGGTTTTTTATTGAATTTTTTATTTTCAAAACATATGCAAGGATAATTTTTCAACACTGACCCTTGCAAAACCTCGTATTCCAATTTCCCCCTTCTCCCCACCCCCTCCCCTAGATGGTAAGTAATCCAGTATATGTTAAACAAGATAAAAATATATCTAAATCAAATATAATTTTTTTCACACCATGTTAGGAATATCAGCTAACCAGTAAAGGGAAGAATTTGAGGCCTATAGGGTCCTAAATAAATAAAACTAAATAAATGAATAAATGATTTCACAAATGAATAAGAAGGATCCATTATAATCTGCAACTTTTCATACATGTTCTTTAAGTGCATCCACTTTTCAAAGAAGAAATTCACTCTGGTGTGTTTTTATTTTTTTCAGCTTTGTTTAAGAGGGAGCTTTAGTAGATTGTCAAATCAGTGTATTCTTTCCCGAAAGTCTTTTTAAATCAGCCACTAAAAGATGAGGTTTCCATATTCACTGGAATATTTTTAAGCTTCTAACAGGAAACAGCAAGTAGCAACATTGTTTTCTTAGGCTGATAACATAACAGAAAGAGAACTGCTTCGTATACACCAGAACCTAAGATAATTTGGCCTCAGAAATAGGACTAAGAAAAAGAAAAAGGCTGAATTTTTAGGCTTTTGTAAGATAAAGTATCTTTATAAATCTAGACTTTGGGGTTAAGTCATTTGAAGTCAACAGAAAGGAAGTAACAGAAGACCTATAGTCCCAAGAACTAAAGGAAATTAGACATTAATTACCAGTAGAAAATCTAGTCTATCACATAGATGCCATATATTTCCTTGATCCCTTGCATCTTTCTGTATAACAGAGATAAGTGGGGGGGAGGGGGGAACTGGGGAAATGTTTGAGGATATTTTGACCATTTGTAAAAGAAATAGCATTCAAAAATCTTGTTTTTTCCAGTCAGCCACTAAAGTGATTTTTCTTAAAATTCAGGTCTGATCACATTTTCCCCCTATCCAATCAAAAAAATTCAGTGGCCTCCTACGCTCAGTTTCTATTCAAAGCCCCTTATAACTTAGCCTTTCCACTAGTTTTATAGCTTAAATTCTGACATTGTATTTGTCAGTCCAGTGACACTGGCTTCTTGGCTGTTAAATAAGATATGACATCTCCCAGCTTCCTGGCATACAACCTAACAGTGAATGTTCTCCAAAGTTTTGTCCCTAGGCCTCCTGTTGTCTTCCAATAATCTCTCTTGGTAAAGTCATCAGTTTGCTTGGGTTTACTATCATCTTTGTGATCCCAGACTCCCAGATATGTATATCCACCCCTTTTCTCTCTCTGAGCTTCAGTTCTGCATTACCAATTGTATATGGAATTTATTTTTAAGGAGGATATCCTCATGACATCTTAAAATCAACACGTCTAAAATGAAAATCATTTTCTCCCTTAAACCCCCAACCTCTACTGCTGAACTTTCCTAATTCTGTCAAAGGAATCACCATCATTCCGGTGTTTTGGGTTTGTAATCTTGACATTGTTCTTAGTTTCTCACTATTTAAGTACTCAGCACAGTTCCTAGAACATTGCTGTTCTTTTGTTTAGCTGTGTCTGATGGGACCCCATGACCCATGACACTCTTCTTTGTTCCACTGTTTCCCAAAATCTACTCAAGGTTGTGCTCATTGCTTCCTTGGCACTGTCTATGTGAATCATCTTCCTCCTTCCCCTTCTTTTTGCTTTCAATCTTTCCCCCCCAAAAAAACAAAAACAAAACAGTTTTTTTTCTAGTGAGTTCTTTTATCTTCTCATTATAGGCCAACTTCAATATTTGTTCCTCTAGTGAAAAAGACTGAATTAATATTTTTAAATATTAGATTAATTTGATCTTCTTGCTGTCCAAGGAACTCTCAAAAGTCTTCTCCAAAACCACAATTTGGAAGCATTGATTCTGCAGCACTCTTTCCTTATAATCTAACTCTCATAGCCAGACATTATTACTGGAAAAACCATAGCTTAATTCTAAGGGACCTTTGAAAGAAAAAAAAAAGTGATATTTCTGCTTTTTAGTATGCTGTCCAAATTGGCCATAACTTTCCTTCTAAGGAGCAAGTATCTTAATTTTGTGGCTACAAATGGTATCTACAATGCTCTTTGAGCCCAAGAATATAAAATCTGACACTGTTTCCATTTCTTTTTTTTTTAATGATTAGAAATGATTTTAATTTCTTAATCTGAAAATTGTCTTTTCATATCCTTTGATCATTTATCAATTAGGAAAATGTCTCTTACAATTACTTTTCTTTTTTTTTTTTATTCATTTTTCCAAATTATCCACTCCCTCCCCCCGATGGCAGGCAATCCCATACATTTTACATGTGTTACACAATATAACCTAGATACAATATATGTGTGTAATACCATTTTCTTGTTGCACATTAATTATTAGCTTCCGAAGGTATAAGTAACCTGGGTAGATAGACAGTAGTGCTAACAATTTACATTCGCTTCCCAATGTTCCTTCTCTGGGTATAGTTATTTCTGTCCATCATTGATCAACTGGAAGTGAGTTGGATCTTCTTTATGTTGAAGATTTCCACTTCCATCAGAATACATCTTCATACAGTATTGTTGTTGAAGTGTATAGTGATCTTCTGGTTCTGCTCATTTCACTCAGCAACAGTTGATTTAAGTCTCTCCAAGCCTCTCTGTATTCCTCCTGCTGGTCATTTCTTACAGAGCAATAATATTCCATAACCTTCATATACCACAATTTACCCAACCATTCTCCAATTGATGGACATCCATTCAACTTCCAGTTTCTAGCTACAACAAAAAGAGCTGCCACAAACATTTTGGCACATACAGGTCCCTTTCCACTCTTTAGTATTTCTTTGGGATATAATCCCAATACTGTTTCCATTTCTTCTCCCTCTCTTCCAGGAAGTGATAAGATCAGTTGCCATGATCTTAGTTTTTTTTTTTTTCTTTTTAAAAAAAATTATACCTTTTTTATTTTCAAAATATATACATGAATAATTTTTGGCATTCACCCCTACAAAACTCTGTGTTCTAATTTTTTTCCTCTCTTTCCTCCTTCCCCCAGTTAGCAAGTGATCCAATCTAACATGTGCAGTTCCTCTATATGTATTTCCACAAATGTACTAGAAAAATCAGATCCACAAAGAAAAAAGAGAGAAAGAAAACAAAATGCAGGCAAACAACAATTAGAAAGAGTAAAAATATTATTTTGTGGTCTACACTCAGTCCCCACTGGCCTTTCTCTGGGAGCAGATGGCTCTCTTCATCACAAGATCATTAAAACTGGCATCAATCATCTCATTGTTGATAAGAGCCACTTCCATCAAAATTTATTGTTGTATAATCTTGCTGTTGCTGTATCTCCTGGTTCTGCTCATTTCACTTAGCATTTGTTCATGTAAGTCTCTCCAGACCTCTCTAAAATCATCCTACTGATTGTTTCTCATAGAAAAATAATATTCAATAACATTCATATACCATAATTTATTTAGCCATTCTTCAATTGATGGGCATCCATTCAATAATTTCTTGCCACTACAAAAAGAGCTGGTACAAACATTTTTGCACAATGTGGGTCCCTTTCCCCTCTTTATAATCTCTTTAGGATACAAGCCCAGTAGAAACACTGCTGGGTCAAAGGGTATGCACAGTTTGATAACCCTTTGGACGTAGTTCCAAATTGTTCTCCATAGTGATTGAATCAGTGCCCCAGTTTTCCCACATTCTCTCCAACATTCATCATTGTCTTTTTTTTCCCTGTCATTTTAGCCAATCTGAGTGGTATGTAATAGTATCTCAAAGTTGTCTTAATTTGCATTTCTCTGATCAATAATGATTTAGAACATCTTTTCATATGATTAGAAATGGTTTTAATTTCTTCATCTGAAAATTGCCTATTCATATTCTTTGACCATTTAATGATCTTAGATTTTTAAGCTTCAAGTCAGCTTTTATATACTTCTCTTTCATTCTCATCAAAAGGCCTCTTAATTCTTCCTTACTTTCTGCCATTATAATGGTACTGTTTACAAATCTGAGATTGTTGAAATTTCTCCCAGTAGCCTGAATTCCAGCTTTTGATTTGTCCAGCCTGGCATTTTGCATGATGTACTCTATCTACATCTAAGTTAAAAGAAATAAGGTGATGATATATACAGGCTTGTCATACTTCTTTCCCAATCTTAAACCAAGTTCTGTTACTTCTTGAACTGCATACAGGTTCCTCAGAGGACAAGTTGGTTTGATACTCCCATCTCCTTGAGGACTTGCCACATTTTGTTGTAGTCAAAAGCTTAAGTGTAGTCAATGAAGCAGAAATATATGTTTTTCTAGCAGTCCCTTGCTTTTTCCAGCAAATGTTGGCAGTTTAGTCTTTAACTCCTCTGCCTCTATGAAAACCAGCCTGCATTTCTAGTAATTCTCGGTTTACATATTGTTGAAACCTAGCTTATGGAATCTGAAGTATAACATTACTAGTACGTGAAAAAAGAGCAATTGTTTGGGAATTTGAGGATTCTTTAGCATTACCCTTCTTTAAGATTGGAGTGTAACAGAGCACCAGCCCTGAAGTCAGCAAAAATAAAAATAAAAATGGAGTGTAAACTGAATTTTTTTTCCAATCCTGGGGTCACTATTGAGTTTTCCAAACTGAGTACTATTAACACTTGAGCCACACTTTTTTAGAATTTTAAATAGCTCAGCTGGAATTTTGTCACCTCCTCTAGCCTTATTGTTAGTAATGCTTCCTAAGGCCTACTGAACTTCATTCTTTAGGATGTATAGTTCTATATTAGTAATCGCAACATTATGGTAATGTTAAGATCTTTCTTGTATATTCTTTCTTCTGTATATTCTTGCCACCTCTTTTTAATATCTTCTATTTCTAATAGATTCCTACCATTTTTGTCTTTTATCATGCCATTTTTGCATGGAACATTCCCTTGATAGCTCTATTTTCTTGATCTCTTTTTTATTCTGTTACTTTCTTCCATTTCTTTGCATTGTTCACTGAACAATAGCTCCTTGCTATTTTTTGGAATCTTGCACTCATTTGGAATAGCCTTCCCTTACTCTTTCCCTTTTTTCTTCAGCTGTCTGTAAAGCTTCGTCAGACAATCATTTTGCTTTCTCGCTTTTTAAAAAAATTGCCTCCAATACAATATTATGAACCTTTTTTCTTTGGAAAAAGTTCTTTGAAAACTCTACCAAATTTAATTCCATAAGTCTATTCATCACTTTCACTTCATTTGCATAAGGAGTATTATTTTGGTCATACTTATAGGGTCTGATGCTTGTCCCTATTTTCAATTTAACTCTAAATTTTGCAGTATGAAGCTCATGATCGGAGCCATAGTTCCAGGTCTTGTTTTATATGACTGTATAGAACTTCTTTCTACCTTTGGCTGCAAAGTATATAATCAATCTGATTTCTACATGAATACATTGTCCATGTGTAGTCACCTTTTGGGTTGTTGAAAAAGACTATCGAGTTAATCTTGACAAAACTCTGATAATCTCTGCCCTGTTCCATTTGGTACTTTAAAGCCATACTTAACCTGCTTTTCCAATTATCTTTTGATTTCCTACTTCAGTATTCCCATCTCCTGTGATGAATGTGACATTTTTGGGTGTTTTTTCTAGAAGATGTAGGTCTTCATAGACTTGATCAACCATGACCTTTTTAGCATCAGTGGTTGGAGCATAGACTTGTTGAATGGTTTTTCTTGGATTGAAATAAACATCATTCTGTCATTTTTAGATTATAACTCACTACTGCTTTTCTCCTTTTTTTTTTTTTTTTTGACATTGAGTACTTATTCCTTCTCTTCTAAGGAATTCTTGCCCTCATATGTAATGATCATCTGAATTAAATTCACTCATTCCTGTTCATTTAAGTTCACTGACACCCAAGATATAAATGTTTAATCTTTCTAAATCCTGCTTGACCATACCCAGTTTACCTTGGTTCAGTAATCTAACAATCCAGATTCTTATGTAGTATTGAGCTTTGTGGTATTGTATTTTCCTTTTATCAGCAGACATCCTTAGCTGAGCTTCCTTTTGGCTTTGGCCCAACTTTCCATTCTTTCTGAGGCTACTTATAATTGTCCTTTGTCTTCCTCAGTAGCACAGTGGGTACCTTCTGACTTGAGAGGTTCATCTTCCGGGTGTTAAATCTTTTTTATCATTTTTAATACTGTCTATGGTGTTTTCTTGGCAGAAATACTGGAGTAGTTTACCATTTTCTTCTCCCAGTACACAACAGGTACTTAATAAATGCATGTTCTCTCCTCCTATATCTAATCAGTTGTCAAATTTTACTATGTCTTATTTTCACATCTCCCACATCTGCATGCATCTGTGGCGTCCCATTGCAACAGTGTTCTCATTTTTTTCCTCAGATTCAATTCTTCCATCCTCCAGGCCACTCTAGACATGCTTGCCAAAGTTATTTTCCTTAAGAGTACATGACTATATGACTCCTCTACTCAATCAAATGCAGTAACTTCTGATTATCCTTAGGATAAAATTAAACTTCTTTGTTTAGCTTTTAATTTCCTGATCAAAATAACCTGATCTAAGACACAATGTTTCTTTCTAGACTTTTTGGACATTACTACTCCATCTTCTACATTGTACTGTTTGGTCAAACTGGAATCCATATCTCCCATCTCCTTCAATAAATATTTATTAAGCATCTGCTATATGCTAGACACAGTGCTAAGCATTCAGATTCAAACAGAGGAAAAACAAGACCCTGTCCTCAAGGAGCTCACAACTCAAGGGAGAAGACAACATGGAAATAAATTATATATAGCAAGCTATACATAGGATAAATAGGAAATAAGAGAGAAGACTTAAATAACAGGGGTTAGAGAAGACTTCATATAAAAGATGAGATTTTAGTTGAGACTTGAAGGAAGCCAAGGAAAGCTGTAAACAAACTTGAGGAAAGAGAGCATCCCAGACTTGAAAAGCCTTTTTATAAAGGGGACCACTCTTTGGCAAAGACTAGGAGAAAGGAGGAGAGAATGGGAGATTAAGGGATTTTAAGATGAAGAGAAGAGACAGCTTCCATCTAGTAGCCTTGATTTTTTTTTTCAATAAAGATGTAAAGCCCTCAGCTAATAGAGAATAATGAAGGATAACTTGAGAGGCTTGAGGAAGAACAAGAAGGTTTAGTATAGCTTCTATGAGAAATGATATGAGGAATCAGGAAGACTTTTTTTAATATCATCTTGCTGCAATCAGGGCTCTCTTGATATTGAATAACATGATTCTGTAATGAATCCACTTGGCTAGAGAATAAGAGAAAAGGAAGTAGCTGGAGGGAGTGATCCAAAGTTGAGATTTGGCAAGAAGGGAGCAGCAAAAGGACAAACTGGACAAGGGATTCAAGAACAGATGACAGCCTGAGGTTGAAATAACTAGGTATTAGTTGAGGTTGAAGTCTCAGGAGTGGAGGTCTCCATTCTCATCCCAATTCCTGGATTGTAGGTTTCCATAAAGGCAAAGAACAGATGTAGGAAAGCTGTAGCCTTGAGAGAGGTGGGTGATAGGAGATTATGATCAGAGGAATGTCAGAGCTGCAGATTGCAGAGATGGAACACTAGTAAATAATGGTGGTGTGTGATGTGTGGCTAAGGTAGGTGTGAAAGCGGTCATCAGGCTTAATGAAATTGAGGGGACATCTGCCCTGGTATTAGAGTCCTGTATGTAAGAAAAGGAAAGGGACATAGCAAGAAAGATCCTGAACTCAGTGAGAAGAATACCATAGCTATCAAAATTTTAATTGACAATGAATAAACTTCAAAAGAGGAAAGTTTACTGCTTGAAGGATGCAAAGAAAAAGTCTGGCAGTAATGATGGGTAGCAAGAAGCAACGGCAGTAATGATGGGTAGCAAGAAGCAACTCCTCTGGGACCCAAGTGACGAGGCCACATGTGTAGTATTAATAAAGTAAATCTACATCTATCTCCACCCACCCTACCTTCGAGGAATATACAATGTGAAATGCTCCTGTGATCTCAGGAACTATGTTTTCCAAATCTTATTTTTAAAATATTGTGCTCAAAATTGCTAACTCTTCTACTATCATGAGAAAACAGTTGCTGCTTCTTTAAATTATTTTCCTTTTGTGAATAAAGATGACTTTTTTATGATCAAAATCAGCCCACTGAGTAGGAGGAGACTAAACCTGATATTCCAGGTTTGGAATCTAAATATTGACAAACCCATTTACATGAGATGAAATATAAAGAATGCCAAACATCTTAAACTGCCAAGCAAACTAGCAATTGCCATCTGACTCAACCTAAAACAAATCAGACACAGAGGCTGAAAGAAATTGTGTAAATTCTACCTCTCTTTTGAAAGGTGAAATAATAAGGGATGAGGAGGAATGACGGCTAATGACTTATAGGCAGATGAGGTGAGAGACAGAAAAGATGAGTAGAGTCAAGGGCAGAAACAAAATTATTTTTGACTGGAATCAATGACAGCAGCAATCATAAAGAGGGTGTAAAGATTTGCCCTCTTCTTATAAAAGGACAGTTTAAAAAGAAAGGAGTTGCAATGAAGAGAATATTTATCAGATTTTCACTAACAAAATTAATTCCAGGAAGAATCATAGCTTTTGCAGAAAATAAAGACTGAAAACAAAGAAAATAAGGATTAAATAATAGAATCAGAAGTTTAAACTGAGACCTGGTCAGCACTTCCTCTATTTTACTAGTGAGGACACCAATCCAGCGAGGTAAAGCAGTTGTCCAGAGTCATGGAGAGCCTTTTACCCCTACCCTCTGGCTTTGCTGCTGCAGAAATTCCTCTTCCCTTTTTAGGGCATCCTTCCCTTCCTTTGCAGCAGTATTAAAGAGAGTCTTCTGCCCTAGAAACTAAAAGAAAGGATTCCCACTGCATTGGCCAACAATTATATAAGGAATATTCACATAACAAATTTATACATTGAAGACTTGTTTTCATCTCCTTGCTCAGCCATTAGTCTTCAGTAGCCAACCTCAAATTATTGTTGTAGCATACAAGTCTCTTTTCACTAACCCTAAAATAAGATTGAGATCTTCAAAACATGGTAACATTCTTACCAAGAAGAGACACATAAAGAACAAAGAACAAAAGCAGAGCAGTTAACTTTCTTTTTCACAGCCCCTTTGAACCCAGACCATATGTGAAAATGCTGTTGATTGTTGGAATCTCCAGATATTCAGAATTCTGAATGTCCAGCTGGGAAGTACTTTAAAGACCCTCACTTTGGGGGAAAGAGTGTCTGGATGCACTGGGCTTTTTGTACCTGATGAAAATCTCAAGAAAGGCAAAAAACCCAGTTCCTTCTCTCTGGTATTTCACAATCTAATGGATACAAGAAAAGGAGTTCTGCCAAAGCCATTGTCTTCTTCGGACTTAATGATCCCTTCAGATCTGCATGACTGCTTCAATGGTTTGTGGGCTTGGGTTTTTTTTTTTAATGTAACTTTAGGGAGAAGATCAAAAGTTTGAAGGGCTTTTAAAAGGAATTTTTTAGCTCTTTGCTGTTAAGAATACCCTTTTTACAATGCTAAGTATAGTAATAATCTGCCATATGGTCAGAACCAGTGCCAATAGCAGATCCTGGAATGGAGTTCTAATGTTTCTCTGCCTCTTGGACTGGACTGGGTGGGAAGAAGTATTCAAAATATGTGATTCTCGTGATGGAGGAACAGTAAAAAAGCTGCCCAGGACAGTGAGGTATCTAGTTTGTGTCATATTCCCAATGGGGACTCCTTACAAGACTGGGACAGTGTTCTCCAGATGTCTGTGGGGATGGTTTACAGTGTAGTGGAAAGTGCTTTGGGCTAGGACTTCTGAGACCTGGGTTCTGGGCCTTGCTTGAGTGCCAGTTCACTTTGTAACTTTGAGCAAGTCCTTTCTGCAAAAGTGAGTTGGAGGGTCATTTAAAATGAGCTAAAATCTCCCTTCTCTGGGAGAGCCTGGTTGCATATTACATATGCCATCAGCAAGGTTGGTGTCTTGGTCAGTTAAGAGATTCAAGGGCTAATAATGTAAAGTGATGATCACCAAAACATAGAATTCACTTAAAAATTAGTAATCATTAGTAGAAAAATAATTTTTAAAAAGCCCACCAGAATTTGGAACTACAAAGAACAGGAAAATATTTCAAGAAAATTTTTATTTCCACACATATTTGAAAATCTCAAAGCTGAAATGAATTTCTCCCACATAAAATTTAATCAACACCAGTTATTACCTTCTAGCTGCCCAACACATACCCCCTCACCCCAACAACAATCATTCATTTGAGGTTGCCTTTTCTTAGGACAGGATCTTGAAAACTTTTTTCCTGTTACTGTTCTCTTGTCAGAATCGTCATCTGCCAGTTATAGCTCTTTCCTTTAGCGGATTTCTGGCCTTCCTGCCTGCTATACATAGCTGAATAAGTGGGTTAAGACCTTTACTTTGTACCTGTTTATATCTTTACTAACAGCAGTTCCTTTTTTATTTATTTGGTTTGAAATCAGTGGGTTCCCAAGTTGGCTTTTCCCCCCAAAAGATGGAGCCTGAATACAGTTTGCTTACTGTAGAGATCTGAATTGTTTCTTAGTCCCATGTGGAACCAGGACCCACTCTTCCTTACCAAGCATAGTGCCTCCAGAGCCTGGTAAATAGTAAGAGCTTAATAAATGCTTGTTGACTAACACCTTCAACTTCAAATTTGATCTGAAGCATTTCCACTTAGAACTTCCTTGACTTTCATCTGGGAGGTTAGCTTTTAGGACACTGTCTTCCCTTTTGAGGTGTAGAGTTAGAAAGCTTTCCCTTAGGTCTCCATTAATATAATATACTAGAAATTGCTGTTCTACCACTTCCCTCTCCATAACAACCATACAGGGATGGAAGTTTCAAAAATAATGTCTTACTTCAAAAACAGTCATTTCAAAATCTGTAAGCATCATTCAGCTCAGTTAACCCAGATTCAGCTCTGAATAGGCCAGACCCTCCCTCAAGCAACCCTCTGAGACAGCATTTAAACTCTTGTCTTCCTGAGTCCAGGTCAAATTAATATGTCATTCTATCTCACCACCTTAATATTTTCCTTACTCACTTTACTAGAAACAGCAAGTCCATATGTTGAAAGCAGTCTGTAGAATCTAAGTTGAAAAAGATATTTGGAGGACAGTCCAACTTGTACTTAAACAGAAACACACTATTAGACTACCCCTAACAAATGGCCATATCAGGATCTACTGAAGATCTCCAGTGATGGAAGACTCACCACCTGCTAAGAAAGGCCATTTAATTTTTATACAGGACTTAGGAAGGTTTTCTGGATGAGGAATTGAACTCTACTTCTCTGTAACTTCCACTAACGTCCTTGTCTTTACTATCTTTGTCTTTCCTGAAAGCTGCTAATCCCATCGAAAAGGGTCCTACCCAAGTGGAGATGATATTACAAGCTGGTGATTTAGTATGTCATTACTGCAGCCATGATAATATGGCAGCTTAAAAAATTAGTGCCATCTCAGGCTATTTTAAGAGAAGAATCAGGAGGCAATAGTGTGACCATCCCCTACTCTGCATTTTAGGAGGAATACTGATTTAAATGAAGATTGGCTAACTAAACAGTTAGACAGTTGGACAGCAGGGGGGGGGAGGGTTCTACCTGCCATCCCATATAAGAAATAGCTGAATGAACCAGAGAAGATTAATCCAAAAAAGAGAAGTGCCAGACCTAACTTGTTTGAAGCATTTGACGACAGTCCTGTGGCTCAGGATAAGATTTGTCCTTCTTGAACCCCAAATGTAGAAGCAGGAGAAATTTCTGCAAGTTTCATTAAGATAGACTGTAGACTCGATATTTGGGGGAAATTTATTCTCCAAAAATTGAAATGGGCTGTTTCAAATAGACTAAAGGCCACCAGGCAAAAGTTGAATGGCTCCTTATCAAGATGTTGTGTGGGTATTAGTTATACTAGATGGTCTTTCCTTATCATTCCAACTCTGAGAGACTAAGTTATAGTTTATCAGATCATCTTATGAACTTTACATTTATGTTGCAAATATTTTATAATTACTTGTTTCCCCATTAGAATGAAAGTTCACTGGGAATAAGATCTTTAATAAATATTTGTTAATTGATCTGATTTGAAAAAGCTCAATTCTGAAATGGGGGGAAAAACTGCTGAATAATAAAAGGGAGGTCAAGAAGCTCACCCTGTTTGGAGGCTTTTTAAATGGAGATGAGATGGAAAGGAGAATAGCCTGTTTTTACAGACCTGATTATGAACACTTCAAAACACTTGGTAAATTTTCAACTGGAGTTTAAGGAACTGTGATCAAGTTAGGAACAACTGTGGAAGTTGTGGGGTTTTAACAGGGTTAAAGCAACACTATGCTTTGATAACTTAAAAGTAGGGGCCAGAATAAACAGGAGGCAGGCTTAGGCTTAGGCCTTTTTGTCTGTGTTCAGCTCTTTCTTTTACCATCCTCCCCTATGACAATGACCTTAAAATTAAAGACAAAACCACTAACATATAGTTCCTCTTAGTGAATGAATCCATTATGGATCTAAGAGATTAAATTTTAGGCATATTTTTATTTGCAGGTGGTAATATCCAATAAGGCATATTGCTTCACAAGTTTATTATTAACTGTGTAAAGGAATACTTTTTCTGTAATGAGTTTTAGGAGGTGGGTGGTAATGGCATAATGGAAAAAATTAATATACTCTCTATATATCTTGTATGTCTCTGCTTATAAACATGTCTCCCCATTGGAATATAAGCTGTTCGAGAACAGGACTCTTTTCCCTTTTTTTATCCCCAAAGTTAATAATTGATCCCCTGACACATGATAATTTTTTTAATATGGAGTTTTAAATTCCCATGAACTAGGTGCCCCTTGTTTTAATCTTGGGGATTTGGTAAACAAATCTGTGTCATGTTCATAATATCCTATGAATATATAAAAAAATCATTGGTTATATTGATTTTTTTAAAAAAGGAAAAAACAAAATTACCAGTATCAAACATAAAAAGGGTGAATATACCACTATTGAAGATGAAATTAAAGCAATTATTATGAGTTATTTTGCTAAATTATATGTCAACACTGATAACCTAAATAAAATAGATGAATATTTACAAAAATATAAATTTGCCCAGATTAACATGAGGAAATAAAATACTTAAATAATCTTATCGTAATAGGAATAAAATTGAACAAGCCATAAATGTGTTCCCTAAGAAAAAAATCTGTAGGATTAAATGGATTTACAAGTAGTTACACAAAATGTTTATGGAACAATCCTAATACTATAAAACTATTAAAAATACGTAATTAAGGAATCCTATCAAATTCCTTTTGTGATACAAATATGGTTTTAATCTTAAATCAGGGAGAGCATAAACAGAGAAAGAAAACTGGAGGCCAATTTCTTAATCAAGAATAAAATACTAGCAAGGAGATTACAGCATCATATCACAAAGATCAATATACTATGACCAGGTGGGATTTGTGCCAGGAATGCAGAACTGATTTAATATTAGGGAAACTATCAGCATAATTAATCATATCAAGATCAAAAGCAACAATAATCATATGCTTATTTCAATAAATGCAGAAAAAGCTTTTGACAAAATATAATAGCCGTTCCTACTGAATACATTAGGTTGCATAAGGATAAATAAAGCCTTTCTTAAAATGATAAATATTAATCATAATGGAGATAAGCTAGAAAACTTTGCAATAAAATCAGGAGTGAAGTAAGGATGTCCATTTTTACCACTACTATTCAATATTGTATTTGACATGCTAGCTATAGAAATAAGAGAAGAAAAAAAAATTGAAAAAACAAAAATAGGCAATAAAGAAACAAACCTATCACTTTTTGCAGTTGAAATGATATATACTTATAGAATCTCAAAGAACGATTTAAAAAGAAGTCGAAACAACTAACAACTCTAGCAGAGTTGCAAGATACAAACTAAAACTCTTCTAAATTGTCAACATTTCTGCATATTACAATAGAACCTATTAAGAAATAGAGAAATTCCATTTAAAAGACAAACCCAGAGATTATATGAACACCTAAAACATTTTTTACACAGATAATGGCAGATTTAAATAACTGGAGAAATAATCATTGTTTAAGGGTAGGCTGAGCCAATATAATAAAAAAAATTATAATTCTTCCTAAACTAATTTACTTATCCAGTACCATACCAAACTACCAAAGAATTATTTTATAGAACTAGAAAAAATGATGAGTCCACTAGAGAGGTTCAGTGGTAAGAGCACTGGGTTTGGAGTTAAGCAAGACCTGAGTTGATATTCGGCCTCAGATGCTCTGTGACTTTGGACAAATTAGTTAATTTCTGTTTTCCTTAATCCACTGGAAAAGGAAATGACTCACTGGTCACAATTGAACAACTTGACAACAGCAGGAAAGATAATAGCAAAATTCATCTAGGAGAACAAAAATTCAAGAATATCAAAAGAATCAGTGGGGGATTTTGAAGGAATGCAATCTAGCAGAATCAGATTTCAAACTATTTTACAAAATGATAATCATCCAACTAATTTGATACTATCTAGAGAATGGTAGAAGAGATCAGGTATGCAGTATACCATAGTAAATTTGTCCATGGTAATAGATCCAAGCTTTGAGGATAAGAATGTATCACTTGACCAAACTAGCTATAGCAAGATAAGATCAAAATGGGTACATGATTTAGACATAAAAAGCAATATTATAAACAACTTAAGGGAACATGGAAAATTTTAAATCTAAGTCAGATCTGTGGATAAAGGAAGAGTGTATGACTAAATAAGAGTTAGAGAGAATCACAGGAAGTAAAATGACTAATTTTGATCACACAAAATTTTAAAGTGTTTGCACAAATAAAACTTAGGCAGCCAAAATTGAAAGGAAAGCAGGAAACTCAGGGTGTGTGTATATGTGTATGAAATTTGCAATAAGTTTCTCTGATAAAGGCTTCATTTCTCAAATATGTTAGATTTATAAAAAAAAAAAAAAAATAAGCTCCATTTCCCAGTTGATAAATGGTCAAAGGATGTGAACAGGCAGTTTTCAAAATAAATACTCTAAATTACAATTGATCATTGTTGTTTCTGTTCGGTCCTGTCCAACCCTTTGTGACCCCGTTTGGAGTTTTCTTGGCAAAGATACTCAAGTGTTTTGTTATTTCCTTTTCTAGTTCATTTTACAGATGAAGAAACTGAGGCAAAAGGGGTTAAATGATTTGCCCAAGGTCACACAGTCAGTAAATGTCAGGCTAGATTTAAACTCAGAAAGATGAGTTGTCCTGACCCCAGACTTGGTACTCTATACATTGCACCATCTCGTATCCCTCAATGACTACACTATTGATTAGAGAAATGCAAATTAAAACAACTCTAGAGCTACCATTTCAGAAGCACTTTTCAGATTTAAAATTCATTTCTCAAAAACACATCAGATTGGCTTACATGACAGAAAAGGAAAATAATCAGTGCTGAAGAAGATGTGGAAAAAATAGGGACACTTGATGCACTGTTGGTGGAATTCTCAAGAACAATTTGTAACTCTTCCTAAGGGGCTGTAAAACTGCCCTTTGACCCAATAATACCACTACTAGAACTGTATCCCAAAGAGATTAAAGAAAAGGAGAAAGGACCCGAATACACAAAAATATTTACAGCAACTCTTTGTGATGGCAAAGAATTTGAAATTGAGGGGAGGCTCTTCAGTTGGGGAACAGCTGAATAAGTTGTCAATTGTTGTATGATTATGTTGAGGATGCTAAAAGAAATGAGTGACTGGCTTCAAAATAAGCTGGGAAGGCTCAGAATCATTGTGTCTCATCTAGGAAATCAGAAATTTGGCAGTTCCCAAATTATCTTTTTTCTGTTCTTTCTTGTCCTCAGGTATTGGAAAGAATGTGATCTGTGAAAAAGCTGCCACCTCGGTGGATGCCTTCAAGATGGTGACAGCTGCTCGCTACTACCCCAGACTCATGAGCCTGGTGGGGAATGTCCTTCGATTCCTGCCGGCCTTCATCCGGATGAAGCAGCTGATTGAAGAGCATTATATCGGCAATGTGCTGATCTGTGATGTGCGTGTATACTGGGGCAGCCTCCTCAGCCACAAGTACAACTGGATCTGTGATGAGCACATGGGGGGCGGTGGTCTGCACACCATGGGCACCTATATTGTGGACCTCCTCACCCACCTGACTGGGAGGAAGGCTGAGAAGGTGCATGGTTTTCTGAAGACATTTGTGAAACAGAATGCTGAGATTAGTGGCATTCGGCACGTTACCAGCGATGACTTCTGCTTTTTCCAAATGCTCATGAATGGGGGTGTTTGTAGCACAGTGACTCTCAACTTCAACATGCCGGGTTCCTTCGTGCACGAAGTCATGATTGTGGGGTCTGCCGGGCGCCTCATAGCCCGAGGATCCGACCTCTATGGACAGAAGAGCACCGCCCTCCAAGAGGAGCAGCTGCTGACGGATTCTTTGACAATCAATGCAGGGCTTCTAGAAAAGGGGTTTAAAGACATTCCCTTGTTGTACCTGAAAGGCATGGTGTACATGGTGCAGGCTTTGCGCCAGTCATTTCAGGAACAAGATGACCATCGCACCTGGGATTTTAAGCCAGTCTCCATGGCAGCCTCCTTTGAGGATGGGCTTTACATGCAGAGTGTGGTGGATGCCATAAAGAAGTCCAGCAGGTCTGGGGAGTGGGAGACGGTGGAAGTCATGACTGAGGAGCCAGATGCCAATCAGAACCTTTGTGAGGCACTGCAAAGAAATAATGTCTGAGCTGGCTGCTGGCCACTTAGGTGCCGGCATGGGGTAAGGGATGTCCTGGGCTCTGGCCTTCTTTAGGGAAGACACATGGGTTTGCATTTAATGTCAGGTTATCATATGTCTAGGTAGAAACCTGAAGTGACCAGGGAAAAGGCAGAATGATTTTTCCTCAAGAGGTTTAAGGTTCCCATTGCAGTTGAATCAGATTGTTAGCAAAAGTTGAATTTCCCTTTGCACTTCCAGAAAAGGACAGAGCTGTCATCCCATGTCCAGGGTCAGAAAAAGTGACACATTTTAATAAGATAGAAAAGCCCACACTGAGCAGCCAGCCCCACAGCCTCAACTTCCAGGGAAATCACTAGGCTTTCAGATATGTATAGAACCGATGGCAAGGTCCCATTCCCCATTCCCCTACAGGCAAGGGCACTTCCATCAGAACATCAGGGCTCACCCCAGACCCCTCCTCCCTGACTTCCCTTACTTTGTTTACAGAGGGGCAGGATGTGGAGAAAGGACTCTCTTCTCTGTTGATTTATGGGCTCTAACAGGAAGATAAGATAGGGAATCTGGCTGGGATCACCTTCCCACACACTACCCAGAGTCTAAATCCTGGAAGAGAAGGGGAAAATCCCTGTTGTTAACAACTCCTTAGTGGAGACTAGACTTTAGAGCAAAAGTTTGGTGAATATATCAGCTGTGACAACAAAGAGAAGAAAAGATTAAAGCACCTGAAAAAAAAATCTAAAATAAATTAATCAGAAGATCTGATACTCTGAATTTGTTTGTGGGGTGGGAGAGGGAAAAAAGTTTTGTGGAAATTTAAAAGACTTGTTTAAAGAGGTTTAAAGAAAAAAGAAGTTTTCATTTCCTTATGGGCTCTGTGTTGATTAGTTCTCAGTGATTCCCATGAAACAGGCATAGGGCGAATAGATTTTTGGAGAAATTATGTCAGTCCCTGCCTCTGAACCTCTAGTTTTCATCCTGGCCTCTCTCCAGCTTTTCCCACCATGGGTCCCATCTTGCGTGTTCTCTGAAGGGCTGGCTTCTCTCTCAGGGAAAAACAAAACAGAGAACAGAAGGGGTGCGGGATGGCTTCATGCTGTGTCCTTTCAGGAAGACCAGGAGATGGGGACTTTTCAAGAGGCAAAGGAAAAGTAGTGACTAGACAGAAATACACATGCAGCTGAGGCTGGGTTGGCCTCCTGGAACCCCACACTCCCACCTGTCCGGACATGTTTGAGTGGAAATGCACACCAGGGACCAATTTTTGTCTGTAATGCACAGGAGATAGCTACGCTCCTGTTAAATGTATTTTGTGTATGTGAGGATGCTTTAGTATGTGTTCTTTCACATTCACATAAAGCACCCATTTCAGCCTGATTGTGAGAAAAACAAAAGGCATAATTCTGTTGATTTGTCTGGAGTTTTTTGTATTTTGTTTTTTTCTTAGCCAAGAGGCCCCTGGCCCTGACAGCTCAGGTCCCTTCTAGCTTTAAAATTAGGTGGTCTTGATTCTTGTGATCTCACTTATCCTCAGTCAGCTTTCCAGAAAGGCTATCTGTCCAAAGAGGATAAAACTCCAGTCTCTTTCCATTCAGGAGCTCTCTCTTTTCCCCTTTAAGCCCAAATGGAAATGAAGATTTAGTGAAAATTTTGTCATATTTGTTAGACTCTAGAGATACAGCAGAGCTTACAGTTCACTATTATCAACCAGGCTTTCCTTCCTTCCTTCCTTTGTTTATTCTTTTATTCAATAGTATTATTAAGACCCTGTGGTGCGCTGAGCACTATGCTAGGAGCAGGTGGAGATACAATGCTCAAGTAAGCCCTCCCTTCATAGAACTTGTAGTATAATTACACTAATAAGTCCCAGTCCCAGAGGTGCTGTTCCACAGTAGTCCATCTCTTCTGGGTGAGGGGAGATGCCTTCAGGGACAGTGAGCCTGCTGGGGCTTTTGGAGAACCTTTTTCAGCAAAAGTGATGTTAGACTCACATCCTGAGAAGTAGAACATTCATTTCTACCACTTATATTCCTCCTCTCCTTGGCTTCTCTTGCTTGAGCCAACTGATGTGCCTTGGGTTTTTGTGGGTTGGTCCTAAGTGGAGACCAGCCGCCTCAAAACACAAAACACAACCCTAGCAGGATGAAAGAGACCCTAGCACATAGCCTTTCCTTCTCAGTCAAATCAGTTCAGTCATGCAAGGTATTGTCCTAAGTGCCAGAAATATAGCCATAAAATGACAATTCCTGCCTTCAAAGATTTTCTGTTCTCTTGGAATTATAAGGATAATTCCAGTGATGGAGCAGGAAAGAAGCATAAATAGGGACAGATCTCTTAAAGATAATATTTGTGGCTTGGGAATGCATTTTGACACGCTCAGACATGAGAGGGATCAGTATAGTATAGTGGAAGGAGTGGTCTGCTACTTAACTGTGAAATCTTGGGAAAGAAAAGGACTTTCTTTGGCCTTAGGAGATAATATCTAAAGTCTGGGGACACAGAGAAACAGAGGAATTTCTGCTCTACTGGGAGGACTTAATATTGAGGAGAAAATATTCCCAATACTTGCACATGAGCTGGGCTTGAGAGCCAAGAGAAAGTCACCCACAACCAGTGGACAGTAGCCTAACCCATTGTAAAGGCAGGAGGTATATTATCAAGTTGATAAATAACAGTTCCTAGTCCAGTTGGTCTTGAGACAGGGTATTGAAAGGATCTCTGTCTCTATGTGGATGTGTGTGTAAAAAAATACACAAATTTATATGTATGTGTGTGTGTGTGTGTTTGTGTGTGTATATATATATATATAAAATTAAACACACACACTTATAAATTAAGACTAGACAACTCTTAAGAGGAGCACTTTCTCTGATTCCCACAAGGGATCTCAGATTCCAGGTACTCGGTGGATTCTCTTGCCTAAAATCACTGACCCAGAGAACATAATTCAAAGTTAAGTAATTTACCGAAATGGAGTGGAACAACAGCAACTACAAAAGATCTCTACCTACTCATATACCTGGGTGTGAGCTTCCACAAATAGTGTCAGTAGGAGGAGTGGGCCCTTGGATGTCTCAAGTAGAAGGCACACATGTAGGACATATCGTGACCAAGCCAGTTTTCCTGCTGGTACCACAGGTGTTCCTGATGACATTCTTGCAATTTCTTTGGGGGGGTGGTTCTTGAGAGGCTGGGTAGCTCTGGACTTGCTCCTGGGCAGACACACAGTTCCACTACTTTGCTCCAGCTTTAGGTTCAGAAAACATCCAAGCCTTGGTTATTGCTGTGCATTTGGGGAAAGAACCAGAACCTGTCTAGGTTCAGCAACAAACTGGACTCGACCCAGCCAGCCTCAAGCACCATCTAGACTCTGCTCAACAACCATGTCTCTTTTCATCCTATACTTCAACGAGATATCACAGTAGAGGAAGAGAAATTCCCTTTCCTCCCACCCTGGGGGGGGGGGGTACCATGTAAGGGAAAAGGTGTATTACATCCTCCAGAAGGAGAGAGCCTCTCCCTGGCCAACTCCTCTCTTGCTTGTAAACTCTCCCAGAAGCTGCCCTCCCCTTGCGTCTCTCCCAGGCCCAAAGGTAACAGCTACTCAAAGTTTTTCAACAGAGGAATGCCTGACATGAGCAGATCTGAGCCTTAAAGGAGATTATTTTGGCAGCTATGGAGAAAATAGATTGGTGGCAGGGAGACTGGTTTGTATTGTGTTAGAAAGAGGGTAGGGCAGCTAGATGGAAGTGGATACAGCCTAGTCCTGGAGTCAGGAAGTTGAGTGCAAATCCACTTTCTAGCTGTGTGACCCCGGGCAGCCAAGAAACACCCTGATTGCTTCCAGAAAGACAGAGAGGAAAAAAAGGAAGGAAGGGAGAGAAGAAGGAAGGGAGGAAGAGATGTTGAAGGTAGATGAAGAAAAGAGAAAAATGCAGAAAATACAGAGGTGAGAATTGGGACCTGCTTAGATTATGGGGTCATGAACATTTGGTCCAAGGCTTATCTTACTGATTTATCCATGTTAAGGATAGAATCCACTGTCGTTCTTTAGGATTTGACTTTTCCAATCTTGGGAACCCTGACTGAAGTACTGTGTTGTACTATGGGCTCACCACATTAGGAGAACAGCATAGCTGGTTCTAAGGCAGGGAATGGGCTGACTGAGCTGCTTGGGAGCAGATACTCTTTGATCTTTCTATATACCTGTCGGTATTGTAGTGCCTGGCATACAGTAGATGCTTAATGTTTATTGGCTGAGTAACCTGGGTATTCTATGCCTGGCCACTGGACACTGAATTGTTTCCCTGAAAGGTTGAATAAATGTACGGGTCAACCAGTTAGCAAGCATTTCTTGTGTGCTTATGATACATCTTAAGTTTTGAAGACAAATAATCAACTAGCATTTATTAAGTGCCTACCTATCACAGCCAAGCAGTCAGCCAAGTTCTAGGGGTACAAAGAAAATAAAAAAGCTAACAATCCCTCCTCTCCAGGAGTTCACTGTCTAATGAGAGAGGCAACAATTAAGTAGAAACAAGATATATACAGGGCAAATTGGGGGGTAGTCTCAAAAGGAAGGCACTAAGATTAAGGAGACTGGGAAGGGCTCCCTGCAGAAAGTAGGATATCATTAGCAAAGACCTGAAGGAAACCAGGGAGCCGAGGAAGAAGAGATGGTAGAGAGTGTTTCAGGCAGGGGAGACAGCCACTGAAAATACTTGGATAGTGGAGATGGATGTCATATATGAGCAGTAGAAGAGACAGCAGTGTCACTGGATCAAAGAATATGTAGAGAAGGAATAGGACATAAACTGGAAACTGATAGGTCTGGGAATCAAGGTTTGAAGGGCTTTGACAGCCAAACAGAGCATTTTGTATTTGATCCTAGAGTAAAGAACTGCAGTTTCTCAAATGTGTGATCCATAGTTTAGGAAGAAGAGTTTCACAGCTGCCTGAAGGATGGACCAGAGGGAGGAGAAAAAAGGCAGGAAAAATAATCAGAAAGCTATAGAAGTAGTCCAGATTGCGGTGATGGGGCCCCACTCTTAGTGGTCAGAGGAGAGGAGTTATACCAAAGGGAATTTTCAAAAGGGGAACAAAAAGACTTGACCATTGATTGGATATGAAGCATGAGATCTTGAGAAGTTAAGAAGACACCCAGGTTTCCAGCCTGGGGAATCTGAGAGGCTAGTGGTATCCTCCATAGAAATAGGAAAGTTATTAAGAAAGGATTTTGAAGGAAAGATAATGAGCTCAGTTCTAGGCTTAATTGAGTTTAAAATATCTTCAGGACATCCAGGTGTAGATATCTTAAGGGCAATTGGAGATATGAGACTGGAAGTCAGAAGAAGGATTGGGACTGGACTAATAGATTTGAGAATCATCCACCATTGAGGTCACCATTGAAACTGGTAGCTGATGATTTTACCAAGTGAAACAGTATAGAGAGGGAAGAAAAGGGGTCTAGCATAGAGTTTGAAGATTCCCCTGTGTTCGGGAATATGGCACGGGCAGTTGGGAGAGGTTAAGACTGCATATATAGAACTGGGATCCTGCAGAGATGATCATTAAACTCATGGATGGTGATGAAATTGTCATGTGAGAAGAAGGGTGGTAGGGGAGAGAAAAAACAAATTCCTTGCTTCAAGCTGAGAGACTATCCATTCTTTCTAGAGTATGAAGCTGTCTGCTGATTTGTGCTAAGACTGCAGTACCGAATATCATCCCAGAGTCCCAGTGAGCAGCAGAGCTGGGATTCCAACTCAAACCCTCTACTTCTAATTCCAACACTTCACACTGCCACATTACTTTATGCCCTGATTCAACATCTGAAAATATATTGAATCTACTTTCTGCTTCCCTTTCTACCTAATCTGTGTTTTTTTACTTTCAACCCTGAAATGAGCAGAAACATTTTATTCCAGATCCAACTTTTGTCCACAATATCCAGATTATCTCTTTCTACCCAGTAGAAGATAGTAGATGCAATTATCTCTGGGTTCCATCCCTTTGACCTTTAAATCCCAAGGCCCTAAGAACCTTTTATTTTACAAAATAAGAGAAAACTAGAGTCAGAGAGGGTAAGCTCACAGAAGGAAGTCAATTTGCTAAAGAGCTACCAGGTAGTCAGGAAGGAAGGAAGCTCTGTCTCCAAATCCAGAGCATTTTGCATCAAATGGCAGAAGCAGCATCTATCTGCCATTGGAGAAAGGGTCTGCGTGAAATAGAGGAAGTAAATTGATTATGCCTTTTGTCTTCAACCTTTAGTTCTGGAAAAAGAATCTAATTTAGCCAAAACATAAGAGATACAGTAGATCATTTGCTCTCCAGACACAAAGAATAGGAATCAGATTAGCTGCTGTGGTCTTGGACCTTGTCACAGAGTGACCCCTACTGGAGAAAGGTGCAATTACACTGGTGCTGTGCATTACGAGATCTGTTTTCAAGCTTCTTCAGGGAACCCGATCCTCCAACTTTTCTTGAAAAATGCATTTTTTGATGTCTTTTCTACTGATACCACACTCCTCCTTCCAGACTGAACCTTCCTTTAAAACAAACAAAAACATAAAACCTTGATGGTGATATATGTTAATATTCTGATCCCCCACATCTCTGTGGTGAGAGGAAGCATGTGTCAGTCTTTTTAATGTCTGTTTAATATTTCTTCTCTGAAATCTTCATCCTTTTTCATTTCTCATTCAACTTCCTTTTAGTGGGCTTTATATTACATATCATACTCCTTCCTCCACACTGAATCTTCCCTTATAACAAGCAAAAACATATAAACCTTCTTGGTGGTATATATAATATCCTATCCTAATGATCCCCCACATTTCTGTGGCAAGAAAGGAATCATATTTCAGTCTTTTAAATTTCTATTCAAAATGAATTTCTGCTTAAAATCTCTTCTCTGAAATATTCATTTTTTCATTTCTCATTCGACTTCCTTTTAGTGATTTTTATATTATTCTGTTACTTTGGCTTATCACATCAGTTTATAGTTTTTTTTTTCCAAACATTAGGCCATATTTGTCATTTCTTACTTCACAATAATAATCCATCACACTCATAACTTTTTTCTTCATCATCTAAATAATGGGTGCCCACTTTATTTCCAGTTCTTTGCTACTACAAAGAAAGCTGCTATGAATATTTTGGTATATATTGTACCTTTAATCTGCCTTGAATTTCTTTGGAATTTAGACCCAATCTTGGGATTGTTAGTTTGGAGGGCATAGGCAGCTTGGCCACTTTTCCTGCATAATTCAGAGATAGTTGAAATCCAGAATAGTCAAATCATTTCACATCTCTTATGGTGTATCACCATATCTCATCTTCCCAAAGCCCTTTTCATCTTTATCCATTCTACCATTTTTCTTCTTTATCCATTTGGATGGTGTCAAGTAAAACCTCAGAGTTGTTTTCATATGCAATTATCTTATTATTAGTAATTTTGAACACATTTCTAGTTTGTAATACTAAAAAAAAACTATATTGCTTAGCCATTTATCTTTTAGGGAATTGATTTTTTTAGAGGGCAAAGCTTTTCATGTCAATCAAATATAGTAGATTAGTTGAGAACAAATGATATTTGCCCCCTCTGAAATTGTTCCAAAAAGAGAATTTTTTTTACTACAATAACCCCAGTGTCAGGAATCTGAATTAATTTATTTCTTTGAAGACAGACTGTAACATAAATGTGCTTGGGTAAGAACACAGACCTAAAAGAAAAGACCTTGCAGAAAATCTGATGAACACCTTTTCTCCCTAAGAAAACTAGCAGCAGAGCTCATTAACATTTGACTACAGTTTCTTGCTGCAACTTGAGTGTTCTCTCTATTACATCTAACTGCAACTTTTCCTCCCCAGCTGGAGCTTATTCCAGAAGACCATAAGGATAGAAGACTATAGGATAAAGGATACTGACCTGAGTGTTAGGAAACCCCAATACTGGTCCTCTCTGTACCTCTGTTTCTTCCTTTATAAAATGCAGTGTCAGTAAATAACAGATAATGTGTAAGATCCCTTCCTATTCAAATTTTTTAAAAATTCTCTTTAGTGGAATTCTGAGTCTCTTGGGGACAGCAAATGGTACTTACGCATATGATTCTCACAGCTTAGGTTATGTGGTCTGTTTAACAGGTGAAGTAAGGGCAGGTAGATATCCAAGTGGATATGAAGACTGTTTTTCCCAAGTTCAAATCTGGCCTCAGACAGTAGCTGTGTGATCCTGGGCAAGTCACTTCACCCTGTTTGCCTCAGTTTTGTCATCTGTAAAATGAGCTGGAGAAGGAAATGGCAAACCACTTTGTCGTAACTTTGCCAAGAAAATCCCTAAGGGATCACAATGAGGTCAAATATTAGATACCACTGGAAAATGATTGAACACTAAATTCCTCATTATAAGAAGTGTATTTTTTCCTATTTTGATTCTCTGACTAAGCCATATGAGAAAGAAATCCCTTATCACAAACCTAACAAATGGCTGTATACCGTCTTCTCAAAGAAAGGGAAATCTACTTCTCCAGGTAGCCCATTTTACTTCTGGATTGCTCTAATTAGTAGGAAGAACTTTTTTTTTCTGGTTTAGCTTAATTGGTCACAAACTTCCCAATAAATAAATGACCAAATGATGTAAGTGGCTTCTTTGCAACTTGTACTGGTTCTTTTGCTTTAGTTGTGTCTTTTGGGACCAAACTAAGACCAAGAGAAGATCCCACCCCAAAGCCATATCTTAGGGATCTTGATAACCTACCTGAACTGATTCAGTAGTGCTTAAAAATGTTTTACTTGGTCATACCCTCTCCATCATCCCATGATCCTGCACCCCTCATCATAAGATGCCCTTCCCCCAGCCCATCTCTACTTCTCAATCTCATTCCCATTCTCTTTAACCCTCCTTCCAGTGTCAATCTCAAAAGCTACCCACCCTTCTATAGTGCTCTCTTGAACTCATCCTCCCCACAGGTAACAAATTTGCTTTCATCTCACATCTTTTCCTTCCATCCTATTTCATAGTCTGGTCTCCATGGATACCTGCCTCCCTCCTGATAGAGGCTAATCTCACTGACCACCTTTCCAGCACCAGTCATACTTGTACTCATTCTTCTCTAGCATCAGTCACTGGTGGAGGTAGAGAAGTTGGAATCCTCCTGACTCCCCCCTGCCACTTCCAGGCTCTCTCCTCTTTTTCTCTCAGTAACTTCTCTTCCTTTCGGATTTGCTCAGTCTATATCCAAGACACTATCAAATTGCTAGTAAGTATCATCAGGACCCTTCTTTCTTTCTTCCTTCCAGACTGGAAACCTTCACTCCTTCCAGAATCTCTTACTTTGGAGGATACCACCACCCTCCCAGGCCCCCAGTCTCACCCCCATATTCCATATGTTGCCAAGACCTGTCGATGTTACCTGCCAGCTGTCTCTCTTGTACCTTCTTCTCGCTGATATCATTATACTTACCCTAGTGCAGGCCCTTATCAACCCACCTGGACTATTACAGTAGCCTGATGCTGGGTCTGTTGCCTTAAATTTTACTCTTCCCACTACAATTCAGATTCCACTCAGTTGTCACAATGAGCTTCCTAAAGCACAGATCTGTTTCCCTCCCCTACTGAATGAACTTCAGTAGTTTTCTATCACAGCCAAGACTAAATGTAAACTCCTCTGGCACTCAGAGCTCTCCATACCCTCCCCCATCATCTTTCCAGTCTTTTAACTCCTTACAACTCTCCACATACTCTGATGACACTGGGTTCCTTGTTGTTTTTTTGCACAAGACTCTCCATCTCCCAATGACACTGGCTGTCCTCATGCTGGGAATGCTCTCCCTCTTGGTTTCTGCCTCCTGGCTTTCCTGGCTTTTTTCAGGTCCCAGCTAGAATCCCACCTTCTCCTGGAAGCCTTTTCCAGTTTCCCTCAATGTTACTGGCTTTCCTCTGTCAATTATTTCCAATTTAGCCTGTATATAACTTGTTTGGGCATAATTGGTTACATTTGTCTCCATTGTACTGTAAGCTCCTTAAGGACCGGGACTGTTTCTCTCTTTTCTTTATCCTTCCACCACTTAGTATGGGGCCTAGCACATTTGTTGTTCCCTCTTTTCAGTCCTGACTCTTTGTGACCTGATTTGGGATTTTCTTTTCAAGAATATTATTGTCCTGTCAACAGAGTAGATAAGTGATATTAATTAACTGACTGTTTAAGGACCAGAAATGTGAGGCAAGTTGCCATGACTGGTAAATTGGGGAGCTAAGACTTGACCCTAGATCTGGTGACCTGGAGAGACAGATAATAAAATTCAGAATCGCTGGATTCAAAAAACAGTTATTAATCCATTGTCAGTGTGGCAGGAATATCAAAAGAACGTGTCCTTATTCCTGGTGGGTCAGCATTTCTAAATGGAACAAGGCCTACACTTAAAACATTTTCAGGTGATAGCAAGTTGGGAGGGATCACAAATATACTGGAAAACTGTATCAAGATCCAAAAAGTTCTTGCTAGGCCAGAACATTTCGTCAAATCTATTAAGATAAAATTCAGTAGGGAAAAATAAAAATCTTAAAGGTACCAAAAAAAAAATCAACTTCTCAAGTCTAAATGGGGCTGGTTATTTGAAATTGTGTGCAGTTCTGGCTACAGCTATTTGCAAAGGACAATGATAAGCTGGATGGTTTCCAGAAAAAGGAAGGCAAGATGTTGATGTCCATGTCTTAAAAGAATTAACTTGAAAGAATTGAGTGTGTTTAGCCTTGAGAATGGAAGGCTCAGGGAAGACATGGCAGCTGTCTTCAGAGAAGAAAAGGAATCAGGCTTGTTCTGTCTGGTTCCAGAAAGCAGAGATAGAACAGTACAACAGGTAGAAGTTGCAAAGAGGCTAGTTGACTATTGATCAGTTGAGGAATTTGGGAATGATTTAGGCCAGACCAGAAAAACAAAGCAGCACTTCCTACCAGTGGGAGCTGTCAAGAGAAGTGATTTGGGTTGTCTGGGGAAAGAGAGGACCCTTCTTCTTGGAGGTTTTCAGGCAAAGGCTATAAATTTGTTGTAGGGTACCCCATTCCTTTATGGGTCAGCAAGACTGCCTTCTAGTTACCAAATTCTGTTCAATTTGAAAAATCCAATGATCAGATTCCAAGTTCAGTGCTTTCCTTCCTCCTGGGCTTGATGAAGGTACAAGAGAATCCCAATTAGCACAATTATATTGTTCTGCACGATATAGTGGATGGAAGACTAGCCTTGGTTCATGACCCAACTCTGACCAAACTAGCTTTGTGATCATGTGTAAGGTATTAATTAACTTGCCAGTTCCCCAGGCAATTCTCCAATACTCTTCAAGTATAAATAAGTATCCAATCTCTACCAAGAATGGAAGTTTCCATATTAGGAGTCCTCTATGACTACATCACAGGGCTGAACCCCTCAAAAGAATATTGCTCAGACTAACTTTTCAACTAATTCCTCCCTGGAAAATCCAAACTGATTCATCCTGAGGGTACATTAGGGATGGGGGGGAGGAGGAGAAGAGGAAGAACCACCACTTAGTAGAAAGGGTTCTTGGAAACATAAGAAGCTTCCTAAAACTGACTGGCCTAATCCCCAAAGAGCAAGAGCAGTGTGGTAGAACAGTAACAATAATAATAGTTTATATTTATAAAGCACTTTAAGGTTTACAAACCACACTCTCGTTTGATCTCAAAGAATGGACTATTTTTATCTCCTTTTGACAGGTAAGAAAACCAAGGCACATTTAAATACTCCTTCAAGGTCTCACTAATATGAGGTTAAATTCAAACCCAGATTTTCCAATCCCAAATCCGTCATTCCTCCTATACAAGAAGCTCAGCTTGGACTCAGGCAAAACAGGGCCTCCTCACCTTAGTTTTAACATTAGCATAAAGTTGGCTTGCTTTATAACCCTTAAAGTGCCATAGAAATGTGAACTATCACAATTAAATCCAGTGGTGGCTGTGCACACACAACCCTTGTGCACAGAAATCTAAACAACTTTTTATTCTTGAACTTCAATTTTCTTTGTAAGATGAGTCCAAGGGGAAAAGATGGAATATTTAGATAGCTCCCACTTCCCCTGCTTCTCCTCAGGGAATCCAATCCCACCGGCAAGAAACACCAGCAGGCCAAAAATTGCTAAAAATGTTTATTGCCAGTAAGCTTCAGAAAGCATTCATCCAATAATACCACCAAGTGAAGAAGGGGGGCAGAGGGGTATTTGGGTAGAGAAAGGAGGCCCTTCTGGCCAAAAGTCCCAGCGAAGTGCCCCGCTTCCTGTAGCCTTTTGTGCACTACTCAGCAGGGGGCATGGGCCTGAGCCAGCCAGGCAGCTGAGGCTCTGTCACTTATACTGGGGGGACAGCGGGGGAACGAGATGTGCTGCACACACGCTCAGCATCTTGTCGATGTCCACCTGGGTCGACTTGTCCACCTCGGCCTTTAGCTGGCTGCTTGGGGTGAAGCTGAGGATGGGCACGGGCTCTTCAACCCCCTCTTCTGCAAAGGGAGCCAGCACCGAGGGGATCGCTTGAGCTGGGAGAGAAGGAAGGAAAGAATATGTGGAGGACTGTCTTGATTTGGCGCTCCCCCCACCCCAGATCCCCGACAGAATCTGATCTGGTCTCTGGGGCCAGAACCATTGTCCGTTCCTTTCCCAGAAAGGTCATCGAGGTGATGGAGTGCTTAGCCCGGAAGAGACTGGAAGTCCCCGGGGCCAACAGGGGAAGAACGGGAAGGAAGTTTCCCCCAGCTCAAACTGCCATGGCTTGACTTTAGAGCAACACTGACCTATTAGGGGGGAGGCCTGTGGTCTCTCCACCCCTGCCTCCTCTGGGCCTCCTGGAGTCGTCTGGTCTGGGACCAAGCCCAGTTCCACTTCAATCTCGGCTTCTCCATCCCCAGCTTGGTTCAGCTCTGGGTTGCTGTAGTTGATGTACTGATATAAGGGCCTCAGGCGCTGAGCTTTCCCTGCAAGTGGCCATAGGTTGTACCTCTGAGCGATGGGTGGCGCCCTGGACGGGCCCTGTCCCCCATCTCCTCGGGAATAAAGGGAAAAGGCCAGGGGTGGGGTGGGGGGGGGTTTGAAGAGAAGCCCCAGAGCTAAGGCACGAGAGGATGGGCCAGGTCCCAGAGCCCCAGAAGCCCCCCCCAATGCCACTCACGCTCCAGCCCGAGGGTTTCCGCCGGGGTGGGCACCACGGTGGCAGTAGCCAAAGGCGGGGGCACGCCGAGGCTCTTGCGCTTCTTGGCCTTTTTGTGCTGCTTGGCCGGCGGGGAGGGCTCTCCTTGTGCTCCATCAGATTCTTCCCTTCTCAAGGGCGGCCTTCTCAAATCAGCGTGCTGCAGGAGCAGCTCAGCCTCCACCCTGGGATGGACACGAGGAGGGAAGGAACAGAGGAACGCTGGATAGGCAGCTCTATCTGGGGCAACTGCCGGGCGAGCAAGTCCCGGCGGCGCCGCTCCCGCCACGAACCGCGCCCGGATCACCCCGGGGCTGGGAGCTGGGGGCTGGGGGGAGTGATGGCCGCTGGGCCGGGCTCCAGCCGCTGTCCCTGGAAATCCCTTGAATCCTAGAGGGAATGAGGACACCTGGCCTTCCTCCTCTCCCCCTACCCTCAACGGGCCCAATTTGCCCCTGGATGTAGAATTCTCTGGCCATATTTGGCCACATTACAGACTACTAACATGTTCCCTTTCTTCTTCCCAAGTAAATGCTCCCGACTCTCCCTTTCTTTTTCCTTACCCCACTGGTCACTTCCTTCTCGTCGTCCCTAGTCCTACAGCCCACTCCTAAAGCCTCCGGGGACAACTTCCCCACCCCGGCCCCTTGCAGCCGCTCCCCTTCTCGCCGGACCCGCCCTCCTCAACCCGGCCGGCGCGGTCCTGCCCAGCGACGCTGGCGAGCCCCCGAGCCGGGGCCAGGCTCCACATTGGGCAGGCAGGCGGCGAAGTTTCGCTTTTCCCTGCAGCCCAGGGTCAGCAGAGGAGCGGCGGGGCAGCCTCCCTGGCCCTCGCCCCCTCACTTGGCCGGCTTCCTCTTGAGCCCGTGGCTGGCCCGCAAGGGCGGGACCAGCGGCGGGGGGCGGGGACCCCGCGGCTCCAACTGCTCCTCATCCTTTGCCAGCTCCTCCTCCAGCTCCGGCTCGGGCTCGGGCTCCGGCTCCGGCTCCGGCTCGGGCTCCAGTCCCGACCCAGCCTGGCGCTCTTCCCCCTGCGGGTCACCGAGGTCTCGGGCCGGGGCGGGTGGCCACCTGCCCCTTATCCTGTCGCCGGCCCGGGCCGTTACTGGGACTGTGGCAACCCAGTCTTGTCCGCTCTCCTGGGGGCCTCCTCCCTCCCCACATTTGGCTGCTGACGGAGGGGCCCCGCTCCCTTCCCCCCCTTACTCTGTAGCGCCTCTACCCCTCTCCGGGCGGTCCCCTGCTGCCGCCTCCCCCACGCTCAGTCTCCCTCCCGGCCCTCTTACCCCTGCTCTGCCCTTCACGCTGAACTGTCACTCCCCCCCCCACCGCTGTCACCTCAGCGCCCGGGCCCCCGGGGCTCTCGGGAGCCTCTCCAAGCGGTGCTGACCCCGCCGGGTTCCCCTGTCGCCTCCCCGGCCCTGCCATGGCCATGACCACGGGGAAGAGAGAAAGAGATCCTCTTCCCTCGGAATCCCGGGACTCGATCTCCCGTCCTTCGCTCGAGGGTGAGAGAGAAGGGGGGCGGGGGAGGGAGTGTTAGAGCGGGGAATTCTAATCGAAGGTAATCGTGGGCAAAGGAAGGCCTGCACGTACCCGGGTATTGGGGTTACAGACAATCCGATCGACATTGGGACAGCTGATGAAAAGAGACGGACGAGAACCCGCTCCTCCAGCCCCACCTTTGGCTTCCGGCTGCCCGGACGGAGAGAGCAGATTCATTCATTCCTCCGACCAGCTGAAGTCTAAACAAGAAACGAGTTCGCCCTTTCACGTTGGCAACAGCTAGCACCTGTACAATTACCTCATTTTGTCCTCCCAGCCCTGGGAGGAGACCCATCCCTGGTCTGTGGGTGCAGGTAAATGGTTACAGGCTCACAGACTAGCAAGGGTCGGAGGTCAGGCTTACATTTAGACCTTCCTCACTCTAGGTGGCGGGCTCTACCGGCGCCCACCTAGGCACAGTAGATACTTGGCTAGGTGATGATCTTTATCACTTCCCATAGATTCAATTCTCATGCCTGTGCTGGTGACTCTCAAATCTATTCAATCCAGTCTCTCTGTGGACTTCCAGCATCACATCTCCAGCTGCCTCTGGGATATCTGGAACTGGGTGTCTCATGATCATGTGACACTCAACGTGTCACAGACTGAACTCATCACTCACCCCCTTACCATGGAGGGTGATGCCATCCTCCCAGGCACCTGGGGCTCACATCCCAGATCCTTGAGTCCTCACCCCCACTCCCCATATGTGTGGGTTTTTTTTTGTTTGTTTGTTTTGTTTTGTTTTGTTTTGTTTTTTTATCCTTGTAACATCTCTCTTGTCACTTTCCCTCCTCTGTGACCAGCCTGTTTAAGGTCCCATGAATTTGTGCCTGAACTATCACAATAGATTTCTGGTGAGTCTCCTTGCCTCCAGCTGATTCTCCACTTCGATTTCAAATTGATTTTCCTTAAGTGCAAGTCTAACCCTTTGTGAGCCCCTCCTTAACAAATGGGTGCAGTTCCCTGTTGCCTTCAGGATCAAATATAAAATCCTATATTTGGCTTTTAAAACCCTTCAAAACCTGACATCTTGGTTCCCTTCACATACTCTGAGATCCAGTGATACTGGCCTCTGCTGTTCTTCACACTAGACCCCCATCTCCTGACTCCAGGCATTTTCACTGACTGCCTCCCATGACTCATCTCCACCTCTCAACTCCCAATTTCCCTCCAGTCCCAGCTAAAATGAATCTGTCATTTTTGCAAGAGCCTGAGAGCACCCCACCTTATTCAGTAAATATCCTGTTCACGGTCGTTCGCATATTATCTCCTGGTTCTTGAGCAGGGGATGAGTTTTTGTTTTTTTTATAAACCAGAGTTTAGCCCAGACTTGGTATTTGTACATAAATGTACATCTGTACTTGACTTTGTACATAAATGACTATAATATAAAAGGTATAATGAATAAATGCACGAGGTAGGAACAAAGCATTTACTGGAGGGAGAGCCCTGGTCTCTAGATTGGGCTTAAAGGAGTTAGGGAAAGCTGTCTGGAGGAAATGAACGGCCTTTCAGTTGGGCCTTGACTGCCTTGTTGGTGGAAGGAAAAAAGAATCAGGAGATAATCAGTGAAAATTCACGTTAGGACACTTGCCCCTCTAAGTGCACCACCAGCCAGCATAGTTCATGCCTCTTGTCCAAAACGGCCTCCCTTCTTTAGTTCACCAAGAATCCCTAGCTTCCCTCAAAGCTCAGCCTCTCAATGCTACTGTTGACAGGAAACCTAACCTGCTAATTCCCTCTCCCTCTGGAAATTACTTTGAATCTACTTTGTATATCCACTTAGTATCTGATTTGTGTATCCACGTAATATTTAATTTCCTATGTACTTTGAATCTGCTTTGTATATCATTTAGTATTTGATTTTCTATGTTCTTGTTGCTATAAAAAAAAAAGAAGAGTTTAAATTCCTTGAAGACTGGGGACTGTTTCCTTTTCTGTCTTTATAACTGGGGCCTAAGGCAGGATGTTTCCATCAGAATCCTTTATCTGTTCTCCAGTTATAATTTAACCAGGGTCCAAAGGAAGGATAATTTGGGGAGGAGAGAGATGTTGCTGAGAATGAGAGTGGGGAGGATGAGAGTGTTGCTGAGAATGATCTCCTTCTTTCCTTCTCAGAAATCTGTTTCTGATTGTGGAGATTTTTATAGCTTTTAGACAATTCCAGGAAAGTTTATACTTTTGGTGAGATGATAGGAGGCTGGGGAAGAGAGGTAATGGATGTCAGGAGAAAGAAGAGCATTGACAAAGCAGCATATAGGAGTACTGCATAAAATGCTTTTTCCATTATCCCTTGAGATTGGACATCCTTGCTCATCATTTCTTCCATCCAATAACATTAGCCCTCTGGCTATTCCATGAACTATCCCTCCATCTCTTGGTTCTAGGCATTCTCTCTGGCGGAAATGAGGCTAGAGGGATGGGCTGAACACTTCATAGTGCTCTTAATAGACCATCATCAATCAATGCTAAAGCCATTGACTGTTTATACATATACATATTTAGACAATTATCTTGCTGCACAAGAAAAAATCAAAAAGAAAAAATGAGAAAGAAAACAGAATGCAAGCAAACAACAAAACGAGTGAAAATGATGTGTTGAAATCTACACTCAGTTCCCACAGTTCTCTCTCTGGGTGTAGATGGCTCTCTTCATCATTAGATAATTGGAACTGTGAAGAAGACATTTTGAATGTCATTAGACTACTTTTGTGTAGCGGAGCACATGGTGCTGATTATATTCCAGCTGAGATTTACATGATTAGAAGGTCCCATTGCTCATACAAAAGCTGACTGAAATTTTCAGGGTTATATGTCAAGAGGAGGTTATTCCTCAGAAATTCAAGGATGCTTCCATTGTCCATTTCTAAAAAGGTAAAGGGAATAGGTTGTTCTGTGTTAATCACAGGGGACTCTCGCTCTTAGTCATTGCCAGCAATAGTCATTGCAGGCAAGATTCTCTCCAGAGGACTTCTTAAAAGGCTGATCCTTCACCTGGAAGAGGATCATCAACCTGATAGTGTGGCTTCAGAAGGTCTGAGGAGTAGTCGACATGGTGTTTCTTGCCCAAAAACTTCCTGAGAAACGCCAGGAGCAGAACAGAGGCTGTATACAACATTTGTAGATCTGACTAAGGCCTTGGATACTGTCAGTCATTTGCCCTTGTGGAAAATTATATCAAAATTTGGCTGCCCAGAAAAATTCATCAGTATTGCCCATCCATTTCACGACAGCACGATTGTTTCTGGATAATGGGTGATGCTCTCAAGCTTTCCTAGTAATCAATAAGTGGAACAATGTGCTTGCTCCCATACTTTTTAGCATGCTATTTTCAGTCATGTCCTCAAACATCTTGAATGAGGGTAAACACGGCATCAAAGCCAACCAATTTTTCAACTTGAAAAGGCTACAAGCCAAAACTAAAGTGGAAGGAGTATTTGTTTGCAGATGATTGGACACAATGCAGCCTCTGAAGCTGAGAAATAATAAAGTATGGGTCCATTTTCCTCTGCTTGTGCTAATTTTGCCAACGATGACCACCAAGAAAACAAAGGTTCTCTATTAGCCGACATTACGCCATCCATATGTGGAACCTTTGGTTACAGCAAATGGAGATGTTTTGAATGCTGTCCATAAGTTCTCTTATTTTGGCAGTATACTTTTCAGGGATGTCCACGTTGATAGTGAGATTGATTGCCCTAGTTAGATCCCCAGGGAAATAGTAGGAAGGAAGAGATATTAGACTGACTACCAAACTGAAGGTCTGCAGAGCCATTATGCCGATTTCATTGTTGTATCCTTGTGAGACCTGGAGGGTTTTTACCAGCAAATAGAATTGCTTCCATTTCAATCGTCTCAGGAAGAACTGAAGATCCTCTGGCAGGTGAGACACCAGACATTGAGATCCTTTCTTGAACTAAACTGCAGAGGGTTCTAATTCTACTGCAGAGTGCAACTCCACTGGGCTGACCATATTGTAGGAATCTCAATTGTATGCTTGCCAAAAAAGACTGTTTTATGGAGAATTCGCCCAGAGCAAGCCCTCCCAAGGAGGTCAGAAAGAGCGATACAAGTATGCTCTCAAGACCTTTAGGATTGACTCTATGACATGGAGGGTACTGGCAAAGGACTACCCAGCATGTTGTGCCCTCAGCAGAGAAGGTGCTGTGCTCTATGAGCAAAATAGAATTGAATTAGCTCAGAAGAAACTCAAGATACACAAAATGAGTGATTGCACCCCAAATGTTGATAGGCAGAGCACTCCTAGCTCATATTGATCTGATCAACCACAGTCAGACACACTGTAATGACTAATATAGTGATGTCATTTTGGTCCTCTTCAAGTATGAAGGACAACAGCCAACCAACCCCCATACCTGGAAGACTCTCTCCAGTTTCTTTTAAGTCTCATCTAAAATCCCATCTTTTACCTAGCCTTGTCCAATTCCTCTAGTCACTTTCCCTCTGATAATTTCCTATTTATCCTCTCTAGGGTTTTGCTTTCTTTATATATTTGTATATGTAAAATTAATCTAGGTTCAGAATTTGTGTTCAACAGGCGCAGCTTAAAAGGGGGGATGGTGGATACCAGTTTATTATTGCTCAGAACTTTGGTTCAAACAAGACATGGGGAAGAGGAAACTTATAACATAAAAGTAATTCACAGTCAGTCAACAAACTCAGTGATCACTACTATAACACTAAAAACAGTATAAGAAACAAACAACATATAGCATCACCACTCCCGGGAAAGACCAACACCTGAGTTTCTTGGCAGGGGAATCCCCTTCATAGTCTTCAGTCCCTGGGAGGGAAGGTCCCAGGCAAAATCGGCCTTCCCGGCTGAGATTACAAAGTTTCTCTCCTACTATGGGTTATTGTTATTATTACTGAAGACAAAGAAGGCATTGTGTCAAGTATTTTTGTTTGATATATGACCCATAAGACAGAGCAACCTTCCAAATGTGGGGCGCTTTTGTCTCAAGAGTCTTGCCAAGGTGAATATAGTTTATTCATTCCTCAGCATTGACTGTTTTTACTCAGGGAACTGGCCAGGTTTCTAGAGCAAAGTATATCAGCTGTAAAGGAAGTTTTTTTTTTTTTTTAAAGCTTTTTGTTTTCAAAATATATACATGAATAATTTTCAGCATTTGCTCTTATAAAACCTTGTGTTCCAAAAATTTCCCCTCCTCTCCATCCCTTCCCCTAGATGGCAAATAATCCAATATATGTTAAATATGTGCAATTCTTCTATACATATTTCCACAAATATAATGCTGCACAAGAAACATCAAATCCACATGGGGAAAAATGAGAAAATAAAATGCAAGCAAACAACAAAAAGAGTGAAAATGCTATGTTGTGATCCACATTCAGTTCCTGCAGTCCCCTCTCTGTGCAGATGGCTCTCCATCACTCCTGAAACTGGCCTGAATTGTTTCATTGTTGGAGAGGTCGTCCATCAGAATTGTTGTTGAAGTATATAATGATCTCGTGGTCCTGCTCATTTCACTCAGCATGAGTTCACGTAAGTCTCTCCAGGCCTTTCTGACATCATCCTGCTGGTCATTCTTACAGAATCGTAATATGCCATAACTTACTCAACCATTCTCCAAGTGATGAGCATCCACTCAGTTTCCAGTTTCTTGCCATTACAAAAAGGGCTGCCAGGAACATTTTGGCACATGTGGGTCCCTTTTAAAGGAAGGGTTTTTTGTTTTTTGGTTGTTTGTTTGTTTTGTTTCTTTTAATTGAACTTTTTTTTTTTTTTAATTTGCTGAGGCTATTGGGGTTAAGTGACTTGCCCAGGGTCACACAGCAAGGAGGTGTTAAGTGTCTGAGATCAGATTTGAACTCGGGTCCTCCTGAATTCAGGGCTGGCGCTCTGTCCACTGCGCCACCTAGCGGCCCCCTTAAAGGAAGGTTCTTCATGCACAGGGAGAGGGACCTTCCCTTCCTGTGCCTCCCCACATTATATCAGATAATTGCCAGTAACGTTCTTGTGCTCTTGGCAAAGAGTTAAACACAGAACACGACTGAGACTCGTTAGGATTCCTTACCCTATGTGGTGTTCTCCCCTTCTCCCCTCCCCCATGAGATGTAATCGCGGGCAGGGACTGTCATTTGCCTCTTTTTTGTATCCCTGCTGCGGAACTTCGTGCCTGGTGCATAGTAGGTGCTTAATGAGTGGTTATTGATGAATCATGCAGGTCTGAACACACATCAGCTGAAATCAGACTGACTGCCCGAGATTTCACAGCGACTGATGTGCGGCCGCAGCGCCATGCCTAAAACCCCAGAGACTTCTTAGAGTCTCTCTGGGCGACGCCAAGTTGGGGCACTGGGGGAATGGCTGGAGAGCACCCAGTTCCCAGACCCGAACCACTGTCCTAAACCACGGATGCGCTGGAAGGGGGGCCGCATCAGACATTTACTATTTAGTGCCTACGGCCCGTGCGCAGGACTAGATGCCGGGATACAAGGGCAAGTAAAAGAGTCCCGGCTTTCTAGAAATTCCTAATTTAACGGGGGAAACATGCAAACATGATAAATCGGAAAATGGAAAGCGCCAGAATTAAGGAGGGGACCAGAATTAATGAATTGGCGGAGGGGGGGTGGTCAGAGCAGCCGAATGGAAATTCGAGTCTGCACCGGCTGGAGAGAGAACGGTGGGAAAGTCGGGCCCCCATCCTTCCCTGGAGAGGGCTCAGGTACCAGCCGGCCCCCCCTTTCTTTCTACGACCAGAGGAGGAGCAGCCGTTGGGGGAGGTCCCCAGTCCCCCACGCAGCCACAGAGAAGTGGGTCACCTGACCGTGAGGAGGAGCGATCGGAGCGCGGAACCTCTCGGAAAGGGGGGTGGGGCTGGAGCCCAGGGCCGCTGCTCTTTGTCCGGCGCGAGGCCGGCCCAGGCCGGACAGCTAGCGCGCGCACAAAGAAGTCACCTTTCCATCTGGGTCAAGGGCTGGAGCTCCAGGCTTGCGGCTGGGCTGGTGCGCCACCTTGTGGACAAAGGCTGCCGGTCCACGGCCAAGTGACGCTCCCTGCCAGCGGCGCACGTGGGCTGCGGGGGCTCCGTTAGCCCCTCCCCTTTTTCCTGAGTCACCCACCCCGTGCAGGGGCCCGCCGAAATCAAACCCGCGGCTTTCCGAATAGTGCTTCAGCACGCGGGGACTGCGATTCCGTCCGCGGAGGAAAAACCCAGATAAAGGAACTATCAGTTCGGGCGGGCTAGTGTTCTCAAAGGCGCTAAGTGACGCCCGCCCCTGCCACTAGGCCACACCGCCTTTCTCCTGCCATCGAATCCATGCTTGCTGCAGATGTACTCCTCGTACGCGCCTGCGCCAGCGCCCTTCCGTTCTGGGCCTTTCTGTGAGGTGGGAGGCTGTGGTTGCCGCGTCCCGGACGGCCAGCCTGCGTCCGTCCTTCGCACCGAGTGATTTCCAAAGGTGTTTGCGGAGCTTTTTTAAAGCCAGTCCCTGGAGTTAAACTAAGCGAATCACAGCAGGATCAGAAAAAGAACCCCGAGCGTGAACTCGGGAGCCCTGGGCTCCCCGTCTCCCGCAGCTGGCTGGTGGGCCGGGAGAGCCGCAGCCCCGCGTCCACAGCGTGAGACACTTCCCTCCCAACTCCGAAAGGCTCCCGGAGTCCCCGGCCTTATAGACAAGAAAAACACAAGAATTAATCACGTTATATATTGATTTAAGTAGGTGCTTTCTCCCAGAACTGTTAGGAGAAGCATTTTCCAAAACTCAAATAACATTTAATCAATAAACATTTGTGAACCACCTACTCTGTGCCAGGGACTGATGCCAGGAATACAAATAAAGACCAAAAAAGTCACCGCTCTCGTGGAGTTCACAGGATGCAAACACTGTACAAATAAGATAGAGAGCGAACAAGGAGCTCTCTCTCTTTTTAATCTGTTTTTTGCAAGGCAATTGGGGTTCTGACTTGGCCAAAGTATGGGGAACGGGAGGAGGAGGTAAGGGCAGAAGGCATCCGAGTGACTGGAATTCGGAAGGGGTGGGGGAGGGGAAGCTCAGCACATGCCCTCCATTTTTTCAGTAAAACATGAGGTTCTCGAGTTTCTGGATAGAAAGGGGGCAGGAAGGAAGCCTCGAGAGCTTTGTTTGGAGGAGCTACGTCTGCTGCCTTTGTTCTAATGCTGCTGAACAGAGAAAATCTGATAGGGTCCGCTATAAATGTCACATCACCTCAAGCGGGCCCTCACCCGGCCAGGCAATCCTTTACGCCTCCCTTAACAGCTCGCATCTGGAAAAGCAGATGGCGGGACTGATCCTTCTGCCTGAAGCTTGGCAGGCAAAATCATCAGTGTGACCAGAGGGCAAGAGACAACAAAGAGCACAGGGAAGAGTTGAATTGGTTGGCCCATGGGGTCAGATGGGGAAAAGAGCGCGGTTAATTCAGGGGCATGGACTGGGAGGGAGCTGAAGTATGGAAGGCAGAGGGAGACTAAGAATCTAGGAGACTGATTAAAGAATTTCAAAGTTCACAGATATGGAAATGGTACTTTTATGGATGATGGCAAGATCAAAGGTAGGACCACTGGTGGAGAGGATGGCAAATGAGGAAGGTGATGACCTGGGAAGTTGGGGTGTTTAAGGGACAATGGTGACGGGCTCTGGTACCTAAGGAGAAGCTGGGGAGGAAAGATTGTGAGCCAGGGACTGGATTCATTGAGGGAGGAAAATCTGGAGTTTCATAAACAACAGATCCAGGATTCTGACTGGGCATACCGATCAATTCTTGAAGAACGTTTGAATTGGTCTGAATATTTGGGGGACAAAAATTGGATCTATGTAAGAAAAGTCATCAAACCCTTCAGATGATTTGAGCCTGATAGCCCAGGAGGCTCAGGAATAAAAGAAAGACCTCAAATATACAAAACATTCCGAGAAGTTTCTTTGTGTGTTTGGAAACAAAAAAATTAGAAAACCGTGGATGGCCATTGATTGAGGAAATGACCTAACATTGTAATTTATTAAATGTAATGGAATACTATTGTGTTGTGAGAAGTGATAAATGGGAGGTACTCAAAGAAATCCGGGAAGACTTTTATGAACTGAATGAATAATAGGACCATAGGCCCAGAGTCGGACGAGGCCTCAGAGACCATCTATCCCTATGTGCTCATTTTACAATTGGCTCAGATGGAAGTAAGTATCACTGGGGGAACAATCTGCACAATCACTCTAATTATATGAATGAAAACAATACTACCAGGAAGCCAGACTCAAGCTAATTGCATGAGCAATCTTGGTTCCTCCTTCAGAGAAATGTGAGTGTTCAGCGTTGCAAAAGCGTTGATCACTGGTTTGATTTTGTTGAAATAACTTTCTTTGTTAAGAGTTCAGGTTTGGGAAAAGAGTATTGGAAGATAGGACAGTGGTCTAAAACACGTGGACTGTCAACAGGCCATCACAACATCAGGAGACTTATGTGAAAACCAGGTTTAATTCAAGAGAAATGAACATGCATATGGAACCCAGAGTTCCCAGTCCTTATAGAAATTTGCACGTTAATGCCAGTATAACAAAAGGGGGAGGAGAAAGCAGGAAGGGGTATGTAACATGGGAGGGAATGGGTGCAATAATTTCTCCCAACGGGAGAGGCAAGGGCCATGCCAAAAGCCAAAGTCTTTTCCCTTGGGAACTGCTGGACTATGAAGATAAGAGAGTCCATTTATCTGCAGAAGACCTCAGGGGCTCAGGCATTTCCCCAGCATGGTACGGACTGGCTGGCACACAGGGGATCCAGCTTGGGGTGCAAACACCAAATTATGTCAGCTGGGGTGGGGAGGCAAGCACAGTGGTGGGCTCTGTCCTTGACACATTCAGGATGTGGTCTGTGTTTCTGGAAAATGAAAATTCAAAAAGTAAGTTCAGGGGAGCCCTTAATAACAGAATGGAGCCAGATTTTATACTGGCCAAAAATGTATTTTGTTGCCGGTTTTTTTTTTTTTTTTTAATTGGCATAGTAAAGTCCAGATGTAAACTAGGTGAGTGAAGAAAAAAATGGTCTTGTTTCCTTACATTTGCCTTTTGTTCTGGTTCAAATTTATTTTCATGCTGAGGCAGAAGGGTTGTAGGGAATATCTTGCTCTAAGGGAGCTAGGTGGCTGGAACAGGTCGTCATCTGGCTCATTTGCCATCCCCCCTCCACCCGCGGTCCGATCTCTGGTCTTGCCAACGTCCATAAAAGCACCATTTCCATGTCCATGGACTTTGAAGTTCTTAATCTGATCACAGTCTACCAGATTCTTAGTCTTCCTCCGCTTTCCGTTACCCAACTCTGTGAAACTCTGTGGAACATCTGCTGCTGAACAAAGGGCTCACTCCCAGCTTCCATGGTGAGCACAAACGCAGGCATTCACACCTTTGACCGTCGTCCCCATAACTTTTGGACCTTTCGGGTTCTGATCCAGAACTCCTTTAGGAGGAGTCTACCCTCAGTCATGGCTAGGTGTCACCACGGAAGACGATCTAAATTCTAAAACAGCCTCAGACTCCTACTAGCTGTGTGACCCTGTGCAAGTCTCTTCACCCTCTTTGCCTCAGTTTCCTTATCTGTAAAATGAGGATAACTGCATCTGCCTCCCAGGGTTGTTGTGAATATCTGTAAGTGGGTGCACTTCTTTACTTTCCCCTTAGTCCATCATCTCTGCCTCTGCTTTTGTCCTCCTAAATATAGATATTCCCCCCCAAAAAATGAAAATGTAAAAATATAAAAAAACAAAAAAAATTTTCCCCTCACTGAGACCCGTAGTCACTCTACCCTTTTTCCTATTTCCCAGGGCACCAATCTTTGAAATCGTCTAGTTACCAGCTCAGTTTTATACCCCTTGTCCTATACATTTTGGGGGGGCCTGTGGAGAGACAATTGGGGTTAAGCGATTGTCCGGGATCCCATAGCAAGGGATTAAGTGTCTGATTTGAACTCAGGCCCCTCTGTGCGTCTAGTTGCCCGGGCACATACTTTCCCCACCCCCATTCTTGGCCTCTGCCGGGTTTGTGTACGTAAAAGGGGCCGCCAGCTCGCTTTGAGCCCGGACACTTTCCAGCTCTGCGCCTCCGCAGTCCGCAGACCACCGTGGCCGGGGTGGAGAACAAGCCCAACAGGCCCGCTGCGCATGGGCAGTTACCTCGGGACCCAAACCGCAGAGTCGTCCGCGGACGAGTCGGAGGCGCCAGACGTCACCTGGCCGTCTCCCGGACTAATCGGCGGCCCCTCCCCCAGGTGCGCGCCCTGGCCCCCCCTCCCGATCTCTTCCCCCAGGGCAAGCTGGGTCCGTAGGTGTGCCCGCTGCGGCCGCCGGTGCCGGCCGGTCTAAGGCAGGGAGTCTCCGGACAGGCGAAGGGAGTGTCCCTCCCCGGGCCCTCAGTAAGCACATCTTTGCTGTGAACGGACTGTGTCCTCGAACTGACCAGCCGAAAAGTCTGCGTCTGTGGAGACTCTAGAGCCGCGGTTTTCGGTGGCTGTGGACCCACCGAAGACATGGAGTGGGGTGTCCACCAGCCAAAGGGGTAGCAGGACTCCTTATTATTATTTTTTTTGAGGCTGGGGTTAAGGGACTGGCCCAGGGTCACACAGCTAGGAAGTGTTAATGTCTGAGACGAGATTTGAACTCAGATCCTCCTGAGTTCAAATTCCTGGGCAAGTCACTTAACCCCAATTGCCTCAGCAAAAAAAAAATAATAATAAATAATAATGGTGCTGAGGATTAACAACTAAGGAACCAGCAGTGACTCTGCTGTGTGACTCTGAGCGAAGTACTTCCCTTTCTGGGCCTCAGGTGGGGCAGGGGACAGTGTTGGGTCTAGAGTCAGAGGAATCTGAATTCGAATCTAGCCTTAGACACCAAGTAGCCCTGGCAAACCAGTCTGACCTCATTTCTTTATCTGTGAAATGGCGATAATTACAGTACCTGCCTCCCAAGGGAGTTGTTTGGGTCAAATGAAAAAATAATTACCACAGTGTCTGGCTTATTTTTATTTCTGTTCAGTCGTGTCCAATTCTTCGCGGCCTCATGACTCATGGTTGGCGTCACTTAAATATTAGCTATTATTATTGTCATTATTATTATGGGTGGGGGAGGGGTAGTGGTCCAGAAGCGCTCTACAGCCTTTGAACTACAAATCCCAGAATGCATTTGCTCCGGGGAATTTTTTTTCCTCTTCCTTTCCCTCAGCAGGAAGCTGGTGTTGCTAGGCGACACCAACTCCCGGTTGGGCGCTGGCGTTGCAAAAGTCTGGGCTTGGAGGTTGACTAGATCGGTGCTAGAGCTGGTGCTGGTGACTACCGAAGGAGGGATGGGGTGATGGGAGGGCTGGCGGCCTGAATGTGGGATTGGCTTGGGTCCTTCCCGAGATGGCGGGGCGGCATAGGGGAAGGTGGCCTAGGTGGGGGAGGGGGCGATGGGAGGAGGGGCAGACAAGGTGGGGAGAGAGCCAGACTTCTGTGGGGGCGGGGCGGCATGGGACCGGTCACCCAGCTCCGCTCCAGCCCCCAAACACTGACACCCCCTTCCACTTCCCCCTGCACCCCTCCCTCGTTCTCTTCTAGCAGCAGAAGCCCCAGCCATGTGCGAGGGACCTTCCAAGATCTCGGGCCCCATCCCTCCTGATCCCACCCTGTTCCCCAACTACTATAAGCGGCCGGGCACACGTAAGTGGCTCCGCAGCCCCCGCGGGGGCGGTGGGCAGGTGCACCTGGCGGCAAGTAGCCCCTACACTCCTCACTGGCTGGATGATTCCGTTCCGGCGGGGGAGCTAAAGCCCAATTTGCTCCATTTGTAAAGTATGACACTCTTTTAGGACATGGCTGATATGAAAATAGGTGTAATTTGTACCAGTTTGAGGGGAGGGGGAAAAAGAGGGAGACAATCTGGAACTCAAAATTAAAAAACAAAACTTTAATTGTTTTTTGGGGTGATTAAATATAAAATTTAAAGAGTAAAGTGGAAGTGGATAGTAACAAGCAGTAGCCATGATCATGTAAAATTTTATGCCCCTGTTTCACAGGTGGTTGCAAGCAAAGTATTTTCCAGCCCCCAAAGAGCTGTTCTCCACCTGTGAGTTATGATTATTCTAGCACCGCCCCTCTCCTGCTTGCTTCCAGCCCGAAGCCTTGAAGGAAGTGCTCGGAAGCTAAGCCTGGAGCTTCCCTGGCAACCAGGTGCCCCCCTGGACCAGCCTGCTCCTCGAATTCACCCCGGATCCCAGCAGAGCCTGGTGGGAGTTCTGCTGCAGCTCCAGGAGGTCTCGTTGGGCAGCGAGCCCTTGCCCAAGAGTAAGTGCTAAGAGCAGCAGCCTGGGCCACCTGGCACCAAGGAAGCTTCCCTTCCCCCACTGCCACTTACTCAGGCTTGGGGGCATGGGATGGGAAGCCAGGAAGACCAAGCCCTCAAAGGGAGACAATAATAGACCCATCCCCCAGGTGAGAACCACAGAATACATTGGAGTCCAGAGCTATCCATGGCCAGTCATGGTGGGCAGAGCATGGTGAGAGGCAGCATTTCTGGGGGCACAGGGCATCTCCTCTGGCTGAGCAGTCACATGGTGACTTCCTCTTCCATAAAAGGAGGGGCTTGGACCAGATGACGTTCAAGAACTTAGCAAACGGTCAGGCCTCTGTACCCATGAGCAGGCCTGGCAGTGTCTCCCTGATCCCCAGGGAAGGACCTGAAAAACCACGAGAAGGAGAACGTGAGGCGGATCCGGGAGATCCAGAAGCGGTGCCAGGAACAGGAGCGGGGACAAGACCACGGCCGGCCGAAGCCGCTCAAGGCCCTGTGGCGCTCGCCCAAGTATGACAAAGTGGAGTCCCGGCTGAAAGCCAAGCTGCAGGTACCCTCCCCCCTCCTCAGCCTGGCTGGGCTGGGGGCCAGGGGCTGCAGGGGGAGGGAGGGCTTCGCTTCGGAGCCCACCTGACACAGCCCCTCTGCTTCCCCCAGGAGCCCTCCCCTGCCTCTGTGCCAGAGCTGCCGGCTTTCCTTCGGGCTTATTCCCGCTGTGGACCTGGGGTGCAGCCTCGTCGTGGGGCTTCCACAGGCCTGGCTTTGCCCAGTACTGATGGCCTCCAGCCTCCGGGCCCTGACGCCAAGGTGATGCATCTGCATGGGGTGCTGGGGTGGAAAGGTGGAAATGGCAGGGTGGCCCAGGACGGCCACCCATGCGTTCCCCTCTCCCACAGGGCCAGGGTCTGGCTGTGGACTTCATCACCCACAATGCTCGGACAGCCAAGGTTGCTCCGCGGCGGCGGTCACGCTCCCTGCAGTGTCTAGCCGAGGTACAGGAGCAACAGCGGAGGGCCCAGGAAGAGTACAACACCAGGCAGAAGGGCCACGTGCCCCACTAGTAGGTCCTTCCTAGTCCCTTCTCCATGCCCCATGCCCTCTGACCCCATCGGGGAGGCCCTCAGCCCAGCAGGAAGGGAGATAGCACCCCAGTCCCCCTTCCCACTTTGCCGAAGGGCTGAGGGAGGCCCATTGCATCTGGGCTGGTCATCTGGGGATGGGGTAGCTCATTCACTCTGCCCTTCGGTAGCCTGGTGGAACGGAAAGATCTGTGGCGCCGGGAAGCTGAGGAGCGCCAGCGAAATCAGCCTGACCCTGAAATCCCCCTGGGTCATACCATGATGCCCGAGAGCCAGCGCCTGAGCACCTTGAACTCCCTTCTCCAGAGTGAGTGTCCGGGCCATTTAGGGTCAAGGGGCGCTAGGGAGAAGGAGCCAGAAGACTTTCTTCCCCCAAGTACCTCACTTCCCGCCAGCCTGATCCCCTGCTGACTGCAATTTTGCTAAGCAACATCCATCCATGTCCAGCAGGGCCTAACTCCTACTGAGTCCTGGGGTCCTAACTACCCGAGGAAGGGAGTTGGAGCCCTGTCCCCTGAACCCTTTTCTTTCTCAGAACAAGAAGAACTGCTTAAGGAGCTGGTGCTATTGCCTTCTGGAGCTGACTCTCTTCGAGCCCAGAACCACAAGGCCGAGCTAGAGAAGAAGCTTTCCCAGGTGGAGGAGGCCCTCAAGATCTTCTCCCGACCCAAAGTCTTTGTCAAGATGGATTCCTGAGCTCTTCCCCTCTGGCCCACAGGAAGGCCACTGGAAACCTCTGCCCCTTCCAAAGAGGACTGGCTTGAGGGGTCCTGAAAGGGAAGGTTCTTGCACTTGTGACCCAAGTGTACCATGGTAACCCCCTGAACCCCCTCCCACAAGGGCAGCAGAAGGAACAAGCCCAGAGAGCCACTGTCAAGAATATTTTTCTGTTTTTAAATTAAACCTTTTTTTTTTACATGAGCAGTGAGCCCGATTTCCTTACTCCTGATCTCTTCCCAAGTTAATGTTTCTCTAGAAATGCCAGGCTAAGTGGGCATGGAGGCACAGAGAGGGGGCCTCTGCCAGCCACATCAGTCAACTTTGGGGGGGGGAGAATGACAGGACGACGGCTATTCCTGCGGGACTCAAAGCTCAGCAGCCTTGCCAGTCCCGGGGAGTCATGCCGAGGGGGGTCCCAGGCCCCTTGGTGGCCTCCAGTGGATGAGGGCCAGGAGGAGCTGCTGCCAAGAACAATGACAGTGGGACAGCAGCACAGCCCACAAGACATCCTGGCTCCTTCCCCTTCCTCTTCCTGAGTCCTGGGAAGGAGGAAAGGGCCAGCTGTGGCCCCTACAGGCCTGGCCCCTTCTTGGCATTTGTGACTCAGCTGCCCCCAAAGAGCTTTCCCTGTAGTGGAGAAGGGCCAGTGTTTTCTAGAAAAGCTTTAATATTTCACAGATGGGGAAGGATGTGTGAGCAAGGTCCCGCCTCAGCTCATGAAAAGGCAGCTCCCTGTCCGGCTGCCCACCGAGAGAGAGAGCTTGGGACCAGGGAGGGAGCCGGAGGTCGAGGAGGGGCACCTTGGGGGACTCTTATCCCTCCTTGGACCCGGGTCCACCAGCCCAGGCAGGGGCCAGAGTTGTGTGTGAGCAGAACAGCAGCCCCAGGGTTCGGCCAGGCAAAGCCCGGACTATAGAGTGACGCCACTGCCATCTTCCCTTAGACTGCCCCCCCGGGCAGGGCTGGCCCCGTCCTGACTGTCCAGTGACTGTAAGGACCCTCGAGAGCCGGGGAGTGAGCGGCTAGGCCGCAAGTCCCTGGGGGAGGGGGCCGGAGGCGTCCCATTTGAGCAGGGCGGGAGGTAGCCAGGCAGCCCGTGGCTCTCAATGACCAGGTCACTGTCCTCATCGCTGTCTGGCTCGGGAACTTCTGCAGGAGGGAGGGGTGCGGCAGGCTGTGCCCCCGCAGGTCGGCCCGCCCCGGCCCGCACCACATTGTTGCGCTGGTTGGCTGGCTTAACGGTGACAATGAGGTTGTGGCTGTTGGCCACCATCATGTCTGTCACCTGGTCCAGCGACTTGCCAGCCACATCGATGCCGTTGACCTCCAGGATTTCGTCACTGACTGCCAGGAGCCCGGTACTCTCTGCCAGGCCGCCCCGAACCAGGCGGGAGATGAAGATGCCAGGCACCTTCTCCAGGCCTTGGGGCGCCACGCGCACGCTAACACCATCCCTGATGTAGAAGCCCAGTGGGCGGTCTGAGCCGTGCTTGTGTAGCTTCACTCGCCGGTGGCTTTCGGGCAGCAGGTCCACATCGATGACGGAGGAAATCTGCCGGAAGTCCTGGGGAAGGCTGATGAGTAGTGGGGGGCGTGTCCGATGGGGGGCTGCGGGCCGCAGGAGCAGCCCCTTCTTCCGGCGCTGCAAGGAGTTGGAGGTAAAGGCCATGCCCGTGGGATCGGCTTCTGCTGTGGGAGGGAACAGAGCTCAGCATTGTCCCCCACCAGCCCCCGGGGCCTACCTCAAGTTAGCTGGCTGCCAGCTTCCAGGGGAGTCCCTGAGCCAGTCTCCATCTGGTCTCTGGGCCTCCAAAGGCTGCCCCTTCCTTATGCAGCAGGGGGCCCGCCTCGCTTTGCCCAGCACCTTCTCTGCAGGCCCTGGTTTGGAGCCGGCTTCCCTGGGACACAGCTTGCCTAATGTGGTGCTCCCCTACCACACTGCCCCCATGCAGACCCAGGAGGCACAGGCACGAGAAAATAGAAGAACCCCACTGGGGATAACAGAGTGCTGGGCACCAGATGAAAAGTCTGGATTTGGAGTCCGAGGCTCAGGGTTCAAATCCTGCCTCTGCTGCTCATCACCTGTGTGACCTTGGATAAGACCCTTCCCTTCACCTCCTTTTCTTTATCTGTGAACTGACAGAGATGGAGCAGATGATACTTGTTTCTTTGCATGTTTGACCCAATGAGCTCCAGTGGGGGGGGGGCAGAGAGCACCTAGGTGCCCAAGCCACCCCAACCCACCCTGGCCTTCCATTCTCCAGCAGCCCCCCTGCAGCCTCAAAGTCCTTTTCCCACTGTCGTAGGCCTGTCTGCTGATCCAGCAGCAAGACACCCCGCCCCCACCCCTCCCCGTGACAGACCACGGCACCCCTCCACCGGCGCAGGCCTCTCACCCCTCTTCTGCACCAGCAGGCGGAGCGGCGGGTGCGTGCTGGCCAGCGCCCGGTGCAGGTTGTCGTCGTTGGTGAGGGGCAGCAGGTCCCCGTGCACATCGGTGTAGCCCAGCAGCACGTCCAGGCCCGGGATCTGGTGCACAGCTCGAAGCAGCCGGGAGAACTCCTGGAAGCCCCCCACCGAGGCTCGAGGCAGGGCGAAGCGCCGGAACTCGGCATCGAACTGAGGGGAGGGGGCCCGAGTCAGGCTCCTGGCAGCCCTAGAGAGGGCCCGAGCCATCTTGGCGGGCAGAGCCTCCCCCGTGCCCAACACGCGCGCGCGCGCGCGCGCGCGCACACACACAGACACGGACCATCCAACCCCAGCCCGTATCCCCTCCCCTGGGAGGGGACCCTGAGGGCTCGGGCGGAGGGGGGAGGGGATCAGAGGAGAGGGTCCGCTCGGGAGAGCGGGGAGCAGCGAGGTGCCGCTGTTGATGGGGGGTGGGCTGAGGAGGGGCACGGACCGAGTAGGAGTCGGTGGGGAGCTGAATGCAGGGGACAGCTCCAGAACTCCGCAGCAGCAGCAGCAGCAGCAGCAGTAGGAAGCCTGGGCTAGGGCCCTCTGCACCCCTGCGCTGGGTCCGGACCCCACCCCGAGGGGCTGGCTCTGTATTCCCGGCAGGGGTCCGGGAGCGCGGCCAGCCCCCGCCCCCAGGTTCAGGCCCCGCCAGGGGCTGCAGCCCGAGCAGCCCAGGATGCCAGGGACAGAAGGGAGGACAAGGAGCGCAGAGGGGCGGGAGGCGGCTCAGGGATGGAGAAAGGGAGCCGGGACCCGGGCAGGGCGGGGGGGCGAGAGGCACGGGGCCGGGGCCCTTACTTTGCTCTTCACCTCGATGATGCTGTCGGGGCTCCGCGCCGGGGTCCGCTGAGGCTTGGCCATGGCTGGGCCGGGGCCGGGCCGGGCCAGGGCTGAGGCCGAAGCGGCGCAGGTGCACAGCCCGGCCCCTCCCCGGCTTCCCCCGCCCGCGCCCTGCAGCAGTGCCCGCCCCGCCCCCTCTCCGCTCTCCCCTCCCCGCTCCTCTCCCTCTCTCTTCGCGCTGTCCGAGAGCCGCTCGCCCCTAAGACTGGGGAGGGGAGAGGAGGGGGGAGGTGGGTACCGACCATGACGTCACCTGCGAGGGGGAGGGGGAGGCTCCAAACGCGGATGGAACGCGGAGACAACGTTCCCTAGGTAACTGGGGGTGGGAGGGGGAGGACTGGTGGCCCACTGTCAGCCCCAACGTGCTCGCGCGTGGGTGTGGGCCATGCGCTTCGCTCCCCCTCCCTCCTGGGCCCAGCGGGGCTCTCCGCGTCCCTGTCATTACTCGCGGCTTCCCCTCCCGAGCCGCGGGCCCGTTTCTTCCCCGGTGCAGAGTAGGGGAGGGCGGGGAAGGCCACGGTGGCCGGGACACAACCTCCGAGTCCTGACGCCCCGATCCCCGACCCAATGATGCGGCACCGCCTGAGCTCCCCTCCAGCAAAGGCCCGTATGGGGGACCGAGGGGGCCAGGACAGACTCCCCACCCCCGACCCCTCTGGGATAACCCCCTCGCTCTCCTATATTCATTCAAACAAAAACTGCTTAAACACTCCTGGACGCGTTGGGGGAAATACTCAGTTGAGGGCAGACCGTGGTCCCTGACGCTTACAGCCCCCCAGGGGGTACAGAGTGGGGGGGCGCAGATGCATGGGCGCCAGACAGTCTCAGGAGACTCCAGCTTCAATCCCGTCTGACAATACTGCTAGCTGTGGGCAAGTCATTTTCTTTGAGGGAGTTTCCACATCTGTGAAATGGACACAATACCTGACCTTACAGGGTAGTGCCGCAGGTAAATCTTACAGAGCTAACATTAAGGCACAAAGATAGCTATAATAAACAAAATTACCTCCTAATTAGGGAGGTGCAAAACAAAGTTGTTTATGTGATCCAAGAAGGGTGTCATTACCAGTGGAGAGATGGGAAGAAGCTTCATGATGGAGACATGGAAGTGGGTGGGAGGATGGTTCTCCAAAAAGACAAGCTCTCTTTGTATTGTGTGACCTTAGATCAGTCACCGACCCTTGTCTATAAAGTGGGGTGAGGAGGGGGAATAGAAAGTATCTAAGGTTCATTCTAGTTCCGAATCTTCACAAATGGGATGCATTCTCTCCCTCCTTCTCGTTCTCGGTCTCTATCTCAGTCTTCTTCCCTTTCTCCCTCTTTCTGTTTCTCAGTCTCCCTCAATCTGTCTCAAGGGCTCTCCCTTTCTCCCTCTCCCCTTTTCTTTCTGTCTCTTTCCCTCCATTGACCCAATCTTTTCCTCAAAGTAGCTGCTTCTTAGCTTTCTCCAGCTGCTGGCAAAAAAAATCTCTCAGTTATCCCAAGAGGTAAAGACCTTATACTTTTGTTTCCTAGCAATGCCATCCCCAGGCCTGGCCATTTCTATGACTAACTGCTCCCTCCTCCAGAAGTTGCTCCAAGTAAATAGGGATTTCATGGTGCATTTTTGAAGCTAGCAATATTTCCTCACTAAAATATTAAACTGCACACATATTAACATACCTAATATTTAGTGAGCTAAAAATAGGGTTTATTTTGCTCCACTTTAACCCAGAGTACATTCTTCCCCAGTAGCTCCTCAGACAAACTTTTATGGCTTCTGTCAAATGTCATGAACACAAAAAAGGCTAGAGGAGTTTGGGAAAATGCTGCTCTAAGTCGTTATTTTAAAACAACATTTCTATGTCCACAGGACTATACTCTCCAAAACACTTGGGAAATAGGGTAAAGAGCTGGAAGAGAGCTCTGAGAAATTCCTTCTATTGAGAGATAAAATTGGGGTTCAGAGAGGAAGCTGTCTAGAATGGCACAGCTATCAGGAGCAGAGCTAGCATTTGAACTGGAGCTTTCTGACTTCTAATAGTAATAATAGCTAACACTGATATAGCACTTGCTATGTGTCAGGCAGCACTTGATAATTGTCTCATTTGACCCTCACAACTCTAGGAAAGAAGTACTGTTGTTATTTCCATTTATAAATGAGAAACCTGAGAGGTAAAATGATTTGCCCAGGGTCATACAATTAGTGTCTTGTTCAGTTTTGTCCAATTCTTCACGATCCCATTTGGGGTTTTCTTGGCAAAGATACTGGAGTGCTTTGCCATTTCTTTCTCCAGGTCATTTATGAGACAGAGAGGAAACTGAGGCAAATAGGGTAAAGTGACTTGCCCAAAGTCACACAGCTAGCAAGTGTCTGAGGCCAGATTTGAACCCTGATCTTGACTTCAGGCTTGGTGCTTCAGGGAGATGCTCATCAGTAAGTATATGAGACCTCATTTGAACTGATGTTCCTCACTCTAGGGCCCATTGCTCTGTGAACTATACGCCACCTAGCAGTAAATGAAAGATTCCAGCATACTTCACGGAGGAGAGGGCAGAAGGGACACTGATTACCAGCATCCCCATATCTCCATGCTACATTTCTTTGTACCCTTCTTTGGAGCTTATGGCATTATCCTCAGTAGTCGCAAATGTAATTTTGAAGGAGGGAGTGGTAGTAGATGGTGCAGTGGACAGAGCACTGCCCCCCCCCCAATTAATAAAAAAAGGATGAATAATTTTTGAAGGACTTGATTTTTGGAAATAATGTTAAACCAATACAATTTAACACTTTTATTAGTTTTTGTTTTTGAGTAAAAATCAGTCACATTTAAGATACTCAGTTAATAAGATTCATCATCATCATCATTGAATTTTTACAGTTTTAAGCTTTTCAAAGTACTCATTTAATTCTTTCATGCAAGGAGCATTTCCTTATTAAAGCTTTTTATTTTCTAAATATATACATAAGGGTAGCTAGGTGATACAGTGGATGGAGCACCAGCCCTGAAGTTAGGAGGATCTGAGTCAAATCTTGCCTCAGACACTTAATATTTCCTAGGTGTGTGACCCTGGGCAAGTCACTTAACTCCAATTGTATCAGCAAAAAAGCCAAAAAAAAAAATCTATATGAATAGATAATTTTCAATACTCACCCTTGCAAAACCTTGTGTTCCAAATTTTTTCCTTCCCTTTTCTTTCCCCTCCCCTAGAAAGCAAGCAATCCAATATATGTTAAACAGGTGCAATTCCTATCTACATACTTCCACAATTATCATGCTGCCCAAAAAAATAAGATCAAAAAGGAAAAAAATGGGAAAGAACAAAAAACAAACAAGTGAGAATGCTATGTTGTGATCCACACTCAGTTCTCACAGCTCTTTCTCTGGATGAAGATGGCACTTTCCATCACAAGTCCATTGGAATTGGCCTGAAAAGAGCCACATCCACCAGAAGTGATCATCATATAATCTTCTTGTTGCTCTATGCAATGATCTCCTGGATTTGCTCACTTCACTTAGTATCAGTTCATCTAACTCTCTCCAGGTCTCTCTGAAATCATCCTTCTGGTCATTTCTTACAGAACAATAATATCCTATTACATCCATATACCATAATTTATTCAGCCATTCTCCAACTGACAGGCCTCCACTCAGTTTCCAGTTTCTTGCCTCTATTAAAAGGGCTGCCACACATTTCTGCACATGTGGGTCCCTGTCTCTCCTTTAAGATCTCTTTGAGATAAAAGCCCAGTAGTAACACTGCTGGATCAAAGGGTATGCATGCACAGTTTGATAATTTTTTGAGTATAATTCCAAATTACTCTCCAGAATGGCTGCTCTGTTTACAGCTCCACCAACAATGCATCAGTGTCCCGGTTTTCCCACATCCCCTCCAACATTCATCATTATCTTTTCCTGTCATTTTAGCCAATCTGAGAGAGATGAGCTGGTACTTCAGAATTGTTCTAATTTGTACTTCTTTGATCATCAATGATTTGGAGCACCTTTCCATATGACTAGAAATGGTTTTAATTTCTTCATCTGAAAATTGTTTATATCCTTTGAGCAAGGAGCATTTCTTTAGTAGTTTACTGTGTAGTGGTGGCTAAAATAAATTTTAAAAACTCTCAGTGTTTACATGAGGAGGAAAAGGAAGCAGGGCACACCAACAACTTGGAAACAAAAATGGAAACAAAAATGGAGATAGCATTCCTCATTCCTTGGAGAGCACTTGGATTACAAATTTGGGGACTGGATTCAAATCCCAGATGTAAGTATATGTCTGTATATGTACATATTTTCTTTTCTTTGTTCTCCCAGAACTACACACATTACTCACTTGGTACAAAATATGTAATAAATGCTTCTGTTAGGCACTTAGAAACCAGGTGACTGTGTTCAAGTCAATGAGGATAATGGTACTTGCACAGGGTTGATGAGAGGGGCACACTATAACTCCAAACAAACAGAACTGTATCTCAGAATTCTTCAATTATGTTCAACTCTTTATGACCTTATGTGGGGTTTTCTTGGCAAAGACTTGCCACGTCCTTCTCCAGTTTATTTACAGATGAGGAAACTGAGGCAAACAGGATGAAGTGACTTGCTCGGGGACACACGGCTAGTCTGAGGCTGGATTTGAATTGAATTCAGGCGGTGTAGTGGCAGCCCTGAATTCAGGAGGACCAGAGTTCAAATCTGGTCTCAGACACTTAACACTTCCTAGCTGTGTGACCCTGGGCACAGGAACCCCAGCCTCAGGAAAAAAAAAAAAAAAAAAGAAAAAGAAAAAGAAGAGAGTGAATTGAATTCAGGCCTAGTATTCTATCTACTTCATCACCTTCTATCTACCTTTACCCCAGAGAGCAAAAGGGAATGTTTGTACAAAAAATATTTAAGCAGCCCATTTTGTGGTGGTAAAGAATTGGAAACTGAGGGGATGTCCAATTAGGGAATGGCTTACCAAGTTGTGGTATGTAATTTTTTATAATAGCTTTTTATTTTTCAAAATACATGCGAATATAGTTTTCAGCGTTCACCCTTGCAAAACCTTGTATTCCCTATTTTTCTCCCTCTCTTCTCACCTTTCCCCTTCCCTAAGACAGCAAATAATGCAGTATAAACATGTGCAACTCTTCTAAACATATTTTGTGGTATGTAGTTGTGATGGAATACCATTGTGCTATAAGAAATTAAGAGCTACGGTGGTTTCAGAAAATCTGGAAACTTATATGAAGTGATGCAAAGTGAAATAAACAGAACCAGGAAAACATTAGTCAGCAGCAGCAATATTGAAAGATGATCAACTATGAATGATTTAGCTACTCTCAGCAAGAACCCAAGACAATCCCCAAGGATTTATGATGAAAAATATTTGCCACTTCCATAGAAGGAGCTGATGAGTCTGAAGGCAGATGGAACAGACTTTTTCTTAGTTTTGCAACATGACTAATATGGAAACGTTTCCCATGACTGCGCACGTGTAATTCACATTAAATTGCTTGTTGTCTCAAAGAGGGGAGGAAGAGAATTTGGAACTCAAAATTTTAAAATGTTAAAAGCCAGTAAAATTATATTTTGTATAACTTCATACGTATCTTCTCAATGGGGGGTAGAATAGGGAGGGAGGGAGGGAGGGAAGGAGAAAATCTGAAACTCAGTTTTAAAAACAAATGTAAGAAATAGTTTTATATGTAACTGGGAAAAATAAATGGGGAGGGAAGTAAATAATATATTAACTCAATTATGAGCCAGGCAATGAGCTAAACTGGGGACACACAAAGAAACAGACAATAATTCCTGCCCTCACAGAGTTCACAGTCTGATGGAAGGGATGACCTATAAATATGTACAATCTATACAGGAGATAACTGGGTAATTCGCAGAGGGAAGAGGGATGGCCGGAGAACGCGTGATTTCGGGGTCTCGGTCGCGGAACAGCCAGGGGGCCGGGGTCGTGGAGGGCAGCGCACGTGCAGGGGAAGAAGGCTGGCAAGGCGGGAAGGGCCGGGTCACGAGGCTTCGAATGACGGAGCATTTGGGGTTTGCTCCTGGCAGCGACAGGAAGCCACAGGGGCTGAGTGGGGAGGTCACGTGATGAGGCTTGCACTTTAGGAAAATCGTTCTGGTGGACGATGGACTGCACTGGGGAGGGACTGGAGGCAGTTCCGGCGGTAGTCAAGGTGTGGGATGGCGAATACAGAGACCGGGACCAGTTGAAGCGGCAGCTAGGGTAAGCAGAGGTTAATATACAATCTTAGGGAGATCGCTCAGCTCCTAACACACCTTCTGACGCCGCTCACGCGCACACGGCCTACCCCAGTCTCAGCTCCCCTGGGGGCGGGGCCTGGCTGAAGATTGGCATTTCCCTGTCCGACCCAGCGACTTCCTCTTCCGGAGACAGGGGTCATTCAAGGCGGCGGGAAATAATAGCGCGCCTCCCTTCCCTGTGCCCCGGGCACGGGCAGTCCCGAGTCGGAGGTCATGGCGACGTCGTGGAAGCCTGTTCTGCAGCCCTGGATCCGAGATCTGCTCCTCGGGCTGGAGCCCGGACAGAGCTCGGGGCCAGAGGGAAAGGGAGAGGGACTCGGGCAGCTGCTGGAGGTAAGGGTGCAGCGAGGGATGTGGCGCCCTTCGAGCTTGAAACCTAGGGTTAAAGGGGAAAAGGTGTGATCGGAAGCTCCTGGGAAGAGGCGGAGCCATTGGGTGAGGAGCGTGGCCAATAGGGCGAGCGATGGTAGAAGAAAAAGGATTATTGGATGGCCCGGTCAGAACCTTTGGGCGAGTGCTGTTGTCTCGGGGCGGGAGAGGCGGGGTCTGCGGGGTCTGGGAAGAAGTCATTGGGCAAAGGTTGTGGTTGCGAGTGATATCACCTGTTTGGGGCGTGACCATTCCGGCCTATAAAAAAACCCACTGGACCCGATAGGGTTGTGGGGAAGGGGCGGAATCGTTGGGGGCGTGGTTATTCCTATCTAGTAAGAGGCCCATTGGGCGAGGGGTGTGGTTATGGGCTGAGGGGGCGAGTTCCTCTGTTGGGGGCGGAGCCATAGTAACCCGCCGGGATCCCTGCAGGTGATTGAGGAAGCCGAGCCCGGAGGGAGCCTGCTGCTGCTTGGAGAGGAGGCCTCTGCAGTCCTGCTGGTGACCGACGGGACCCACAGTGTGCACTGCCTGGTGACCCCCGAGGCCCTGAGCATGGCTGCCTGGTGAGGGGCCCTGGCCGGATCTCAGGTTCCCACGCGCGGCCGGAGGGGCGGGGGCATGGGGCGGAGGGGGCCCCGGGACCTGGCCGAGGGTCTGGTGAAGGGGTGATCTGACGCGGGCGCTCCCCCAGGGAGGAGAAGCACTTTGGCTTTAGGAGGGCTGTGGGCCGGCTGCTCCTGCTGCAGGACTTCCAGGTGTGTGTTCGGCAGGTGGCTGAGACTTCGCAGGTGAGCGGAGCTGGGGGCGGGGGCGGGGGCGGGTGGGGGGCGGGGGCTGGGAGGCTTCAGCGCTGCCTCTTCTTCCCTGGCAGGGGAACGGGGAGTTCTGCCTCTGGGTGCATCGCTTCATCCTGCTGCCCACGGAGCTCCCCAGGGAGGGGGTAACAAGCTGGTGAGGGTCCCTCCTCTCTCCCCTACACGGATTCCCTTCAGTGTCACATTCCCGGGCTCTCTGGCCTTGGGGCCCGGTGGAGCTCCCGCTCCTGCTCTAGAATGCTCCCCCCTTTTCCTCCAGACTCTTCCCCAGCTGAGCCTTGTCCGTCCGCCCCCTCCCCCAGGGTTCCCTACACTGACCCTCTGCCCCCGGGGAAGGGGAATCCCCGTAACTGTTGTTATTGTCACTTTAGTAACTGGGATCCAGCTGTTCGGAGGAAACTTCAGGAATATGGAAAGTGAGTATGTGCCGGGAAGAGGAGGAAGTGGGAAGAGCTGTAAGGAAGCCTGGGGCCCAGGACTGGCTCCTTCTCGTCTTAAGCTGCTGGAAAGCTCTGTGGGGGTCTGGGCTCGGAGGGCCCACTAAGGCCTGGGTCTTCTGCTCTGTCCCTACAGGCACCATGAAAGGGAGAGGACCTCCCCTAACATAGGTACCCCTGGGAGTCCTGAGGGGGCGGGGAGGGAGGGGCTGAAGGAAGAAGGGAGACAGTTGTCTTCGCTTCCTCACTCAGACCCGTTCTCTGCCAGATCGAAGTTCTTCGCTGTCCCAGTTGCTGGAAGAGATGTGTGAAGACCGAAGGAGCGTGCTAAGCTGTCAGGCCCAAAGCTGCCTGGAGCTGGGGGGCTCCCAAGGGGGTTGTCTTCCCCTCACTCGATGGGAAGCCTCTCGAAGGAAGGCCCGGGTCAGTGTGCAGAGGGGTGGTGGGGGGGTGTAATGGTGGGGACAAGAGAGCTGCCCTGGCCCAATAGGAGGGGGCGGTGAGCAGCGCTCGCCAGAAGTGAGCCAGCTGGGACTCGTTAATAGAGAAGGGTCTTGGGCACAGATGAAGTCCCTTTCCCCAATCTCAAACTGTCCCCCACAGGGAGAAGCTGTCTTCACTGTCTCAGGCCTGAGGCTGCATATTAGTGAAGAGGAGGAGAACATCCTTCAGAACCTGAGGGCAGGTCAGGACCCCTGGGGAAAGGGTGAGGGGGCCCAGGGTCTCCAGGTGAAGACGAGGCACTCACCCTGGGTCTTCTCTTTTCCCTCCTTGTCTTCCCCCACCTCAGTTTCTGAAAACAGCCCTGACTGTCAAAGTTTGGAGAGGAACCCATCAGACCCCTGGCAACTGCTCCCAGCCCTGTCCTTGACGCAGTCTTCTTCCTCCTCCTCTTCCTATGTAGGTAGGTAGGAAGCCGGGGAGAGGGGGCAGGGTCGAACGCTGGCCTCCCCCTCTCCCTCCCCCCTCCCCAGGCCTTAGACCCTTCTCTCTCCTGTCATTGCCAGAGGCCCTGGACTGTTTGCCCTTCTCGGCGGAGGGAAGCCCAAGTCAGCTGAAGGACAGCTTCACCGGCAGTCAGGAATCCTCTGCGGGGTGCAGGGAGCCCATCGACCTGTCCCCTCTGCTCTTTCAGGGCAGTGGGTCTCCTTGTGTCCAGACAGCTTACTCCCAGGATCCACAGCAGGACCGGCTCCGTCCAACTCTTCCTTCTTCGTCTCAGGCAGCAAGCAGTATCTCCAGGGACGAGTGGGAAACCCCCAGTATGGGTGGCTCCCAGCAGCCCCTTGAAGTCCTGACGAGGGCCAGGGTGAGGGTTAGGGGAAAGGGAAGAAAGGACAGACCAGGAAGCCGCAAGCCCAGCCTGGAGTTTGTGAGCAAGAAAGTCAAAAGCATCATCTGGGCTCCAGAGAGCATTCCTTCAGAGGACTCCAGCCCAGGAGAAGGCCCAGCCCCACCCAGGGTGAGAGCTGGCAGAAAGAAGACCCTCCGTACTGGAGCGCATCGGAGAGGGAAGAGGCTTTGGATCGGCTGGCCTTAATTTGAAGGGGCTTTGCCCTCACCTCCCTTTTTTCCCCATAGGTCCCTCCAAAGACACATCTGGATGGCTCCCCCTTTCAGTACAAGTATTCAGAGCCCTGCGCCCACCTCTGTTCCCAGGTTTTAGCAACCAGGTCAGTGTCTGCCAGCCCTCTGGGGGGGGGGGCTCTCTCCTGGCCTGTCCCCCTAACCTCTGACCTCTTTTCTCACAGACTCTGCCCATCGCTCCTAGACTGGGCCAGACAGGTGCTGATAGAGACGGGAGAGCTCTGACCTGCTGCAGACGCTTGGCATGCTGCCTTGGGGGCCAGGGTTAATAAAAAGTACAGAACTGCTGTCCTTGTCTCCTCCTTTTGGTGCAGAGGAAGTGCCTTGGGTAGGGGCAGGATGGGAAGGTGGTCAATCCTCCCACCCCTGCCCCAGGGAGGCCAAGGCTAGGATGAGGTTTGAGTTTTTTAATAAAATAATCTCATGCGGCCAAAGGTGTGAGGGGAGGGCTGGGTCAGGGGCTGGGGGTGTCAGGGGCTTGGCTGCCCACTCTTTGGTCTGTGGCTGGGGGAGCGGTGGTCGAGGGGATGGACTCCAGGCCGGCAGGCACCTCTGGGGGCAGCTCATCTGGTGGCAGCGGCAGCCGGGGCTCTGTGCTCGTGGCCGACCCTGCAGGTGGGACACACAACAGCTTGAGCCTGGCTCCGCTGACCCTGCACCCCTGGCTTGTTGGCCTTAGGCCTTCTCCCCCATTCCCTGCCTCTTTACCTAGACTCGGTGAGGATGAGGGCTCATCAACTCGGGGACGACGTTTGAGGACAGGAGAGCGCTGTAGGCGCAGGGGCAAGTCTCTGATGGGAGACGTAGCTGCCGGGGTGAAAGTGGGAGGCTCAGGGTGACTTCTGGAGGCGGGGGTGATCCCGGCCCCTCCACCCTGGCTGCAGCACCCCCTTGCAGTGCCTCCCTCCCCTTCTGCTCCCTCCCTGCACTCACCAGCCGGGGTCTGGAGCTGTTCCTCGTGCACAGACACGGCTCTTCGGGTGGCCAAGACGGCTCGGGGCTTCAGGTGATTGTCTGGAGGTTGTGGTGAGCACAGAATGAGATAAGGAGGGTTTTGAGACTTCCAGGTGCCGCCTACTACTATGGTGGCGCTTTCTAGCACCCGCCCCAGCCTGTTCCTCTCTGCTAGGGCTCTCCACATTGCCACTCCGCCACGCTGCTTCAGGCTCTCATCTAGACTAGATCGGAGAAGCCGATTTCCCTCTCTACCTCAGGCAGATTGCCAGGTTGATTAACGGATCACCCTTATGAGTAAGTTTTCAGTGGCTCTTCATTGCCCACGACATCCTGTCTGCCCTTCGAGAGCCTGGTGTGCCAGGCCCTCCGAGATGGAGCCCCTGGTCCAGCCAGCGTCCCACCACCCTTTCCAGCCATGTGCCCCACTCCTAGCTGCTCTGGCTCATGTCACTCTTATCTGCAATCTCCATCTGCTCAATTCCCACTCCTCCTCCAGGACAGCTCATCTCTAGAGCGATGCGAGTCTTGGAAAATACTTTCCTACCAACCATTGCTCCGACAGGCCCTATGTATTTTTCCCCATCTTACAGAGAGGTAGCCACGCCAAAGGCACCTCGTCCCTGAGGGCCGGATCGTTTCCTCTCGGTGACCTCCTCTCTATTTGGCCTGTTCTGGGCTGGTGAGGACGTGTCCTGGCATGTAGCATTCTCCAAATGGAACATCAAATGCCCAACTATCGACTGTGATCTTGGGGGGGCAGGACCCTTTTCTGACTCTTGGCCCCCTAAGCTGCCTGGCTGTTAGGAAGAGTTTTGAGCTAGGGGTGTCCCCTGGCCGTACCTTCGCTCCTGGCTCCCAGGGCAGTGTCCTGGGTGAACTGGCCGTTCCCGGCATTGCTGGCTCTTCGGGGGGACAGTCGAGGAGATGGGATGGGACTAGGACAGGGGCTTGGGAAGCTGGGCTCAGGTTGAAGCAGGTTAGGGGAGGGTGTCCGGGGTCCTGGCCGGTCCCAACCCTTCCCTCTGAGCTCGGCGTTCAACTGCCGGCCCAGGGCCTTCCAGGCCACAGGCTCCGGCCCCCGGCCTCCTGGTCCTGGACGGCATGAGGAGTCTGAGCAGGGAGAAGGGGGACAGGGAGGCAGAAGTCAGACCTCCTAAACTTTCAGTCACCTGCGCCTGATCAGACATTGGAAAGGACACCAAACTTTGCAGACAGACTGGGTGGGACAGAGCAATGAGAAGTGCCACGGGCTGGGAAGGGGTTTGGAGAGGGACGGGGAAAGTTCCCCCCTCGTCACCCACCTGCAGACACCGAGTGGGTTCGGGACTTGAGGGACAGGGGAGGTGACTCAGCCGAGCTGTCCATGATGTCTCCTGGAAAATGAGGGTTGGGCAGCTGAAATTCCATGTTCTTGTCTTCCGGCCTAGGTTCCAGGGCCCCCCCCCCATTAGCCCGCTTCTGCTACCCTGCTCTTGGGGTGAGGAAGGAAGCCTGCCAGCCAAGCTGGCAAGAGGGGCTTTGACCCAAACCCAGGCCCCCTGCTCCCAGCAGAGACCCCACTCACCATCTGAGCCAGCCTTCTTTATCTCCCCATCTTTGCTCTGGGGGGAAAAGGAAGATAGGGAATCAGAGGTTTCCGGTCATCCTGTTGGTGGGGCCACTTTTAGCCCTCGCATGACATCCCAGGGTGGCGAGTCGTCCTTAGGCCACTTCCTCTGGTCCCTGTGTCACCCCCTCCCGCCTTGGCCAGTGCTGCCCCGCCCAGGCCATGGAAGCCTCACCTGCTTCCTCTTGCTGTCGCCTCCTCCACCTCCCCGGCCCACACCAATTCGCTGCAGCATGACATGGACTCGCTGCTCGAAGGACGGAGGCATCTCGGTGTCTCCCCGTTCCAATGGTCGTCGCTGTGGGGATTAGGAGGAGTCAGAAAGCTCTAGAAGAGGGGGCAACCCCCCTTCCCCAGCTCCAGTGCAGGCCCCGAGCTTCCCCCCCCCCCCCAGGGTCTCAGCTTGGGGGTAAAAGGGCACTTCACCAAGAAGGTGAAGACAGGAACCACATATCCAGATTTGTAGGTGGAAAAATGGGAGACAGACGGAGGGGGGCCTTCACCTTCTCCTGCCGCCCACCTAGGGCCTCTTCCTCATCTGCAGAAAGCAGGATCATAGAATGCGCTTTGCCTTCTCTGGCGTAACGAGGCCGACTCCTCCGGGCGGGATCCGGGGAGCAACTGGGTACTCCCTCCAAAGTCCCTTCAACTCCAGGTTCCTCTGCTCGGCCAGGCCGGCTGGGTGGGCGGAGAAGGTCACTGAATGCGGCTTTTCGGGTTCGAGGAGCCCCGGGGCTGGCGTCGGGTTCAGCCCGAGACCCCCGAGTTGATCGTGGCTTTTTGAAGGCAAAAAGGGTGCCCAGCTTTTTCCGTAGTGTTCGGGAACTGACAGGAGTTCCAGGTTCAGGGACTGCATCCGGAGGGGACCACCTATGGGGGTAGAATCAAGTAGTGTGGGGTGGGATCATAGGAGAGAGAGCTCCCAGGGTCCCTCTGATCTCAAGAGCTGACTAGCCCAGGGGTCCCTTCTGACTCCCCCACTGCTCCTAGATTCAGCCCCAGCCCTGCCTAACTGCTGTCCTGCTCAGGTGCAGCTCCAGCTCCTCTGGGGTTGGTCACTCCCAGGACGCCTAGACCTTCCTAAGTAGCCGGCTCTTGGTTCCCCTCCCTGCCAAGTACTTGGAGCTGTTGCTTTCAGTCAGGGCCATTTCTAGCTCTAATAACTTTCAGGCGCAGTTACTCCCTGGCCTGGCTCATTCCAGCCCCAGTGCCTGGCATGGAGGAAGTGCTTAATAAATGCATTTATTGACTGACGACATTCCTGCCACTCCCCGAAATGGCCACTTCTAACCCCCATTACTCCTGGCCTCAGACATTCCTGTCAGTCAATAAGCATTTATTAATCGCCTACCACAGGAGGCCCTTCGCTAAATAATGGGGATTCCAAAAAAAGTAGAAGACAAGAGAATGGAGGTAAAGAAGGTGGGTGTAAGGAGTAAGGAGACTGAAAAGACAGGAAAAGAGCCAGTTTATGAAAGGCTTTAAAAATTGAACAGAAGAAAGCATATTTAATCCGAAAGGAGCCCTGGAATTGACCAAATAGGCAGTGATGTGGTCAGTCTTGTTCGATTTGACTTGTTCAGTCCAAGATCGGGGGTGACTAAAAACCAAGGTCATCTTCAGCCCTAAACTCCCCAGGCCTGAATAATCCAGGCCCCTTTGGCTCCTGGCTGGAGACAATCCCACGTCTGGGTACTCCCAGTGCCAAATGCCTCCGGCTTCAAGCGTTTCCAGCCCTGGCTCCTCATAATCATGGTCCCTTCCAGCCAGTCACTCCTGATTCCCCTTCTCTTATCCTTTGTCACTCTTGCCCCTGATTGCTCCCCAACCCGGGCCACTTACAGTCTCTCTTGGTGGATCAGTCTCTTGGAGAAGAATTCATCGACGCCCTCATCCACACGGGCGTTGAGCCCGTTCTCCTCTTCGGGCACGACGGGAGGTACCTGGGGGCACAGGGCACCTCAGGAACTCAACCAAGCCTCCTTCCCTCCCAGGCCAAATTCCTGGGCCAGGAAACCTGGAGCAGAAGCAGGGAGAGCCCCTGGCAGGGAGTGGTATGACTAGTGCCCACCTTTCCCACCTCCTGGGGCCCCTGGAGTCCCGGCTCCCACTTCCAGTCTTGGGCAGGACAGGTGCCAAAGGAGAAGGTGGGGAGATGGTTAAGAGCAGGACCAGAGAGATGCCCTCTTCACCTCCGTCACAACCCTCAACACGAACGCACAAAGCCCATCAGCTACACGCAAGGAACATTTTCAGTTATTCAGTCACACAGCCCTGTCATGCATTCACATACACTGTCACATTCAGGGCACCATTCACACACACCCCCAGACATAATCATACACACCAAAGGCACATTCATACTCACAGAGTCACCCACGATTCCTGCCTCCCCAGCACCCAGTTGGAGAGGCAGTCTTTGCTCTGAACACTTCCCTGCAGTGTCTTTCCCCTCTACCTCCCCCCCTCACTCTCCCTTTTCTCTATTCTCCTCCTGCTGCGTCAAAATGGCTGGGGAGATTTCAGCCTTCTCTTTCCACTTTCCCCTTCCATCTGTTTGCTGCAAAGGCCCCCTACTCGGCACCATTACATGGCTGACCCACGTGGTGGATGATCCCCCAGCTTCTTGGCAGCCTGAGTCTCCTCCCCACCTCTCCAATTCTTCTTGGCCCCAACACCCAGCCTCCCCCTCAGTTTCCAGAGCTTAGGGCCAGGCAGGTGGGGGAGGAGGGAAAGGCAGGCAGCAGAGGGCAGGAACTACAGGGCATGGGGACCTTGTGGAGAGAAAGATGAAGGGCCCTGTCCTTGTTGGGGCCCAGGGGCCCAGCAGCCCAGGTTCCTGGGGGGTGGGAACCACTCTCAGCCTTTTTCTCACATGTGGAGACTAGAGCGGGGCACAGGGTGTAGTGGTTCGGGACACTGGTTGGTAGAGGCAGGGTGTTGGAAGAGGAAGGAGGTTTGGCTAGGAAGCTCCGGGCTCTAGAGGCAGTTTCAGGGAAGCAAGTACCAAGAAGGCTTCTTTTCTCCCTCACACCTCAAACTCCCACCCACACAGTAACGGAGGGTTCTTGTGTATTTTGTGTTTCTGCAGGGGAGTAGGGATGAAGGGAGGTATTGATTTCCTAGATTTCAGAGCTCTGACTCCCAGACTCCGTCCTTTTTCTGCTGCCCAGGCCTAGTATCTACCCATTGGCTCAGGAGAGGAGTAGGAAGCAGACACAGCCTCTAGCATCTCCATGTTGGCCAGAGCACTTGTCTTATCTTATTAGTCTCCTTTCCTTCTCCTTCCCCCCCCCCCATCTAGGCTAAGTGGTCAGGCCTTAGAAGCGTGTACACATCTCCCATCACCAGGAACACTTTCTCAGTCACTGAATCCCTTTCTCGCTCTCCAGGCCCTCTCCAGGAGGCCAGGCCACCCTGTGTGTCAGACCTCCTGCTCCCTGCCTTCTTACTCTGCCCCCCACTTGCCTGGAAATATGAGGGGGAGGCTAGAGGAGAGGGGGCTGGGAAAAGCAAGAGGGACTGATTGGGGATCTTCTCCCAAGGGGTCAGCCTGAAGGCTAAGGGAAGCTGGAGTGGCCGTCAGAACCAGGATGTAGCAACTTTGGGCACCTTTGGAACCTTTACTGGACTCCAGTCTCCACCTTCATTACACACACATGAACATGCATGTCCCTTCCAGGAAGGGAAGTCAGACACACGGCAACTCATACGCTCAAGGGTCCATCCAGCCGGGCCCCACGTCACACCCACAGCCTGACACGCCAAGTGGATCCAGAAACAGTTAGGGACAGAACGCCCGAGTCTGTGGAACCCCTGCCACGGCCCTCCGCTTGCAGTCGCACACATGCACCCCACAATCACACAGCCCCCCCAGGCAGCTGTACAAAGCTCCACACGCTTACTTGCACATCCACGGCCTCCACAACCTGCTTTACATACAGCCGTGCATGTAGAAGTACTTTGCACACGCGGACACCAGCCCCCCCCCTCCCCCCAGCAACTCCCTTTCCCAGCTAATTTGGCATCCAGTTCGTTCCGGGGTCTGTCACCACAGCAACCTTGAGACGCCCCCCTCCCCCCGCCCATACTTCTGGGGGTAGGGTGTTGCCGGCTGAACTGGCCAGAGAGCAGAGGGAGCCGCTCCTGGGGGGAGGGGAGGCCGAGGCAGCGCCGGGGGCATTCTGCACTCCAGCCCCCGGGCCCAATCCCCGGCCGGGGGACATCCTGCATCTCCTCCGCATCCCCGGCGGGGAAGCTCAGGAGCATCCCTGCCCGCATCCTCCGGGCCGTTCCCTCCCCCCGCCCAGCCCGGCATCCCTGGGCCGCAGGGCCGCGCTCACCTGGACCTTGCTGGGCGGCTGGTGGTGCCGGCGGCGGGGCCTGGGCCGGGCCCGGGTGGGGTGGGCCAGAGGCTGGTTGGCAAGCGGCAGGTCCATGTGGAGCTGCGGGACTGCGGGGAGCGGGGTCGGGACCGGGCCGGGCTGGGACGAGACCGGGGCGCTGCTGCTGAGAGACGGCCCCGCCCGCTGCCCGCCGGGCTCCGCATCCTCTCCCTGAGCCGCCAGCTCGGGCTCCGGCTCCGGCTCCGACTCCGGCTCCAGCTCCGGCTCCTCCGAGGGACCTGCGGGGAGGGGGGAGAGAGGACTGAGGGCAGCAAGGGAGTGTGTGTGTAGGGGGGGGGAGGCGGAGAACCCCGCCCAGGGCGGAGGGAAAGGCCCCTCCCCCTCTCAGCCCCTCTTCTCCCCGTCGGCCCGAGGGCGCTGTCCCGGGTGCTGAAGCAGCTCAGGCCTGGGCCCCCCGGAGGGACGCGCCGCCACTTCCTGAGTTAGAAGGGACAGGAGGGCGGCCCTGGTCCCGGACGAGGGCGGGAGGCCGGGGCACAACGACCCAAGGACTCGGCTGGGCATCCCCACCAGGACAACCCCTCCCCCAACCAGCCTTCTCAGAGAGTTTGAGCAGGTAGAGAGCCTGAGATCAGACCCTAACTGGATAGCCCCTCTCCCCAAACTCCCCCTCCCCTCCCGGCGCTCATTACCCAACCCCTCCCAGTGCAGGAGCTGATCAATGGTGGGGGAGGAGGCCGGGAACCAGCGCTGGTATCTACTGTCCTGTTCATGACTCAGGGGTCCTAGAGATCCTAAGGCCCGAGCACTGGGGCGAGCAGTGCCCACTCAGCCCAGGCACAAGTTTGCCCTCGAGATCGGCATTCTCTGGAGGAAACTCAAACCCTCGTCCCTGCTCCATCCCCCTCCAAGGGCAGTGGGAGCCAACGAGCCGGGCCAGGCCTTACTTCGGACAGCAGGGGTGGGCCGGATGCTCTGGTTGTGTCTGTTTCTTCTCCACTGGGCCACTTTGTCCTGGGGCGGGGAAGCAGAATGTCGGACCGGCCTCAGCCATCTGCCTCAGCCCAGGTCTCTGGGGAGGAGGGGGCAGAAGGTCTGGAGGCTCAGTTCATCCCTCCCTGAAGAAGGGAGCAAATCTAGAAGGAGGATTCCCAGAGGCTCAGAATCCCCAGTCAAGGTCGGCTAGACTTAGAACAGGAAGGGACCTTGGGGATCCTCCAGGCCAGAGTTTCTTAACCTGCACTTTGTGGATTTGTTTTAAAGAATATTTTGATAACTATTTTAGTAGAATCAGTTTCCTTTGCAGGATTCTGTCTTCTATTCTGTGTATTAAAAACAGGATTCTGAGAAGGGGCATTAATCAGACAGCTGCCAAAGGAAGCTATGGCAGAGACTCCCAGATCTGGTCCAACTCTCTCATTTGACAGATGGGGCAAATCAAGTCAGGAAGTAGAAGCTATTTTCAGAGCAGTCACTGTGCTCTGGGAGCAGGGGGAACTCTGTGCCCCAAATCTTGCATAAGTGGGTGGAAAGGAGAGGCATGGGCTGGTAGAGGGAAAAAAGCAAAGTCACTTGAACACTCTGTGGGCTGTCTTGTCTTGCCTCCTCCAGAAGACCCAGGCCACAGATGTAGTGAATGGCAAAGGGACTTACAGAACAGGTTGTCTTGAGAATTCAAACGATTTAGGAATTCACCAATGGGAACAGAAGAGACTGAGAACTGGTTTTGTAATTTTTGATTATTGCTTGTGTGAGATGAACTGAGGGGTGGGTATGGAACATGTCCTCCTCTCCTTGGAGAATTCAGACCATCAGGGATCCTACCTTGCTGATGGGGAAGGGGAGCTGTGAGAGAAACTACTTACCTCCCCCAGGGAAGAGAGGCCTTCTGTCTCCCCATCTCCAGGACTTCTATCTCCCCTATGTAGTAGAGTCCCACTCTTCCTGGCTCCTGCTTCAGCACTGTCTGTGAGAAGCAGGGAAGGGGGTGCTTCTGATGTGTGCTGAGATAAGCTTTCCACCTAAAACCAGTAAGACAGTGCCCTAGAGTGGTTCCTCAAGACCGCAGAACATGGTAGAAGCAGTTATCAGTTCTTGAGTTCTGGTGGGCAGCTGTGTTCTGCCAATGTCCACTCTTCATGGGGGCACTGAGCAGGGAAAGAAGGACCAGGGACAAGAGGAAGGAGTGCAGGCATTTAGCTCCACGTAGATCTCATTTGGAGACCCCACACCATAGAATTAATCACAGGAATGACAAGGGAGCTGTGCAAAGCCCACATGAATCCCTCTCTTCCAACCTTGGTTCCCCTCTCTTTTTTCCGCTGCCAGTTCCTTCTCCTACCGAAGTTCCCTTCCTCTCCCCAGACTCACCAGTCGATTCTGGGCAGCACTCAGATCCTCCACTACCTGGGCAATGATTCGCTCTGCAGCAGCTGCTGTGATAGACAGGCGGATCTCACTGGCAAAGGTGGGAAATGGATTTGAGGATCAGGGTCAAGGATGTGGAGTAGTCCTCCACTGCTGCATTGCTCCCCTCCTCCTGCTGCTCCCTCATCTTCCCTTCCCAGAATCCCGTGAGGACAAAGCTACTTGAGTTTGCTGAAGACATCATTGAGAAGCTGCTCCAACAGTAGGCTGAGGCCCAGGTGGTCCTGCCGGCTGACCTGGCCTGAGATGGCACTACTCAGCTGCTCCCGGCGGCCGGCCTTCTGCATCACCCTCGGGCACAGGCTCTGAACCGTGTCCATTGTGGCTTGTACGAAAGACTGAGGTGCAGGCAGAGAGAGGGCATGGGGGTCAGAGGTTACATGAGCCAACATGGCCTTAGTGTCAGGATACGAGAAGTGAGGAAACCAGCTGGTTTTGAAGGCATAAAGCATTTTCAAAGGGAATTCCACCTTAGACACTGAACTTCACAGTGCGAGCAATAAGGGGCATTTTACTGACTCAACTTATCTTAAATTAGGGACAGCTCTCATCCTCACCTCATTCTCTCAGGTGAAAGCTGTTGACTTCCAACTCTCATACCTAAGTCAGAGAAAGGCAGTAACCTGCTCTTTCATCGAAACTATCTTTTCACAAAAATAATGGGGATAAGACCAGGCCCCAAGCAGTGTTCTTGGAAAACCTGTGCTCTGGTGGACAAATAGAGTCATTGCTGGGCTCTGGAGGGAGGGCAAGTCCGGAGCTTTTAGACTTATGTGAATGGATGGAAGGTCAGGGCATGGGCCAGCAAAAGGAAAGGGAGCTCACCTGGATTTCCTGATGACAGGCCTGGCCCACCTCCTCCAGGAGGCCTTCCAGTTTCTGCTGCAGCTGGCTGTTGTGGTATGGGGAATTTCCAGCCTCATATAGCACAGGCAGAATCTGGAGTGACAGGGAAGAATCAGGGTCTGTGGAGGAAGGCCGGCTCCAGGCAGCATCCCAGCCTACATTCTCATACTTTGGCTTAGGTGGAAACTGGCCCCAGCTGATGACTTTAGTGAGATGGTTGGAATAGGATTTGGGGACTGACAGGTGGGCAAGCAGACAGACAGGTGAGCTTCACAGTGGTTAGGGCACTGGACTTAAGGTCAAGAAAAGATGAATTCAAATCCTGCACTGGACACTTACTAGCTGTTTGAGCAAATCACTTAAAACTCTCTCAGTCTCAGTACCTACTTCATTGTTTTTCTGAGAGTCAAACAAGTGAACATGGGTGAAGTGCTCTGCAAACCTTAAACTGATGTAGCAAAACTGGCTGCTATTATTATTATTATTATTAGACAAGAGAAAGAGACTGCTGCTAGGCTCAAATCAAGCAGATCGGCAATAGCTTGAAGCACGGATTGGCTACCAGAGGGTTGGCGTGGGTGAACTCACACTGATGGAGAAATTAGCATCCCGGATAGCTTCCTCAGCCTGGTGCAGGGCAGCCTCACCCCGAGGGCTGGGCCAGCAGCCCAGCAACTCCATGTGCTCCTGCACTGTCAGGCACATCTCATTCACCATCTGGGAGTGGGGGGAAGACATGTCTCTGACACCTGCTCCCTAAGCCCCCCCCCCAGTCTTCACTTACCCCCAAGGACCTCAGTGTCCTGACCCCAGGGGACCTTTTTATTTCTAAGAGTCAAGAGAAGGGACCTAGGGACAGGAAAACAGCAGAGAGGAAGATCCAAGGGCAGGAGGTGGAGGCAGTCTCGAAGGAGGGGCAGGGATCTTTTTGTTCCTCCTGCCCCAGGATACCAAGGTCCAGACTGACCCACCCGTTCTGAGCCCAGCCTTATACAGCCTTACCCCTCCCCATGACACAGGAGAGACACTAGGGAAGGGACATAAGCCTAGAGGATGTTGGGCCAGGCCTGGGACCTGTTCAGAAGATCGGGTGACAATTCCCTGCTGCAAGCGGAAGGCGTGGTCAGGCAGGGTTCTGTGTGTGTGATTATTCCTCAAGAGACAGGCCTGGATCTGGGGGAAGGATGTGGGGGTGTCACAGAGGGCCTGAGGTTGGATCTATGCCCCTCCCACAGAGCTATCCTTTCTCTTCTGCTCTCCCCCACCCCGTGCCCACCCCAGACCTGGTGTATCGCCTCAGAGGTTCGCTCTGGGCTGCTTCGATAGGCCTGGGTCAGGTCACTCAGAGGCAGGGGCATGTTTTTCAGAGTGTGGTTCCCCTCGAGGGCATGAGCCACATCCAGGAACCCTTGAGCTGTGGTGTTGTTTCGGTCCCAGATCACAGTCCTGGGGAACCAGGGTTGGAGGGAACAATGGGCAGCACAGAGACATCTCATCAGCCTCAGCCCTCCCCCCCCCATTCCCCTCTTGCCTCTCTCACCTGAGCTGGGTGTTGATCTGCAGGGCTTTAGCCAACATCTTGGCACCTGTGTCCCCCATGGCATTGCCACTGACGTCCAATGATGTCAGGCTCGGATTGCTGCCCAAGGCGTTCAGCAGAACACTGGTGCCCAGTTTCAGCCTTGACTCAGCCACAGAGAGAGACTGTAGGGGCTGGATTTGTGGGAACGGGGGGGGGGGGTCGTCACCAAAGGGCCAGGGCCAGGAGCAGAGGCCTCCTGGCATGGGCGGGACACTGCTCTCAGGCCTCTCACAACATGCTCTTTCCCTTCATACTCACACAGTCATCATCCTGGGTGAGCTGGACAATTCGGTGCAGCACATCCCCAAGGGACTCCCTGTGAAGGGAAGGGAGAGCAGCTGAGAGGTGCTAAACTTATCAGAGTAAATACTGAAAAGATAAAGCCCTTTGGACGTAGGAAATATGTCCCAAGTGTGGGGTCTGTGCATGTTTGTGGGATCCAGTCCCTGCTGGGTGTTAATTGAGCCTGATCACCTGAAGAAGAACCACTGGGCTTTTAAAAGGGAATGACAGAAGCAAGTGATTGTGGGGTTATATCAGACAGTCTTTGTAAACTGTCAGATGTGATGATTCTTCTTTTTAATAGATGATAGGAAGCCAATCTTTGTTATTTCCTTCTTTGTTCTTGATTGGGAAGGGAAGTGATTTAGTTTGTTGGCTACATGGGAATATGAGCAGAGTACCTGAAAGCTTCCTTTGCTATTAGGAGAGAGGATTTCCTGATTGGCAGAGTGAGCCTGGAATTGTAAGCCAGGAAAACAAACTGAATCCTTTGGGCTCAAGACTGCTGTGTGGGATGTTAACATGGATTTAAGAAGGATCCAGAATAGTTATTTCTTAGATTAGAAAATTTAGGTCCTGTTAAGTCTGGAACTAGGTAGACTTCTTTTATCAATATTCTAGACTGTCTATTGATTTTTTGGTGGTTTTTATTGTTGCTTTATATATATATAAATCTCTCTTCCCTTATAAATAAACCCTACTTTCTTATCTTCTGGATCTATATCTTCCAAACCACAAGAGAGACAGTGGATCGGACAGAGAGAATGGGGAAGATACCCAGATATGGTGACAGTGGCAGAAAAGAGAACACAAGAAATCTAGTTTCAGGTGGGCTAGATGTCTAAATCAGGGACTTAATTTGGAAGGTCCAGAAAGAACTTGGGCTTCCAGATGGGGACTCCATGATTGGACAATTTCTTTAAAATAGAACTTTTAAAAGTTCTGAATATTGGCTTGAAATGACAAAACTGCTCAGTTGTAACTCTTACGTCAGTAAGGCTTAAAGGTCAACACTGAATCCTCTTGTAAGGGTGTGGGATTGGGAGATGCTTCTTACTTTGATTTAATGTTGAAGTTCTTCCCCAGAGCCACGTGACGGATGGACTTGCTCCTCCCAATGGCCAATACCAATGTTACCATGTCTGTGTCAAAACCTAGGGAACAGGCAACCACAGGTAAACTGACGGGGCTAACGTCCTCTCCCCACATGCTAATGTGGTTCTGAGTCCCAGAAGTGAGCAGACTCTTTCCCCAGGGCAGTCAGAGGGGCAACTGTTTCAACATTTTCCTCCTCCTCCAGACAAGGATCAGTCTCCCTGCCAGTGGACAAGGTACAGGGGATAGAGAGGAGGGTTTAGGAGGCTCTGGGCTCAAAGCCTGGAGGGTAGTTGTGGGGCAGAGTTTGGCCTGAAATAAGGTACAACAGCTCCCTTTCTGGTCATCAGATGGAAAAAAACTCCCTAGTCCTGCAGTAAAGGGAGTCCCTCATCCCCCCACTTCTGCAACTCTCACCATTGTCTGACAAATCCAGGGCCCTCACCGAATTGATGTCAAAGATGAGGTCTTGAATCACTTGGGCACCAGCTGAACGAAGCTGTTATTTTTGGGGGGTGGGAAGTGGGACACAGAGCAGTCAGAGTTGAATATGCTGAGAATTTCCCTTATTACCTCACCTTCCCACCAGTAAGCAAAATCATAACTAGCGTGATATGAATGGAGTTTTGCCTCAGCTTAGCTCCCTAACACTCTGTTTGGCAGGATGAGGAGTACTTCTTCCTGAACTGACAAGTACTCCTATGCCCCACCTGGGTACCCTGGGAGGTACCAAACACTACCAGCTGCCATCATTAGAACCTTGTTACTGTGAAACCTCTCTCCTGTCATTCTCCCCAATCCCTTGAGCCCCTGTGGGCTGGTACTCTGGGTATATAGCTTGTCTCCTGCAGACACAACTGAATCCCCAAAGTGAGATGGTCCTCCGTGCCAGATGCATCCCTATAGCCAGCTTACCTGAATCTTTCCCAGGCACTTTTAGCTAGTTTCGGCCCTGCCAGCAGGTCAAAGGTGGCCTAGCCCAAGTACAGGAGACAACCAGAGCATCCTGGTCTCCCAGATTACTGTTCTCTGGGCTAGAGGGACAGGGAAGCTGAGCAGGGCTTAGGGCCAGGAGTCTCACCTCACAGGTGTTGAGGTCCAAGTGGATATCCGTGAGTTGAGTATTGAGGGCTAGGCCTTGAAGAAGGCTCCTATGGAAATAGGATAGATGTCATCTTGAGAATGGCATGAGTATTATTACCCCATTTTACAGATGAGAAAACAGAGGTTCCAGAAAGAGATGTGACTTGCTTATTATGTGTTACAGCCAGGAATTGATCCCAAGTCTGATGACCCCATGTTTACTGTCTTATTATATGCCAAGAGGTACTGCAGTGGAAAGAGAGCTCAGGTTTTAGAATTAGAGGCTCTGAATTAAAATCTGAGAGTGATTTTGGATTTTTTCCAAGGCAATTGGGGTTAGTAAATGTTAAGATTTTAATTCAGGTCTTCTTGACTCTGGGTCCAGTGCTTTACCCCCTGCCCCATCAAGCTGTCCTTGAGTTCAAATCTGTCTTTGTCACTTACTACCTCTGTGACTTTGGTCAAAATTATCCACCCTCCCCACCCCACCCCAGTTTTGGCTTTCTTATCGAGAAAATGAGGGGGTGGGATCAGATGACCTTTCAAGTCCCTTCCAACTATAAGTCCACTATGCTAGGATCCTTCTGGTCACACCCAGCAGGAGCCAACAAACATATCCATCCTTCATGGGCAGACTGACCCTCCCTTGGAGGGCTGGGTATCTGCCCTCTGCCCCAGGACTTCGAGGTGGAGGGAGCAGAACATTACTCACCTAAGAGCCTCCGAAGGCAGCTTGGTTCCTGCTAAAGCCACATGGTGGAGTGACTTTGCCTGGCTGAAGAATGACTGTAAGGAGGAGGGCACTCCCCGATGCCTTCTGGGAGAGGAGGTGGGGAACAGGGATGGGTTTCCCTCATGCCCAACTTCCCATCTCAGTGGCCCTTCCCCAAGACTGCAGATGCTAACTTGTTCTCCCCTGACTGACCCAGGGACAGCCCCAATCAAGGTCCCCCCCCCCTGCATGGTCTGCCTGGTTCAGGGAGCTGAACTGAATTGAGAATCAGAGGGTCCCTTCTTCCCCTTCATCCCTGAGTCAAGGTGGGCCCTGCCCTTTCTGGGGAAGAAGAGCCACAGTGGGAGGGCTTCTCTTACACGTGGGAGAAGATGTTGTTGGAAGCATCAAGATGAACAAGGCTGGCACAGCATCCTAGAGACAGTGCTCGGAACAACTGGAAGGGGAAAGGAGAATGCCAACAGAGGCCCCAGCCCCAGACTGCCATCCCTCTGTGTCCAGCACTATCCGTGAGGGGGGGGTGTCCAGAGCTGTCCAGAGTGTGTCTGAGCTGCATCCCACTCCCCACCCAGGGTTCTTCTGCCTCTAAGGACACACTTCCTCCACCCCACCCCATTCCCTTCCTCCCACACCCACAGTGGATAGAATAGGGCCCTTTCCTTACAATGTCCAGGGCACTGTCAGTCCCTGAGAGGTTCAGGTGGGTCATGACGTTGGGATGACTCAGGAAACTATACAGACCCTACGAGGACATAATTCTTCAGCAGGAACCCCTCAGACCTCCTGACCTCCCCTTCCCCCATGGCTTTGATAGTTTGGTCCAGTAGCAAGGACCCTGGGGAGAGCTTAATTCTAGTCTTATCTGGATCAGTCAGTTTCCCTCTCGGGACTCAGTTTCTTCATCTGTAAAAATGGGCGAAGGTGAATGGTTCTTCCAAGTTTCTTGAAGTTCTAAACATTCTATAAGATCTAGCAGTTACCCCACTGCCAATGCTTTCTTGGGATCAGGGCTTGGGGTGGGGCCTTGGGCTCAGAAGCTAGGATTACTCACCCCTTCATCCTCTGTGACTCCCAGAGCCCCAGGATTCCCAGACAGGTCCAAGTGGGTTAGGGAGGAAGCAAAGGAAGAATTGGTGAGTAGGGCCTGGCCCAGAGCACTCATTCCTGAAAGAGGAGATGGAAAAGGGGCCGAGAGGGAGGTCAGGAGCTAGGATTCAGATCCCTCCCCACTGCCTTACCCACTCGAGCCCAAGAGGGGCCATAAAAGCTCTAGGCTGCCCCCCTTCCTTCCCTTAGCTCAGGCCACGTTCCCACCTCTCGTGGTCAGCCCAGTCCGGGAAAGATTGAGCCTTTTCAGAGCCCCAGGACGCTTTTCCAAGTGGCGGCTGAGTGCTGTCACTCCTGGGGATTGTAGGGAGGGAAGAAAGATTGTGTGGACCTTTGGGGGGGGGAGGGGGGAGGCGGGGAAGAGCGTCTCCACCCACAGCTCTATTGTCTCTTGGCCAGCGTGCCAGGCAGGAAGGGCAGGCTCCAGGGGGCACATCACTCCCATCTTCTCCCAGGGCCAGGCTTCGAGCTTCGGAAGGGACTGCCTCGCCTTACCTCCCTCTCCCCCAGAGCCCAGCCCAATGGCTCAGTGGTCGGTCAGTTAACAAGCTTTTATCACTCACAAAGTGTCAGGCACAGTGCTACGCCTCCGGGATACAAAGAAAGGCAAAGCCGGGCCTGCCTCCCAAAAGCTTACATTCCGATGGGAGAAACTGCGTGCACACAAATTCTATCCCCCGGAGGCACAGGGGCCCCCAGAGAGGGGTCAAAGGGGGTCTGGGGCAGAGGGCCGGCGGGACTGGTTTGGGGCTGGGGTTTGGGAGGTAGAGGACTAGGGCAGGAGTGGAAAAGAGACCGGGATCCTTGGAGGGTGGATACGAGGTCGGGTCTGAGGAGGGCTGGGAGGGCAGAGGGCGGTACCTCGGTCCTCCAAAGGGTTCCCTGCCAGGCTGAGCACACTGAGGGCCGACCGGGGATGATCCGCCAGGGACTGAGCCAGGCGCTGCGCAAAGTCCCTGAGAGGGCGAGATGCGGGGCGGCTGGGACTCCCAGACTTGGCCGGCGGGGGGCCCTAATCCTCGCTGGGCGCCTCGTCGCCCCCTCCTTCCCTCTCCCCCTTTTCCCATCTCCTCACCCCTTCAGACCACAATTGTCCAGCACCAGCTCCTCCAAGCGGGACGACTTGCTCAGCATGTAGAGGATCTGCTCAGACACCTCTAGGCTCTGGGGAGGGGGAGAATGGGGAAGGGGTGAGGAGCGGGGGAAGGGCGGCATGTTCAGAGACCCTCCTAATAGCCCTGATACTCTGCCATCCATCTCCCTCCACAATTCCACTGCACTTAAGACAAGGGCTAGCACACAGCGGGACTTAATAAATGTGATTCCTCTCCTCCGACTCTTGCCCTCTCTCCATGCCAGGGCCCTCCTCACCAGCTTGAGGTCAGAGCAGGACAGGCGGCTGAACCAAAGGTTGTAGGATAAGGCAGCCACACTTAGGGCCACATCCCTGGGGAAGAGACGGGAAATCCAGTCAGTGCTGAGCTCTGGGACGAGACAAAATCGTAATTTTCCCCGTCCCTGCAGTCACAGGAAAGGCAGGGGAAAGTCCGGGGGCCTGGCTTTCCCAGCTAACCCCTTACTGTAGCCTTGGGGAAACAGGCCCAAAGTTGGGGTGTTTCAGAAAGAGCCACAGATTTGGAGCTCAGTCCTGTCTGAGTCTCGGGGGTTTTTTGGGCAAAGATACAGCTGTGGTTTGCCATCACCTTCTCCAGCTCACTTAAAAGATGAGGAAACTGAGGGAAAATAGGAAGTGTCTGTGGCTGGACCTGAAGCCAGGAAGATGAGCCTCTCTGACTCGAGGCCCCTTTCCCCTAACCACTGCATCACTTAACTGCTCTAGGAGCCAGAAAATCTGTCTTCAAATACCAGCCCTACCACTTGCTACGTGTAGGACCTTGGGCAAAGCCATTTTCCTTTTCTAGGTCTCAGTTTCTTCATCTGTAGAAGGACTGATAATCTCTAAGGACCCAACTGGATCTAAATCCCATGCTAGTAAGAAGGGAAGTGGAGCTGGGTTCCCCCTGTACTTTGGTTTCTTCCCAGCCCCCCCCCCCCACCTTTAAGTCTGCCCACTCTCACCGGCTGTGCAGATGGCTGAAATCTCTTAGGCTGAAGTTCCGGCAGTCTTGGCTATGGTAGATATTGTCCACATCCTGGGCTCAGTAAGTACACAGGGTCACCTCCAGGCTAGTATTCCTGGGGTAGTGGGTGGGAGGATCCATTCCCTTCCCCCTAGTCCTCCCACCCCAACTCTCACTGACTCCTGGAGGACTTAGCTTCACCCTTGCCCCTGCACACAACTCATTGTACTCCCTCCCCATAGCCCCTGCTGGAATTATTAGACTCTAAACCCATAAAGATAGGATCAGTATCTTAGCTACACTCTGTGCCTAGCCCGGGCATCTATACATAGTAGGTGCTTAATAAATGCTTGTGGGCCCTAGTCTCACCCATTGGATCTCCTCTCGGAATGGGAACCCATTATAGTCACACAGGGCAGCATAGGTCTCAGAGAATCCTCCTAGAGTCAGACAGGGATAATGGCCACGTCAGGGCTGAGGAGAGGCCCGGGAGGGGAGAACCAGAAAGACAAGAGAGGAGGGACGAATGCAGTGAGAGAAGGACAGAGCAAGACAGCAGTCCAGGCTGGGCAAAAATCTCTACGTTGGGTTCACATGACACTTTTTTTCCATGTCCCCTTTAATGTACTTAGTTCAATACATTTGAGAACTTATTAAGAACCCAATATGTTAAAAATCTTATTCTTGTTTGGAATGCAAACAAAAATAAAATAAAAAGGTCACAGTTTTTGCCTTCACATAGTTGACAATCTATTAGATTAAAAGCTACTTTATAAATATTTGTTGAAGCCTCATGTTTAGAGAGATCCAATTCTCCTTTTCCCATTAGGCAACAGGGGGAAAGAGAAGGGAAAAGAGGAAAGGAAAGAGAGAAAAGGGGTCCTAAGATCTGAATATTCCAATTGCCCTTTGATAGCTATGTGACTCTGGGCAAACCTGGGTCTTAGTTTCCCCACTTTAAAATGACTCACAGTTGTGAGTCATGTCTGACTCTTCATGACCCCATTTGGGATTTTCTTGGCAAAGATTCTGGAATAATTTGCGATTTCTTCTCCAGCTCATTTTGCAGATGGGGAAACTGAGGCAAAGAGGGTGAAGTGATGTGCCTAGGGTCACACAGCCAGTGAGTGGTTGAGGCTGGATTTGGACTCATGAAGGTGATCACTGCACCTTTTGTTGTGAGGACAGTGGGTTATAAACCTGGAAGCACTCAAGGACAGAACTAAGTGCTCTTTTTGGGACTTGCCAAAGTCAGCTCAGAGCCCTTGCTCCCCCTCAAGCTCCTCACCACATGGACCAAGGTTGCCTAGTGTCACTTCCTCCAGGGAGCTACTTCTTTTCTCCAGCCGGGCCAGCAGAGCTGAAGGAGACTTCCGGAACAGCTTCCTGAAAGGTGGGAGAGGGAAGCAAGAAACAGACCAGCATCCATCCATTTGAGAGGGTTTTCTCTACTTAGTATAGGTCCCCACCTCCAGCAGAATGGATGTGGGGATGGGGGAGAGGGGAAATCATTGTGGTTCTGCTCCCAGACTGTCCTCACCTGGGAGAAGTCTCTGGGAAGACTTTGCGGATGGACATAGCCATGTGTAAGGCTAACTGCTCCAGGGCCCCGAGAGCAGGAAGCTTCATCATCAACTTGGGCAGCAACTCCAACTCAATAATCACCTAATGGTCAGAAAAGCTGATGCTCTCTCCCTCTGATAAATGGATCAAAGGAGGTGAACAGGCAGCTCTCAAAAGAAGAAACCCAGATTGCCCAGAGGTGGATGGAAAAATGCTCCAAATCACTTAATCTTTAGAGAAATACAAATTAAAACCATTCTTGAAATTCTATCTCAGTAACCAGATGGACAAAGCTGGCAAAAACGGAAAATGACAAAACAGGTAGAAAAACAGGTGTTTTGATATACTGATTGAATCAGGGAACTGGTCCAGTATTCTGTCCCCAAAGGCACCAAGCTGCATTTTCTTTGACTTAGCAACATCACTGGCCTATATCCCAATGAGGTCAAGGAAATAAGATAAAGGACCCATATGTACAAAAATATGTACAAATGGGCCCATATGTACAAAAAAGTAGCACTTCTTGGTGGTAATGAAGTGGAAGCTAAGGGCCAGGAGGATGGTCCATCAGTTGTAGGGACTGGACAAATCATGGCATATGAATATTCTTATGCTATGTAACCTGGGCTTCTCTGGACAGTCCCCAATCCTAACTTGGAGGTATCTGAAGGAACCTTTTGTGCAAGCCTAATTTGCCCAACAAAGAGCCCACTGCATCCCCTCTCACTTTTGTGCCTCCCTTGATTGACTCTGCAACTTTAAAACAGGAGAGCTTAAGCCAATCACTTTGCTACTTTTCTTTGCCATTCTTAGCTGCTTTTTCCCAGAATAAAAACTCTGATAACTGAATCAGTGAGAGGGAAAAAATCCAAAGACCCCTGGGGAGCAGCTCCACGTTAGAGCTGGGTATTCCCAGAGAAGCCCGGCTTACAAAGAGCAAGAAATGATGATATTTGAAGGAGTCTGGCCAGACATACAAACTGATGCAGAGGAAGTGAGCAGGACCAGTAGAACAATCTAGACATTAACAATAGCATAAAGAGAAATACTCTTAAAAGACTTGGCAACTGTGATCAATGCAATAACCAAGCAGGATTTCAGAGGACCAATAATTAAGCATGTTAATCCATCTCCAGACAGAATAGAGATGGAATCAGGCTATATAGAATGAGACTCAGAACTTTAGTTCAGGACAATGTGGGAATCTGTTTTGTTCGACTATACATATCTGTTCAAAAGTTTTCCTTTTCTTTTTTGGAGATGGAGAGAAAAATTTTTGTTAATTGGAAAAATTAATTTAAAAAATGGCTGGGAAGGAGATTGGAAAAAGTTAGCCGTAGTCTAGTCAGGAAATCCTATTTGGGGTATACTGAAAGCAGAACCTCACCTGGGGGGGAATCTCCTGAAGAACTATCTCCTTCACTTCCAAGTAACTGAATGTGCAGTCCACCTATGAGGAAGGGACAGGGATACTAGTTTAGTTCATCTTGGACCCCTCATCCTTCTAGGAGGTTCTTGTCCAGGCTAAGCATGCTGAAGGTCTAACAGAGATGCTCTACTAGGGAGGAACTGAGTCCAACACTTCTCAGTCAAGCCCTGTCCAGCTTCAGCTCCCTCCATGACTATCCTGGTGTCTTGCCCATTATCTTTTTGGATAAAACACAGACTTCTTAGACTAATCATCACCAGGCCACTCTTAAGCTCAGAGCTCAGGGATTAGTCCAGCCAACCCCAGAGCACAAAGCCAGAATAACAGCAAGGAATGAATCAGTCATCTTTGTAATGTAAGGAGGGACTTTGCCAGTATATTCAATAAATGCTTGTTTATGGAAATCCCCCGTTAGCCCGGAGTCTAGGAGAGTTTGGGAAATCCTAGAGTTTGGAGGGTGGGGCTGGTGAAGATTTAGGGGAGTGGGGACTCACCCGAAGGGGGAGCGAGGTGTGGAGTAAGTAGGCTCTCCAAGGTAGCAGTGCCTGAAGGGAGCCGGGCAGAAAACAAGGGACAAAATCTGTCAGGATGTATGGGCCTTGTGTGGTGAGCCCCCTCCCCAAGAACTGTCCCCATTACAGCTTCTTGTCTCTCCACAGCCGTAATCCCTTCCCTCACTTGGCCCATCGGCTGCATCCATCCCTTCTCCCCTCTTCTCTCTCCCACCCAAGCCTTTCCCACAAGTCCTACCAACACTCGATCCCGTTCTCGCTCTTCAGGCCCCTCTCTCTCATATATTTGGATAATCAGCAGGAGTTTGACTTCCTTTGGCCACAGAAACCTGGTGATTTCATCTGTGGGACCAGCCTTACATGTCTGGTCTTCTCTTGGCTTCCCACTGAGACCACTACAGGTCACCCTAGCCCAAGCCTCAAGGGGGAGGGGGCATCAGTCTAGGTTCCACCCAACTTGGGACAGGAGTTGCTGGGAGGGGAAAGAGTATCAGGGCTCTCAGGGACTGGAAGCTGGGCTTGAGGATCCTTTGGACTGGGGAAGAAACAAGAGGGTCAAAGAGGAGGAAGAGGAGAGAATTCAGGGGGACTTGAGCCAATTTCCCCAAGGTCTGTCCCCAGCAGTGAAGGAACTTGCAAGAGGGCACAGGGGAAGAGGAGGCACATGGTCCTCACTCCCATCTCTGAGGCCGTCCTGCTAGCTGTCCAGCTGGAGGGGGAAAGGGAGAACTCACCTTGCAGCTCGTAGGAGATGCCCTCAGGGGGCTGGGCCATTTGTAGGGGATGAGCTCGGGGCCCAGCGGAGCCAGGAACGGTGCCAGCTAACAACAGAGCAAATGACTAGTAGCACAGGAAGCCCTCGGCTTCCCCTGACCCCTCACCACCTGTTCCTTCTTCCGCAGAAGGTGAGAGCTGCTTCCTGCTCTCCACCCTCAGCTGTGACAGCCCCATGGGAGTCTAGGCTCCTACCACCATTATTGTTCAGGGGGAGGGGAAATAAAACCCTAAAATCTAGCCTCAAAAAGGCCTGGTTCAAATCCTTACGGTGCTAATTATTAATAATGTAACTGTCCTGGGGTTGAGTTTCCTTCTCTGTAAAATGGGTGGCTTGGACCAGATCAAGGGTTCTTAATTTAGGGCCCGTGTTCTTGTTTTATTACATATTTTGGCAACTGTGTTATTTCAATGTAAAGTGTTTGATTCCGTGCATTTAAAAACATTATTCTGAGGAGTGATACCTCAGCTTCACCAGACTATCAAAGTGGTCCGTGACTCCCCAAAAAAGGTTAAGAATCCCTAGGTTAGGTAATTCTTTTCTACTCGAAATTTAGGACAGGAAAAAATCCAAGTGACTATGGGCTATGACCACTGAAATCACAACCTGCTGCAGCTTCCACAATAGAGATACTTGTCCAAGGCAGGATCATCCCTCTTCAGGAGATGCGTGGTTCTCTTCTTGAGACTATTTAGAAGGGGTAGAGGGGTATTTCTAAAACCTTACCCTACTTCCTCAACACCCCTTTTCCTCCCCAGAAGTGTAGTTTCCATTGAGAACACCAGAGGGTGCTGTCCACTCATTGATCAACCTGGTTCCAGCCTCCAAAAAGCCTCCTTGGGTCAATGCACAAGACTCTTACTGCAGATAAGGAAAGGGAGAGGATGATGAAGAGGATTCTCTCTGTCCATTTATGTGAAAAAGTCAGAGAGAGAGACACTGAAGAGGGAGGGAGTATTTCCCTCTCATTTAGTATGCTCATCTGTTTGCAAGCTGAGGCAATGACTGGATCATTTTTCATCCTAGACTATCTCTCACCTCCATTCCCTTTGTTCCCTTTGCTCCATTCTCATCCTAGTTCAGGACAATATCTCATCTCCCCCTGATTATTATTAACACCATCTTCCTGTTGCTAGTTGGTTAAAGAAGTTTCCTAGTGGCTCCCCATTGCCTACCACATAAATAGAAGCTCATGATCCTGGCATTCAAGGCTAAGATTTGGCTATATACCTTTTCAAGCTTTTTTTACACTGCTCCCTTTTCAATAGTTTGTCTTTCAATCCATTAATTTCAGGTCCCTGGTTCTTAGTGGAACTATTAAAGTAGCTTCAGGCTTCTTTTCCTGCATTCAGTCTCTCCCCACTTCAGTTTAAATCTTTATTCTGCTGCCAAAAATAATTTTCCCAAGGCCCATATCTGCCCATGTCAATACTCTTGCTTGTCAATACTACCTATTGCTTTTAAGGATGAAATACAAACTCCTTGGTCTGGGACTTAAGTTCCTCTGTGATTAGCTTCTAATCAATTCTGTTCTCTCCCCACCCCCACCAGTTTTCTGGTTTCATTTTATACATCATAAACTCCTTGAAAGACTATTTAATTTTTGTATCTCCAGTGTCTTGGGGAAAGAAAGGGGTCCCCCACTTATAGAGAACCTACTATGAGCCAGGCACTGTGCCAAGTGCTTTCTACAAATATCCCATTTAATCCTCACAACAATCCTGCAAGGCAGATGCTGTTATTATCTACATTTTACAGTTGGGAAAATGAGGCAGATAGAGACTAAATGACTTGCTCAGGATCCCACAATTAGTATCTGAGGCTGGATTTAAAGTCATTTGATCTTTTTGACTCCAGTTGCCTGGCTTTCTATCTACTGTGCCTCATATATAATCACTATTTCCATTCTGACACTTTGACTTCCTTGCACATGACCCTGCAGCATACATACAGGTCTGCCCCTCATAGTTAGAAAACAAATTAATCTTTGCCTCCTAGAATCTTCTGCATTCAGTTGAGGTGCTAGCTGATCCCCCCTATTCTCTTGTCCCTCACATTTTTTATCCAGAGTTTGGAGTCTCTCCTTGACCCTTGACTGACTATGACAAGTCCGGATATCTCCTACACATTACCTTTTCCATAACCCTAAAGAGATTGCTATATGTTGTAGTAAAATTGTTAGACTTGAAATTAGAAAAAACTTGGCATTAACTCTGCCTTTGACTAGTTGGAAACTGGGCAAGTCATTTTGCCAATTTTCCCAATAATGAAGATACTTAGGATGAGCTCTGACCTTGACCAGAAGAAACTGGATTAATCTGGTTTTCCCACCTTTCCTGAGTTATCAGTTGATGCTGGAATAGCTTTACATAGACTTCTTTGCTTTCTTTTGTTGCTTTTTAAAATTCTTTGACTTTAAAAAATGGACTTTACTGCAAAGAAACAAGCAAGAGTCATAGCTTTTAAAGAACATACTTTTATGGATGTTAGACATTTCGATGAATATAGATGTGGCAAAGGTTTGTTGTTGTTGTTTTTTTTTTTTTCCTATTGAAATTGTGAAGTTTTATTGCTAAAATTAACGATCCATCTAGGAAGATTTTACATTGGTAAATTTACAAAAAGGGCAAGAATAATAAGCTGCTAAATCTCTGATCTGGTCAAAGACATGCAGCAAAGGTCAACTGGGATTAACTAGTTGGAACAAAGTCAAGAGTTGCTTTTGGCAAGGCAATTGGGGTTAAATGACTTGCTCTATATCATACATCTAGGGAATGTTAAATGTCTGAGGTTGCATTTGAACTGAGGTCCTCCTGACTCTAGAGTCAGTGTTCTACCCACTGTGCCATCCAACTGCTGCAAAAGTCAAGAGTTTTAAAGATGACTGTTGTTGATTGGAACAACTGTGTCAAAATATAAAAGAAAATATGTTCTAAGAAAAACAAAACCAAATCAAACCAAACCCAAACCCATGCCCAAAAGTGACAAGCTATAGTGCTTCAAAGTAGTCCAAAGTAACCCTCAGGAAACAAGCACAGACCTTCAGAGGAATCTGGCAGCTGGTGGGGTTGTTATTGATTCCCCTGCCACTGCAACATAAGCTTAAATTGATGGAAAAGTGAGAAAACCCATTAAAAAAAACTAACCGATCAGGAAAACAATGCAAAGACTGGATTATTAAAGATTGGGAAAAGGTCAATTTTAACTTTTTTTTCCTCATTCAACACTATACCAAAACCACCAGAATTAATCCAGGGGCATCTAAGAATCAATAAGCATTTATTAAGTGCCTATAATGTGACAGGCACTGTGCTAAAGCACTAGGGATATAAAGGCAAAAACAGTCCCTGCCCTCAAGGAGTTCACAATCTAATTATGGGGAGACAACATGCAAAATATACAAATAAGATAAAAGTACAAATATATGTATATATAAACAACATATATACATACATATGTATCCAGAAAACTGAATTAGATGAGGATATCTTTTGCAAAAATAATCACATTTGAAAAGTATTCAGGAGTGCATGTTGAGGGGATGTATGCAGAATTATAGCTAAGGCTTTAAGGAAAGCCAGAGAAGTAAAACTGTAAAATATCTACTTTAAAAAAAAAAAAAAAAAAAAAAAAAAAAAAGAAAGCTGTGGGTTTTTTATTTGTTTTTTAAACCTCCAATAAGCCTAGACGTCTTATCTCCATTAAGGGAATAATAAAATCTAACAACTACTATACTGAGACATATAATTGTTCTGGAATTACAGAAATTCCCAAACAAAGATGTAATACTGCAACATGTTCTTGTACCATGCTACAAAGTCACCAAATATTAAGAAAAATTTCCAAAACATTGAGCTAAACATGCTTCAATGACTTGAAAACCCAACTGATTTAAATCCCATTAAAAACTTAAGGGCTATGATAAAAGCTAGATTTGGAAAAAAAAAAAATACTATTCAAAGATACATAATATCCAACATGGCAAATGTAGTTTCCTTATAAAAAAAACAAAGAATATGTATCAAAATCTTATGAACTCAATACCAAATAGTGTAAAACAAATGATTGGATCAAAAGGACATTGATATTACTTTTTTAAGATGTAAAATCTGCAAGATTTATTATAGATCATAAATTTAATGGTTTTACTTTGTCCTAATTCACACACCAGTGCAGGCCTTACCTCAGTGTATTGAGGCTTAAATGAGAGGATACATTTTGTAAAGCATTATACATACATTCATACATATCACTTCTCAGTTGTGCTCTTTAGGGACCGGGCTACCTTTTTCCATGAATACTTCTGTCTGGTTTAGCACTTAAATGTTTGTAAGGATTGAACTCCTGGCAAACAGTTCTACTTAGCTTAGCCATAGGTAGAATGGCCTCTTGCCACCTCCATCTGTAGAAATCCTTTCTTTCTTTCCTTCCTTCCTTCAATGCCCATTCACAAGAAATCTTTTCCAATCAATCGATAAACATTTATTAAGCACCTACTAAGTGCCAGGTGGAGTGCTAAGCACTAGGGATACAAAGAGGCAAAAAACAGTCCCTGTTCACAAGGAGCTCACAATCTAATGGGGAGAGACAAAATGCAAACAAATATATACAAACAAGTTATATACAGGATAAAAAGGAAATCATTAGCAAAGGGAAGGCACTAGAATTAAGAGGATGGGGAAAGGCTTCCTAGAAAAGATGAGATTTTATAGTTGGGACTTAAGGAAGCTAGAGAAGGCAGTAGGTGGATTTAAGGAGGGAGAACATTCCAGGCCTTGGAAAAGAGCTGGGGAAAATGCCTGGAGGTGAGAGGGGGGATGTCGTTTGTGGAACTGCCAGAAGGGGGTCCCTGGATCAGAGTATATGACCGGTAATAAAATGGTAAGAGGGCTTTGAATGCCAAGCACAATTTGTATTCCATCCTAGAGGAGTTTTAAATGGAAGTGGGGGTGATGACATGTTTGGACCAGAGTTCTAGGAAAGTTCACTTCCGTGGCTGAATGAAAGCTGGACTGGACTGGGGTGAGACTTGGGGCAGTCACCAAAGCCACACCAGCTTTAGCACTCATGCAGGTGTGAAGGGATGAGGAAGTGTATGCAAAGAATGAAGTCCGAGGCAACATCTTAGATATGGGGGGTGAGAAAGCGGGAGAAATCCAGGATGATTTCTGGGAAGATGGGGAATCTCAAGACATCCCCAATCACTCCCTCTTCTACAACAGAAGTGTCTTCATTATGGGTGCCTGGATCTTGGCAGTTATTTCCTTCCCTCAAAACAGTAGCTTGCAAGTTAGCCTTTGAGTTGCAACTATGTGAAAAGTACTCTGATAACCACTGGATCAATCAAGACTGAAATCCCTGCCCACAAAGAACTTACATCTCATTGGGGCAAAATAGTAAGTACACACAAAGGTATAAACAGAATATATACATGACACTTTTGGGTGGAAAGGCACTAAACTGGGGATAAGCTGTGAAGGATTCCTCTAGGTAACGGCATTTGAGCTGAACAGGGAAGGAGACTAGGAATTCACTCTGGGCATGGGGGGGAGGGGGAACGACGATGACCATGGTATACACATGATACACACCTGTGATTAGGCAAGGGTTGTATGGCAGCTTGTGAAGGACTTTGATATTAGTAATAGAAATCTCCAGAATCTGAGTAGGGCAGTGATATGATCAGACCAGCACTTCAGTCAATTGCAAATTCAGTGAGGGAAATCCTAGAGTCTACCCCAGCCCTGGAAGATAGGCATGGAACACACAATTCTTTGCCTTGCCTGAAGGGAGATGAAGTTCACCTGTTTCCCCAAGTATCCTCAGTCTGAGGTCAAAAGCACTTAGTGTTGGATTTGGCCCAGAACGACTGACCAGTTACAGGCAAGCTTGACCTCTGAGCAAATAAACACCTTAAAAGAGGACAGCATAAAGCAAAAGTACCAGATTATGTCAAGATTGAATGATCTTAGGCTGCCAGGGCCAGGTTTAGGTAAAGGAAGGAGAAGACCCTGAATTTCTTCAGCACCCCTCGCTCAGTTCCCATCCTCTCTAGATACTAATCAACCCTGGGCCTACCACAGCTCTCTCTCAATCAACACTTACCATTATTGTGCCTCAGACCTCCAGGGCCTTCCTTGCTAACAGGTAAGAATTGGATTGCGAGTCGGTCACAAAATTGATGGATGACTGTGCTTAATGCTACCCTTTGCAGAACTTCTCCACTTCAATCGGAAATACCTTAATTGATTTTGAAATTATGGAACTTGGGGAAGTCCAGTAGGGTGGCATTTCTGGCCTCAAAACATACTGGTTGCTCTAACTACAGGACTGAGTCAGAAGGTCCTCCTCTGCTCTAAGGCTCTCCCTCATTCGGCACTTTTTGAGAAGCAGCACTGTGCCTCCCGCCAGCTCACTGATGACCCAGTAGGGTAGGTGCACAATGGACCCGTTTTTAGAAGATAAGTCCAATACTCTTTCAACCACACTACAGAACTACATTTATATCCATCATACACAGGGAAGGCCAACTTGCCAATGGCAAAAATAACTACAGGAAGAGGGGTCCAAGGAAGACAATCAGGGCATGGGAGAATATCCCAAAACTGGATGGACATAAAGACAGGACAATGGAACCCGAAGTCACAGCCTGAATGCACAAGCATTGAGGTGAAAATGGTTCAATGACTCAAACAAGTAAAAGGGCAGAATATAGATTAGTTGTCATGAAGGCGAGATTGATGCTAATGGTAAAAGATTTTTTGAGCAGCATAGTAGTGACACAAAGAGAATTTCTAAGATTTTATTCGAGGCTGGTGGATAGTGGCATAGATTAATGGAGAGATGATTGGGCTGGAAATGAGAATTCTTCAAAGCAGGGAGAGGGCATTAGATGATCAAGGTAGGAGCTAAAATGGACAGATTTCTAATGTAAAGAAAAGATGCATATCTATAGATTCCAAAGTGAATTGTTAGTTGCATGATCAGAGGCAGGTAAAAATTACTAAGCCTCAGTTTTTATCTGCAAAATGACAAAAAATACCTCAGGATGCCTAAAAAGTGGTTGGGTTGTTGTTCATTTGTCTTTCTGTGATCCAATCTGAGGTTTTCTTGGCAGAAATATTAAAATGGTTTGTTATTTCCTTCTCCAGCTTGTTTTACAGATGAGGAAACTGAGATAAACAGCATTAAAGTGACTTGTTCAGGGTCACACAATACGTTGTCTGAAGTCAGGTTGGAACTCAAGAAGATGAGTTGGTCTGACTCCGGGCCTGGCACTTTACCCACTGTGCCACTTAGCTGCTCACAAGTGATTGGGGGAGGAAACATTTCATTAATTACTCAAATAGAGTAGTTAAAAGTTTATAAAACAGAGATCATAAACCCCCAAGAGAGGGAGCAACGATGAGGGAAATAATCAGCCAAGAAAATACTTTAGCAGAGGACAAAAATTTTAGTATCTAATTTACCAAGTTTGGTAATTAGGAGAGGTGCCTATCAAAGCTGCTTAAGAGTTGCTTCCATCAGATAATACTTAGAAACTGATTGTCTCTTGCCGAGTCTAGCTCAATCTTTTCTCTGTGCCCTTCTGATTTTTCAATTGCAAATAAAATCATTCTTGCTCTACATCACAGATAGCAAGGTACTTTCTATTGCAGTACAATAGAGATGAGTCCTGGGCACTACTCCTGTAATGGCAAGTTGTACCCTTAACTTCCTCCTTGGCAAACATGGTGATCTAAAGTACAGAAAAATTTCCCCTTTCTAAAGAGCGCATAAGAACAGTTAAATAAGCCCAGAGAAGACAAGTTTTCAGGAAAGAAAAAAAATATTCCCTATTAGAAATCTAGGCTACAATTATACAAGAGCACACTCCTTGTGGATTAGTTGGGGGGAGGGGGAGAAAGGGAGTTGGGAGAGCCAAATGAGTTGGGGGCAAGATATGAAAAGTAAGAGTTCTTAGTTCACCACAAGAAATACGTTTTTAAATAATCTGATTGGTCCAGCAGTGGCTGTCTTGAGTACCTATTTGCTGAAGTACTCAGGCTAAATAAAGCTAGTTGACCATTTAATGGATGCTGTAGAAGTTAAGAACTGATGCAATTTTTTTCTTCCATATTTTTTTGAGTTGAAGCAGTAGAAAAATGTGAAAACCTTTTTGCTAAAAATAAAGATGAATAAGTTTAATATATTTGTTAACAGAAGAACTTAAGAGAAAATAGCAAAGTTGGGATGGGGGAGATGAAAATTATCCATTATTTGTTAAATTATCCATTATTATTAAAAGTTACAAACAAGGTCAGAGTTCACTTGGCACTTACAACCTCTCGAAAAAAGGGATGATAAAGTGAGTTAGAAAAGCCATAATTTAATGATGGGGGCAGCTCAGTTTCACCTCCTGCCAAAACAGATATTGCTGGTGGCCCCAGTGAGGAAGAAAGGGTAGGACTGAAAGTTTTTGTGAATAAAGACCAGATACCAATCACCTCCTATACTACAGCCTCTAAACCAAGACCCTCCGCTCCCTCCCCCATCACTATCATTCCACCAGTATTGGAGCATTCATCATGGAAACACAGTTCAAGTGGATATGGGTGAGAGAGCTGAGAGTAACTCCAAGAGCTGGAACAGAATAAACTTCATGGCTGTAATGAAATACAGCGTCAGCTGAAGAAAGGAGAGAGACCACAGTAGACCAGGCTAGCGAGATAGAAGTGTTTTGATAGTTTGGGTTTTAGCTTTGGTCAAAGTGGGGATTTGACTGAGTCCAGTCTGTATAAATAAATAACATACCTAGTTATAAAACAAAGGTCAACCTTGTGAGTCACATAAAAAGAAACAGGTTGATTGTTACCCAGGAATAAGATCAAAAGTATTGTACAAACCACTGTCTTAAAATTTAATATGAAGCTGGTATAGCAGAAAGAATACTGGACCTGGAGTTAAGACCTAAATTCCAGGTCTAGTCTTTTCTGCCCTCCATTGATGGTGATCCTATTTAACTTGAGATTTATGCTACTTTTGCAAAATGGCTAAGGTGGGTCACCACCAGATTTAAGAATGAAGTATTAATGAAAATTCTCCCAGCTTTTCTAAGAACAGAAAATGGTTTCTATGGGACCTAGCCTAATATGACCAATAAAATAATCCAAATCAGAAAGAAATCATCTCAATAATGAAACTTGAAGGTAAACAAGTTTCATATTTAGGTGCTTTTGTGCTTAAACTGAAAGCCAAGTCACAAAAGCTTTTAAGGGGAAAGCACTAATATTGAGGGATAACAAATGACTTATGTGGAGTTAATCTTAACTTTCATGAAGAAAAAAAAAAAAAGAAAGAAAAGAAAGATACAAATAATTTATCACAATTCCCACAAAAGACAGTACAGAAAGGCTGATAAAGCATGAATGGGGCCAATCCCAGTAATGAGCAGAACCTCAAGTGGTGAAGTTTGGATGGTGAACAAGAGGATGAATCTGGACTGGAATCCTACCTGACAACTCCCAACACCCACTTCTTTGAGTCTGGATAGAGCTGTTTCTTCAAGTTAAGGCCTCTTGATCCTTATGTGATATGAAAACTATAGACAAAGGAGGAACATGGCTAAGCAATTCAGACAACGTGGCTCTCAATGAATCTTTGCAGCAAGGCCCACATTTAGAGACTGATGGATGATACAGAAAAGGATGCTGCGATCAAGATTATCAAGGAACTACAAGTTTGAAGCACAGGATTAAACTTCTAAAAATGACAAGTACATCCATGGAAAAATAAAAGAGACTCAGTGGGAGGAAGAAGTGATGTGAGCTTTGTAAAAGCAGAAACTGTCTTTCCCCACGTTCTGTACAGATCAGGGTACATTGTGGGCGCTTGGGAAATGTTAAACACCACACAATACAGAAAACACAACAGAGAGACAACGGGTGCCTGGAAGGGAACTGGAAGTGGTGCCCAAAGTCCTCAATTCCCTCCTCCTCAAATGCCTGATGGATTGAATACTAGACAGTTCTCCTATTAGAGTGTGCTCAGAGAAGACCCACCTTCAAGTTCATAGTACCTCACCAGGCAGATGACGAGGAGGAGTCAAAGAGAAATGCTTAACATGACACTACCTACAGCTAAGAGGAATGAAGATGTCCTCGAACTCTGGTCGGCAATGACTTTCAAGGATATCAAAGTTTGAAAAGCAGGTAAAAGGACCCTCCCTGTTGCATTAGATAGAAGTCCGATTCAGAAGAATGACAAAGGCAAAGACACTAACAGGTGGCTGCAGTTCTCAAGGGGAGATGACAAGACAGCAGAAGCAAAAACCTAATCCAGGGGCAGGACAGCTCCTCTCCTTGACAGGAGCGGCCGCTGAAATTGCCCCACAACAGACAGGCCCACGATGCCCGGCAGTACCTGTGGCTGCCTCTGCTTTCCTTAACTACATACAGGGCTCTTTCATGCCAGTTTTGTGACTCCCCTCAAAGAGGGGATGTTGGCAACAAAGAGAACAAGAACCGCGATGGCAATACTGACAGAAATGCTTCTCGGCGCTCAGCATTTCAGACCTGCAGACAATTCATGGGCACGAACACATTCTTCTCCCCGGCAAACTTCACAGGAATTCAGCAGGCAGCATGTCCCTCAAAATCCAAATTGTTTTGTGGGCTCTTTTCCATATGCCGGAGCAGGCCCTGACTTCCCAGGAACACGGCATGCCATCTGAGGGCAGAGAAGAAAACAAAAGCCTGGCAGCTTTGCCGGTGGCAGCTGGAGAACAGCTTGAAGTAAGTCTGGGAAGGACAAAAACCCTACCAAGCCAGGAACTGAGTTCTTACACAGCTCAAACGAAACTAGCTGTCTAGAGCACATGTTAATCCATTATTATTTATTAGCTGTACAGCAGTATAATTCACCTTCCCAGCTTTCAAACCCCCATTACATATTTTATTACAGTTCTCATGTTGGCCTTCTAAAATAATGAAAAATATCACACAGTACAGCGAAGTACAAAAATGCATCAACCTAGAGAGTCTGATAGCTATACTCATAGCTTTTCTTAAAAGCGATACATAGAAGAAAAATTTGTTTGAAATCAGCAAGACTCTATAAAAAGCTTACATTTTTAACATGACAGTCCATATACAAGCATCATTTTTTTTGAAAGTTGTGTTTGTTTCACATTATTGTTTCTTTTTAAGATCCAAAATTTAAATTACTGACCTAGCGAAATTTCCTGGCCCAGGTTTTCCAAGGGCTACCATGACCCATTTAAAACCGCTGTTTTTGCCTTAACAGAGGATTTGTAAAACACAAAAATACAGCTATAAAACGGAGCAAAGAAAATGTAGATGTGAAATCATAACAGAGTTAATTATACAAGGTTCAAATGCCAGTTCCATGTGCTCGGAATAAAAAACGTTCCACGTGGACTCCCATTATTCAGCAAGCAATAGTCTGGGTACCTTCTTCTACGTGATTGTGATCCATTAAATTTTTTTTTCCAACATTTACATACTATTGAGTCTGTTGTAACTTAATTTGTAAGTTAATTAAAATGCTGGGCTTCTTAAACTGCACTTCTTTCCAACCTCTTAATTAATGGAAAAGATTAAAATGTAAAAAAACAAAACAAAACAAAAACAAAACCAGGTATTTACAAGCTTGACCATAACAGATGCTTTGCTAAGAAAGCAGCAAAGAGTTCAGGACAGAAATCAATCATAGCATGCCATATTACTGGTGTGCAGCTAACTCCAAGCCATAGGGAGTCAGGGAAAAGCAAAAATAAAAATGGTTTAAAAGTCTAGGACCCTCCCAAGTCTGCATTTACAATTAAAAACTCTTCTAGGAAGGGGACGTAGAACTTTGGGAAACCTTGGTGGCAATTCCGGAGTGGTTTACCATAAGGGCTTCAGTGAAGGGCTTCAATGTTCTGTTTCCATCTATCAAAACTGGTTACATGTAAACATGGTCCTTGGACCATCAATGCAATGTTGATCTCAAATTTCATCGTCAACCCCCTCAAGGACTCAGTGTGTATTCTAACGTTCCATGATCTGCAATGCTAACATCAAACAGCAAGTTCTAGTTAAATCACATTTTCTACCATAATCTTTGAAGTTTAAGTTCCCAGTATGTTTGGTAAAATGGTCTAAAATGATGCATTTCCCAAAGCCAAGAAAACAAAAGAAAAAGAAAAAAATAAGATTGAGCCGTTTAAACACAGCCCAGGCCAGTTCAGTCGGCAGAGCCTTCCTCCATCACCGGTCCATCATGCTAAGAATCATCTCTGGAGTGAGATCTCCATTGGGAGCTTCCACCACAGCAGACGGAGGCTCTTCTTCTTCACCTTCTACTGTTTCTGCATCAGGCTCTTTTTTCACTTCCACTATAATGTTTTCAATTGCACCAGTATTCTGGTCTTCAACCTGAATGATAGCTGTAGCTAAATGGAAGAAACAAACAAAAATGTCAAAATCCCCTAAAAAAATTCCTTTCTTTTCTCTTGTTAAATATAATCACAGAATGTCAGAATTCAGAAGTCATCTCAACTGGCCTCTTCTTCAACCCAGTATCCCTGAAGAAACAACTCCAGTGAGTGGGCCCTTACTTCTCCAGGTCACAGCTCTTTATGCTTTATGCTCCTCCCCAATCCTCTTTTTTCCCAGCTAAATATCCCTAGTTCCTTCAACTCAAATAGATTCTCATGTGGTGGTGTTTCCAATACCGTTAGATCAAGGTCCCTGATTGGGATGCTGCATCAAGCCAGCCCGAGTCAAAAGTGGGAACTAAAGCGTAAGCTCCTGAGTCTGAGGCCAGCAGTCTATTTACCATGCCACAGCTGCCTTGACGGAAGAACAAACACAAAGAAATGCAAAATATTTAAATACAAGACTGTTTGGGAGAGAGGGCAGTAAGCATTGGGAGTGGGGAAAAGACCAGGGAAAGTAAAATATTGCTAATCACCCATTAACACTTTTCCTGGATATTAAATTCTCAGTTTGCTGTGGCATCAAAGACTGTTTCATAACTGGCAATGAAGTTGAAGTCATTTGAAAGAAAATTCTACCTACTAAATTGGAACTGAAAATCTGTTTTCTTGGCTGCTTAGATAGGCAACAAGACTCCCCTTAACTGGAAACATTTAAGTATATGCTATATAATCACAATGTAGAGTAGGTTTAAGATAACAGGTCCACATATGCCTTCAGGTGCTTTCCAATGCAGATTTGTGAATAGGGCTGCAGAGAAGAACATTTTTGTGTATGGAAAGTGAGGGTAAGGAGTGACCTAAGTATAAATTGTGTTATTTCCATGAAAATTGATCCTTGTGGCTTAAAAGAGATTTCTTGCTATCAAAAGGCAAGGAGTTGAGTGATGTATGCTTTAAGTCCTCTATAATTCTATCCACTGTATACTTTTATGCATGAAATAAAAGGCTGGGACTCTCACAAAAACCAAGATATTACCCCTGAAACCACTTGAGAACATACTTTTACATGGAAAAGTAGCTCCCCTTCAGAAGTATCAGAAGACAAAAAAAAAAAAAAAAAAAAGTTATTTATTCCTACCGCATCTTCAAATCAATGACTAACTTATCTGGCTAAGTGTTTCTTCAGGTCAATTTTGCATGGATCATTATTTCCATAGACTGTATGGATACACACAGACAGGAAAATAGTCACCTAAACAGCTGTAAGGACGGACTTAAGAACCTATACACCCTTGAAGCTTGAATCCTACATGTAAAGCCAAGACCATGCAGATGTCCTTTTGCCCAACTCTCATGATAAAGACCCTGTGCAGAGTTGCAACGTGATCTGACTTATCTCAACTTAATTCCCACTCTGTGTAACAGCACATGTTCTTCACAACAGCATGATGGGATTAAAAGCTGTCTAGAAGTGGGGGTGTTCCTTTTATGGTGAATGGTTTAAAAAGCAAAACAGGCCCCAGACACCTCCTGCTAGAGCAAGGTGGCTGCCAGTCTCTGTCCCTTCTGCCTGAATCAGATGCAATAACTCACGCTGGGTCTGCTTGGGCTGGCTGGCCTTGCCTGGTGGCCTCCCTCTTCGCTTTTTGGCTGGCGGTGGGGCTGGAGTCACAGGCTGAACTTCTGGTTCGGCTTCAATTTCAACGGCAGTTTCTTCCTCATCCTCATTGTCATCCAGGTCTGGTTCAGCATTTTCTTCTTGCAAAATTGTAGGGTGAAGCGGAAGAGGGGATTGGAAGAGTGAAAAAGTGGAAAAATATATGAATTATCTTTCCACTACTCGAAAAATCCTTTGGGGTATGTATGTATGTATGTATGTATGTATGTATGTATGTATGTATGTATGTGTGTGTGTGTGTGTGTGTGTGTGTGTGTGTGTATATATATATATATATATATATATAAAAAAATCCTCTGTTTATATATACTGGGCTTTGCCAATTTCAAGGCAGGCTCATTTGTACCAGAACACACAAATTCATCTTAATTCTATGTTGCTAAAGTTTTATAATAGCAGATGTGAGGGGGATATAAGGTCCAAACTCCAATTAAAGTACTATTGAGCTTTCAGACTTATGTGATCTCACAGAACTGGAGTGCTGAAAGGGATCTTAGAGCATCTAGTCCAACCCTTTCCTCATATGGAGAATGAAGAACAGTAAGCATTTATAGGAAGGGTACCAATAATAGGAGATAATAGTGGCCATATTCCTGGATTAAAGAGTCATACACACTCCCCACCCCACACACCCCTGAACTTCCCCAGAACTGATAATAGCAAGTACCAAGTTGTATTACATATTTACTGTGGTCAAGAGGTACCTGACTTATGTTAAGACAGGACAGGCAAAGCTCTTACCACTATCGGATGACTCCTCCTTTTTAGAGCGCATCTTCCTTTTCCTCCCTCGTTTGCCTTTCTTGCTTTCACCTCCATTTTCTCCATCTATACCATCTAGACCAGTACAATTGTCAGCATGCCTTGCCATTGTGTTCTAAGCAAAAGGAAGAAAAGCCAAGCATTTGACTAATGCACTAGGCTACAAAGATCTTTACACTATTTAAACAACACGCAAAGAGTCACCAAAATCTCTTTATTTTCATAAAAAAGGATACAACAACAGACATCCTAGGAGAAGCCCTAACACTCAGTTGCTATGTCTGACTGTGCGTAAATCTAATCTGTACGAAGATAACTCTAGGAGTGCTGACTACACAAGGTAATTTGATTAAAAATAAAGTTAGGTGTAAACCTTCAAGGGCTGTAGAAATTCTGGCTTGAATTATTTACAAAAAGAACTTTAGGAATTTTACATTAAGGATGAAAGTACATAAATCCTAAATAAATACAACTAATTTGAAAGTTAGGCCAATATGAAGTAAAGAAATTATTAGAAAAATGTGTTAGAAGAGGCAAATTTAGCACTCACCCGGCGTGTAAATGTTTTACCACACTTAGAACAGACAAAAGCAGCAGGGACAAAGTTAGGGTCATGATAGCGCTTGAAATGCATATCCAGAAGCTGTTTCTGGCGGAAGGTCTTGTCGCAGTGACTACAGGCATAGGGCTTCTCCCCAGTATGCGTTCGTTTGTGCATTATCATGTGCCGCTCCTGCGAATGTTAAGAAAAAGAACTCAGAAGCAATACTTGCTACAAAATTAAAGTATCTATCAGGTCGCTTCATTGGCTGTTAAGTCTCAACATCCACTGGGCATTCTTAGTTAAGATTTGTTGAGGAAATAAAGGAGATGTTTTCAGGTATATGCTTCAGTTTTCAAAACTGATTCGCTCAAAAGCTCCTGAGGAATACACTCACTCAAAGGTTCTTTACTACATTGACTGTCATCCAAATAATTCAAAATCCTGACATGACAAGTTTTCCTGTCCCATAACACACCAATTTTCCATTTCTCTCACCCCAAACTCCTATCCCTTTGACTTCTTTAACATCCCTTCCCACCCCACCACCCCTGGTCCTCTTTTGTATTTGTTTCCACGTAATTTGCATAAGCAGTCCTTTAAAGTGGTCAAAGACTGCATTTTGATTCACCTTACTTCCTCCTATATAATACAAATAGGGCCATTATGTACACAGGAGCAAGAAGAGGCACTAAGTGTTTTCTCACTCTTTTGGGAACCCCTCAGAGAGTACCTGTCTGCATGCATAGTCGCATTGGTCACACTTGAAACGCTTCTCATTTTTGTGGGATTTTTGATGCTGAATGAGGGCATACCGCTCATGAAACACAGCATCACAGTAACGGCATTTCTTGCCCTGTTCGATGTAGGAATGCTGTTTTCGCAAATGGACACCTGAAAGAATGCCAATATACGTGTTGATGCACAAAACAAAAAAGCAAATGAACACTATTTTAGTGAACACCTAATCCTCACCTTAAAGCCATTTCTTTAGCTAGCTTACTTTTAACTCCCATTTATAGGGCAACAGTCCATATTTGTTGTTGTGCTTTAAGATTCACAAAGTACTTTGCTCACAACAACCTTGTAAGTAAGCATTACCTTCCACTTATGGGGTGAGGGAACTAAGACTCAAACAGAAGAAGCCTCCAGTCTGACAATTCCTCCAAAAGAATTATCCTGTTTCCCCTCAAAACTCATTTAATACTTTTTTTTATCTTTCTAAGGCATCCGTCATAAAACTGTATATTCCAATTGTGTTTGTTACTCTCTACATAAATTATAAACTTGAGAGCACAGCTCTTACCTAAACGCTGCATCTCCCTAATACCTACTATAGTGCTCTGTAGAGAGTAGAGTTTGAGGTAATTCGACAAATTGTATTATTTGTTGATGGATTGTATTTAAGGACAAGACTTTTAGATGAAATGCTAGTCTCTAAGAGCTAAAATTTTAGCCTACCCTTTCCCTTTTCATCATACTGGCTCTTGTGTTTTGACTTAATGGGGGACTTTCTTTTTTGGGTCATAAACTTCAAGTTATTGTTACAGTATTAAGCAATTTGAGGGCAGGCATTTATCTTTTCTACACTGTCCAAACATGAGGCTTCATAAATTATCCAATATCTGTTCATTATGTTCTTAAAAAAAAAAAATAAAACAAACAAACAAAAAAAACCCCTAAAATGAACTAAAAAATGCCATTGAACTCTGAATCAGCTTTAGCTCCTGGGTTGAGAGACTTAGTCTGGAACAGTCTCAGGAGGTCTGTTTTTTAATCTGTAAATGGAGCTAAATAACATGTGTACTCTGTAATCTCAGAGGGTTGTGAGGATCAAGTGAATGCATATAAATGTTATTTCTAGCTTAGAAGTTCTAAATTATTATTATTAAAATTCCTTTCCAATATCATGATTCTAAGTATCACATTACAGCCTTTTTTTCAGCAGGCTATCAGTTTAGAATTAAACTTTAATTTTTCAGTCTTCATTAGCAAGGTCATTTATTTCATGAACAAAAAGAAAATCTACATTAGAAACATATCTAGAAAAGACAGGTTTATTCTTTACTTCAATTAAAGGACATGTGAAAATACTAAATTAGATGGCACCTAAAAATTTTGGATTAACTAAAAATATAATTATATGCATATATTTAGTTAACAAAAATTGTCTTATTTTATATAAGCTCCTATCTGAACAACATGCAGTAACAACAGAAACAGTTAACAAAGCAATTATTTCCAGTAAAATCCAGATATATGCACAAATGCTAGTTTGTAGTTTTGGTTCAGTTGGCTCATCTTGATTCTACAGTTAAATTCTAACACTCATGTTTTTTACATACTCTTCAAGGAGCAAACCACTTACCCAAATCACTTTTTCTGGCTATGACAGTGTCACAATGTGGACAATGAAATTTGGCCACATTCTCTGTGTGCTTCTGTAAGATGTGCATTTTCATCGTGCCACTCTGGGTAAACCGAGCATGACAAATATAACATTCATACGGCTTTTCACCTTAAAAGGAAAGAGAATTTAACAAATTTATTATATTACTTTGATTATAAATATCATAAAACACAAAACAATTAAGAGAATTCTATTTGGGAAAGCTACTGTCTAGATTTATTTACATCAATTTCCTAAGAATCTTTAGCTTTTATTAGAACTTTCAAAATCAATATTCTTTTATTTTTTTCTAGCAACTATTAGAGAAATTTTACATTTCTTGTTCTCTGACCTTAGAAATGTGTGATACTGGTACTCAACAGAGGGGAAAAGGAATATAGGAAGGATGACAGCCTAGAAGTTTTCCATAAGTCAGTAAATTAATTAAAAAACAAAAAAACAAAAAAACAAAAACAAACCCAACTAGAGATACACGGACTCATCTTTCAAACAAGAATTCCACTGGGTGAGTACAGCTATTCTCTATAAAGTCCTAGGATGATGACTCACTGAAGGATTATATAAGCAGAACAAAAGGTTTGTCAGATTTTTCCATACTGAAGATGTTTTGGATTCAACATCAGTGGAAGACTACTATCCAAGGACCAGATTCTTCTTCATCAGTAAGAAGGCCACTTGAAGATGAATCCTTTGCCCATGAGCACATAAATCAAAGAAAACACAAAACTGGTCTGAGTCCCAGATGGCCAATTTCGGCTTCTGCAGTGAAAGAGGTAGCAGAATGGCAGGGTGGCACCAGAATGTTAAGAATCAGATTTGGGCCATCTATAAACATTAGTCTGGCCTGCTGGTAAAGGATTCTTGTTCAATGACCAGAGCAAATACAGTATGGAAGAATGCGAGCACATCAATTTCAGCCTGGAGCTGCTGTTCAAAGAGAACAATAGCTTGAGCCTTCCTTGGAGAGTCAAATAAAGGAACTGCTCAAGGTTGGCTTTACCTTGAGCCCAAAAGGCAATAAGGAATATTTCATGGGATATTTAGTTATCTGCTGCTTCAGTATTCATGGTAGTTATTTGCAAAAAGATTATTAAATAAATGCAATCAGAAGCTAGCATCTGTCATAGAGGATAAAAAGGAAGAAAAAATATTAAGACTTGCTAAGATTTTCCAAATTAAAACATAGTTTATATTTAACGATGCTAGGGCAAAAGTGAACATAGGTGAGGCTGATGAAAATTATGTTGGAAAATCCATGTCCAGATTAAAGAATACAAGATATTATTGGCCACAGAGAAATCTCATAGCTATACAGCATAGTAAATACCATCTTCAAGAATTGGAAGGCAGCAGATATAGTTAGCACAGAAATTTTAAGAGAGTCACATTACTAATTGGGTCAGAATTCCCAAGCCAACAGTCTACAATCAAAAAGAGCCAGATAAATACAAAGCTAGAATAAAAATGGTAAGACAGTATGTAAAATACACAACCAACTAACTACAAGTTATTGAGATTACAGAATGGATATTAGAAGGATGTTGAACTCAATGATTTACTGAGGGATTGTTAAGCCAAAATCCTTTCAAATGGTGATGAATCTTATCTCGGAGTCGGTTCTGAGGCTGGGTGCAAGTAACACAATGTCCACAATATCATCTACAAAAAAAGAACATCTGGAAGAACTCATCCTCTATGAGGAATCCCTCTTTCAACTTGAATTCTCTACTGGCTATCTCCTCTATGACAGTGGCACACACTTCTGGGAGAACATGTTTCCTTATTTGATACTCTGCCTGATATTAGTGGCCAGAAGGTTATCAAGGCCTAATTTTTGAATTCTAATGTTTTAACAGTATTGCTGATTGGTTAAAAGTCATAGAACACCAGTCTCCAAAGAAGTAAAACAGACTGTCACTCAGAAGTATGGTGGATAAACGTAGATTTTTTTGTACTTAAACAACTAAAAGGGTTTCTGAAGTAAAATAAAAGAATATTTAAGAAAGGAATGAGTGAAAAAGATAATGAGCTGGAAGGATAACTGGTGGATAGCCCACCATGTGTCCACCAGAATTCTAGAAATATCAGGGAGAAACAAGATCATAAACACCCTGGGTAGATCTGCTGTGGCTAACTGGTGGGAAGGATCCGGAGCAGAATTATACAGGATGAGCAAGCAGGCATTCTGAACAGGATGTGAGCTGTCTTGCTGATGAATTTTCCCACATGATGAGATCATAGATAGATCTGAATTTTAAAAATACTGAAATCCAACATGGCACACGTAATCACCACATGCCATGCTATTTGTCCATTAAGCAACAAGTGGGTAAAGAATTCCCAGATGGATGATCAACTGAAACAAACCTAACACCGAATAAAAAAGCAGCTTATTAGTATAATTTTAAGAGTTTAGTGTACCGGAATGGGTTCTCATGTGTCTTTTCAGCTTGTATGTGTCCCTGCTGGCATAACTGCACAAGCTACACTGGAATGGACGCTCTCCAGTGTGAGAGCGAATGTGACGTTTCAACTTGCTGACCTGAAACAAAGAAGCATCAAATCATCAGCCTTCTTAGATACAGATGGCAACTTCAGCAATGCTTGAGCACAAAAGCGTGGTTTTAAGAACATTAAAGACCAGTAAACTCAAGTTTTAAATAATTGTTTTGCTTTCATGTCGCATCCTAATTTTTGTTGTCTTGTGCTTGTTGCATCATTTCACAGGCCAAAATTTCAGATTAGAGCTGGTGTCTTTTGAGCACAATCTACTGTTTCCTCATGTTCTAAGTATTCCTTGTTAAGGTGATTATGCCCAAAACTAGATAACAGGTATGCTTTTTTGTCCTCTCCACTTTCTTGACATTTATTTATCTTCATGGTTTCAATGACCACTTATCTTCAGCTAACTCTCCAAATTTCAGTGCCAACCCCTCCAATGCTTCTTGCTACCTAATCCACCAACATAGTCACTTTCAGATATTAATCTGATCATTGGATTTTCCCCACTGAGATATTCTGAGTTCATCTCTGGAGTACCCTGAGTATAATCTACACTAGCCAAGCAAACCCTAGCCCTGGCAGTATGCTTTCTCCTCATATGCTTCACCAGCTCACACTTGCAAAACTTTATTGACATTAGCCATTTTCTTGGCCAACTCACCCACTTCTCTGATGTCCTTTTTCAAACACTTTTTAAAATATGCCTAAGGAATCACCATCACAAAATTTCCCAACAAATTATATCTGGTTCCAAATGCTTAAGCAACCCCTTGGCATTCAGATATTTCAAAACGGTAATAATAAAGTTTATCTAGAATGTCAGAAAGTTTGCAAAGTGCTTTCCTTCTTTCAACTTTTTAGATAGATCACTTGGATGATTATGCCATTTTATAAATGAAGAAACAGAGGTTCAATGACTTCCTAAGCTCATACCAAGATACTCACAGAATTAGAATGAATGAATGAACAGAACAAACTGAATCTGAGGTCTTCTGCCCTGGGCTCCAGACCCAGTACATATCATACTAGCTCTCATGGATCTTAAGAAGAGAGTGTGTGTGTGCGCGCGCGCGCGCGCGTGTGTGTGTGTGTGTGTGTGTGTATTTGCTAAGGCAATTGGGATTAAGTGACTAGCCCAGTATCACACAGCCAGGAAGTGTTAAAGTGTGTGAGGTCAAATTTGAACTCAGGTCCTGCTGACTTCAAGGCTGGTGCTCTATCTACTGTACTACCCAGCTGCCCCAAAATTGTGTATATTTTTGCTCACATTACTATCTGATGAAGCTGATATTATGGAGGGTTTCCTCCTTTAATATCCCCAACTATATATATGATTTTATACACGAACATTTTAGTCAAGGAATTGTCACCCTGATTATAGCTAAGCTATACTATGTGATGGGAAAGATTCAGAATCCATTTTTTAGCCCTCTCCACTCCACCCTCATCAGATTTCAGTGATTGCTCTTGGTGTTTTACATATAATCAATAATTGATTATTAGCAAATTCTAAATTAAGTGTTCAACACAAGAAACTGTTCAATGGCAGCACTGAAGAGATCTGTTCTATGGAACGCCACTGGAAGATGTGACCTTTACCTCGACACTAGCATAATCACACATGGAACACTTGAAGGGTTTCTCATGGGTGTGTTTATAGCGTCGATGCCTCACTAATTCGCCACTGGTTACAAAGGCCATGTCGCAGTCTGGGCACTTATGAGGACGGGTACCTGAAAGGAAGAACACAAAACAAACCTCAGGACATTTGTAATCAAATCAACCCCGGTTTCCCAAGTACCAACATTTATTAGGAACCAACACTGTGCTAAGCTCTGGGGGAGATCTATTGTTTAGATAAGACATGTCCCCTGTCCTTGAGGAATTTTCAGTCTAGCAGCAGCATGGAGGGCTGTTAATATACACAACAAGATAAATATATCAAAAACATTACAAGGCAAGAGTAATATGATGGCTGAGGTTGGAGAAGCCTTTATGAAGGTGATATGAGCTGTGCTCTCTCAGGAGGTAACTAATCTCATACTCATACTCCTAATCTCGTACTTCTTTAATTTTGGAAGAAGCCTCAGAAGCTTTGAGTATGGCTCCCTCATTCTACAGAGGAAAAAGTGTGGTGCAGGGGGAGAAAGGATTTGTCCAAAATCATACAAGTCACAAGTGCATTTTGGGCCTATACAATATAATTCTACATTGGTAAAGCAGCACAGACTTACCATGGTCTAAAGAGATTGTGGGAAACTGCCAACAGGGAGAAGGTGGGAGCTATTACTTATTCTTGTCTAAGATCTACCTAGTCAACCGTTTCATGCCTTCCTGAAGTTCTGGATGATTCTGAAGACATTCTGCTACTCAAGCCTATTTCTTCCAAATTTAAGAGCACCAATTTTAATTCGTACACATTGTAGCCATTGGCAGCTAGGTGGCTCATTGGACAGAGAGCCAGCTAGGTCAAGAGACAGAATTTGTTTTCAGATAACTCCTAGCTGTGGGATCATGGGCATACCTGCCTCAACTTCATCTGTAACTATAATAACACCACCTCCTTTCCAGAGTTGCTAGAAATTAATCACTTTTAGCACAACAACCTGGCAAGTCTCCTCCTTGAGGTTTACTTTCCTACTCTGTAAAAGAAGAGAGGGTTGGACTAAACTAGTCTAGTGTTTCTTCCAGCTCTAAATCTTATATTCAAGGACAGAGGAGCATTACCTGGGCAATGATGTAACCCTTGGTGCCAGAAGGGATGGCATCAATGGGATGTCCTTTGATGGCCAGCTTAGCATACCACTTCACATTTTGTGGGAACAAAGCTCTAAATTTCGAAGTAACCTCAAGGCAGAGCCTATCTAGTCTAATCAGGGATGGCAGACGAATTGCCCATGGTCACACAAGTAGTGTACAAGATTTGCACATAAGCACTGAGAGATCAGTGTCAGTGCCTCTAATACACTGTTTTACTAACGTCTTTTAAGCTTTACAAGGTCTACAACAAGGAAATTCCATTTTATCCAACGTTTTGCTGGTTTATACAAGCATGATGGAGTTGAAATTCTAAGACTGCTGAGGGAAGATATGGTCAACATTAAATACAAGAATCCTAGAAGCAGAATACCAGCCTGCTTCTCTGCTGGTTCCAAGACCAGGATTTCTAACTTAGCCTTCCAGAAGGGAACCCAAAATAGTCATCCATAAGAAATTCATTCCTTCTGAACACTGGGAAGTGAATGTAAATTGTTAGCACTACTGTCTACCTACCCAGGTTACTTATACCTTCGGAATCGAATACTTAATGTGCAACAAGAAAATGGTATTTACACACATATATTGTATCTGGGTTATATTGTAACACATGTAAAATGTATGGGATTGCCTGTCATCGGGGGGAAGGTGTGAAGGGAGGGGGGGGGATAATTTGGAAAAATGAATATAAGGGATAATATTATAAAAAAAAATTACTCATGTATATATACTGTGGAAAAAAAAAATTCTAAAAGAAAGAAATTCAATCCTTCTAAAGCTTTACCTGTCTAACCAACACTCAACACTTTCTGTTCCTATAAGGAGAGCCCCTTGTTGTTTTCCCTCCTCCTCCTCCCTTTCCCCTAAAGTACCTGTGTGAGTATTTAGATGGTTCCTCAGCAAGGTGACTGTGCGGAAAGCTCTACCACAGAGATGGCACTTATGTGGTCTTTCATCAGTATGACTTTTCATGTGTCGATCCAAATTTGAACGCCGTGGACATGTATAACTGCAAAGCTCGCACTGGAATGTCTTTTTTACACCTATATACAAAGAAAGGATTTAAGCCAAAGTTTTGCTGCCCCTGGATCACCCCAGGGATTTCTAGATTAAATTTGCCTAGGGATTTCTAAATTTCATTGACCCTTATAAGTCAGTCTTACTTGAATTTCTACAATCATATTAAGCTTACTGCTGTTAAGAGTCACATATTTAAATCCAATGAAAAAAACAAACAAAAAAAACACCCTTGAACTTATTTTTAAACTGTTAATAAGAGTTCAACTCACAACAAATCATAAACTAGATTAACCTGTACACAATGTTGTTTATCCTCTAGATTCCACTTCAACCAAAAAGCTCTGAAGGACAACAATGGAAAGAACCCATACCTTTCTTTTTAATTTTTGTTGGCTTTGGAGGCTTCATGTTACCCACAACCTTCTCTGCATTGACTTCCGATAACAGGCCCTCTTGTTGCTCTTCTTCAAAGTCATACACAGAAACATCCACATCTTTGCCCTCCTCTGTATAACGAAGTTTGCTCTTTTTGGTTTTTTTTGTCTTTTTGGCAGGTGGCTGATAGTCTGGGTCTTTCTGCCAATTGGGATCTTCTTGGGGCTGCAGCTCCCCTTGCTCTAATGTCTCAACCTCACCATTGGCACCTACTTTTACCACCTGGAAACCTTCAGGCAAAGGTAATGTGTGACAAATCATGGGCTCGCCTTCTGGCAGGCCTTCTTTAGAGACCTCATTTTCATAAGCCCCGTGCAGTTCTTCTACAGAAGTGGTGGCCACAGGCACCGTTACTGGTACAGGTACCTGAACAAGCTGAAGTTCCCCAAGGTTTATAGGTTGTTCTTCCATATTAACAACTTGAAGTGTTATTATTTGTGTGTCATCCACAGTAGCATCAGCTTCCTGAGGTACTGTCCCCTCCATGACTTCAGTCTTCATCTGAAGTAGGGTAGGGTCCAGCTGCTCCATCATAACCATCTGGACGCTGCTGTTTACCTCCTGAACCACTTCACTCCCATCCGCCTGGGTCTGTGATATATGGCAAGCATCCTCATCCTGACCCCCTTCTCGGCGTCTTTGATATGTTTTTCTCTCTTTTCCTTTGATGAAGGTTTCAGACTCCTCCATGATTGCTTCAACTGCCTCACCTTCCATTTTCCTTCCCTTTATTAAAACAAAACAAATCATGATTTAAAAAAAAGAGCATTTTTCCATTTTCAATCAGCTCAAAGACAAATGAGAAATGTTGCACAAATGAAAAAACTGAAGCAATGAATTTTTGTTATCCCTAATAAAAAGCACGTATATAAACTTTATTAGTGGTTTGCAAAAAGAGTTTTCTGGTTTTCACATGTTGTTTACTTTTTAACTAACAATCATTTCTAAAAATTATCAGCCTCTCTACTCTGGGAAGTAAATAATTACCAGCAATATCAAAAACAGTTAAATCAAAAATCTCTATGATAATGTATATAACATTTTGTTCTAGTGGCAGGGGTGAGGGAAGGTAACCCCTCCCAAAATGTAAAGCACAGTTGTAGGAACACTATTTCAGGCCTTAAATTAATTTGTGGAACAAAAGGCATATTGGGTTAAATTGTCTATGAAGGATTTATAGAAGGGCAAGGACAAAAATATTGCATTGAATGAAGTGGTACGGATAGGTAACAATGAGAGTATATTTGGAATAATGTATCTACTTGTAAAGTCCGGGCTAGTCCCCTCTGAAGGGCTCAGAATCAGCAAGAGTCAGGATAAGCAAAAGTCCTTGCCCCACATTGGGCACCAAAATGCAATGTTCTGTTGTCTCTCAATTATAATCCTTCTCTGGGAGGAGGTTTCTTTTCTATGAATCCTTTTCTCTATGAGCAGGATTCTTGGGAGGCTTCTGGAGCCTCCAGCCAGAGCGAAGGTAGAATCTTGATCCCCTTATTCCTGAGTCCTGGCTCTGAATCTCCTCCAGCTTCCCTGAACTTCTTCTGGGAAGTCTTGTCCTTAACCCAATCCAGACTACTCTTTCCAGACTGCCTTCTCCTTTTATCCTCCCAGAGAATGGGCTTGTGGGAATGGAAACTACTTACAACCAATGAACTTGCTCTTTTTAAAGGTGTAAACCCTGAGCTAGAGAATTGCTAAGTACTGACTTAGCACCTAGTAAGAAACCTAACATTTACTGAAATGCATTTTAGCTCATTTATAATTTCTACTTATGCTTTTATTAAAATCTATAGAAGAATTTCTTTCATGTTACTATAATTGTCCTTTCTACGACATAATTTTTCTAAAGATATGTGATTATTTAAAACCTTTATATATGTATAGTAAACCAGAAAGGACTGGATATACCAGAAAGGACCTAGTCCACATTATGTAACGAGTAAGGAATTTTAAAGATTTTGTGATTTATGAATTTATCTGCTAAATAAAAGAGGCAATAATTCTCTATTTTTGATAAACAGGATAATAGATTGAGCTGGAAGGGACCTTAGAGGTTATATCAAGCCTAATTTTTTTGTTTTGTTTTACAAATGAGGAAACAGATCCAGAATAAGTTATGTCCTATAGACTCACAGCTAAAATATGGACTTCAGAACAAGGTCTTTTAAGTGTCTGTTTAGACTCTTCTCTCCTTATTCAAATAAACAGGCCATATCCCTTTCAACTAAGCTGGTGTTTTTAAGATCTTTAAAGGAAAAAAATGTTTCAGGTATAATTTCAGGTATAATTTCCAATTTCAATTTTATTTCTACAAACTTCATATGTAGATCAAAAGCACATTTACTTTAACAAGGACTGAGAAGCTGTGGGGTACACTGGATACACAGTGGGTCTCAGAACTGTGTTCAAACTCTGCTTCTGATACATGCTGGTTGTGTCCGAGGCAATTCTTCAGGACTGCAAGTTGGAGAGGAAGTACCAACCTGATCCTTAGCAGGAGCTACTGACACCCATAAATTAACACATAAGACTGGGTTTTAAAAAATATCAATTTTTAAAAAAATTATTGTAAATACCTAACTACAAAAAAGTCACAACTCCTCCCAACCTCCCCAATAAGTGGTTAGGTACACTTGCATAATGGTTTCATTTATGGATATAATAAGTTTTTATATAAAGCTGAATGGAATTTGTTAACAACCATTCTTTTCACTTGGAGATATCTAAAAATAGAGACAGTTCTACCACTAGTAGTTTCTATTTAAGTGAATAAAGAAGAATTTTTATTTTGTTTTAAAAAAAGTTTTTCCAACTATTCCAAAGTGAAAAATTTATGTTAGTTTCCAATCTCTTCTACTGAGGCTTCCTATTCTAATGTTCTATCCAATATTTCTCCAACCTTATTTTCTATTGCTTCCCAAATACCATGCTTCTAGTTCAGTCTATCTGGTTTTTCTCATTATACTCTGTATAAAGACCAGCCATATTTTATTGATAGTTTCTCCTCTTGCCCTGAAGTCTCTTGCTGGTTTAGGTCCTCTTGATCCTTCAACATCCAGCTCAAGCCCATTATCTTACAGGAAGCCCTTTTCATCCCTCTTTGATTTCTCTTCCTTTGTTAAACTCCAATTGCTTTTATCTTCTAAACCACTTGATTTAATACATAATTATCTTCTAAATGTTTCTCCTTATACTTTCAGCTAGATTGCAAGTTCCACAAAACTCTTGCTTCTTTTGTTTCCTCTATATTTTTGGTTGGGCTTATATATCATATACAGATTGATTATTTTTACATTGTCTTTTTTCTTTTCAAGAAACTCCTTTTTCTATTAGCACTACTGTCTATCTACCCAGGTTACTTATACCTTCGGAATCCAATACTTAACGTGCAACAAGAAAATTGGATTTACACACATATATTATACTAGGTTATACTGTAACACAGGTTAAAATGTATGAAATTGCCTGTCATCTAGGGGAGGGAATAGAGGGAGGGAGGGGAAAATCTGGAAAAATGAATACAAGGGATAATGTTATAAAAAAAATTACTCATGCATATATACTGTTTAAAAAAAATGTATAATTATAAAATTAAAAAAAAAAAAAAGAAACTCCTTTTTCCCCAGTTAAAAGAGAAAATGAAAACAAAAGACAGATTAAAATGAGAGTATGGTTACCAGATGTGTTGAATTTAAAGAAAAACTTATGAAGAATGGATCTCTGAAAAGAACACTAAAGCAATATTGCCACATAAGTCTACCAAAAAATATTGTGGTTTCTTCAAGCATGAACAGGTAAACTGATTTTCTGCTCACATTTGGCACCCTATTCTTACCCAATTCCTCAATTTGTCCTTCCTAATCTGGCATTCCTGGTACCCTCTCTCCCACCCCATCATTCCCTTTGGTCATTAGCCAATAGTGCCCAACACCACTGATTAAGTGACACCCCCCCCATCTTCCCCCAACTCCTGTTTTTTGCAGAAAATGAAAGACATCTAAAACTAACTCAGAACAATCAACCCCAATATTCTAAGACCTCAGGGAAAAGGGTTTTACAAACCTTCCTCAGAAACCCGTTCCAATATTTAATTCATTGTTAGGAAATTCTTCAAAAATACTCTGAGACTGCAATTTTACCCATTCCTTCTTATTCTGGCTTTATCGTAGATAGAGACAAAGCATATCTATCAAGAAAGACAGAAAAACAGCCAAAAGTGAAATTTTTGTATGGTGTTATTCTCAGACAAGTACACTTAAATATACACTCCATCAGAAAGAAGTTTAGTTTTAGTTGAAATACAGCAAACAAAGCTAACCTTAGCAAACAACTTAAGACAAAACACTGGAGAACATAAAAATATAAGTGAACAATATCTGGGTATTACAGACGTCATAAATGTAGAGTTGGAGGGGTCTCTGAAGTTACCAAATACAATTCCTTTAATTCCCAGGTGAGGAAATGGGAGGACAATGTGAAGTATCTTGCCCAAAGTGACACGGAAAAAGAACCAAAAGTGAATTTGAATCCAGATCCTGCAATTCAAGAAGCAGTGCACTCCCACTATATCATGTTTCTTTTCATCAAGAACAGACTATACAAGCACTCCCACAGGCAGGAATCCTTTCATCTATCAGAATTTCATAAGGTAAGCATTGGAATGAATAGTAGACTAGTTTGAATCCTATCTTAGGCACTTGTGTTTCTTCATCTGTAAAATGGGAATAGTACCTACTTCAATGGGTTGTTGTAATAATAAAATGGGATAACAACATGCAAACCAAGGTGATGCTGACTCTTCTATTACATATTAAATAATGCAAAAATACTTAAAGGGAAGTTAAATTAGTGAGAAGTGAGAGAGTCCCCCCAAACAAAACAAGTTCAGAAGAAGATAAAGATAATTTTGTTACCTTTTTAATTTAATATTTTTAAAAAACAAAATATATAACAAGTCAAGTTTCATAAACAAGTACCATTTTTGTTTTTTATACATTGGAATGTTGGATTTTTACATAATTATGAAGTTCATTAACTAACTAAATAAATAGATATAAAACTGGCTCAGGTAAAATTTCAAACTTATAGGAATCCCTGAGTCTTGGTTTCCCAATTTATAAAACTCCAAAACCACAGAATCAGAGCCAGAAAGCCCCTCAAATTAAAAACATCATTTCACAGTGAGGAAACTCAGAACTAGGGAGGTTAAATTCCTTGCTTAAGACTAACCAAACAGTAAAGATCTAAGGTAGAATTTTGAACCCAGGTTTTATACCCTAAGAGTTCATCTTCTTTCCAATGTGCTGCATTATAACTGAAAGCAAGAGCCTGAGGTAGAGTGTAAAGGGAAAATAGTTATAAAATCTAATACCTGCTCTTTACTACTCATGTGGACCAAGGCCCTTGGTCTTTCTGGAATTCAACTGCTTGTCTCTAAAAGATGAGGCTGAGCTCTCCTGCTGGCTCTACATCTCAGGTTCCTATGACTAGCTGTTCTCTATAGCGTTAACATTCTTTGACTCAAATTTCAAGCCACCAAGAAGGCACAGAAACTCCTTTGATAAAAGCAGCAACATTAACCTTCTGCCTGGAAACAATCACAGCCAGTGGATGGCACTGACACACAGATACAACTAATGGAGATGTTTCAAGGTTAGTTTGAGAACTCATTTAGTTGACCAACAGAACTAAATTCCTAAGGCACAATTCTCTAGAGAACTAAGAATATGCTGGCCCTCTCTGAAAGAACCTCTCACAGTCATGTGCCCTTCTAGAGAAGGGAAACCAAAAACATCCCTGGAAAATGAATGCCTTAATTCTGTATCATACAAAGTCCTTTTATATATTTTCATTCAATTACTAACTGAGCAACTGAGTAGCAATATCAGAGGATTGGTTCCCACTAAAATAATTTTTTTTTTCCTTTAGTACCTTAATCTCTTTATTGTCATCCTAAGATTATCCTAAGAATAAAGGAAAACACTTCATTCAATTCTTAAAACTGGTTCTATAGGATGATGATTTACATCTTCATATTAACAATTCAGTTAGAAAATAAGGTAGATATATTCTCTACCTCCCTGGAGAAAAGAGCAGGCATATTTTAGTGGTGAGGGGGAATTTAACATTCATTAAATGCTCATGTTCAAAAGGCTATATTAGGCATTAAGGAGAATAAAATATGGGAGCTGATTTCAAGGAGTTCTCTGACTACCTAAAACCAGACTCTGTTTTTTTGGCTGTAAATTCTAATCCTAATGCTCTTGCTAAATTTTCTACAGGATTCTTGGAGAACAAATATTCTTGACAGTAATGAACTGAACCAGCTAAACTCAGTGAAAGAACTTAGGGAAATGAGTGTGAATCACTATATAGAATTCCCAATCCCTCTATTTTTGTCTGCCTTCATTTTTGATTTCCTTCACAGGTAAATTGTACACTATTTCAAAGTCCAATTCTTTTTGTGCAGCAAAATAACTATATGGACATGTATACATATATTGTAATTAACGTATACTTTAACATATTTAACATGTATTGGTCTATCTGCCATCTGGGGGAGAAGGTGAGGGGAAGGAGGGGAAAAATTGAAAAGGTTTTTCAATTATCAATGCTGAAAAACTACCCATGCATATATTTTATAAATAAAAATCTATAATTAAAAAAGGGGGAATATAAGGGATATTTATAAATTATAATGAATTTGAAGTAGCAGAAAAAAGTTATGATTAAGGGGCATAAATGCAGGTTGTCTCATGTTGAGATCACATAGACTTTTGCAGAATAAAACACATTATCATCAAATTTAAAAAAAAAACGAAAAACAAATTACTGGAATAAAACCTCATAAACTTGCAAAATTTAGAAAACACAAAACATTGAAGAACATGTCAAAACATAGTACCCTCTCATTGTGGAAAAACAAAATAATAAAAAAGTCCCCAAAAAACAGCAGTCTACTTGCAAGTCAATTCTTTCCACAGAAATTCAGTAGATATGACCTGGGCCTAGTTAGTGGCTTTAAGCAGCAGTTTTAATTCTGTAATGAACGGGTAATGTAACACATGAAGACATTCACATGCCTTTTGTCCCTTTCTCAAGATATCTCTACTGAAGAGCCCAACTCCAATATTCCTTCTTTTCTAGTCCTTCACCTGATCTTTTCTTTGAAGAATATTTACCAAAACAGAAGCTAAGCCATGTTCTAAGAAGATCCAAGAAAAAATTCTACCAGCAGACCTGATCCTGAAGGTGGCAGAGGAAGTCACAGGATTTCAGCTTGAGTCTTAATGCAATGCAGATGTGATAGAAATGTTAAGCTGCAACAGATCTTAAAGATTTATTTGTCTACTTCTACCTTTTATAAATGAAGATATTGAGATACCAATAAATCATACAACTTGCCAAGATAAGGGCTGGAATACAAAATTAGGTCTTCTGATCCTCTAATGCAGTACTCTTTTCCACTGACTTCAAAAGGCAGCATAAAGTTGTTTCCCGACCAATTTAGGAAGGCTTTAAATCTTGAATACTTGGATGCCATTGTCTATTAATATGTCTCCCCCAAAATAAATAAAGGAAAAAAATCCCAAACCTCCACAGGTATAGCATGACCTTGATTTAAGTTTCAAACCACAACCAAAAGAATACAGAAATTAAAGATAGCTATTTTTCTCTACAAAACCATAGCAACCAGCTAATCATCTATATATATACTTGCTGTGAGGAAATGGCCTTCCATTCTGACCCTTCTACCTTTGGTAGCTCAGAGCACTTGCCTCAGCAGCATTTTGTTTGTCCTTGCTACTTGATTCCCTGGTCAGTAGCTGATATGATAGAAAAGTGAACAAAACTACTTCTTGCCTGTCTTTCTCTAAAACATTTGATACCCAAAGCTCTGAACCAAATTCTCAGAACTTCTATTTGGCTTTTTAAAAAAAGATCTTGGGAGCAGCTGGCTGATGCAGTGAGTAGAACACTAGCCCTGAAGTCAGGAGGACCCGAGTTCAAATCTGAACACAGATACTTAACACTTTCTAGCTATGTGACCCTGGCAAATCACTTAACCCCAATTGCCTCAGCAAAAACAAAACAAAACTTTAAATTTTTCTTTATGTCTCGTTCTGTCTTCCAGGAACTGTATGGCCTAGTGATACTATCCTTTTTGTTCTTTGGAACAAAAACAGTCCCATCTTCTGACTGCATTCTCACCAAGCTGTCTCTCCTCAGGTCTTAAATGTCCTCTTTCATCTCCACCTTTTGGCTTTACTCCTGGTTTTCTCCAAGTTTTAACTAAAATCTTACCTTGTGCAGCTCTAAAATTTTGACTGTTTTACTAGCCATGTAAAATTTCTTCCTAATAATAATGGCATTGCATTTAATGACCAGTAAACATGCAGTGTTAACCAAAATGGAAAGATATCATGTAATGTTCAGAAATATGTATATTCTTTAATATCTTCACAAGATATTCACAAATATCTGCCATAAGATATCATAAATATTTGAAAAGGTTTCCTATAATCTGTTTAGTTCTATATTTTCCTTTTACCTGGCAGATTTATCTGGCTCTGGGAAAAGAATATTAAAGTCTCCTACATTTATTGCTACCAAATCTTTTTGCAATTCAATCAGCTTTTCCTTCATATAAGTTTAATGATTTTATTTTATTGCCTTCTCCTTTTCATGGTGCATGTATGTATTTTTAAAGATGTTTTCTAGATGCAGCAAACTGTTGGATTTTGTTTTCTTATTCAATCTGCATTATTTCAATGGGTTGCTTAATCTAGTCATGCTAATGCTAAGTTTGCATTTTCCCCTATTTTTGTGGTACTGCCTTTTATTACCCTTTTCTAAGTTTGTACTTCAACTGTGGAATTAAAATGCTGTTTTGAAGTCCAGCAGTTAATCCAGTGCTAAATGATACCAACATTGGTCAGCACTGTTCCAGGGAGATCATACAAAAAAAAAAGGAAAAACAAGGAGCTGATGTTCTAAGAGAAAGGAACATTTAAATCAACAAATACAATATAATGAGGCAAGAGAGAGATCTAATAAAGTGAACATGTCTATCTCACATGCACTCATTTTCACTATGTATTGTTTTTTTATACCCTCAATACCCTAAGTGTCTGGTTAGTGAAAATCATCTTATTTCTACAAAACTGAGCACAAGCATAAAACAGCATAGAGGCAATTCTAATTGACTGGTTTAGCAGCTCAAGCCCATACTAGCTATGGTTCAGATATTACCCACACTGCAGACTTCTGAAGAATTTAGTACATAGAAAACAAGATTGAAATGAATAACTTTAATAACTTTTTGTCTTTTGAGAGTTTAATTATCTGATTCCACGAAATCAAAACATTTGTTGTAAAAGGTATAAAAATCTTGCCAAAATTTTAAGTCAGCTTTAAAAAATAAGAATTCATAAGGATGCTAAAAAGCATCAGAGACAAGCCTGATAGTTGTGCTAATTAAAAGCCTGCATTTTATTTTGACAGACAACTCTCAACAAACACTCCTGAAAAGTAACACCTTTCCCCACAATTGTTAATTTATTGATTTTTAAAAGAGGGATGTGTTACAACGGACGGTACATTTCTAACATTTAAGTTGTTTTTGATTAGTGTTTTATTCTCTTTTCATGGTTCATTTACATTGCTGCAGTTGCAATTTACATTGTTCCTTTAGCAGTACCTTCTTTACTTTATTTCATTAAGTCTTCTCAGGCTTCTCTGAATTGTATTCATTTCATATTTTTTAAGAGGATGGAATGGGAGAGGAGCCAAGTAAGGAAAGAGGAAAATAGACATGATGGAATAGCTCTACAAAAATTAATAAAATTTTATTAAGCAGAAAGCCCTAGTCCTTTTATTTAACACATGATTTGCACTTGTGAAGTCCAAATAACCTGCTAAAATTTCACAGCTTATTTTCTAAAGCTTATAAAAATACCACTTACTATAGAATTTCTCCACCCCCCCATTCCTTTCCAAAAGTTTGTAAGCCTCAGTTACTGTGGACACTTACAGAACAGAACCACTGAAGGAGTCTCATATGGGCCCCAAATGACCTCAAGCACATCAAATCAAGTGCCATCTTTTTGGCAGAGGAAGTGGAAGGAGTATCCATAATCCTAGGATCATAGGATTTAGTGTGGAAAAGATCTCAAGATAATTCTAACATCCTCATTTTAAAACTATGTTAGTGGGCCAAGGATATTTAACCTCACAACAAAGTGAGAACTATGTAGCAGGCATTTAAATGTGTACTGGCTCTATTTCCCATTATAGGAAAAAGCACAAGCCAAAAAGCATCTATTCACTCCCTAAGAACCAAAAGCCCTTACACTTCTAGGATATGGTACAACATTCTGAATATCAATGGAAGAATGATATGAGAATGGGAATGAGAAATTTTTGATGTTTTGGGAACAAAAGTTGAGCTAATTATGAGAAAATTATTTTCCTTGTATTTTAAAAGACAGACATTATTATCCTAAGAGAAAACATGAAGGCTATAGCACAATAGGCACCAGAGAAGAGCTGTATGGAGGAGAAAGTTCTTTTAAACTGGGGTGGGAAAATTATTAGTGACCGTGGTAATGGGATTCTCAGTAAGAGCTGACCAGAAAACATCTTTTCATAACCTCCTTTTCTCTCATTCTCCTTAAAAAAAAAAAGGGGAGGGAGGGAAGGGAACAATGGAGAAATCAAAGCATTTTCAGGACTAAAAATGACTTACAATAAAACATAGAAAACATTTTAATTGTATTTATATGTTCAGCCGGGTCTGATTCTACATGATCCCTTCTGGGTTTTTCTTGGCAAAGATACTGCAGTAGTTTGCCACTTCCTTCTCCAGGTCATTTTACAGATGAGGAAATTAAGATAAACAGAGGTAAGTGACTTGCCCAGGGTTCACAACTACTAAGTAAGGTTGGATTGAATTCAGGAAAGTGAGTCTTTATGATTTGGGGCCTGGTGCTCTTTATCTACTGCACCTCCTAATCTAACAATTAACAGGCATTAAACCAAGTGGTTAAGTAGTGAATGACAAACATGCTAGCTAGTTAAGTATGGAACCAAATGAGGGGTTAAGTGACTTGTCTAGGGTCATACAGCTAAGAAGTGTTAAGTGTCTGAGGCCAGATTTGAATTCAGGTGTCCTGACATAAGGGTCAGTGCTCTATTCACACTGTCCCTAATTTACCACCATCTACCATTATTTATTTATCTTATGATCGACATTACCCATCAAATTATTTGAATAATATATTATTTTTATTATATAATTATTACATTAAAATGCAACAATCAGATAATTTATTATTAAATAAATTAATTCAAATAAATTATTGGATTATTATTCATCATTATTAAGATTTGGATTCATAGATCTTGTCACAATCAACTCCTGAAAGTTAAAAGGAAATATCTACTTATCCAACAATTATTTATTGCACCCTTTATATGTTCAAGATATAAATTTATTTGGAAGGATACTAACAACTAAACTTCTGAATATTCTTAAGAGACTTCATTTGAATTTCATAATACAAATCTAAGGACAATCCTAGTTTTCAATTCTTCTGAGGAATTATATGAAGAGAATACTATTTCTTCCTTCCTTCTGGGTAGAAAGAATAGCGCTACTTCCAAATCACATATTCCTGGGATAGAGTGCTGTGACTAAAAACATTCAAATCTTGAAGAATCTAACATATAGCCAAGTTTTGCAAAATGAGGGCCATCATTTTAGAGTTCTATCACCTACTCATAAATATATCCTACTAGAGTTTAACTGATAAGTGTAAGAAGTTTTTAAGAGAAAAAGTAAAAATGTATGCATAAATATTTGGAAAATAATGTATTTTTTTTTTGGTTGTAGCCCACCTATCAAAAACTAATTAGTGTACATATAAATCTGAAGAATAAATTAAAAATCCCTCAGTCAAATTAGGCTCAAATTAAAATTAACATGACTCTTAGAACAATTATTTTTAAGGGACAAATACTCATGCTTTGTCTACCATTATACCAAAAAGCCCTAAAGTAGAAATAGCAATTTTTTTTTTTTTTTTTGGAAACACACCACCCAAACCATGCAAGGTCTGTGGGAGTCACTGGCAAGCTCCAGGCATAACCTGAGACAAGAAACAGTGGGGCACAGCATTATTGTGTAGCCAGGACTTGAGGTGACAGCCATGAGTGAATAGGCGGCTTGACATACCAGCTTGGTGATTGTGGGACTGTGGGGAAGGTCTTTTCTCATTTGTAAAATGGGGAAAAATACTTCTATCACAGTCTTCAGGCTTGAAGAAAGGGCTCTGAAGAGCTGGTAAATGTAAATTATCTTTATCATGAAAATCAAGAAAGAAATTCATATGGCAAAGTGACCCTAGAAACTGCCCAATTTTGACTTTGTTATTCAGATACTTTTATACAGTGTACAGGTGGTTTACCATATATATTTATAGGAGAAAGATTCAAGTCAGAGGATCTCTAAAGCTACTTAGTACACCTGTGTGATTTTGACTGAATCACATTACCTTCATTGGCCTTAAAGTTTTTATATCTGGATTAGCCAGGATGCTTCTGAGGGCCCTCCAAATGTGGGTCTTAAGTAGTAGGATCATTACTTTTAACCCATGGAAAGAATGAGAAATGTCTATGTATGTGTATATATAGAGATACCTATCTCTCTACTGTAATATTTGGTATCCAACAATACAAACCTGTCCTAAGTATCATTAAAACACTACCCCCCCTCACCCTGGGCAAAAAAAACCCTACCATAACAAACATGGTAGAAAAGCACAGCTGGAATTAATACATATATAAAAGTAAAGATAGGTACACACACCAAGGCAAATTTATCCTGACAATAGACAAAATGTGGACCAATCTCAAAAATGTATCATTACGGGGGCAGCTAGTGGCGCAGTGGATAGAGCACCAGCCTTGAATTCAGGAGGACCCGAGTTCGAATGTGATCTCAGACACTTAACACTTCCTGATGTGTGACCCTGGGCAAGTCACTTAACCCCAGCCTCCAAAAAAAAAAAAAAAAAAAAAAAAGTATCATTACAGGAAACAACTTTTTCCTTGGTTTTTCACTACCACCAATTTTGCTTTTATTTAATGCTCAAGAGGAGATAAATCTTACTATTTTTCAAGGTCTTTCTTACCTTATACCCCCTAAAAAAGGATAAAAGTTAGATTTGCTAGATTCCAAAGATGAAATATTCTAAGCCATGATCCTGTTTAAATGGGAAAATGCTGTCAATTCTAATGAAGATCATGGCCTTAAAGCCAATTAGGGTTATAACCATTTTTAACAAGGCAGCTATGTAAGAGACATGCAGTAAAGATAAATACAATACAATAATTAGCTAAAGGAGTTTGTCTAATAATCGCATTTAAAAAAAAAAACCAAAATTAAATATAACTTTGAAAGTTGCCTAGATTATTCCTAATCTACATTCAATCACATGTTGCATTTACTGGAAACATGCTAATTTTGTAGTCCAATAATGCCACTTTTTTTTTTTTTTTAACTGAATATAGGATCCAAGAACTCCATGTAATCTGAAAGTAGCAAATGAACCCCCCCCAAATATAGGTAGAAGAGGAAAAAATGTATTTCTTGTTCAAATTATCCATTCAACATACATTTCATTAAATTCTACTTCATTTCTAATTTTTTGTCTCTTCTTTTCTTTCTTTCTTTCTTTTTACTATTCTTTGTATTTGGATCTTTTCTCTTCCTAAAACAAGGATTTTTAAAGCACTGACTATACACCAATGCTGGATATAGATTAAAAAGGTAAACTGCCTCCCTAGGAAAGACGCAAGACAAAAATAATAAGAGAAAAGATCTTAAGATAAACATTATTATTTGGACTGGATCTAATGTCTTTCTCCTCCTCTCCCCATATTAGGATTTTAAAATGAAAACTGCTAAATATCTAATATATAAATAAGGAATTCCAAGAAACAAAAGAAGATTGATATGAACTGATGTAGAGGGAAATGAGCATACCTAGAATAAAATATAGATCTTTAAAAAACAGTGTAATCGAAAAGATAACTAAAAGGAAATCAAAACCAAAGGTTCCTGAGAAAAGATAATCAAATTGTTATTTCTGAAAATCTCTCTTCCTTTGGTAAAGATCATAGGGGGCTTTTGGCCATGAAAGCAGAAGACTGTATATATTGTCAGGTGTGGTCCCCAGTATGTTTTTATGAGAGAATTCAGTTTTTTGGGATCAGAGTGAGGTGATATTATATACATATACTGGAAATGCCATTTAGAAATGGCACAAAAAAAGAAATGAAGGATTCAAATTGGGCCATTTAGAGCCACATTTTCTAATCCAATTTATATTAAGAATGATTAAGCATCTTCTTTTTAGTCAAGTTTTATCATACAAATGTAAAGACAGAGTTCTAATTTTGGTGTGAAATACAAAATTTAAGAAACTCAATAGCACAGATCTATTTAACCACTAATATATGAATTACTGATTCAAAGGTCATTTCTCTGTCAAATTCAAGTAATCAAAACATGAGAAACAATGAGGTAAATTAAGCTCAAAGCAGCTAAATTATCAAGTCTACATAATGTTCATTGTCAAGCTGTTCAGATTTACTCATAAATCTGTGCTAAATTAAAAAAAAAAAATTCAATTTGTAGCAGATCTTGAACTCATATATAAAACTTAACACCCTTCTTCTTCCTCAGAGCATGTTCTTCCCTATTGATTTCTCTTTTCCTGTTAAATGGCATCAATCTTCTCACACTTACTCATGCACAAAACCCTGGCAGTCACTCTTTCGATCATACCCCCTCTATCTAGTTATTAAATCTAGCTGCTTCAACTTTTACTGTGGCAATATTCTTAATAACACTTCCTCTCTTATTCCTATCAACCTTCTAGTCCAGGACTTCATCCCCACCCGTACCCAATAATTTTTAACTTTCCAGTTTCCCCATACTATTCTTCCCAACATTTCATTCCAGCTAGTCAAGACTGATTCTATGCCCCAAACCATGTGTTTGCTCACGAAATTCTTTATATCTGGAATGCCCTACAATATGCATGCCTCAACCCCAACTTGTGCTGAAAGAAAACTCTTTTTCAAGATCCAATGCAAATGCTACATGAAGCCTTTCCCAGATACCCAAAGGACCGAATTATACTCTTTTTCGGTCATCAGTTCTTTTGATGTCTGTAATTTTGGCATTACAAGTATTATTTCCATTTTACAGGTGAAGTAGCAGAGGCTACAGGCTCCTCCCCTCTCAAGTGCCCCACTTAGTAAGAGAAGGCTAATACTTTGCATAGTTGGGTAGTTTTTCTCAATCACAGCAATTCTAACTCAGAAACAAGAATCAGTTAACAAACATTTATTAAGCACCCAATATATGCTAAAATGCTTGGGACAGAAAGGGAAAAACAGTTTTTGTTTTCAAGAAGTTCACATTCAGATGGGTGCTTCAGGAAAACTGTTCAAACGATATATACAGGATAAATTGGAGATAATCAACAGAAAAAAGGCTTCCTGTAGAATTTACCAAATATGAAAAAAAGGCAAGAAAGCGAGAGATGAAGAGAAAGAAAATTCTAGGAATGGGCAACAGCAAGTGAAAATACATAGAGGCAGGAGATGGAGTATGTTGTGTAAAGAATAGATCTTGGGCATAATCCCATATTCAAATAATTTCCTCCTTCTACCATTCCTAATTTTTTCTTTTATTAAATTCAACTTGTTCAAAGAAAGAGAACTTAAACAAATATAAATTTTGAGAGCTCATATACAAAATACTCAAGCAAACTTTCACAACTTTACAAATGGATGAAAGGTGAAAAAATGTCTCTTGCCCTGAGATGTTTATACTAGTTATTAATTCTGTTATAAAAGAAAGCAAGATCACAGATTCCTAAGTTTGACAGAACCGAGTTTGTTTCACAATGAGGAAACTTAAAGTTAAATGACTTCTTCAAAGTAACAATAGTTTAAAAAATAGTAATAGTTAAAACAACAACTGTTTTAATCCCTTTTAAATAGCACTTAAAGGTTTACAAGATCTTGAAGTATTATTATACTATGGATTAGAAGCGAAGGGCCTAGGAAGCTAAACAGCTTGTGCCGATTATAGGGCTGGTCTGAAAAAGTACTGAAGGCACTGTTATGGGGGTGGGGTGGGGGACAAGCCTTGGACCACCTCAGTTTTCTCATCTGTAAAATGAGAGGGATGACCTCTGAATAACTTTCAGCTCTAAACTTGTAATCCTATACCTGAAAATCCAGTAATTTAAATCAAAAACTACAAAACTATGCCACATGGCTTCTGGCAGAACTGCCATTAGCCTCTTCTACTACATGATTAATAGGGATGTACACTAGACCTATGATTTCCCCTGGAGGGAGTCAATTACTACCCTTACAGGTCTGCACTTTTCTTTTTTTTTTGCAGTTTGATCTCTCAGAGAATTGACTAGGGCTCAGGGTCACACGTCCTGCATGTACCAAAGGGGAGCCTCAAATCCAGTCTTCCTAGTCTATCTATGTCATGTTTGTTGTCTTCTCAGTGACTTGAATAATGGGTTCCTAAAGTTCAAGTCTTTGCTCATGAGGCTGGCTCATCTAGTGCTTTCTCTTAAATAAGCTTATTAACATGCATTTTCTAGCCACATTCCCAATAAAACCTTCAGGGCACAAGTTACAAATTATTTCTGGAGCTACCCAATTCTAATACAGAGAGTTTCTCCTCAAACCAATGTGGGAGCAAAATTTGAGTCTGGAAAACAAATAGTTGTAGAGAGAATATCAAAATTATACTTCTATTCTTCTTTCCCTCCCTCCCTTAATTAATACAACTCTAACTTTAAAAAGTAGCAAATCTATTAATATTTGTATATATCTTATTTGGGAATGGTCCACCTTAAACAAAATTTTTATCTGCCTCTCTAATAATTGCTACCATATAAATAACATTCTACCTAAGTTCTGTACTTTAGGTACATGGGACCAGGAATTTCTTAAAGGCTGTGCCAGAGAACCCCAAATCCTAGCAGGTTCTACCAAATAGGAAAGGACATGGTTGGAATGCTAGACTGTCATTCTAGGACAAATGGCACAATCAACTGTAACCCCTGATTCCTAAGTGTGTGACTATAGATTCATCTCTCTGCCTTTCACTTGGCTTAACAAAAAAAAGTTTAAACCTTTGATAAGCTTTTTGGTTACTTTAAGTCACTGAATTGCAGAAATGGAAGCCACCCAGTCCAAAAGAGAATGATTCTCCTAACAAACCAACAGACAGCTTTTGTCCAAAGATTTCCAGCAAAGAGGATTTATTTTTTCTTGGGGTAGCCTAACCCACATTAAGCCCAAATTTGTCTCTTTGTAACTTCCACCCATTACACTTGCCAAACAAAAAAGATTTTATACCTTTTTCATGACTGTGTTTAAGTTTAAAGACAACTCTATCTCCACTAACATGTAGTAAGACTGTATAACTGGGATGTTAGAAACAAGACCCAAATCCATGAATTCAGAGAACAAAGCAAATAATGAAGTAGAAAGTGGCATTAGTACTTCTTTCAATATTCCTAATGAAAAAAAGAACTCTGATGACTCTATGAAATAATTTCATAAATGGATAATCACCATGATTTCAAGAGTTAAAGTTACAATATATCAATATCTTGGAAAGGATAAAAAGGAAACAACCTGTATTACATCGGATCTCTGAGATCAAGAAATGAAAACATTTACCTTTCTGTGCCAGCAAAGTCAGCTTGTGAGAAGGGAAACAGTATCCAGGTTTTTGACTCCAAGTCCTCAATGATTGGTTCACTACAACATCTTGACCCTCTGCTGAAGATCAACATTCATTCTAAAAGAATAAAATACAAATTATTGTTCAACAGAAAAATGTACATCTATTACTAATGGTAATGTAGATTTTCATGGCTATTTGTTAAGAACATATTGATTCTATTCTCCAGGAAACCAAATAGCAAAAATGTTAACTGCGCTAATGATAGAGATATCTTCAGCAAAAAAATTTGTCATGAGCTGACCACTCCTGAGTTATACATTAATGCAATCAGGATAGTTTTAGCCAAAAGCTATATTTATTTCTGAATTTATATAAGAAAAAAGTACATAAAGAAGTTGTAATGTAAAACTACACATACTCCACAAATTACCAAAACCTCGAAAAACTAAGCTGATTAGTACTAATTAAGATAGAAAAGAAAAAATTCAAATGACAGTAGAATTAACAATATAGGTATTAAAAGGATAATTAGCCAGAATAAGGAGGATCATTTTCCAATTTCTTGATGTCTCCCTTCCCACCCCATTCATAGGTCCATGGATTCTTGCCCTGAATATTGAGCTCTGAGAGATGACTTTTCTATAATGCTCTGAATTTCTAGTTTCCTTTAATGTGCTGTCTTCCTCCATTAGAAGTTAAGCTTGAAGGCAGTGCACTCTCCCTTGATTTTTATTTGCATTTGCATACACTTGGCTCAGTGCCTGGCATATAACTATTTTGATAAATGCTTACTTAAAAAAACAAAACAAAACAATATATATATATATACATATATACATATATATATGTTTTTGATGAAAAGCATCAAGAACAAATTCTTACAAATTTTTGTAACTAAAACAAAAAAAACCTATCTTTGGGTTCTATAATGTGTATTCCACATGATATTCATTGAAATCATCAATTAGTTCCTAGAAAGACATCAAGCCAAGTTATGAAGAAGGCACTGCTATCAAGTAGTGGTTTTAAAAAATCAAATATAATATTTCATGGAGTTATTGTGATAAATATCAAGTGCTACAAAAAAGCATGACATATAAATTTGAAAATGTCACCATGGGAGGCAATATACTGATTCCAAGAAAACTGTCATCACTCAGAATTCTCTTTAAATCTTCCAAAGATCATGGAAGATTCTTTTGAATATTATCAACTGTCACAGAATGTTTTTCCTTTGAGGCCAAATTTACTTTTTTTAGAAACAACCAAAAAGGTCAAAGCCAAGCATGGAAAAGAATTCAGGTCATCCTTGGGTTTTGGTTGAAAACAAAGCAAAAAAATACCCAAAAAGATTTTATTAAAAAAAAAAAAAAAAAAAAAAACAAAAAACAAAAAAAAAAAAAAAAACAGCTTGTAAACAATTACAATGGCATTCCAAACATGTTTGGGGGCAACAATGACCTCATGGGAATACTGAATAAGCATTCAGTCTTTAATAGGTCAACATTTGTTTGGACAAGTAAGTTTGGTCTGTCATTGTTTTTTGACTTTCCATTTTCTTTACAGACCCAATTTCCTAAAATAAATAAATAAATAAATAAATAAAATAAAATAAAATTAAGATCACTAGCACTTTGCCTAGCATACTGAAGGCTCTTGGAGAGGAAGACAAGGATAATAGTCATAAGATAAGAGAATCAAAAAACAAGTGGTCTCAAGATTAGAACACTATACTAGAACAGTTCTTTTCCTGCCTTACTTATAAAATTCAACTTTATTCTTTTAAATTTCACTTTTTTTTTTTCCATTAACAAACATTAATTTTCTCTAACTCCCCCAATTAAAAAACTCTTTAAACAAGTATACTGTGTCAAACAAAACAAATTTTTGTACTACTCTTGTCCAAAAACTGTCTTATTCTGCATTTTGAGTCTATCACCACTGTCGGGAAATAGGAAGTATAGCTTACTTCATCAGTCCTCTGGAATTATTGTTGGTTTTATGGCTAGATCAGAATTATATCTTTCAAAGTTGTTTGCCTTAACAATATTATCATCATAAAATGTCTTCCTAAATCTTTTCACTTCACTCTGAATCCATGCAGAACAAAATTTCTCAGATTTCTCTAAAACTACATTTCATCACTCCTAGGGCACAACAGTATTTTTAATATAGTCATATACCATAATTCATTCTTCTATTTCCCAACTTCTGGCATTTCAAAAAGGGTTACTGTTAAGTATATGTATATAGGGAGTTTTACAGTTGTTTTTCTTTGTTTAATCTCTATGGAAATGTCAGTTGGCCTGGTAATGGTATGGGGGGGGGGGGGAGTGGCAAAGGGTTTATGTAACTTAGTAACTTTTAGGGCAAAACTACAAATTGCTTTCTAGAATAGAAAAACCAATTAATTCAAAGCCTTAGTCATTCAGTCAATAAATGTTTATTAAGCACCTACTGTGTTCCATGCACAGTGTTAAGCACTAGGGATCCCAAGAGTCAAAAAGACAGTTCCAGCCCAGAACGGGCACACAATCAAGGAGGGTAGACAAGCAAATTTGTATAGACAATGTATATATATATATATGAAAAATATGTATCCCCCTGGTTGATAAATGGTCAAAAATATGGATGAGTTTTCAGAGAAAGAAATCCAAGCTATAAAGCATATTTTAAAAATTCTGTAAATCAGCAATTAGAGAAGTACAAATTAATCAACACTAAGGTTCTGTTTCAAATAGAATAGGTTTGAGGCAAGGTATTAGAATTAAGAAGGGTTGGAAAAAAGATTCCAAAAAATGGCTTGAAAGGAAGCTAGGTCAGTCATTAGGTAGAGATGAGGAAGGTGAACATTCTCAGTAGAAGAGACAGCTAGAAAGCCAGCTTCACTGGATCAAGTAGTATCCGGGGGAGAATAAGGTCTAAGAAGACTGGGAAGATCTATGGGATAGAGTAAAAGTGGATTCTCTGGGCTATAAAGGGCTCTCTGAATGCCAAATAGTCGACTTTGTTTTTGATGAAATAATTGTAAAGTACTTATAGTGCCAACCACATAGTAAGTGCTTTATAAATGCCAGCTATTATTATTATTATTATTATTTTTATCCCAGAGGCAAAGAGCCATTAGAGCTTATTGAGTAGACAGGTAACTTGGTCAATTCCAGCACTTTAGGAAAATCACTTTGGAGACTGAATGGAGGATGGATTGGAGTGGGGAGACTTAAGGCAGGCAGACTCACTAGCAGACTGTTTCAATTATCCAAGTGTGAAATGACAAAGATCTGCGACAGGGTGAGGGCACCATAAGGGAGAAGGGGATGTACTAGAGATATATTGCAAAAAGTTGAAACTAATCTTAGGCAACAGCTTAGAGGAGATATGTGGGTGTTTGAGAAATAGTGAAGTCCGGGGTGTGAGGTTATGAACCAGAGGAAATGAGAAGATGGTACTTACTACCCTCAACAGTTTCAATGGCAATGGATTAATATGCTTTTTTTTCCCTCTTGCCACCTCTTTCAATATTTGTTATTTTTTGTAACTTTTGCCCAGTTGGATTTGGGACAGAACCTTAGTGTTGATTAATTTGTACTTCTCTACAGAATTTTAAAAATATGCTTTATAGCTTGGATTTTTTTCTCTGAAAACCATATTTTTGACCATTTATCCACTGGGGGACGGATGTTATAGGTTTGAAACAATTCCTTATGGATCATAGAATTGAGACCTTTATTGGAAAAAATTTTCCTGCCAATTTTCTTTTCAAATTTTAGCTGCACTGATAGTTTGTGCAAAAGTGGCTTTAAAAAAATTTTTTATGTAAGTTTCCATTTTCTCTTCTGACTCCCTCTATTCTTTGTCTAGTAGGCAAACTCTTCAGATCTGAAAGGAATTTCCTAGTTCCCATTCATATTTTCTTCCTTGTTTCTTTCATGGGTTTATTACCTTCTATATTTATCCATTGAGCTCATCTTAGTATATGACATTAGGTATTGGTCTACTCTTAATTTTATTCTTTAACCTATCTGTTAATGATACTTGCTGCCAAAAATATCCTTCAAAAGGAAAACTGGGGATAAAGAAAAATGTATATACCAGACTAAATCAGACCTCTGTATCTAAATCTATCAACATATAAGTCAAGAAGAGTTTGTTGCAAATATGAGTTCATGATCCTAATATGGTAGTAGAGAGAACTACAAGATTCAGTCCTCCTGCACCTGGACTGTTTTGGGCAGAGCATCAATCTTCATTAGATGGAGAACATATTTTTCCTTCTAAGGATGTCTCAAATTTCACCCTTCTTGCCCTCCCAGCATGTGACACACTGGTGATCATGTTCCTTCTGCATATTCTCTTCTCTTCGAAGTTTCTGTGATACTGCTCTTGCCTAGTCCTTCTGCTACCTGACTGCTCAATCTCCTTTGCTAATTCTTCATGTCTCACCCACTACTTATGGGTAGTCTCCCAAGGTTCTGTCCTGGGAATCTCTTTCTATGCTACTTCACTTGGATTCAATTATCAAAAGAGTATTATGTTAGAAATATACTAAGTTTAGATAAGGAATGTCATCTGTACCTTCTGAAAGTTTGTAATCTACTCAAGGGGTAAGAGGGTAAGACTGACCAAGAATACTAGATATTATAGTGAGATGCATTAGTTTAAAAGGTTCTGGGTGAATTAACTACCTCACAGGTATTTAAAAATTGTAAATTCAAAGCATTTATAGACTTGTTAATTGGTATTATTTTTTTAACATCTAACTCTAATCTGTTTGTCAACTCATTTCTATTTTCACACCTCAAAGGACCTTCCTTTGCACTCACTAGTTCAAGCCTTGTCACTAACTTGGACCTTTTGAAATAGTTTCTCAACTGGTATTTCTCCACTCTACATCATTCTCCATTCAGTAACCATGCCAATTTTTATAAAGTACTGGTCTGACCATGTCATGAGCACCAGCTCATCCCTCTTACTTCTGATATCAAATATAAAAACCCTGTTTAGCACTTAAAGCTCTTCAAAAACTCAACACTTCCCACTTTCCCAGTTTTCTTAGACCCAACTATGGTCCATTTGCACTTTCTCCTGACCAAATCAGTGTCTTTGGCCCCTAGTGGTTCCCAGAAGCATGGAATCCTTCCCTTGTGTCCCACTTTGGCCTCTTGGTTTCCCCATCTTCCTTCAAAATACAGCACCAAGTATCTCTGTCAGCAGGAAGCTCTTTGGTGCCTTCCTTACCTTCCTCTCTGCAGGTTTCAGATTGGGGGTGGGGGGTGGAAATCTACATAGCATCACCCAGTAACAAATACTTCTGGAGGGAAGGACCTGGTTTTTTGTTTTCCTTTGGACCTCTACAACTTAATACAGTACTTGGTATGTAGTAAATACTTAATAAATGCTTGCTGACTGACTAAACTAAGGCCCATTTTCTTCAAAAATTGTAATTTTTTTTTACTAATTAAAAACTGAATATATAATTTATGTTGCTAGGGAAATTCAAAAAAGACATCAAAAAGGAGAAAAACCTCCCAACAAACAACAAAAACTCAGGGTTTGAATGAGAGAACTCAGAGATAACATCCCTGCTTTAGCCACTGAGATAGTTCACAGTGCTGCTGGACCTGGAGTCAGAAGATGTGAATTCAAATCCAGTTTCAGAAACTACCTCCCTTTGGGCAAATCACATAACTGTTTACTACACACAATCAGAATAACAAGGTACCACATACATGGCAGGGCTGTTATGAGGTTCAAATGGCGTCAAATGGCACAATGCCTAGCACACAATGGGTACAATATAAATGCTTATTCTCTTCCACAGCCAGCACTGAAAAACTAAAATTAAATTTAAGGCCAGAGATTTATACCATGACAAAGAATTTCTTATCATACCCCTAAGCAAGAGCAGGTAATGCAAAGATAAAAGAAAAATGGGTCATATAGATGTTAAAAAAATAATACCAATTAACAAGTCTATAAATGCTTTGAATTTACAATTTTTAAATACCTGTGAGGTAGTTATTTACCCAGAACCTTTTTAACTAATGCATCTCACTATAATATCCAGTATTCTTGGTCAGTCTTACCCCTTGAGTAGATTACAAACTTTCAGAAGGTACAGATGACATTCCTTATCTAAACTTAGTATATTTCTAACATAATACTCTTTATATCCTAAATGTCTTTCACCTGGCATCAGAGCAAATATTAATTTCATTCTAATGATGGAGAGAAAGGTGAAGAGATTTGTTCAACATCAAAGGAGCTAGTAAACAGAAGCATGTGCAACACAGATTGAAGTATTTTAACTCTTGGTTGAGAATAATTTTTTTCCTGTTTGTTTTTGCATTGTTGACCTCATCTGGTCTTTAAATTAAGAACAGAGAATAGCAAACATCCTTTCATACTATGTCTAGTTAAAGGACAGGGTTGGGGTGGAGGGAGGGAGATGACAGAAGAGGAAGAGAGGGTAAACAAACAGTAATAGAAATAAAAATATTATACACATAGTAGGCAGAAGGATTGAGTGTATAAGTAGAGGGAAACTAGAGCTATCATTTCAGCAATGCCTCCAGAAATCTCATTTAATAGATGAAATGTGAACTAATTGCTCATTGTTCATTTAGAAATGTTGCACTGAAAGGTGCATAGTAATTTAAATGAGAAATTCTCAGGAAAAGTGACAACTGCCCTTTTCTTTGAAAACAAAAGCAATTCATTATCTTGAAGAATGAATAAAATGAAACTGAGAATAAAGTTAAGTAGATTCTTGCACTTCTGATGCAAAATATAAGAATGTTGGGGAAAAGGCCCAAGATGGAAATCCTCCACTTATACCACTTTATATTTCCCTTAAGTAGAATGCAAAGGGAGGATAAAAGAATCCTACATTGCTTTTGAGATAAATAGTAATTCTGAGAAACTCAGAATTAATCTAAATTCTTCCAAGTTAATTTAGAGATGAAACAGTAGTTAAAAAATCAAGGTGACAGTGTAGTGGAACACAGTAAATTATTATTTGCTACAAGATTGTGGTCAGTCACAATCAATTTGCAAAGTAAAAATATTCTATAAAATGTTTAAATATGGGAACAGAAAAATCATTGGAGATACAGTTCCCAGCCTCACTTTGACTGGGTAACCTAAAGGAAGCTGTTTAATCTGTATGAAGCTTAATTTCCAGATTATATATAAATACTACCAACCTTGTAAGAGAAAGACCATAAGCCTACACCCCCCATTTTAGTTACTTTACTTACTCCCTCTGCCCACAACCAACCTATCTGCCTGATTGTATGTTTACAAATTAAAAACACTCTTAAAAAAAAAAAATCCTTACAAATCTATTTTTGAAATCCGCTTTAAATATAAGGAATACGCATTTTTCTAATTAGTCATAATTAATCAAGTTATAGACACTTTATAAAACTAAGTTCTCTGAGCTAATAAAAACTGCCAAGACTTAAAAAAAAATTTTTTTTTAATGAATTAATTTTTTCGGAACCGATCTAGATTCCAAACATACATTGTTATCTACTGTTGTGCTGGGAAATGTTCTTCACTTCCTCTGAAATTGAAGAAAAATAAAAATGGAAAAAATGAAAATCTTTCTAAAGACAATGTTCCTCTCAGGTAATGAAAAAAGTGACAAGAAATAAGTTTATATGGAAAAGAAAAGTGAGCTGTGGTGGCAGGGGAGAATAGAGTGGAAAATTTTACCTGACATTTATTAGCTGTGTGATCTCTAAGAAATGAGAACTCAGAATTATGTGTACAATAGGGTTAATACTGGCATTACTTCAGAAAGCTGTCAGGAAAGCTCATTCTACCTGTTGAGTTATTATTACAAGAATGGTGCTTGTAATTGAGAACTGAGCGATTCCAATTTTAGTCATCAAGATCAAATATTTAAAAATTCACATAGGAACAAACATAAGAACAATCTAGAAATCTAAATGCCAAGGAAAGGGGGGCAGTTCAAATATCTTAGGCCCCTAAGTGCTCCCAATCATTTTTGCATGCTTAACGAGAACTCCAAATTCCGACCCCCCCCCCCCCCCAACCATGTGCGGATCGGAAGGGAAGGGCAGGCTTGCCAGATGACAAGAAGTTGTCAACAGCAAAAGCATGAAACAGGTTTTAGGGCAGGAATGGGAAGAAAAGGCCCCCACAAGCTCCGTCCACAAGATGCCCATTGGGCCACTTCCTGGAAATAAGTAACGAAGTTCAAGCAAAGTGAAACAGGCTAGGCGTGGGTCGGAGGTCTGGGGCTCCCGCAGCGCCCGGATCCAGGGCTCCAGCACTGGGCTCACCCCGAGGACGAGCACAGAAATAAAGAACTCTGGGGGGAGGGGGGAATTGTGGGGAGGTGCGCGGGGGAACGGACCGACGTGTCATTGGTGTAGGGCATTCCTCCGTCCGGCGGGGTCTGGGGGCCGGGACTCCGCGCAGTGACCCCGCTCCCCCGCCCCGCGGGGCCCCCCGCCCCCGGGCACGGCCGCGTGGGTGCGGGGCGCGTGAGTGGCAGCAGCGTGGGGAGTCTTGCTCAGCCAGAGTGCAGAGGGAGCTCTCTCCAGCTCGCGGGGTCCCTCTGCTCGCAGCAGCAGCTGCAGCGCCGCCTCTGCCACTCTGGACCACACAGAGACGACGGCGGGCGGCGAAGCGGCGGCGGCGGCGGCAGCGCGGGGACAAGGCCGCCCCAGGCCCCCGGGGGCTGGCCGCCGGCCGGACTCCGGCGCTCCGCGCAGCCCCAAGTGAGCGGCGAGCCGGCAGGCGGCCGTGGACCGGCGGCGCGGAGCCGACCGGGCTGTGGAGCGGGGCCGGCGCGGCGGCGGGGACGACGACGGCTGCGGCTGCTTGAGCACCAAGGAGGTTCCGGGGACACGGGGGCGGCGGGGCCAGCGTCGGGGCTGGGAAAAGGAGGGAGCGGGACGAAGCCCGGGGCTCGCGGGCGAGAAGAGCGGCCGGGCCGGCCCGGGGCCGCCGAGCGGGCCAAGACAAAGGAAGGAAAATGGAGTCGGGGCCTGGAGGGCTCGGCCCCGCCCGGCCCTGGCCCGGGGCCTTGGGCCCCGCCGCGGCGGCGATGGCGGCGGCGACGGCGATGGCGGCAGGGAAATGGCGGCGGTCGGCGCCGCAGCAGGGACGATAGAGGGAGACAAACACCCCCCGGCGGCGGCGGCTGGTGCCGGGGCTGCAGCCAGCGCCAACCGGAGCGGCCCCATCGTGACACCTAGAGGCGGCCCGCGAAACCTCCCTGCAAACCCCGCGTTTCCCCCCTTACCTCCGCGCCGCGCCGCGCCACACCCCCCCGCGGCGCCCGCTCCTTCGCCTGCCCGGCCCGCTCCGGCCGTCCCGGCCGCCGTCTGGCCCGCTCCGGCCTCCCAGCCACCAGTCGCCGCCGCCGCCGCTCGGAAACAGGCAGCTCCGCGCACGGTTTAATCGCTCCACAGCCTCGGACACAAAATGGCGGCGGCGCGGCGCAGTGCGCCTGCGTCGGGGCTGCCGGTATTGCTGGAGCTGATAAGGGAAGCAGGGAGGGGAGGGGGGGAAGAGAGGAGAGCAGGCCGGGCGGCGGAGGGAGAAGGAGGGAGGGTGACGGGCAGGGGAAGGGAGGAGGGGGGAGTAAAGGTGAGAAGAGGGAGGAGTGGCGCGGGGTATCATGGGAGGCGGCCTTAGGGCGCCAAGTTTCAAATGCAGGCGCGATGGCGTCATGGGGCACGCTGTGCGTCACGCGCCCGCGGGTTCTGGGCCTCAGACCCCGGCGTGATGCGCGGGTTTCCGCGAGCGTAGAGTCATCCGGGTCATCGCGTCCCGGCCCCCTATGGCTCTTTCCCCGCCCCACGATGGGGCGGGGCGGGGCCGGGCGGGAACGCAGGCTGGGGGCTTTAGACGTCGGCCCCTCCTCTCCCCCACCCCACCCCGCTCGGGAGGGCGCGATGCTTCTGACCCAGTGGTGGACCCGCGTTCCCTTTACCGGAGCCCCCCGGGCCCGAGCCTATTAAGAGAGGCGCCCTTCCCCTCATCTGGCAATCCCCAGGGCTATTCCAATGCCCCCTCCCCCACCTCGCTCTGCAGGTGAGTAACCGCACCCCCTGTCGAGTAAAATCCCTCCCCCGGGCCCAGGGGAAGCGCGGGCCCGGCTGCGTCCTCCACCCTCTGCCCTGTCAACTGCTAGAGCATCCCTCGCCCCTGGGGCCAGATGTCCGGTTGGGGCTCTGAAAGCCCTTACCTACATTTTTGGCGGTCCCAGGCTGACCTCCACCGGCTCGGTGACCCGGCAGCTCTGCCCTCGCGGCTCCTCCGGCTCCATGTCTTTGCCCCATCCGTACTCAGCGCCTAGAATGCTGCCCCAGCTCCCCGCACCGGCTCCTTCGGCCCCCAGCCCAACTAATGCTTCACCCCTCCAGATGACTTCGATTTTACGGGGTCGCTGGCTCTTAGCTGAGTCCTCTCGGCTCGTTTGTGAGCTCTATGGGGCAGGGTCTCTGCCCTTTGTACACAATGGGACCCTAGATGCTTGTTGGTACAAACGTGTGTTTGCCTTCTGTCTCCTGAATCTCAGGTGTGCCCTCACTGCTCTAATAACCGAAGGTAGAGCACCTGGGAGGGAAGAGAGTTTAGAGAGCCGGGGAATTGGCAGACAACTCGATGGGTCCCAAAGGACCTGTCACACTGTTCGACTTGGCAAGTTCCTTTGAAGGCTCAGAACAGATGTGTTAGGAGAGGTCCAAGGGGAAGGCTTCTTGGAGGATGTGAAGCCATCGCTCGTCTAGAGTAAACATTAATTGTCTTCTAGGCTCCATGCAGAGTGCTGGGGACACCACTCAGTCTTCAAGCTTACAATCTAAATAAGGAAGAGAGCAGACGAGGGGAGAAGACTGTCAGAGTGCAGACATGGGTTCATGGTGAACCCTCTAAGAAAAGTGTTCGGAGCTGGGCTCCCTCTTTATGGAGCTTTTGGAGTTCCAGGTTCTACCTAATCAGAGGGACAGAGTGATGATGACGGCAAGTCCCACTGCTGTTGGGATCTTGCAGAATGACGAGATTTTCCCCAATAATGCACTTCCCCATATCATGGGGCATAGTATGGAAGTCCCAGTTAGGTGAGAAATGACATTTGAATTAACCTTTAAAGGACTGTAGCTGTAGATAGTAATTCAGCTAGTGATTAGGGAGGGAAAATGGGCTAGGCTTGAGGAACAAGGTAAGCAAAAACCCGGTTGTCAGGAAAGCACAAAGCAGTTCAAGGAACAAGATTAGGGCTTCACTCCAATACATATACCTCAGCAAGTAATTACAAAGACTTTGTAAAAAGAATTTGCCTTTTACATAATTCCTCCTGAAATGATTACTTATCAACCTAAGATATCATTATTAGTGATGAGAGTTAGGTAAGGGGTACCTAAATGAAATTAGGGTTAATTGAGATCTAGTGGCAGGTTTGGGGCACAGGGAGTCAAATAGAGCTCCCTTACAACCCCTTTGGATTCAGTGCAAGGATACAGAGTTAAATGAGGTCTAGTAGTGGCGCAAGAGTCCCCTATAAAGGAATTTACAGACCTGAAAACCTAGATTAATAAAGAGGTTTATTGTGGGGTTTGGAAGTAAGGTTGCAAGGTAGAAGACACCAGGGCCAGAGATGTCACTGGTCGGGGAGGAACCCTTGACATAGCCAGCGTAAGGATCCCATGTTTGGGACTTCTGCAAAGAATGGACTCCAGTTTCCCTCTTTTATAATGGGGGACTTTTGGTAATCTTGATGGGGCTTGTGGGTGAAGTCCCAGGTTGGCTCCTGTCTGGTTTCAGCCAGGGTTAGAATTTGAATAGAATTCAATGGATTTTTTAGATAAGGAACTATTTGTGCTGGGGGTGGGGGTTGGGGAAATTTGAGCAGATCATTAGAATGGGGGCTGGGATAGCCCAAGTTAGCTCAGATCCCATGGGGGCTGGGAGAGCTTAGATATCTCCCATTGGGATTCATGGGGGCTGGGAATTAGAAAGGAATATTAACCCACATCATTAGTAGTCTATCTACCCTTATAGATTAAAGCTACTTTGCACACATCCCATCGTGTGTGATTTTGGTCAGGACTTCATGTACATTTTCTTTGAGAATATTTCTAACACATTAGAGGACTTTCTCTCTTCATATTTTGAAAGTATCTGGATGATAAATTTTTCTGTAGATGGAACATTGGTGCTGGAGTCAGGAGGACCTGAACTCAAATCCAGTCTTAAGATATTTAACACTTCCTAGCTGTGTGATCCTGGGCAAGTTCACTTAAACCCTATTACCTGCAAAAAGAAAGTAGCAGGTTAACATCTGGATCATGACTGCTACTCTGTCCTCTGCTCATCTTTTCTCCCTGATTGCCTTTCATGTAAGTCACAACTGGTATTGTCTCTCATAGCAGCATATTATATGTGCATTGTGTATTTTTGTGATTATTTCCTGTCTCTCCTTTAATTGGAACTTGAGTTCATTTAGGCCCCTTGGGCCTAGTAGGGCATGCACCTGCACAATGTGGGTTCCAAACAGACTGTATATAACAGCTGAGTTATAACTGACTAAAGTCACTCCATCTAGGAGATGCCACAATTAAGATCTAATTGGTTCCCTTTAGCAGTACAAAGATCAAGTTGTCCTCACCATTGTAAGCTGCTACCACTAGTTGGACTTAAAATACTTATTGAAGCTCATTCAGCTAAATTTAACAAGTATTTGTTTACTGGATGCAAGACAATACTTGTGCAAATTACTAGTTTTAAAAAGGCTAGGGCTAATGAGAGGAAACATTCCATATTTCCATTAATTCCCTTATAGATCCTAACCATAGTGATTAAAAATGTGCCAAGGACACTTTGAGCCTAAAGTTTTCAAAATATTCAGTACCTACTGTGTGGGTGTTAGAAATCTTTTTATTGTCTTGCATACAGTAAGCAAACAGATGGGGCAGACAAGGTCAGTGAAATGGAGGGACTTGGAAGTCATACAACTAGTAAGTTGCAGAACAGGATTCACACACAGGATCTCAAATCCAAATCTAGTATTCTTCCCAACTGAAGGACAAATTGCCAAGAAATAAGTTGACCCTGAGTCATTTGATATTTGTTTTTCTTTGACCTGATGAGCCAAACTACTTGTTCATTTCAGAAATTTCGAAATTGACTTCAACTCAAACCCAAATTAATTTTCAAAACTTCTTTTCCCCTCAAATGGCATTTTGTTTATTGAATTTCTCTTTTCAGGTAAACCACAGGAAAACTTTATAAAACATTTTGAGTGGGCAGAAAAATGACAAATGAGCAACTTTGTTTGTAATTGGGGGGAATGAAGTTCTGATCTTTGTCCAGAACTTAACCAAAAGCTCCTAGCATTTAGATCAAAATGTTGAACAGAGTACCGTAGGTGCCTGTGGAAAAAGGCAACTAAGACAAAATCTGAGAAGACAAACTAAAAAAAAAAAAAATTATAATACTTTGATTTGGAAAGAAGACTATTGAAAAGGAAAACTTACAAAAACTTGGTCATACTTAAGAGTTTTAGTGAGCAGTTCTATTCCCCCTATTTGTGTACTTAAGCACCCTGGAAGTATAGATTTTCTTTTTCTTTTACCATAATGGCTATCTTTTGCCTTATCTCTCTCCACCTAAAACAACCTTACAAATTGCTTTGAATTCACTTACTGTATAAATGGAGTAAGATTTTAAATTCTAGGATATTCTGAAAAACCATTGGGGATTCCCTGAAAACTTGAGGTAGTTAGGTGATCCTTATATAAAAGGAAACATTTTCACAGTAAGTTAACTAAATAGTAGTTACAAAATTCCTTATCTCTTATTGGTGATACAAGCTGCAATATATGCAGTTTTGGTCCTGTTTTGTGGTTGATCTACTACTTATTTGTAACTTAGAGATTGAGTAACCGGGGGCAATTGGAGGTCAGGTGATTTGTTCTAGTCCCTTTCAGAAGCTCAGCTTCTCATTCTAATGCTGGTCTGTCCCTTTGGCCTTATTGAGTGTGAGTTGAAAAGAATTAGATAAATTCATGAATAAGAACTGCCTAAGGGAAAGCTGAAACAAAGTCCATACATCTTTTAAGATAGACTGAATCCCCTCAGCCTCTACTTTCGGAAACTGTACTAGAGTCTGCAGGCACCATTTGTATTTTGTATCCTCTGATCCTAGCTAAATGTCTGGAGCTACTTTGTGTCTTTTGACAAACATGGGATAGAGAAGTTCATTTAGATCCTAGAGATGTTTCCTTTGTGATGAATAAAGAAAAATAATTTTATTGTATATTTCTTGTATCTTTGCTTTAATCTCTCTCTTCTTTTGAATATACGTCTCCAATTGATAAATGGTCAAAAGATATGAACAGACAATTTTCAGATGATGAAATTAAAACTATTTCCACTCATATGAAAGAGTGTTCCAAATCACTATTCATCAGAGAAATGTAAATTAAGACAACTCTGAGATATCATTACACACCTGTCAGATTGGCTAAAATGACAGGAACAAATAATGGTGAATGTTGGAGGGGCTGTGGGAAAACTGGGACACTGATGCATTGTTGGTGGAGTTGTGAAAGAATCCAGCCATTCTGGAGAGCAATTTGGAACTATGCCCAAAAACTTATCAAACTGTGCATACCCAGTGCTACTACTGGGCTTATATCCCAAGGAAATACTAAAGAAGGGAAAGGGACCTGTATGTGACAAAATGTTTGTGGCAGCCCTTTTTGTAGTGGCTAGAAACTGGAAAATGAATGGATGTCCATCAATTGGAGAATGGTTGGGTAAATTATGGTATATGAAGGTTATGGAATATTATTGCTCTGTAAGAAATGACCAGCAGGAGGAATACAGAAAGGCTTGGAGAGACTTACATGAACTAATGCTGAGTGAAATGAGCAGAACCAGGAGATCATTATACACTTCAACAACAATACTGTATGAGGATGTATTCTGACGGAAGTGGATATCTTCAACATAGGGAAGAGCTAATCCAATTCCAATTGATCAATGATGGACAGAATCAGCTATACCCAGAAAAGGAACACTGGGAAATGAGTGTGAACTGTGAGCATTTTTTTTTCTTCCCAGATTATTTTTACCTTCTGAATACAATTCTTCCTTTGCAACAACAACAATAACAAAATTCAGTTCTGCACATATATATTGTACCTAGGATATACTATAAGATATTTAATATGTATGGGAATGCCTGCCATCTAGGGGAGGGGGTGGAGGGAAGGAGGGGAAAAATTTGGAACAGAAGGGAGTAGAAGGGATAATGTTATTTTAAAAAAAAAAATTACCTATGCATATGTACTGTCAAAAAAATGTTATAATTATAAAATTAATTAAAAAGAAAAAAAAAAGATTAAACCTACGTGAGAAAGTGTGATAGAATAGACAGAAAAATGGACTTTGAGACAGTAAGACTTGGGTTCAAATCTTACCTTAGGTACTTAATAGCTGCGTGGCCTGTGGCAGGCACTTTAACCTTTTTTACCTTTATTTCCTCTTTTGCCAACCACTTGTCTCCACTGGACAGGCAAGCTGCCCAGCTAAAGCAGCAAGGCCTCCTGGGGAAAGACAGAAGGCTGGATGTTCTAGGTAAGTTAAATCACCACTGAATGACCATGATCTCTTTTCAGGCTGTGATGGAAACAACCCAGAACTCTGAATCCCAAAGCCTTGAGAATAGCCCAGTGCCCTCAGCCATCCTAGGAGGCCACTTCTGTGGAGAGGCTTTGCCTGGGGCTGCAGCTGTAACTCTTGAAGACTCCATAAAGAAGGTTCTTATAACCAAAGTTCTTGGCTCTGTCAAATCATTCAACATCACAGAAGAATGCCATTTTATCAATGGAGATGACATCAAAGAAGAGATATTAACATCCGCTTTGCTGCTGTGTCCTAAGAACCCTGGCACTCTGACTTAGACCTGAAACCTTTGTTGTAAGAGTAAAAATGATAGTGCCAACCCTGGAGTTAAAAAGCGAAAACAAAAAATAACACGAGTTCATATCCAGCCACAGAAACAGACTAGCTGTTGGGAGGTGCTACTGTTCTCTCCATTTTGCAATGGAGGAAATAGGCAAATAGATTGAGTTGTCAGAATTTTGTCTTGTCTCCAGGGCCTGCACTGTATCCACTCAGTTCTTCAGATCAAAGTTGCTCCCATTAGAATGTGAGCTCCCTGAGACCAGGGACTGTATCTCATCTCCCTCTCAATCTCCAAATTTCCTCGTAGTAAATGATTCATTGAGACATTCCTTTGTAAGGTTGAGGAAATAGGCCTGATGACCTCTAAGGACCCTACTTTAGGGTTAAGATTCTCTGCATTCAGTAAGTGATGTGCTTTGATATCACATTGAGGCATTAAGATGACCTTGGATTCTCAGAATGTTGATTGTAATCGCTGGCTTTGTTCTGTTTGGAAGAGCAATCTAGTTCAGTTGAGATAGGCTTATTATTGAATGAAGGTTGACCCCTAGATGATTACTCATTTTTAACCACAGCCTGGGATGACTGTCTACCAAAGTATTGTAGTGGTGTTAGAGGAGAAGGTAGGGTGTGTTCATCAATCAGTAAGCTTTCATTAAAGCTTTTCTATGTACCTAGTGCTATACTAAGTACTAAGGATACAGAGACAGATGAAATAGCTCCTGCAATTAAAAAGCTTTTATTCTATCCTAGGGGAGAGCTGCCTGTTGGAAGTATTGAGGTAATTAAGACCTGATCATATAGACCTGGTAAATCAATTAGAAAACTCCTAGCAACAGCTGCCAAATTCAGGCTTTTTTTTTTTTTTTTCTTTTTTTTTTTCCCAGAACATTTTGAAGGTCTTGTCAAGACCATCTCTAGTCATTTAACTCTTTCCTCTGCTCAGGCTAAAATAACTTTTCTCCCTTATTTCATTTGATCTTTATAACAACCCAGTAAGGTAGGCAGAACAGATTATTCTCATTTTACAAGGGAGTAAACTAAGGGTACTAGTCTTTAATAGTGACTGTTTAGATTTTATGATACGTGCAACAGGCATTTAATAAATGTTGAATGAAAGACCCAAGACCACACCTCTACTCAGACAAAGTCTAGCTTAGGACTGTAAGTACAGTGACTTTTAGGAGAGGCCTGAATTCACATGTTGTCATTGTTAATAATGGAATAAGCACAGACAAGTCATGTAATGCTCTGATTCTTCAGTTCCTCAAGTAAAAAATAAAAATGATACCCAAGGTACTTACCTCCGAAGGCTGTTGTGAGGCTCAAATGGCATATTCTTCATTTTCCATTACACAACCTTGGTGTTCTCTGACTTCATCATCCTGCAAGATCCTCCCAGCCTTTGGAGGGTGGAGGGTAACTGATCCATAAACCTCAGAACCTCCATTTAAGGAGGGAGCTCAGCTCAGAACTTCTATCTTAAAAGGCTAAACTATGATATGTCTCCATTTCTATGTTTCCTTACTCCCTTCTTTTTGGTTTCTTTTTGTTATCTTTCCCCATTAGATTGAAAGCTCCTTGAGATCAGGGGTTGTTTTCTTTTTTTGTAACCACAGCAGTTAGCATTGTGCCTGGCATAAGGTAGACACTTAATAAATGTTGATTGACTTGACAATGCCAGTCATGAGAGAATAAAGATGAAATGTTTCATATCAAGTAAGCAAGCATATTTGGCTACAGTGTTAAAGTACATGGGGAAGAGAAATATGTAATTAATCATCTAAGATATGCTGGAGCTTCATATAATAGGTTGTAAGTGCCAAACAGAAGTTTCTATTTTAATTTAGAAGCATTAAGATGCCATGGAAATTTCTTGAGCAGATAATGATGTGATATGATCTGAATAGCTGAATGCAAAGAAATCAGTTAAGAGTTTGGGTGAGGACCTGAACTAGAATGACTATGGTTTGTGTAGAGAAGAAGGGATGGATGTGGGGGATGTTTTAATCAACATCTAGCATGTACATCTTTCTATTCATACATCATTACCATTGTTACTACCACCACCATGATATAGACCCTCTCCTTCCCTTTCCTTTTTTCCTTTTTCCCCTCTGGCCATATCTGATTTACTGTATCAACGCTCCAAAAATATCTTGGGAGTTTATTGGCCAGATTTCTTTAGGGACCATGCCTTAAACCAAAACCACTCTTGACTGATTGACCAACAAGAAGTTCCACCCCAAATTCCAATCTTTAATTGTTTGGGTCCCAATTGGTTAAATATAAATAGTAATTTATTTCTGTTTTGGCCAGAAATCTGAAAGTCTTCCCAGACTTATTTATTTAGATTGGGTAATGATGATGGTAGTGGTTTTTGACTAGATGAAAGAGATTTTTTGCTTAAATTACTATCTAGCCTTAATCACTGAATGGGTGTGGCCTTAGTCAAATTGAGATCTGTTGAAGATCTTAGCTTAAAAAGGTCCAGATTCTCCCCTTGCATTCAGACCATCTCCAGTCATCCTGATCTATCTGTATCTGACCACTGGACTCAGATGACTGTAGGGGAAAGTGAGGCAGGTGACCTTGCACAGCCCTTCCTCACTGAAATCCAATTCACTTGCATATCATGGCATCACTTTCCTGACATCATGGTCCTTTTTAAAGGATAAAACAATAGATTCTCATCACTTTTTTGGATCTTTGCAAATCTGATAACTGGACCTCCAGTTCAATTCTTTCTACTCCAACCTATCCTTCATTCAAAGACAAATTGATTTTCTGAAAGTTCAGGTCTGATCATGTCATTTACTCCGTAAGTTCTAGTGACTTTCTGTTATATCTAGGACCAGATGTGAAATCTCTTGTATTTAAAACCCTTTACCACATTTCCAGTCTTTCTGTACTGATTTCCCTCTATGAATTCTATAATAACTATATTCTACTCTTTCCTTACATGTTACATGTCACCTTGGCTGTAATGCTTTCCTTTCTCACCACCAGTTTCTGACTTTTTTTGATTTCCTTCAAAACCTAGCTCAGATCTCATCTTCTGTACCTTTCCTGGTTTCCATTCCACCTTCTCTACAAGTATTACCTTCTATTTACACCATTTAGATCCTTTTATACATGTCTTGTCTCACAAGAGTGTGAGATCCTTGAGGACAGGAATATCATCCTAGAACTTAGCACAGTGCCTGGCACATAATAAATGCGTTAATACTGTGTTGCTGACCAGAAAGATGCATTTGACAAAATTTGGCAACTGATTCTACAGGGCAGGTGAAGGAAAGGGCAGAGTTGTGTATACCTCCCTTCTGAGTTGTGGACCTGTGTCAGAATTGTGGTATCCTTATTAGAAATTGAGAAGTTAGGGAAAGGGAAAAATAATAACTTCTATTTTGAACATGGTAATTTTGGTAAGCCTCTGGGGCATCCAGAAAAAAATAACACAAATCACTAGCATTTACTGAGAACCTACTATGTGCTAGGGCTCTGCCAGATGCTCTATAAATATCCCCTTTGATCTTCACAACAATCCAAGGAGGTGCTATTACTATCCTTATTTTCCAATTGAGTTTGATAGAATGATTTGCCCAGGGTTACATAACTAGTAAACATAAAGATTGGATTCAGGTTTTCTTGACTTCAGAAATGGAAATTTTCATTTCTGGGGAGAGGAAAGTTTGTATTTACCTAGAGACAAATGTTGAATTCATGGGAGTTAATGAGATAGAGACTGAAAAGTTCATAGTGGCAAAAAGAAATGTGAAGTAATGCCACAAAAACCCAAGGGAGAGTATTTTGAAGATGGTAATGGCTAACAGCATCAAGTGCCGCAGAGAGATTGAGAAAAATAAAGACTGAAAAAAGACCACTCAATTCATCAATTAAAAAAATCCTTGGTGATCTTGCAGAAAGTTGCCCTTGAGTGTTGGAAATAGAAGACATGTGGCAAAAGCTTTTGAAGAATGGTAGGTAAGAAAATGGAGACAGAAAAGTGTTAATTGACCAGATTAACATTATAAAATGAAATAACCCTGTATTAGATAAAAAATGGACTGAGGAGAGGAACAAATCCAACAACCCAGAATTCGTTGAACCTACTAGCAAATTCTACCAAATGTTTAAAGAGTAATTGTAGGGGCAGGTAAGTGGCATAGTGGATATAGCATTGGCCCTGAAGTCAAGAGGACTTGAGTTCAAATTTGGCCTGATACTTTTAATACTTCCTAGCTGTATGATCCTGGGCAAGAAACTTAACCCCAATTGCCTTAGCAAGGGGAAAAAAAAGTAATTCAACTAGTTAATTTACTCTTTGAACTGAAAAGAAAAAAGGGCCTGCCAAAATCCCTCCATGACAAAGATAATCTTGTCATTAAAATCAGGAAGATTCAAAACAATAAAAGTGACAGACCAATATTTCTAATGAATATTGATGCAAAAAATGTTTAAATATTATCAAAAAGACTCCAGCAATGTATCAATTATGTACTATGACCAGGCTGTATTTATATTAGAATGCAGACCTGATTTAATATTAACAAGACTATAAACATAATTGACTATATTAATAATCAAATTAGTCAATAGAGTAGAATAGTCAATCAATAGACGAAAAGTTGCCCACTTCTGTTAAAAGCAGTAAAGTATAGGAATAAACAACTTTCCTTAAAAAGATTTGTATTTAAAATTAAAAGCCAGCTTTATTGTAATAAGAATAAACTAGAGGTTTTAACAACAAAATCAGGGGTAAAGCAAGGCCATCCATTATCGGCATTACTAATATATTTCTAGAAATGCTAACTATCACAAGATTAAAGGAATTTGAAGGAATACTCTTAGGCAAAAGGGAAAAAAATCATTTTTTGCAGTTAATAGAATGGTTTACTTTGAAAAATTGGAACAACTTAAGTAAACTTGCAGGATATCAAATTAATCAGCATTTCTGACTATCATCAACAAAATCTAGGAAGAAAAAAGAAAACTTCCATTTAAGAGAACTACAAGAGTTCAGGAGTCTACGTGCCAAGATGCACTCAAGAACTATATGAACACAGTTATAAAACAATATTAATTGTAAGGGTTGGCTGAATCAATAAAAAAGACAATACTACATTAATATACTCATTGAGTGTAATACCAAACTACTAAAAGATTACAGAGCTAGGGGAAAAGTAGAATAAAAGATGGGAAATGTCAAAAGAGTTAAGTTTTTTTAAATGATAGCAAAGGGACTGAGTAGTACTAGATCTTTATACTATGAAAATTCGATACAGAGTAAGAAATAGAAATGCTGATTTTTGGAACAGATTAAGGGGACACTATATAGACACAAATAAGCATAGTACTGTGCTATTGGTCAAAGGTATGCATGATTTTAAAGCCTTTTGGGCATAGTTTCAGAGTAGTTAAGAGTTCAACTTCACTAAGTTAGTTCTACACATTGCACAACTGCATTCCCATATCCCTTCCAGCATTGATCGTTTTCCTTTTCTATCAGACTATCTGATAGCTATAACTTCAGGGCTATTTTAATTTGCATTTCTCTAGTAGTGATTTGAGCATTTTTCTTGTGTCACTATTGAGAACTTGGATTTCTTCTGAAAACTGCATATTGATATCATTGTGGTCTTTGGAGAATGGCTCTTATTTTTATACCTGGCTTTGTTTCTATATTGTTAAAAAATGAGGCTTTATCAGGAAATTTGCTGTTAAAGAACCTGCCTCTCCCTCCAGTTTCTTGCTTTCTAATTTTGTCTGCATTGGTTTTGTTTGTGCAGTAACTTTTTAATTTTTAAAAAATTTCATCTAATCAAAATTGTCCATTTTGCTTCCTGTAGTCTTCTCCATTTCATTTGGCCATAAACACTGTATCCATTGAAGAAATCCAAGCTTTCAATAGCTATATTGAAAAAAAAAGATTCTAAATCACTGATAATTAGAAAATTCTGAGGTACCACTTCACATCCATCAGATTGGTGAAGTTGACCCCAAAAATGCATATGATAGATGCTGATGAGACTGAGAAAACAGGCACATTGATGCCCTATTCGTGGAGCAGTGTACTAATTCATCTAGCCATTCTGAAACAACATTTGAAATTATGCCCCCAAAGCTATTGAACAGTGCATATCCTTTGATTTTGCAATACCACTACTAGGTCTCAAAGAAATCAAAGAAAAAAGTCAGATTTGAAATGAAATAATTGAATTTTTAAAAAAGCAGGGATAAAATTTACAAAAATATTGGTAGTACTTTTTTGTGATGGCAAAGAATTGGAAATTGAGGGGAATGCCCATCAATTGGGGAATGACTGAACATAGTACATAAATACCACCATGGAATAGTCTTGTGCTATAAGAAATGACAAATAGAATGGTTTTGAAAGAAAAACTTATATGAATTATGCAAAGTGAAGTGAACAAAGCCAGGAGAACATTGTACCCAATAACAGTATTATAAGGATGATTAACTCTGAAAAAGTTAGCCACCCTGATCAAGATGACTATCCAAGACAGTTACAGAGTATCCATCATGAAAAATGCTATCCACTTTCAGAGAAAGAACTGATGAAGTCTGAATGCAGATTGAACAACTTTTTTTCACTTTTCATCTCTCTTGTTTTGCAGCATAGTTGATAGGATGTTTTATATAGCTTCACATGTATAACATCAAATTGCTTACCATCTCAAGGAGAGAGAGGAAGGAAAGGGAAAAAATCCCTGTTTTAAAAAATGAATATTAAAAAATGTTACATGTAATTGGAAAATATTTGATGAAATTGAAATATACCGAAAAGATAATTCAGGGATAGTTTCAGAATGAGTCAAAATGAAGTGAGGAGGTTAGAACCAGGGCAATATATACATTAACATTAGAAAGATAAGCAACTTTAAAAAAACTTCAGGTGATTCAATCCTAAAGGACTCCCGGTGGAATAATATGCTATCTACTTCCAGATAGAGAAGTGATGGATTCAACAAAACTATGGCATTTTAAAAAAAAAAAAAAAGTTCAGGCATTTGTTTTGCTTGACTTTTCATGTGGATGTAGGTTTTCTTTCCTTTTTAGTAGGGGGAGGCAGAGAAATCAGATCTGAAAATAAAATATTGAATTAAAATATTTTTTTGAAATGGAGGCAAATGATGTAGGTAGTTCTAGTAGTTTGAGGAAAAGGAAAAGATAGAATGCTAACTTGTTAGCCTATTTGGGGAAAAAGATGGGAAAATTTGGAAAATTCGAAGGGGGCTGTTACCAGAATAGTTTTGAAAAGCAGAATGGGAGGGTTGGAAATACAGGCTTGTGAGGAATTGAAAAAATGGTAAAGGAAGCCATGAGAGTTGATGAAGTTCTTTGGGACTGAGTAGAGAGAACTATGGGCCAATAGTCATTTACTATTACTATCACTGAGTAAGAATTCCTAGTGAATAAGCTCAAAGATACAAAAGTAATTTACATAGAGCTATCAGGTTGACAAAGGTCTTCCAAACAATCTTTTGGGATTTTTAAATGTAATTGTCTTTATGGATGAAGAAAGGGAAGCCTAGGGAGATTAAAACAAGGGTCCAAGGTCACATAGCTAATAAGTGTCAGAGCTGGGACTTGAACTAGTCCTCTGGCTTAGATGGGATTCTCTTTTAGGCAGTTGGGAGGCAGGGAGGACTGGGATGATGCAGTGTCACAGAAACCAAGGGAAGATAGAGTTTCAAGAAGTAGGTCACCTCTAGGATGTTGCAAAAAGGATAAATAGGGCAAGGCCCAAAATAAAGCTATTGGATTTGCAGGATGAGGGAATTGGACTAGCCCTTCAAGGTCTCTTCTAGCTGTCAGTCCTCTGATCTGGCCAGGAAAGTAGTCATGGAAGTGGTCATGGTGATCTTATGACTGACACTGGCTGTTCCCTGGATTAATAACAAGTCATAATTTTTTAAGACTAAATAAAATATTGGAAATCATTTAGCCCTATGCCTTTGTTTTGCAGAAAAGGAAATTCTGAGGCCTTGATTTAGTGACTTGTCAGGGCACAGAGAGTGGCAGAGGTAGAAGCTGAATGCCAGACTCCAAATGTCCAGGCCCTCTTCTGCCTACTTACAGCTCCTCTCCTCTCCTGGTGCTGGCCCTTATACTTTCCCTTATACTGACTGACCCACTGAGGTTTCACTCATCCTCCTTTAGGCATTGCTACCACTTAGGCAGACGGTTCTCCTGAAATGACCACACTCTTCTCTGGAAATAGCCTTGTTTTCTTGAGAGGGCCCATGATCCTGAATAATAAGGCTCTTTCACCAGTGGCAAGCCTCAGTTCTTGCTTTACTCCTTTTTTTCTGTCAGATGATCCAAGTCACGAGATCTTAGAGGACCCAGACTTATTTCTGAGTTAATGTCTTAGATCATTTCTCTTTTTCGGCCATGGAGCTTGCAAAGTGCAACCTTCACTCCTAATGATAGATATTTCTGTAGCTGTACCTAAGTTCAGATACAGCCAAAGACACCATCTGACTGACCTTTCCCTCTGCTTCAGTTTCCTCATCTTTAGGATGAGGATAATATGGCAAAGCATGAAAAGAGCCCTTATTCATCCATCCTAGAATGCCTAGTATGGTGCTGTATACTAAGCATTAACATATTTGGTGATAGAAAAGGCAGATGATCTCCAGAAAAGGTGAGACTAAAGTCCATCTCCCAGCATTGTTATAAGGATCAAATGAATTGGTAATGGTAAAGAACTTAGCACAGTACCTGGCAAGTAGTTAAATGCTACATAAATGTTAGCTGCTCCTACCATTTTTTTTTTTTTTTTATTCCTAAAAGGAATATACATAGCTCTGATCCAGTTTGGATCCTGAGTTAACTTACCTAGCTCTTGATCCAACTGTCACAGATATGGATGGGTCTTCCTGATTCTGCCCTCTGCCCTTGGTGTGTAGACCACCTCCTTCCTGGGTTCTCTCCAAATTCTACTCAAAGCCTACTTTCTTCAGAAGGCCTTTTCGGTTCTCTCTATATATTCTGCCTATATCCTAAATGTACATGGATATTGTTGCTGTTAGACTGTGAGCTCTTTTTGAGGGCAGAGACTGCTTTTTTTTCCACTCTTTGAATCCTCAATGCATAGCACAGTGTACTTGGCACATAATGAGCACTTAATAAATGCCTGTTGATTGATTCATTGATTGATATAGTTGGGTATGGAAATGTCAGACTCTTTGGAGCAGGGGCCAAGACTTTAGTTACTCTGCACACATCAGGCAGCATTAGACTACCCCCAAGATTCCTCTTCATGAGTTTTGTTGGGAGAAAGGGAAGGGTATTCTGTGTCTTTTCTTTCTAGACATAAATTAGCTTTCCATGATTCTGGGTGGAATCAGAGGACTGTTCCTTGATTAGTCTGCTGTAGTGGAGGCACATTAAAACAGTGAGTCATATTTTTCATCCAGGTTCTTTTGGCTTAAATGTTACCAGTTTTGTGAGCTGGTGACTGGAACTTGATTTGATACCTGAGTTCAGGTGCCCTGGTGAAGGTGAGGATGGGAGAATGAGGAGGAATTGGGACCCCCACGAGGCAACACATGAAAGGTAGGTGGCAGGCTAGAGAGAACACTTCATTAGCCTTTGGAACTCTGGCCAGTGTCCAATTGTGACTTCAAGCACTGAGAGGGAATTGTGCTTGCTGCCTCAGTAAAAAGGTGATGGATGAATTGTAAGTGCAGAACAAGACTTAAGGTTTAGAGATGGGCAATGTGTTGACTTGTTTTGCTTAATTGTACTTATCTGTTACAAGGGAGGAATCGGTTCACCTCTTTGTTGTGGTAGTGTAAAAAACAAATACAGTAAAATTTTTCAAAAAGAAAAAAGTTAACAAAAATAGCCACCGATAACTTATATAGCATTTATGTGCCAGGCTTGTGCTATGCCCTTTACATTATCTAATTTGACCCTCACAATAATCTTATTGATAACAGAAACAGAACCTTATTAAACTACTGTTTTAAGGATATGGAATCTTATTTCTGCCCTTCAGGGTTTTCTGGGACTGCGGCAGAAAAAATTCCCATGAGACTCGGGGAGCAAGAATGTGGATGTGCTGTCCAGAGCTTTAAATGTCCATGTTTTCTTCCAGCTGTCTCTTATCCTAAAACCCACTTCTCTCAGAGCAATCCTGTCCCCTTCTTCATTGGGGGAGCTAGTCTTCTCAGTTGACAGTGAGGTATGAGGCATTGGAATTATCCTCTCTGTTCATGTTTTTTCACAAATTATTGAATTCGTTATACTCCTGAGTTTATTTTTCTCTCATGCCTCATTGCCAATACTCATTGACATGTATCCCTGCCGTGCTTCTTCCTCCTACATACAGATAAATAAAGCCAAACTTTTTCTTGTTCTCAACAACCCTTGCTCCTAACTGCTCAACCCTAATTTTTTTCTTTTTTTATTATTTTTTAAAATTATAGCTTTTTATATATAAAACATATTCATGAGTAATTTTTCAACATTGACCCTTGCAAAAAACTTCTGTTTCAACTTTTTCTCTCCTTCCCTCCATCCCCTCCCCTAGATGGCAGGTAGTCACATACATGTTAGGTATGTTAAAATATATGTTAAATACAATATATGTATTTAACATAATATTTATACAGTTATCTTGTACAACTCCACCAACAATGCATCAGTGTCATGATCAGATTAGGACCCAGATACAAAAAGGTACATTTGCTTGTTTTAAATTATTTTCAATTACATGTCATGATAATTTGTAGTATTCATTTTTATAAGATTTTGAGTTTTAAATTTTTTTCCATCTCCTCTCTTTTCTTCCTAAAATGGTAGGCAATTTGATATAGGTATATATGTGCTATAATGTAAAACCTATTTCCCTATTAATCATGATTGTAAAGAAAGTAACAGATCAAAAGAGGAGAAAAGATGTATGCTTCAGTCATTTTCAGAGTCCATCTTTCTGGGTAGCCTTTTCCTTCTTCAGTCTTTTGTAACTGCCATAGACCACTGTGCTCCTGAGAAGAGTTGCCATTCATACTTTTTGCTGATTCAGTACACAATCTTTTACTGGTTGTATTCATTTCACTTTGCATCAGTTTGATTTTTTACTGTTTTCTGAAAATTTTTTCTGTCTGTTCATCATTTCTTATTGTACAATATTATTTCCTATTTTCATATACCACAGCTTGTTCAGCCATTCCCCAGTTGATGGCAATTCCCTTGATTTCCACAATTTTGTTTCCAGGAAAAGGGCTGCTATAAATATTTTTGCACATGTAAGCCTTTTCCCTCTTTTTGTGATCTCTGGACTAATACAGGCCTAGTGGTGGTATATGCTAGCTGTAAAGATTTGCAGTTTAGTTGCCCTTTGTTCATAATTCCAAGTTCTCCAGAAAGCTTGGATCAGTTTACATTTCCTCATCACTACATTAGTATCCCAATTTCCCCACTTTTTTCAACCATATTTCTAACCTTCTTTACCCAAATTCCATTCTGGTTCTTCCCCAGCATTTAGGGGTAGCTGGAAGGTACCAGCAAGTAGGTAGGTAGGTGAACTTGGAATCAGGGAGAACAAGTTCAAATCCAGCCTCTGTCACTTTCTAGCCATGTGACCCCTGGAAAGTCACTTAATTTCTGCCTGTTTCATTTTCCTCAATCTATAATTAGCACTTCCCTCCCAGAGTTTTTGTGAGAATCTTGAAGCATTTTGCAAACCTTAAATCTGTGTAAATGCATGTTATTATTACTATAAATTTTGAACTGGAAGAGACCTTTGAAATAATTTGGCTCAACACCTACTTCACCACATTGGGTAAGTGACTTGCCCAGGGTCACAAGGGGGATTGTAGGGGCAAGATTTGGTCTTCTCTTTCCAACTTCAAATCGGATGCTCTTAACTTTGACCCTCTTCCCAATCCTCACTCCTTATGCCACTCCAGTGAATGCCTTTTCCACATTTCTAGTTCTTTGCCAAGGTCACCTGGTGAGATGGAGGGGAAGGATTGAATAGGATTCTACAAGAGGTCTTGCCCCTCCAGCTAATTCACTTTCGGAGGTATTGGGAGCTGGAATTCCCAGTCTTAATTCTCAGGGTTAATGACTTAAATTTAAGTTGGCTGCTAGAGTGATCAGAAAGGTCCCTTCTCCCTCTTGTTTCCTAGCACCTCCTCAGTGATGCTCACACCCCAAAATGGAAGATTTCGTTTTTTTTATTTCTGATATTTCTACTGATCCCAGACTCATTGGTTACCCTGCTCGGAGCTTCTGGATTGAGAGAGAACCCTCAAACCGGGGCCAGCAGATCCTGGTGGTCCCTCAATATTTGTCTCTATTTTGAGTTTTGGGAAGGTTTCACTTCATAGCGTTATGGTTTTAAATATTCATTATGCTTTTGAGGTACTTCTTGCCACTGCCCACATCCACTTCTCTACCCTCCCCACCCTTCTCCAATCAACCACCACTAGCCTGCTCAGTTATATACACTCATTCTTTCAGTGGTCACTGAGAATCTACTGAGAAGACTCCTCATGGGCATAAAAACCTGAATGTCCCTCCCACATAGACCTCATATTTGTCCTCCCTGTGCCCTCATTTCCCTACTTCTGCTTGACTTCGTTGAGCCTGGGGACCGCTCTTGCATCCTGACTACAGGTGTTTCCTGTAAAAGTTCCTGTTGCCTTATTACTCTATTCAACTTCCCCAGCAGGTGGTTAGGACCCAGCCAGCCAGCCTTCAAGCCCTCCAGCTTATCCACCACAGCTCTGTTGGGGGTGGGGAGGATCAGAATATAGTGGGAGGGTCCCCATGAGGGATATCACCACACAGAGAGGTCACCATGATTATGAGTCTGGATCAGAAGGGGTGTTAACTCTGGAAACAAGTGGTTTATAGTGTTTATACAGACCTAGATACTGACACTGTAAACTAATGTGTATTTGCTGTTAGTACATACAGATTTTTCAGACAAGTCTTTATCATAAAAGACCGGGGAGGGGAAGTCTTTTAATGATATGTAAATGAAGGAAGAATGAAACCTCCCCCACCCCCAATGTCTTCTTTCTACATTACAAAGAGGTCCACTTCAGACAAATACAGGAGTGAATAAAATGTGGAATGGTTTGGGAAGGGGTAATGGGGGAAGTGTGGTTTGAGGTCTGACTATTATTTTCCAGGCTCCCCCTAATTACTGTTGGATCTTTGATATGAACTAGCACACCCCCTTCCTCCCCTATTTCTATAGCCTCAGCTATATTCCTATTCAGCCTAACTTCTGTAACTGCAGGTCTCTATGGACTTCTCAGCCATCTTCTCTTCTAACCTTAGTAGCCCTTTCAGGGCCTCCACCAGACCTGAAGTTGGCAGCTCTGGGTAAGTGAATGCCTGGAGCATCACTTCACTGAGTACTCAGGGTGGAATTAACCTATGTAAAAAGGGTTAATTGCAGACACCATAGTTGAAGGTTGGTTTATCCTAGGAGCTGAAAGAGGTAACAATCCTAACTTAAAGCTCTTTTTAAAAAATTTCTTGATTCAAAAAGTTTTGAAGTTCCTATCTTGCTTCAGCTGGGAGTGCTGCAATGCAGTGCTGATTGGTATAGAAGAACAACCTGGGTCAGTGTGCTGCTCCCCAGCAGCCCTGTGGCCTTCTGCTCTGGGGGGAGCGGGCTCATGTCTGTGGGCCGCCATCCCTGGCCTTTAGGCTCTTTCCCTCAGTCCCTGACATTCTCAGTCCTTTGGCTTCCTCGGTGTGACGGTATTCACTGACACACAGAACCTGGAGCCCAACAGACATCAGCTGGTCCAGCCTCACCATTTTACAGCAGAAACTAAGTCCCAGGGGAGGCCTTCGATCCCCGGCCCTACGACCTGGAGTGTGTTTGCCTCCTCTCCTCTCAGCATTAGTCCAACAGGGTCCTCCTGTTAGTGAGACTAGTGAGACGGGCTTCGGGCCCTTGGGCCTTGATCCTCCTGTCCTGACAGCCTCTCATCTCTGCCTGGCTCAGCCACAGACTTTGGCGCCCCCTGGAGGAGAGAAGTCCCATGTCCAGCAGTCCTCACTGGCTTCAGTACCCAGACCTGCTTCAGCTTTTTTATTGTTCTTTTCCTTCTCAAGACTGGCTTCTTGGGGTTCTCCTCGATCCTTTAGTTTGCCTGTATCTGCCTTGGCTAGACCTTCCCACTTCGCCCCCACCACTTCAATATTTTCTCCATCCTCTAGAGTTCTCCAGCCTTGTCCAGGGTCCTGAGCTCCTAATACTGGGTACGGAAAGAGCCCCCAGGTCCCATCTCCAAGCAAATTCAAAGAAATTCAAAACAAAACTAAAGATCTATAGTCAGTGACCACCACCCTTCCCACTAGCTAGCTGGTCTGTAATCGTGTTCCAGCTACTTGCACCGAGATTGGGCAGCGAAGGAAGGAGGAGAGCCCAGATCTGCCTGCCCGTTTATCCAATTATGCTGGTTGGCGCATTATACTTCAGGAGACAGCCAGGATGTCAGATACAGGTTGGATAAGGTGAATCTGGCTTATGTGATCCGGGTTCAGGTTGCTACTCTGGCAATGACTAGCCATGTGATCCTCTCTGAGCCTCAGTTTTCCTACTTGAAACTGTGAATACAATGCCTATCTCAAAGACAGAAATGTTACTGTGAGCTTTTAATGGGAATCTACCCTTACGCCTATAATACACTTTGGTACATGGGCAGAAACGCATGCCAGGATCCCCAGTGAAATAGTGACAAGAGAACAGTTGAAGTAAGATTCTCCAAGGCTTTCCTCCCCCTTGATCAATTTAGAACTGGAGAACTGGTAAGCTGGAATGCTCTAGAATAATGGTGACAAGGCCACACAGCATAGGAAAGAGATTTTGCCTTTTATTTTCTGCAAAACTCTGTAAATAAAATACAAAATCAGACATGATGGGGAGAGGCAGAGTGACCAGGGATCAGAAGGGGATCCCAGACATCAGCTCAGTGAGGAATGCCTGATAGAGGTTGGGGAGGCACTTGACTGCAGGTGGCAATCTGCTGGGGGTAGCAGAAGAATATATTAAAGAGATTTATATTTATAGGAATCTGTAGGATGGGAAGAAACCCTGGAACCTGGTCCTGACCCCCAGCCTACCCCTGCCAATGTCAGTTGGGCCCATCAGGTGGGGGCTCCCAGAGAAGGGCCAGCCCTGAAAGGTGGTTGTAGGGGAGAGGCTTGAGGGAATAGACAGCGACTCCCAAGTTCCCTGTGTTCCTGGGACAGAGAGCAGACAGGGAGCTCAGAAGGCAGTGCTGGCCATGCTTCCTGGCCCGAAGATACGAGGCAGAGCTTCCAGAGATTCTTCTAGCCGTCGGTGAGCTGATTGCCCATCCTCCCCTAGAATGGGGTACAGTGGTCAGGGTCAAGCAATGTCTTTTTATCCTGCAGCCCTTCTAGGTTTACCTTATGCGACCACCACCTTCCCTCATGCCTGCCTCCTGAACTTGATCAGGAACAGCAGGTCAGAACCATAATCCACTCACCACACTGAAGGAGGCTCTGGCGGGCAGCTTCCCTCACAGCCTCCTTGTCTGTTTGGCACAGATACACCAGTGGTTCAATGCCCTCTGAAGCCTGGTTGAGAAAGGGCAAAGCATGAAAAGTGAGAAGAGGTGAAACAGTGGGAGCCAGGTAGGTAGAGCAGTGAGGAAACTGTGTCAGGGAGAGGAAGCAATTCCTAAATAGATTAGATTGAAGTGATGGCAAAAGACAAGGGCTGGGGGACTGGATACCCAGAAAGGAGGCAATGGAATGGTCACAGAGGAGTGGGGTGGCCAATACAGGGTGGGCAACTCAGGAGAGGCAATTTAGGAAGTTTGTCCAGACATTACCTTGAGACAGCCCAGAGCCACACACCCAGCTACCCGGGTCTGTATGTCCTCGTCTTCTAGTTGTTCCAAAAAACAAAGCAGGGCCTGGGGACACAAAGGACTGGATGAGCCTCGGTGTTAAATCTGAGCACTTTGTACCCTTTATCCAGGCCCTTTGGTCTTCCCCTGACCTTCTTCCGGAAGTCGGAGCCCAGGGCTAAACTTCGAAGCTGGGTAGTGACAGCAGCCATCACCTTACTGTTGCCATGGATGAGAAGGGAGCTAAGTGCCCGGAGTCCATCCCGGTGAAGCCGTCCCTCAGGGGCCAGTCTCAATGCCCGGAGTACCACGGCCTGGTCATCTGAATTCAAATTCTTCACGAGTAAAACTGAAAGAAGGATGGAAAGGATGGGGAGGGAAGAAGAGATAAGGCTGCTGTCCCCAAAAGGAGATTGGAATAGGGTTCCAGAAGCTCTTATACTACTAACAAAAGGGAGTCTGCTCCTTGTCCCAAACCCATCACATATGTGAAGAGAGACGGGAACATATCAGAATGGGTACAGCCACCAATCCTTCCAGTGAAACAACTGGGACACGGTGTGGGAGAGTGTGAGTGTCCTCTCTTAAACATCTGTGCATTTTAAGAACTACCACTCACCCTCTTCAGCCATCTCTGTGACATAAGCTTCCATGGAGGGACTATTCAAGGCCTCAATGTGGCTCCAGAACTGGAAGATTGTGAGCTGTTCCCCAGGTCCTGGTCGAGGCCTCCTGGGTAGCTTCTGTCCCATGGCATCCTCCAGGAACTTAACACACACTGGGGAGAGATTTGATGGGTACTCTTGAGGCATGTCATGGATGTGATTCTTTAGTCCCCATAACCCAGGTGAAGGTGTGCTTCATCTGCCTGCTTTCCATTCTGGGGATCCATATCCTCCAAGAAATCTTTCCTTCCTAGACCTATCCTGCAGTGTCTGATACTTTCTCTGAATTCCGTGAGCATTTATGGGTCTCTGCTGCTTGTACTTTTGTAAAAGTTGACACTAGAGTAAGAACACTAAGATTTATGGGCAGGGGACTTGGGTCTGAATCCCAATCTGGTTACCACATGGGTGAACTTGGCAAGTCATGACGCCTCTCGAGGGCTGAATTTTATGCTCTAATAAAATGGGGAAGCTGAAGATTTTCCTTCCAGCTCTTAATCTTTTGATCTCCCCTGTGAGATTGGCTGTTCACCTGGCATACTATGACATCTCCATCTATACTTGTTGAGGTCAGGAGTATGCCATACATTCTTTTGTGTCTCGGTTTATTTTTCACCTTGAACACAGTATGCACTAAATAAATATTTATGAATCGGTTGTGAGAGGGCTTGGAGGAGTACTTGGGGGAGATAGGGACACTCACTCACCAGCCTCAGCCAGGCCTGGCTGGCGCAGCGAGAGACGGGCTCCATACTGGCTGCAGAAGGTGAAAAGGATACGCTCCACCGGACAGACCAGGAGATTGCCTCCCTCGGTGCACAGGTCCCAGAAAGGCAGGAAACCCGGCCGGGGAACAGAAAACTGCAACACTGGGTTGGGGGTAAGCAGTCAGTGGGATGAGGTTGGTCGGTGAGGGCCAACAGTCAGTGGGATGAGGGGTCAGTGAGTCAGTGGAAGGCTTGTTGGACTGGGTGGTTAATAACGCATGGAGAATGGGGGCAGGTCTCTATGGGGAGGGGAGGGACGAGAGGTAGAATTCTGGAGAAAGAGGACAGAGATGAGTCCCTTGTGTTGCTCTAGGGTAGAAGGGAGTGGGTGCCTTTACCTTCCTGAGCAGAGGTGGCCTTGCCCACTTGCCCCCCACAAAGTTGGCACACCATCTCCAGCACCAGGGCCTCCCGAAGCAGCCGTTCCAATGCTGATGCTTCCTGACATCGTAGGGGCCCAAAGGTGCCTAGTTTCTGAAGAGCAGAGACCAGCCAGGGCCACCTCAGACATAGGGAGTAGGAGGGGTTCTACTCAGCCCCTGTTCAAGGTTGGGGATGCTGAATAACACAGGGGGCCCAGAAATATGGCGTTGTGCCCAAGGACTGCAACTCCCAGCATGCAAAGGGCAGGTGTTTCATGGGGGGAGGGGTAAAAAAATTGGCAGTGGAGATAATACAGTGGGGCAACGAAAACTGAAGTCCTAGCATGCTAGACCTTGGGGTCAGTAATGGGTTAATGTGTTGGGGAGAGGGCCGCCGGCCTCACCAGCAAGAGGTGGCCACAGTGCTGTAGGTGCAAGACCAGAGCCGTGTCCAGGGCAGGGCAGCCAGTGCTGAGGGGGCCGGGCGTCGAGGAGTCCAGGGCATCCTCAGACACACCACTGACCCCAGCCTCAGACCCAGGCCCTGGGCTGCTCAGTGTCCTGCAGAAGAGACCTGAGTAGTAAGCATCTAGCGTTCAGACTGCCAGAAGCAGAATATCACCATCATGTGCCCAGTGTACGTTTATTGAGATGCATACCCCTCCTTAGCCCCTCTCTCCCACCCCTAGATACAAATAGGATGGACGGCCAGATGGAGGATGACTTCACACACACACACACACACACACACACACACACACACACACACACACACACACACACACACACACACACACACGGCTCGGCTCTGACTGCTGGACTCTGTGGATGCGAGGGCCTTTAAGCAAGGACCAGTGTGGGTCATAGTGATGAGAGGGTATTTGAGCAGGGCCAGGCGGGTCTCAGGGAGGGCTGAGGGCAAATGTGGTTAGAAGTCCCGGACACTGGTGCTGGCATTTTGAATATTGGGAAGAGAGGTCACCAGGTTGGAGATGGGAAGGCCATCGCTGAAGTGACCGCAGGGAGTGCCCCAGGAAGGCATGGGGGCTCTGGCGGGAGGGCAGAAGGGCCGAGGCCTTGGGCCAGAGCAGCGGCGAGGGGAGGAGGGGCAAGGTGGGGTCAGTGAGGCGGGGAGCACGGAAGCTGCTCCGAGGGAGCTCTTCAAGGGACCAAAGTCTCCGCCTAGGGGGTGCTGAAAGGGACAGCTGGAGATGATGGGGCCGGCTCCCAGCCACCAGGGAGTGCGGAGGAAGTGGGGGAGCGTGTCCAGAGAGCAGGTCCAAAATGAGACTGAGGGAGAGAGGCAGAGCTAGAGATGGGCAGAATGGGGCACTGGAAGGCTGGGGGGATGACACACCAAGAGCCCAGGGCGGATGGAGATGTAGAGATCAAGGGCAGACCGGGGCCCACTTCCCAGTGAATCCTAACTGTCCTCCCCTCTTCTCCTCCTCTACTTCCAGTCTTCTGTTTCCGCTTAATGGCCCCTCCCTCACCTGTACCCCAGCCCCTTCTTCACCTGTCCTCAGGCCCGTCATCCTCATCTTCATCATCATTAAGGAAGCTAAAACTCTCTAGCGCGTGCTCCACAGTGAGGCTGAGGCTGGACGCCCGGCTGCGGGACATGCCCTGTCTCTGCTGCAGACATGGAGAAAGGGGTGATGGATCATCCCCCTTCCCTCCTCCTTGCCCCTCCCCTGTCTCTCCTCCCTCCCCCCCCACGTCCCTTCTCCCTCACCATAAGTAGGCTCTCAAGCCGAGTCACCTCCTGCTCCAGTCCTTGCAGCTCTGGAAACTGGCCCCGATAGTCATCCAGGGCAGAGCTCAAGGCCCCCAGGGCCTCTTCCAGCCCCGTGTTCCTCAGCCCTGCGCCCTGCTCCAGCAGCCCCTTCTGGGGAGGAGCTTTGGCTTCTGTTAGGGGAATACCGGCTGCCTCCTGGACTGGAACCTGGGCCACCACAGCAGGACTGGGGGCACGATCTGGGAGGGGTGACTGAATGGGTAGGGGATCTGTGTGTGGTGAGGCAGGGTACGCAGGGGGACAGGAGGAATCTGAGGGTGGGGACACAGGGTCTGAGTGCAACAGTGTTGAGGCTGGGGAAAGAGACACATGGTTTGTAGGGGCGGGGCTGGGGACTGGGTCTGAAGGGGAGGGGACCAAGTCTGGGTGGACAGAAGTGGGGTCAGACTCTGGATGGGAGAGGATGGGGTCTGGGTGGGGAAAGTCAGACTCGACTGGTCTTAAATGGTGGGGAGAGGAGGTCAGGCGGTCAGTGACTGGTCCTGCAGGTGAGGGGATAAGGCTTTCATGCAGAGTGGTCAGATCCAAACAAGGGAGGGGAGGGCTTGGGCTTAAGGAGTCTGGGTGAGCACCGGGGTCAGGGAGGGGGATAATGTCAGAGTCTGAGGCCACAGGGGGCAGGAGGACCGCAGAGTCGTTGCCGGCCTCGGCCAGTGCGGCATCCACACTGGCCTCGCTGATATGGCTCAGAGTTCGGCTGTAGGGGATGTGCCCGTTGGCCAAGACTGGGCCTTTGGGTCCCTCCTCCTCTGGGACCTCCCCTGGGAGCTGGGGGGTCTCAGGCCGAGAGAAGGCGATGTGGATCGGGGGGGCCTCCGGCTGCTGCACAAGGGGACGAGAGGGCGGGGTGAGGCGGGCGGCCCCGGACAGCTGGGGGCTGGAGGAGTCGTCTGAGGATTCGGAGGACAGGGACCACGCCGTTCCATTCTCTAGCTCCTCCTGGCGACGGAGCATGTTCTGGGGGGAGAAGCAGGGGAAGGGGTGAGTCTTAGGGGGCCTCCCCAACTCCTCCGGGTAGCTTCACACAGGCTCAGGTGCCTGGGCTTGAGTCAGAGGAGAAAAGAGGGCAAGACCCTCGGGCTTTGGGGGCAGCACCCGCCCCCCAAGTCAGGTAGGTAGACAGCATGGTCTGGCACATGGGCCACGCCCTGGGAGGGAAATAGTGGGGAGATTAAGGGTCACTCACATAGAAAGCCTGTTCCCGCAGGGAAGGGGTGTCTGGAGGGCTCTGGCTGTAGGTGGAAAAGCGCTTGCTGACGGTGGAGGCCTTGGTGACTGTGGAAGCCGCAGAAGGTTGGTCATCCTTGTCAAAGGGGCTGAAGGGAAAGTTGGGGTGTTGCTAGAGACAGGAGCAAGGACCCTCTCCCCATCCGGCAGGGGCTCTGTGCTGCTGCCCCCTCCCAAACACTAACCTCCATGTGACCTCGAGGCTGAGCTTGATGGTGCCCAGGTCATTGATATCCACGGCCACGACCTGAGGCAGCGCAGCAAACAGGTCCTTGGTCTCGCAGGAGACACTTCCCACCACCACGTGGTTCGCCAGGCTCTTCAGTTCTGTGACCTGTGGAGCGGGCCGGGGCAGTCAGTCGGGCCAGGCCCAGAAGGACGGGGGAGGGGGAGGGGACTGTAGGCACCTTAATGGAGAGGAACTCGGTGAGTAGCGGCAGGAAGACCATGTCCTCACTGTCCCACACTTGCTTCCCGCTGCTTTCGATGCGTCCACGAAGCTTCCAGCGCTGACGCCCGTATTTCATGTAGATCTGGGGGGGGGGGGGGAGGCAATGAGAAAGCCCATCGTCCGCCCATCCTCTGACAGAAAAGTAACAAACTTCTGGAGACGAGGAGGGGACTGCTAAGCCGCTCCCCCAGAGACAGAGAGAAGCCCCTGGAATTAACTACTCCCAATCTCTTTCTTCCCCATTCACGATTTGCACGTACCTCATATTGATCCCCAACACACAGCCGGGCAAAACCAGCCAGCCCTGGAAGGAGAACAAGAGAGTCTGAGCGCCTCCAAGCTTCTTTTGGGCTCCCTCTGCCCCCTTGGATCTTCTCCCCAAGCTCGGCTGTCACCTTCCCCACCATTTACACAGACCTTTCATTTTGAGGTGAAATTCACCCAACTGCCCTTCGAGTTCACTTTCCAGCAAACACATGCTCTGGGGACAGGAAAGGAGAGAGGATCAGCAGCTCGCCCTCCCAGGCCACCCCACAAAGGAGCCCCCTCCTCTGTTCTCGAGATGCCAGTGAAGCTCCTCACCTCAGTGTATTCTCGGTGCCCGCGAGTAGCTTCAGCCAGGCTGTCCCTGGCCTCCCGACTCCCAGGAGTCCCTGAAGTATAAGCCCGAACCATGTTGTACGCTCCATCCCGTAACCGCCGCTGGATGCAATATCCGTCATACAGCTCGTCAATCTGGAGGAGAGGACCTTGAAGGAATCAGAGGGGGCGGAGACAGGCAGCCCCTGGGAGCGAGCTCCTGAAGCCCTTCTGAGGGCTTCCAAGAATGAATGAGCAGTCCCACCCCAAGGAGAGAAGCAGCAGCCTCGACATCTTAACTCGATATCTCCCCTTCCCTTCTCTACCAATCCCCATCATCCATTAGCTCCGTATCATCCCTCTATCCACATGTTTACCTTACTGACGTGGAATTCCAGGCGCCGGAGAAAACGCTCAATAGATTTCACTTGCTGAGGAAATAGAAGTTTTGATAAGAAAAGTACTTGTTGGGGTGATGGGGAGGAGAGGAAGGGGCTGTTGGGGCTGCTTCCTCCTGTTCCCTCTCCCCAACTTTTTGCCTCCTCACACCCTGTCTCTGTCAGCCCCCAGCTTCTGTTTCAGATCCACTTACCTTGTCCAACTCATAGAGAAAGCCCTGTATGGGGAAAAAAAAATTAAGATAAGATGAGGAGCATAAGAGATCCAGGTTCTGGATAGTAGGGACGTGTAACACTGAAAATGAAAGATGTGGGACCTTTGTCCTATTATCGGGGTCACCTTGTGCATGGATAAGGTAAGGATGAAATGATGAAACGGAGTGGAGGAGGGGGATAAAAGACTTGTCAGTTCATGGCTGTGAAAAGAGGAAGGGGAAGGGATGTGATGAGCTAGCTCCAAACCAATAGCTAGAACCTGGTAAGTGTTCTGTGTGAGCATTTACTCCTCAAAATGAGTATGCTACAAAGAAGTTTGGAATGCTTTGTTATTTTGTGGACTGTCTAGTCTTGAAGTGGTGGAGAAAATCTTAATAATGCAGATTAAATTTAAAAGTGTTTGCTTATATTCCCACTCCCTCTTGGAATGCCCTCAGCCAGGTGCTAAACATTTACCCACACCTTGCTGGCTTAGCTCCTTATCTTGGCATTCTTTATTCTTTAACCCATATTCAAGATTGAGAAGGTCTCTGAGGATTGGGGAATATTGTGAAATGGTTTGTTTTGTATTTAAATTAGTATCCTGCTCTGTATCACTAACACCAGTGAGGAGTCTCTTACCTCCCTGAAAGAGATGTGATCACTGGGCATGGAGAGGGGACAGGAAGACAGGGAATGGCATACCTTAGGAATATCTGGCTACTTCCTGAATCAAGAAGTGCTGGAGGAAGGGAGGGACTGAGGCAGGGATGAGGAGAGAGCCAGGGATAGGCCAGAATTGGGAGGGGTGGAGGTTGAAAGGGGGGGGGCCTCGAAGGCAATGAAATGGAAGAGGTACTGAAAGGTGGAACTTCATTAAGAGCACAGGTTGGATCTGGTCTGTGGGACAATAACAAAATTGGCTGCTTGGGATTGGCTGGCAAAGCCAGTCCTTGGATTCCAACTACATCATAAGTACAGGGGACCTTAGAGTATATTAATCCCAGTCCCTCATCCTAGAGAGAAGCAAATAGGAGCAGAAAGAAGCATCTTCCAAGAATTTCCACACAGACAGTGGCAAAGCGAAGACCAGAATCCAGGTTTCTTGATTCTTAGTCCAAGACCATTTGGTCTTGATGGTCAAAACTAAGACCACTATTCCAAACTCTCTCTCTGACAACTTATTAAATCCTTTCCTATAATATATAGCAATAACTGGAGAACTCCTGGGTACCTCAGTGGAGAAGCAGGGGGAAAAAACAGATTTATCTAGATAAGGGAGTAAGTCTTGGCGGAATTAAATTAAATTTCATCAACATTGATTAAGCAATGGATAGAGCTCTAGGCCTAGAATCAGGAAGATATCTACCTGAGCTCAAATCTAGCCTCAGATACTTACTAGCTATGTGACCCTGAGCAAGTCATTTAACCCTGTTTGCCTTAGCTTCCTTATCTGTAAAATGATCTGGAGGACATGGCAAGACACTTCATTATCCCTGCCAAGAATACTCAAATGGGATTATGATGAGTTGGTTATGGCTGAATGATGATGCTCAGGACATAGGATGTTGAGGATCCAAAACCAAAAATTAAAAAGCTCTCAAAGAACATACACTAAATTAGGGGAATATATAAAGACAAACGAGAGAAATATGAATAACTGGGGAAGAAGGGCTGTTTCAAAGAAAAGCTAAGTAAGGCTCTGAAGGAATAGAAAGGTTATGACAAGTGATGAGAAGGGGGAGGCTGTGCCTTCCAGGCATGAGGGAAGGCCTGTATGTATGAATGCATGGACATGGAATGCTGAATTGGGGGGAGAGCTAGTAGTTCCACTTGGCCGGGATGAAGAGGGTGTGAACTGGAGTAATGTGAAATAAAATCTGGTTGGAACCAGATTGGGGAGGGCCCTGGAGCTAGATTGAGATTTCTGTATTTTAGCGTATTGGCCTGGGAAGAACTGGTGAGATTCCCATTCTAAACATTTTCATATCCCTCCTAATTGACAGTAACCAGAAATCTACCCCCTCCCATTCCAATACAAGGCTTATTCTCTCCCACCTCTTCCTGAAGGCTTAAGACTCTTCCTCACTCATGCCTGTGGTGTAAAGGGAAGGAAGGGTCCCAAATCACTCACCAGTCTAGAATTTCTCTTGGATTCTCTGATTTGGACTTGGAGTTTCTCCTGTTCTAACTGATGCACCTCCAGATAGGCCCTGGGGAGGAATATGAAAATGTTTAGAATAGGAATCCCACCAGCTCTTCCCAGTCCCATTCACACATAACCCTAAAGGAGGAAACCAAGACACAGCTTGATCTGTCTGTATTTGATTTTCAGTTTTGGGGGACGGGGGTGGCCATGGAGTATGTGGTATAAGTAGGGTCAGCACTTCAAATCACGGCTGGCAGAGAGAGAGAGGATAGTATTCTTGGAATGAGAGTATATATGTGGTATAACCTAAATCAAATTATTTGTCATCTTGGGGGGAAGGGGGAGTGGATAGGGAGAAAGGAAGGAGAAAAATTTGGAACTCAAAATCTTATAAAAAATGAATATTAAAAATATATGTAATTGGGAAAAAATAAAATACTGGAACATATATTGGATTTAACATATACTTGAACATATTTAACATGTTTTGGACTATCTGCCATCTAGGGGGAGGAAGGGAAAGTTGGAACAGAAGGTTTTGCAAGGGTCAGTGTTGAAAAATTGCCCCTACATAGGTTTTGTCAATAAAAAGCTATAATTAAAAAAATAATAATAAATAAATACTGGGAAAAGGGGATAAAAAAAGTGTATGTGTAGGAAAGGGGGTTTGGGGACTAGTAGGGGATTAGACTTAAAATGTCTGTGGATGAAGGAATTCCTATGAGGATGTCACCCCCCCCCAAATTATGATGTAAGAGAATCCCATAGGTCATTTTTGGGGACTGGCCTAGGAAGGAAGGATATGCATTCTTACGTTAGCCCCCTCTTCAGGGCTTCATACACCTGGTCCAGCCGCTCTGGCTGAGGCACCTTTGGAGGTGGGTGTGCCATGGAGAACATCCTGGAGACTCGGACAATGGCAGGTGTTTTTCGGGGGACCACAGGGGGGCTGAAGGCTGCTAGGCTCCTGGAGAGAGGAGGCAACAGTTCAGAATGAATCCAGAACTCACAGATTCAAAGGGATGACATGTCTTCCACATATCCCATCCCTACCAGCTGCTCATTCTGGAACTTCCCCACCTGAGTTTTCCCCTCAGTACCTGCCCCCCCGGTCCTGGACACTGAGGACACCTGCGAAGGACTGGCTCCTATTGATCTTGGCACTGAGAATTCGACGTTGGGGCCGAACAGACAGCGACATCATCGAATGAGTCCGAGAGGGGCTCCCTGATGAGAAAAGGAAGGAAGGAAGGGGAGGAGTAAGATGGACGAATCCCCCAACACTTAGGGAGCAAAGGGCCAAGCTTGGAGTTCCGCAAGACAATCTCCTAGAAGTGGGAATCCCAGAGTTTCCTCCAGTTCTTCCCTGAAGCTGAGATCAGGCAGATAACATGACGGACATGGAACAGAGGGGTGTAGAACTGAACCCAGAGGTTCAGACTCCCAACCCCTGACTGTCACAACTAGTTCCAGTTGGCTGAGCTTTAAAGGATAGAGTGAGAAGAGGATCCTGCCCCCTCTCCTATCTCTGTGACAACAGCTTTCCACTCCCTCCCTCTTCACCGGAGGATTACAGATGTAATCCGATCAGGGAAGATGAAGAGAGGGCCTCAGCTGGACCCCTAAATCCAAATCCTAGGGTGCCTTTCTTGCTCCCTGCCCCAGGGCTAACTTCCAAACAGGCAGTTCCTGGGATAGGAAAGAGGAGAGAAAATAGCCTCACTGAGACGCCAAGTCCCAGCAGGGATGTTCCCAGTCAAAACATGAGATAATGAGAGGAGTTTAGGACAGAGGTAATCACAGGGCCTGCAAGGCAGGTGGAGTGGGGACTCTGCTTGGCAGCTCCTGGGCTCCACTTCCCAAATAACAATCCCAGCCCCTCAGAGCTTCCACCTTCCACCTCTGAAGCCTGCTCTTGGCAGCCCCCACGATGCCCTGGCCCAGCTCCAGGGAAACCCAGGAGGAGTTAGGAAGGATGGATGATAGGGATAGGTGAAGACTCCGGGCTGGGAAGGTATGGAGAAAACCCTAGGCACAAAATGCATGGCAGAATCACCCCTGGCAGACCTGGGACTGACTCAGCCCCCAAGCTGGCCATTTTCTCTTATCTCTGGGATATTCTCTCCCTAAACTACCTCCCCCCAACACACACACATATACACACACACACACACACACACACACACACACACACACACACACACACACACACACACACGCCTGGTCCTGGGAGGGAGCAGGAAAGGGAAGGAACAGATTCTGAAGAATGGAAGGAAGCGCATGTTTACCCCAGAGACACTCGTGGGCGGGGCTGTCCCTTCTGGTCTCCTCAGCCCCCCTTGCATTTCCAGCCCCCCTCCTCTCACTTCAACTATTTCCCCTTCCTTAGGATCCCATGGCTTGAAAGGGGAGGGGAAAGTGAAGGGTCTCAGAACGTGGGTGCAGGATCCCGGAGGATTACTCTGCACTAAAGGCCCCTGGGGGCTGGGCCGTGCTGGGGGAGGTGGCAGACAGGCGGAGCTTCTCGGGTCCTCCCCAGGAGAGGTGGGGGAAGGGAGGAGAGTGAGGATCACAGTCCCTCAAACTTTAAGGGCAAAAGAAATGTAAACTATTCATTATTAGCAGTGCTAACGATGATGATGATGATGATGACAGCCTCGAGTCCGGACCGGGATGGCACAGGACAGGGCACCAGGGCAGGGCGGGGGGTAGGAGATAGCCAGCCCCGAGAGGCGCTGAACCTGCTTCCCCGAAACCAGCCTGACCTCTCCCTGATCCCGGGCCACGGGATCCGCACCTACACAACCTTGTCATTCTGCGCCTGCCGCCAAACGAACCTCCTCCCGACCCCAAAGCGGAGCCCCAGGCTTGAGTTCTGGGGAGATTCTGGAGGGATCGGGGAGCTGTGGCAACGTCGATCAATAAAGGTGGCCACCCGAGAGGGCAAGGACTCTCCTTGGCTCCACTGTCCCCCTCCCTCCACGCCCCATCCCCCCGGTCAATCCTGGGAGTCCTGGGTTTTAAAGCCAGAGCACAGCAGGGGATTCCCGGATCGTGGGGGGAGCAGGAGGGGGAGCATTGGAAGGAGGGTCTTGTTGGGCTCTAGGGGTTATGACGGGAAAAACCCCGCCTCTGCCGGTCTTCCTGAGTTTCAGGAAGGGAAACCGAGTCACGGCTAGACTCTCGCCCTCTCCATAGCCCCATTCTGCCCTCTCAAGTCCTCTAGCCCTAGGATCCCAGAGCTGGCCACCCCACCTCCCTGCCGGTCCTCCCTACGGGGCGAGAGTGGGGGAGGGGGCGGTTACCTCTCTTTCTCGAGTTCATGGTGGTGGGGGGTGGCTCTGATACCCCACTCCTCGGCGCGGCCCGGTGGAGCGGACCTGCTCGGGCCTAATCAGCCCCCGGTGCCTGGTCCCGCCGGGCTGGGCTCTGCTCCGGCTCCGGCAGCAGCTGGGGCTCAGGCTCTGGCTCCGGCTCCTCCCCTCAGCCCTGGCCCGGTCCCCCCGCCCAGTTCCTGCTGTTTAGCTCCTGACTCAGAGCTGCCGGAGGGCAGGCGGAGGGGGATTGGGCGGGACTGGGTGGGCTGCGAAGACCCCAGTGCTCCTTTAATAGTGGCCTGCGGGGAGGGCGGACCCTCCCCTCAGGTGGTCCTTAGGCTGGGTGAGCCGGCTAATATGAGAAAAGGAAGAGGCTCCAACACATCCCTCCCGCCAAGCTCTTTCTTCCCCAGGGCTCCAGGGCCCAGATCAGGGGTGGGCAGCATTGGCCGCCACCTTCTAAGCAACAAACCGAGGGCTATACGAGGAATATAGGTGACTTTGCCTTTCTATGCTATACCCGGCGGCAGCCTGCCATAGCGGTTAGCCATCTGGCCAGGGACGCAGGAAAGCTTGGGTTCCAGGCCCACCTCCGACCAGGCTGGGTGACCTCAGGTGAACCTCTCCGGCTCCACGCAATTTTCTTAAGATCAGCTTGCTGAAGGCTGAATGATTTGACAGGTGGAAGGAGTTTTCTCACCGGGGAGTCCTTACACCAGTGAATTTACAAGTTCAGGGGGAAAAAATGCAAATAGATTTAATAGTAGAAAATTGTTCCTAAACTTTGTTAACTTCACTGAACCTGTTTCCTCATCTGCAAATTGAAGGCATTGGGCCGTCTCTATTTCCTTCTTTATTTGTGTTAAGTTGTTACCCTAGTCCAGGTGGACAGTCACACCTTTCCCAGACTGAAGATGCCTTGTTCAGGTCTGGTCGGGAATCCCTGATTCTCAAACCTGGTTTGGACCCCTCAGACTGGTTCCAAATAGATAAGGAAATAGAGGTCAAGGGAGATTAAATGAACTGGCCAAACTTACACAGGTAGTATTCAGACCCTTCAGAGGATGGGGTGTGAACCCAAGTCTTTTTGGTGAGGTTTGAACCTTCCCCAGCCTGTTTCTTTGGGGGAGTGAGGCTGGAAGGACCTTTGAGTCAAAGACCTTTTTCTGTCTGCTTCCCTCTCACCAGGGATATCTCCAGTGGGGGCTCACACCCTGCCTCTTCCCCTTCCCTCTTTGTTATCCAAGGGAAATCAGGTTAAAATGAACTGCCAAAGCAGTTAGGAAAGAACACTGCACAGGAAGTCAGGATTCCTGAATTCTGTTCTCTGTCCAGACGCTAATCAGCTGGAAGACTCTGAGCTGGTCACTTCCCTTCCCTTGCTAGGCCTCTGTCTTTTTTTATCTGTAAAATGAGAGGGTTGGAGAAGATGATCTCTAAGGTTCCTTTCAGCCCTAGCTTTCTATGATAAAGAGAAGTCTTGGGTGGGGAAGGGACCTTGACCTGGTGATTATGGAGTTTAGGGCTTCAATCATCAGTTGATAATTGAATACTTTGGGACTTTAATATTACTGATACATTTTTGGAGCCCTTCCCTCAGCTTCCTCATAGTCTTGGGAGGAGATACTTTCTGAAGTAATCTAAAGGATTTCCTAAAGGATATACATACCCTCTACACAGAACAAACTAAGTCACTGGGGACTGAAACCCAAGGCCAGACCCTCAAAAAAAGATGGGGAAGAGTGATGTGATTGGGGTGAGAGTACATAGAAAAACCCGGGCTATTTGCTCAAGTAAAAACCCTAAACTTGGGAAGGGGCTTCAAAAAGCACTATTACATAACCTCTTGGGCTGGGTTGGGCTGGGCTGCTGGGACTATGGGAGTGGGGGGTGGGGTGCGGAAGATCAAGGGAGTTATCAGCAGCTTGTGAATTTGGAACATTATTCAATTTACAGAGTTCTTTCCTCAGAACACTGGAAGCAGATTAAATGATTAGTATTGGTATTACTCTCTGCCATAGTCTGACCCAGTCTCCTCCAGCAGTCTGCCAATCTCAACCAGTCTCAATCTGAGTCTGACTTTGTCCCCAGTTCTCTCAGTCCTTAAGTACCCTATTATAATTACATCATTACAGTATATTGAGTATAAGCCAAGCTAGAGTGATTATATCATTATATCAAACTAAAGCGATTATATCATTATATGATACTAGATATATGTGAATGAAGAGTCATTATCTCATCAATTCCACTGAATTAACACCTTGCTTTAAGTATACTTCTCCAGAATTCTGGCCCTCTACAACTTCCCTCAATAAAGAGGAAGTACCTAACACCCAGAAGAGCCAGCTGATTGAGAAGGCTGACAGGGGACATCCTATGATGCTTTCTTCATCTCTTATTGCTAAAACAAACATTTCTTTTTTTTTCTTTTTTTCTTTTTTTTTTTTCCTGAGGCTGGGGCTAAGTGACTTGCCCAGGGTCACACAGCTAGGAAGTGTTAAGTGTCTGAGACCAGATTTGAGCTCAGGTCCTCCTGAATTCAAGGCTAGTGCTCTATGCACTGAACCACTTAGCTGCCCCTAAAACCAACATTTCTAACATAATATTGAATAATAATGGCGATCGTGGGCAACTTTGTTTCACCCCTGATCTTACTGGGAATACTTCTAGTTTATCCCCATCACACATGATACTTTGTCTTCATATACTTCAAGATCAATCCAATAGAAATAGGAATTAGGTCTGGGCTGCTTGGTCCCACAGTGAGTTAAAGTTGGAATGGTAAAGAAAACTATGAAATAATTAAACTGTGGGATAAACTGCCTCTGGAGAGAGTGGGTGCCTTCTCACTGAAGAGCTACAATTTGGATGGTCATGTGTGGCAGAGATATTCTTACTTAGGGAGAGGAGGTAGACTATTGGTTAGTCGGGGCTTAGCACAGTACCTGGCAGCACAAAATATGTCCTTGATAAATGTTTGTTGATATACTGAAGGGCCTATATTGCCAGGTACTGAGCTAAGCAGTAAGGAAGAGATGTAAAGGAAAGCAAAAGGCAGTCTCTGATCTCAAGGAGCTCACAAGGTTCCTTCCAATTCTGGCAAAATTCTTTGCCCTTGACTATGCTCACAAAGCTGGTAAGCCTGGGAACTGGGGTATGATCTCTAGTCTCATAGAAAAAGGGAAGGAAATAAGCAATTATATAGTCTACTATCTGCCAGCCTCATAATATCTCTTTGAGATAGGTACTATTATCCCCATTTTACAGTTGAGGAAACTGAGGAAGTTTGAGGTTTGGTGACTAGTCTACACAGTTAGGAAATGCTTGAGGTCAGATTTGAACTCACTTCATCCTAATTCTATGAACTATCCATTGTGCCAAAGTTTAGCCACTACAGTCTGTTACATTTGGTAGTGACTTTAGAGAGAGTCTGGGTGAGTGGAAGGAATCTTCTGTTACTTATTATCTGTGTAAAACAGATTAACAACAAAAATCTTAGCCTCTCTGGACCTCAGGTTACCCATCTATAAAATGGGGGGGGGGAATTGGACTAAGTGACTTTTCATGTACTGCTCTAATTTTAAAACCCTAGTTCATATTTACAGAGACCCAAGATAGGAAGTGATTTGTCCTAAGTAGTTGTAGTAAAAATTAGGGCTAGAATCCAGACCTCTCATTGCCATTAACTGACTCCCAAGTCCCGTTTGATGATCAGATCTTCAGACTATTTCCATCCAAGCTGTCATTTAGATCCAAAGCCAAGGTAAGTGCCCGAGTCTGAGGTTGGATGGGAGTGGTGAAGAGCCAAGCTGGAGAATTGGAGACTGAGTTAAAGTGAGGCAGGTTAGGGATAAGGACTAGACCTGGGATTTCATGGGTATTGGACATTCCCAGATGAGAAAATAGATAAAATGTTGTTCCTAAACCAGGAAGACCTGAGTTCAATTGTGGCCTCAGATACTTCCTACAAGTCTTATTTTCAAATTGTCTCAAATTTCAGTATGCTTAACTGTAAAATGGGGCTAATACTAGCACCTATCTTCCAGGATTCATTGTGAGGATCAAAGATATTAATTGTAAAACATTTAGCATAGTGCCTGGCTCATAGTATATTAATACATACTGGTTCCCTTCCCTTCCACCAATCTGGATTAGATTTTTGCAGCCTACTGAATCTGCAACCTGAGTCACAGAAAGTAGCCTGGGGGCAAAGAAAATTATTTACTTTGAGTCACCCAGTCATTATGTATGTGTCAGAGACTGGATTTGAATTCAGCACAAGCTGGTTCAGAGACAGGCTCCCCTATGTACTAGTACTTCCCAATGTCACAGGAAACCATATTAAAATATAATTGGGAGATACGTAACAAAATCACTAAAAATACAATAAATCATAGATAATATTACATTTAAAACTAAGCCAATGTGGGGTTGCAGGGATTCTCATGTATAGAACAGCAAACTGGTTCTTTTTGACATTATTGCCCTACACCATTCTACCTCTCAGAGAAAAAGTAATCATAGTAAAATTATAGGGATAGCTCATATTTATAAGGTACTGAAAATGGTTCCTGTCTAATATTTCTTTTGATCTTCAGGACAATCCCTTCTTTGGGATGGCCATTTAAGGCAGTATTGGACCCAATTAAAGAGGAGAAAACCGAGATCCAGAGAATAACAACATAGGGGAAGGTGCTAGATTTCTTATCTGGATTTCCTGACTCCCAAGGCCATCATTCTTCCCTTTGCTCTTTCTACATATCAACTGTAAGGAGAGCTGGGCTGAAAAGCAAAAGAATGAATGGATGAACCCCAAGTGTGTAGGAAGCCCTGAAGCCCATAAGTTGAAAAGCTGCCAGGCTCTGCCTTTAAGTCCCAACTAAAATTCCATCTTGTACAGGAAGCCATTTCCAATCCCTCTTAATTCTAGCACCTTCCCTCAGTTAATTATTTCCTATTTAACCTGTATATAACTTGCTTTGAATAAATTATTTACTATTTAACTTGTATGTAGCTTGCTTTGAATAAATTATTTACTATTTGACCTGTATGTAGCTTGCTTTGAATTATTTCCTAATCAACCTGTATGTAGGTTGTTTTGAATACAAGTGTTTACATATAGTCTCCCCCATTAGACTGTAAACTCTCTGAAAGCAGGTTAGCAAATTTTGTTATGGTTCAGTTCTTTCAGTTGTTTCCTAGTCCCACCCCATTTGGAGTTTTCTTGGCAAAGATACTGGAATGGTTTGCGAATTCCTTTTTCAGCTTGTTTTTACAGATGCAGAAACTGAGACAAACATGGTTAAGTGACTTTCCCAAGGTCACACAGTGTCTGAGGCCAGATTTGAGCTCAGGAAGATGAGTCGTCTTGAATTCAGGCCTGATTATACATACACTTCGATATCTAGCTGTCCTCAGCACATAATAAGTACTTGATAAATGTATATTGACTGACTCTAAATCATATTCCAGGCAAAACAGTGGCCTGTTCCACCTTCTAATCCCATCATATTCTTTTTCTTTAAAAAAATTTTACTCTTGGTCCCCCAAAAAGGAGAATCATGTGTGTCTCTCTCAAAGAGAGAATGACAAATATCTCCTCTGCAAAGCCCTTGTGCTGACTCTGCCTTTCAAACAGTCTGGCACCACACACACACATCTACATAACTATCCATATCTATGTAACTAAAGCAATTATTAATATATAATATTATCACTAAACATATATGTATACACAAATATACATACATATATATATATACATATATATATATACATACATACACACACAAAAATATATTTTGTTTCTTTTTCTCCAATTTTATCTGGGGGCTGACCGTGTTATTCCACTTCTGACAAACTCCAATTATGTGACTGTTGGCAAACTCTGTCTCAGTTTCCTAATCTGTAAAGAGTTGATACCAATATTCCCTACCTGAATCTTGTAATGGCCTCTTAGTTGGTCTCCCTGCTGTTAATCTTTTCCCCTTCCAACCCACACAGCTGTCAGTGGTATTCTTAAAGCACAGGTCTGATCACATCATGTCAGTGATGTCTCCTACTAAATACAACAGGGACTCCTGATATCACCTAGGACAAAATCCACACTAACCCTCTTCACAATTTGGCTCCAGCCTCCTTTTCCAGGCTTCCATGACTCCCCTTCACAGGTCCAGCCAGACCAATTTTCTTCCTGTTCCTCACATGAGATTTTCCATCCCCTATCTGCTTTTGCCCAGGAGGTTTCTCCCATGTCTGGCACCCACTCTGCATCTTAGATCTCCTTCTGCATCTAGTCTCCTTTAAAGGTCAGCTGCTGATTTCCCCAGCTGCAAATGCCTTCATCCAAATAATTGCCATGTATTTATTTTGTATTCATTAAACTTCATTTTGTATATCTTCCATATACTTAAATGCAAACATCAGTCAGTAGATCAAGAAGCATTTAATTAAGTCATTACTGTATGCCAGATACCAAGCTAAGTACTAGAGATATTAAAAAAAAAAAAAAAAAAGAAAAAGGCAAAAGCAAATGTGACAGCACTATGTCTGGCACATCAGATCAATTAACATTTCAGATCAATTAACAAATGTTGATTGATGGAATTTGAGCTCCTTCGAGGAAGGAACCAATTCATTTTTGTCTTTCCATCCTCAGTACCTAAGACAGTGCCTTGTTCATATTAAGCTCTTAATATGTATTAGTTGATTCCATCAAAGGACTTTTATAAGAAAAGTATTTTGCAAACCTGTAGATGGCTAGGTAGTTCAGTGGATATAGCACTAGACTTGGAACTAGAAAGAACTGAGTTTATATCCAGCTTTAAATACTAGTTGTGTGACTAGGCAAGTCACTTAATCTCTACCTGGCTCAGAAGTTTTCTCATCTGTACAATGGAGATAATAAAATTACTTCACAGGATTAATGTGAGGATTTGACTATCCATACCCATATATACATACACATATACATGTAAAGTTCTTTGATACCTCACAAACATCTTAAGTTCCAAATATTAAGAACTGAATTTATTATCTCCCCCTCCAAATGTTTCCCTTTTCCTTAACTTCCCTTTGAGGACATCAAGCACTCACAAGCCTGCATCATCCTCATCCCTTCCTGCTCACCCCTACCCAATATCCAATAGGTCGTAAGTCCTGTGGTTTCTACTTTCATAATAGTTCTCATATTCATCCCCTTCATTCTCACTCTGCCACCTTTCTACTTTTCCTAATACTCCTTGAGCCAGTGCATTTCACACTTGATACTCCATATTCTCCCATGGGCATTTTCATCCAAGCTTAGAGCACACTCTCTTGGGGCAGCTAGGTGGCGCAGTGGATAGAGCCCCAGCCTTGAATTCAGGAGGACCCGAGTTCAAGTCTGGTCTCAGACACTTAACACTTCCTAGCTGTGTGACCCTGGGCAAGCCACTTAACCCCAGCCTCCCCCCCCCCAAAAAAAAAAATCTCAGAAGAGCACACTCTCCTTCCTCATTTCAACCTACTGGCTTCTTTCAATCCCAACTAAAATTCTTCTTTAAGAAATTTTTGTCCATCTTCCCTTTAAAACCATCCTGTAAAAAGTTTTATCCCGTGTAAAACTTGTTTGAAAAAAAAAAGGGGGGGTTGCATTATAATGTGAGTTCCTTGAGAGCAGAAGCTCCCCGAGTCTTTGAATTTCCAGCATTTAGCACAGTGCTTGGCTCAAGCTTGCAGATATGACCTTAATGTGCTATATAATAGCTAGCTGTTATTATTATGCTGGTTGTTATTGTTGTTCTTACAAAGCCCATATTTTTACATCTGTCAGAGGGGGCAAGAGTCAAGAGATAGCTGCCAATTGGCATATTAAAAAGTGCACTAATCTTTTATCTAGACCACCTGGATTCCAGCCTCAGCCCTTTACCGCTGACCTCTCAGCCTTTCTCAGAGTGAGGCTTTTGTCAGTTTTTCTGATTTATAAATTTCAATTGATGTAACCTACCTATAAGGGTAGCCACAACATAACTTACAAGATACCGGTATGATTTTTTTTTTAATCTGAATGGTGATGTCATTGGTTTAGTAGGAAAGCTCCCAGTGGGGAAATTCCCGGTTCTAAAGTAGATCCGCAGGCAATTACTAAGCAACCTAAATTTTATAGAAGTGCCTGGGGGTTCTAAGCAAGGAAATGATTGGCCCAGGATCACTCAGGCTGCGAGAATCAAAGACAGACCTCGAACCCCGACGTTCCACAACGAGACCAGAGCTTCATCCCACTGCCTTCCCTTCTCAGGAAACCTTAACGTGATTTTAAAATAAATACATTAAAAAACAAAAAGTTTGCTCTTCTTGTTAATAGTAGTCGGGGCAAGAATCCCTCGCCGTGGGCGCAAGCAGGAAGTAAGAGCCTAAACTCCTGGGTCCTGTTCAAAGCTCATCCCCAGGCTCCTGAGAAGGAGCCTTTTGGGTCGCCCCCGGCCCCACTTTTTTGCCTCAGTCTTGGGGAAGTGACAATGTCAGGAGCCCAAGCCTGAGGGCCTTCCTCCCTCGGCTTCCCATGCTGGCAAGGGGCCCAGGTTGCGGCCACCGCACGCGCTGAGCCAGAAGCCCTGCCACCTGCCGTCCGTCCCCTGCGCTGGGACCAGCAGCCAGCTGGCACGGCCGCCCGTCCACTCCCGCAAGCCCGACGATCCCTCTCCAGAGAGCCCCCAGCCTCAGGGCGGGCCTGAAGTGGGCCCCTCCCTGGGAGGGGCGGGGGACAGGATGTCAACAGTGGCCCGGGTGGAGACAGGGGATGCCAGACGGCGCAGCATACCCAGCTCTGGGGAGTCTGGGCGGCTCCTAGACCAGGTCGGCCAACCCCCAGGGTGGGGCCCCCCGGGATCCTCCCCCCTCTCCAGGGCCTCGCCAACCCCTTTGTCCCGAAGCCCCGCCCTCTTCGCCCCTCCCCCCTCATTCCCCTTGACGACCGTCCCAAACCCTTCAGCTGACGCACAGCTCGAGTTGGCGCCTCCGGCTCCTCCCCAGCCCCCCCCCCCCCCTTCAAGAAGGGCGCTGGGCTGAGGGTCTGCCAGGTTCGGGGTGGAGAGCTTCCTCACTTCCTTCTCCTCCCTGTCCAAGTTGGTGCCGTCCCCCTAGGTGGTCAGTGATGACTCAGGAGAGGCCTGAGGTCCGGAATAGGGACGGCCTCAAGAGCTAATTTCCCACCAGACCAGCAGCATCCTTAACCTCAACAAACGGACCCAGAGTCGTCTTAAATGGCTTTGGTGCTTGGGCCTGGGCGGGGTGGGGTACAGGGAGTGGAGGCAGGGTGAGGAGGCTCTGCTCTCACCATATAGACCTACGTTTGGATTTTTTTTTTAACCTGCCACCCTCTCCAGCCATCACTGCACGCACCCGGTCAGTGGCACATCCCGGTCAAGCCCCGCCCTCCCAAAGGTCAGCTGGTCACATTCCCAAGGCTGTGGGCTCACAGAGTACTTGGGGGCGGAGGCGGAGGGACCCTGTGGCTCACCCCATTAGGGGGCAGGAAGGGCATGTGGGAGGGATCTTGTCTCCCCTCCTTAAGGGCCGGGCTTGAGGGACTATATAAGCCCCCCCCCCAGCCAGTTAGGAGGGGTGCCTGCAAAGAAGTGACTCAGCCTGAGACCCCTCCTGTCTTCCGTCAGCTTTTCCATACGGTCAGAGAGAGCCACCTCTCCTAGGGCTGGGTTTGGGTGCTGGAGCCTGGGGATTAGGCGCAAACACCAAGTGTAATGACCTCACTGAGCCCAAAGAGTTTTGTAGGCTGCTTTCCTCCTCAGCAGCAGCTTTAGTCCCTTTAAGTCTTCTAGCCCAGACCTCTTAACCTGAGGTATAGCCCAGTTCCCTATTCCCCTCTACTAGAAACAGAGATACTGAACAGATGGATAGACTCCCATAGGAGCGGTGTGGGGGCTGGGGCAAAGAAAATAGAAGGGGAATGTTTCCTAAATGTAATCTCCAACTCTGGCTCCTATCTGATCTTGCAGAGAGGATTATACTAACAGTACTGGCCCTTCCTCCATCCCCAAAGTTCAAGGGAAGGAGCTCTGCTACTTTCTGAAGTTAAAAACAATAAAACAAACAAGCAACAAAAAACTACGGGACTCAGTGGGAGCTACTCTCTCAAGAAGTGAGACTGCAATAGAGCTCTGACTGGTCATCTTCCAAGTTAAGGTTGTCCTTGATCAGCCCCCCCTCTCCATAAACTTAAACCACATCTGTTTTGTTCTCAGTACAGACCGAAGTAACTACATAGACACAAATAAATGAAGCCACTGGGTCCCGATGAATGACACAATCACCAAAATATAAATCCACACAGACACATGAGGAGAAAGGAGTAAGGGAGTCTTTTCCTACAGCTATCAAAGCAACCCCATGAAATCCTCCGGCTAATGCAGACGATTGCCGGAGGGTCAGGACAGGGAGCAAAAACAGGATGGAGGATTCTAGAGGAATGTCTCTAACTCTTCCCCAAAGTCTTAGCCCCTGCCAAGGACCTCCAGCTTGGATTACTGGTTCTACTTGGACCTCCTAGACTAGGCTCCCTCAATTTGTTTAAAACTTGAGTGGGAAATGATGTCACAAGTAATCAGGAAGAGTCCTGAAGACCCCAAACTCTCTACTCTCATTCCAACTGTCCTTCCCCAAAGAACACTAACTCCATACAGTAGGGAGATATAAAAGTGGGTGCCTTCCTCAGTTGCCCCATCATTGCCTTCCCTAGTCTCCCCATCTTGCTTCTAACAGAATTGACCTATCTCCCCCGCCAAATCAATAATCTCTGCTCCCCTATATCTTTCTCCATCAAGCCCCTTTCTGGTGTCTTCTTTCTTTAGTTCCTTCTGCCTCTTCCCTTCCCAAATCGCTTCCTGTGGCTCAGCCTTCCCAGCCCCCTGTCTTTGCTTCCCCCGTTCCTTTCTATCTCCCTCCCTCCCCCCAGTCTCCAGGTCTCTGCCTCCCACACGCCTAGAAGCAGCTGCTTCGACAAGCGGCAGCGGGTGGGGGCGGCTGCGGAGTCAGAGTGGGGGCTACCAGCCCTAGAAGCCACTTACTAAGGCAGAGCCTTTATAGGGCTCAGGTTCGCCCTCACCCTAGGACAGGGTGGAAAGGCCGAGCCTAACGAACCACCGGCTGACCTGAGATCTGGGGCACTTGAAAATGGTCCTCCACCTCCATTCCGGCTGCGCAGCCGGCCTGGCTGAGCCGGGGAGTTGTGCTTAAGATTGAGGTTGGGGAGAAGGATCGGGCCCTAAGGCTCTGGGTTCCGCGGGGAGCCAGGGAAGTCCCGTTAGTCGCTTCGCCCGGGTGCCCATAAGCGCCCAGGGGAAGAATTCCGGGGTGCCCGAGGCCCAGGCAGCCGGCGCAGGGTGGGGTGGGGAAGGCCAGGATCAGGCTGCCGAGGTCCCAGGCTCGCTCGCACAGATTTCTCTGGCACCGGGACTGAAGGCTGCTGACGGCGGGGATCGCAGGCCCTGGCGCTGGAGACCCCAGTGGCAGGGCCCGAGTTGGACAGGAGAACGAGCGGAGAAGGATGGACAGACAGGCGGGTTTGGGGGACAGATAACACGGCCTGGACCCACGTTAACTCCTGCGGCGCTAGGGGAGGAGGCGGAGGCGGGACCTGCTGGACCTGCCGGACCCGAGCCCCCTCCCTTTACCTCCCCTCCCCCTCCTCAGGCCCGGTTAGTAACCCTGCACACCGCCCCGCAACCCTCCACTTAGACCGCTCCCGGTAGGGCCGGAGGCGTCTCCACTCACATGGCTCCGCCGCTCTGGGCTGCGCTGGGCCCGGCCGGCCCCGCAGCTCCGATCTGCCCGCCTGGCCCGGGCCTCCTTCTCTGCCGCCGTCGCTGCAGCTGAAGCCGGCGCCGGCCCCTCCCTCTTCCCCCTTCAACCTCCCCCTCCCCGGTTCCCCCTCCCTCTATTCCCCGCTCCTCCCCCGCTCCTTCCCGGCCCGGCCCCGCGCTGCGGCGCCGCCCCCCAATCCCGTTCTTCTGCTCATACTGCCCCCCCCACGCCAATCCTGGGTAATTGGAGGAGCGGACCCCCAACCCCACCTCCCCCTCTCACTCTCCCAATCCTGAGTAACAGGAGGAGCGGAAGCCCTCGGACTCCCCCTCCCCCCTCAATCCACCCATTCCCGGGTCAGGGACAGAGGCCTAATCCTCACTCGGGGTCTGGCGGGTCTGAACCCCAGATTAGTGGAAACAGCCCCCTCCTATACTCTGAAATCTGGGAAAGGAAGAGAAGCAGACCTTGGAATGAGGAGAGAACCAGTCCCTACCCCAAAGCACTGATATTTATGGGAGACCTCCCAATGGGGGTGGTGTTTGCAAGAACCGCCAGCTGTGTACCCGAAACATCCCGGTGCCCCAAGGTTTATCCAAACAGCCAATTCCTCGGGGGTCTTCTAGGGCAGCGTGCTTTTATTTTTTTTATTTCACTTATTTTTCCCTAAGCTGATCCCAGCTGGCTTTGCAGACTTGGATTCTCAGGAATGAGGGAACAGAGAGGCTTCTCCTGAGGACTCAGCCTGACGGGGGCGGGGGGGGGGGGGGCTGACACACGACTCAAAGATCTAGCCACTTCTTGGGGAGACACTGGATAGTGAAGAGAGCTGGACTCTGCCACTTACTTTCTGGGGAACCTTGAACAAATAATTTCACCTCCCTGGGCCTCAGTTGCCTCACCTGTAAAATGAAAGCTTTGGAGTGACTCATGAAGTCCTTTCAAATTCGAAATGTGCCCAGAATTCTGCCACACATACTTGGGGGCAGGGAAGGGGGATAGGGAGGTGATTTGCTCCCATTCCTTGACTCTGTTATCTTAAGATTGTTCTTTTCTCCATTTCGGTCCCACGTAGTCTGGAACTTTTAAAGCTTCCTTCCTCCCTCCGTCCCTTTTTCTTCCTTCCTTCCTCCCTCCCTCACTTCCTCTCTGCCTTTCTCTTTTTTCCTCTCTCCTCTTCTCCCTCCCTCTCCCTCTTTTCTTTCCCTCCCTTCCTCCCTTTCTCTCTCTGTCTCTCCCTCCTCCCTTTCTGGTTTGCCTCCTTCCTCTGCCCTCCACTGTCTCCTCATTTCAGGCCTGAGCTCAGAGCTTTGGCTGATCCTGGGGTCTAGGATGGGGTCGGGTAGGAATTCTGGAATGGGATGAGCTTCCTTCCTGGCCCCCAGGGCATTTCTGCTCTGGACGCAGCTAGGGGCCCAGATGGCTGAACTCCTTCCAGATCCAGATTGCCATGACCTCCAGGATGTCCTTTGCCCAACCTCAGTTTCCTAATCTGTAGAAATGGAGAACTAGAAGGCAGAAACAGATTGGGTTGTACAAGCAGATTCCTGCCTGGGGGTGAAGGTGGTGGACCTAAATCACTAACGTGTAGCTGTAACCCCCCCATCCCCTCAGTGGCCGCAAGCCAAACTTAACTCGTGAAGCCTGGAAGAGGATGGGGGCACGTGAGTTATAAAGATATCCCTCCCTCCAGTCCTATTTATAGAGAGCTTTCCCCCAGAGAGCCTTAGCGGAGCCTGCTCTCTCACTCCCGCCCCCACCCCTGCTCTGCGCAAGCGCACAGCAGATAGTCAGTTCTTAAACTGAGCCTATCAAAACACTCAGTGTTTTGTACTGTCATGGAATTAGCGATCTTTGGGGCTGGAAGATTCTAACTTTCACTTAGTCCAACCCCTTCATTTTAGAGCCAGAGAAACTAAGTCCCATTCAAGTTGTCATTTGCCCATGGGAGTGTGTGATTCTGGGATATGAATACAGGGTCTCCTGACAGCTTGGGCTCCGGATATGTTGTCCTTGCCACTGAACCTCAAAAATAATTTAATCCAGAAATTCTTAATTTAGGGTTAATGCATCTTTATTTCAATATAATTGGTTCTTTGTAATCCTATGTATTTTGTGTTAGAATTTTAAAACGCTACTCTGAGAAGGGATCCAGTCAGTCAAAAAGCATTTGCTAATTGCCCACTATGTCCCAGGCACTTTGCTAAGCACCTCTCCACCCTGAATGTATGGATTAATATTTATTACGCACTTACTATATGCCGGACACCGGATTAAGCCTTGGGGATACAAATGGAAGAGTAAGTCAGTACCTGCTCTCCAGAACTCACGTTCTAAAGAGGGAGACAAGAGAGCTGGAAGGTTTCAGCTGGAAGGCAGATGGAAAAGTGTCCTTTGGGTACTCAGGCAAAGCAGATGTTAATGACTCTTCTGTAATGTCCTTTCCACTCATAAAAAGATAACAGTTCTTGCTGAGTGAAGTGAGCAGAATCAACATTGTACACAGTAACAATAAGATTATGTGATTTACTGGGATGGACTTAGCTCTTCTCAATAATGCAGGGATTCAGAGCAATTCCAATAGACTTGGGAGGCAAAATGCCAGTCACAACCAGAGATGTGATTGTTCTATGGAGAATGAATGTGGATAGACACATAGTATTTTCACCTATTGGTTTCCCCCCCTCCCTTTAGGTCTGATTTTTCTTGTACAACATGATGAATATGGAAACATGTTTAAAAGAATAGCACATATTTAACCTATGTCAGATTGTCTTGGGGAGGGGAAGGAAGGGAGGGAAGGAGAAACATTTGTAACACAGCGTTTTACAAAAATGAATGTTAAAAACTATTCTTACATGTATTTGGAAAAATAAAACACTATAAAGAAAAAAAAAATCAGTTCTGATGTTGAAAGGTTTGACAGAGCCAAGGACTTTGGTGGCAAGAACCCTTTCTTGTTCTCTAGGAGTGGGGACTCCAATCCCTGCAGAAGCAGCTGCCAGTCTGCAACTCCAAAGATTTGTTTCCCAGGATTATGGTCGTGGCCATGGGACTAAGGCACACTGCTATTCTAAAGGCTCTTGAGTCCAGGCTCCTGAGCGGTCTCCATCAGGATCTGAGGGAAGATGATGAGAGTGCTTTGATTTGCTTGGCACATGCTTCCTCCTGTTTCTCCCTCTGGTGCTTTGTTGCTTCAGCTCTGTTAGCTTGTCTGCTGAAGGAGTGGGGAGTTGGCTGGCATTTGGTGGGAATGGCAGGCCTCTTCTCTGGAGGAATTACTTCCCTGGATGATATCTGTGAGGGCTGGTTTGGGCTGGAAAAGCCAAAAGGAGCCACCACACAAAGGCCTTTAAGAACATCTAATTTGATCCAACCCTTTAATGATTTTAATTTTTTAAAATTTTAACTTAAACATTTGTAAGATAAAGAAAGTAGATTTGATGACGTCTGAGGATCTCTCAAGCTCTGAGTGTTTAACCTATCACCAAATAAAATTAGGACAATCTCCATTAGAACAAAATCAAATGAAATTTTAAGAAATTGAGGGCATGAATCATGCCATGATAACCTGATACATAGCTTGCTTTTTCAAATATATAACAAATTCTAAATGTAACTTTCAAAACTATACTGCTTGTAAGTGATTCTTGTTTTTTTTGGGGGGAGATTAGAAAAGAATTATATCTCTTGGTGCAATCATAGTAAAGCAGAGAAAGAATTACTATCAAAGCTCTTTATCAGCTTTTTCCCTGATGCAATCCTGACTCCATCTTTCCCAATCAAAGGAATTACATTATGTGTGACTCTTTCTGGCTTTCCTTCTTCTCTCTTAGGCATACAACTCCATTTCCCCAGGAAGGAGAAGGGATTTGCTTAAAGACTAGCCTACTTATTATCAGACCCAGAACTAGAATTGTCAATAAGCATTTATCAAGGCCTTACACTGTGCCAGGTACCAAACTAAGGACTATAGATACAAAGAGAGGTGAAATAGACTGTTCTTACAGTAGTCCCAATCTAATGGAGAGATCAACATACCATTGATAATGTGCAAACAAGATAAAGACATGCTAAATTGGAGATAACTAAGGGGGGAAGGTACTGCAATTAAGGTGGACTGAGAAAGCTTATTTGAAGGAGGAGGGATTTTAGCTGGGTCTAACGGAAGCCAGGAAAGTTTCAGGAAGCTGAGATGATCATTTAAAGAATTCCAGGGATGGGGAACAGCTGGTGAAACAGAGTTGAGATTTGGAGTCTTGGGTGAGAAGAAGCCAGTGGCTTTGGATCACACAGTAGTTGAAAGGAATAAGGTGTAAGAAAGCTGAAAAGGTACAAATGATGCAGGTTATGAGGGATTTTGAAAGACAAAAGATTTTATATTTGATCTTGGAGGTGATAGGGAATTATTGATGAGGAGAAAGGTGTGTACTATATGATCCAATTAAACCTGTACTTTTAAGAAGACATTTGACAGCTGAGAGAAGGATGGATTGAAGTGGGGAGAGACTTGAGGCAGCAGCCCCACCACCAGGCTAATGCAATAATCAAGGAGGGAGGTAATGACAGCCTGACTGGGAGTGGTGGCAGTGTCAAAGGGAAGATGTGGGCAGAGGAGATGTTATGAATGTAGGAAAACAGGACTTAGCAACTGATAGGGAGGGGGTCAGTGAGGAGTTAAGGATGTGAAACTGGTTGATTGGGAGAATCCAGCTTGTTTGACTTCCAAATGCTCATCTTCATAGGTCCAAACAGTGGGAACATCCAAATAGGCCCTGAAGTGCAGTAGAACTTCAGAAATAGGTGTACCTGCCCACCCAGTGTGAACTGAGGGCTCAGGAGAAGGAAGAGTCTGGATGGGAAATGGAGAGGCTGGCCAATTTACTATTCTTTTCTCCATATTATGTACTCCCTTCTCATTTCTACTTCTTAAAAGCCATAGTTTCCTTTAAATTCAGCTCAAACACCATTTCCCACCTATGGCCTTACTTGATCTCCCTGGGTCTGTGCCTTTCTCCTGGCTGGAATTACTTCAGTAAATGTAACGTTTGTAATATTATGTTTTACTTATAGGACTATATGTTGTTTCCCCCGATAGAATGGAAGCTCCTTAAGAGTAGGGATTATTGATTTTTGTCTTTGTGTCTTCAGTGCTGTAGTGGATAGAGACTCATCCTTGAAGCCAGGAAGTTGTTTCTTGTGGTCCAGTAGTGTCCTTCTCTTTGTGACCCCATGGACCATAGAACATTAGGACCTTCTATTGTGCACTATTTTCTAAAGTCTGATCAAGCTCAAGTTTGTGTTTCCATGACACTATCTATTTACTTTATCCTCTGCTTTCCCCTTCTCCTTTAGTCTAAAATCTTTCTTAACATCAATTGTCTTTTCCATTGAGTCCTTTCTTCTCAATATGTGGCCAAAGTATTTAAGCTTCTGCTTCAGTAGTTACCCTCCCAATAAATAGTTTGATATTAATTTCTTTTTTCTTCCCCTTATGTATTTTTATTTTTTTAAATTTTAATAGTATTTTATTTTTCAAAATACATGCAAAGATAGTTTTCAACATTTATTTCTGCAAAACCTTTTCTTCCAACTTTGTTACCTTCTCTCCCCAAGATAGCAAGCAATTCCAATATATAATTATATATATATATATATACATGCATATATATATAATATTTATACGTGTATATATGATTGTAAAATTGATTTCTTTAAGTATTAACTGATTAGATATCCTTGCTGTCCAAGAGACTCTCAAAAATCTTTTCTAGCACCACAAATGAAAAGTGCTGATTCAACAGTGCTCTGCTTTCCTTATAATCTAGCTTTCCTAACTATACAAAATTACTGGAAAAAATCATAGCTTTAACTATGTGGACCTTTGTGAGCAACATGATGTCTCTGTTTTTTAGGATGCTATTCAGATTTGCCAAAGCTCCAAGGAGCAAGCATTTAAAAAAAAAATTCATGGCTATAGACATCTTCAGTGAGCTTTGAACCCAATGATATAAAATCTGACATTGACTTGGGTTTAAATCCTGATCCTGACATATATTGGCTGTAAGACTCTTAACTTCTTAGTGCTCTAGGTAACTTTGTAAGACTAAGTCTCAAAGAAGGTACAGACCACAGGCTTAGATTCCCATGGCCATTAACACCACTAGTCCCTATCCCCTATTCCTATTCCTAATAACTAATACAATAAATACATGTTGGAATAATGGGAGGCCATCATTTCCTGTCACCCAGAGACTGTTGGCATCTATTACCAAACTTTCTTAATGATGCTCTGCCCTTTATCCTATTGGGGACAGAGAGACTTGGTACCCCCTGATCTTACCACTATACTAAGCTAAGGAGCCCCACCCACTGTACAGAATGTAGCGAAAATCTGCTAGGGCAGGAAGTCAGAAAATCTATATTCTGGACCAGGTCTATTAAGGACTTTGGGGGCATTTCTTTTCCCTTTTCCAACACCAGTTTCTTCCTCTGTAAAGGGTGCATTAAAAAATCCAAAGTTCTTTCCTGTTCTAATATTCTGTCTACTATGAAAGCCAGGAATGAGCTGGTCGGGCCGCTTCCCCATTGTCAGCCTAGATCTCATAGATTGAAAGTTGGAAGAGATCTTATAGATCATCTTGTCCAATCTCTTCATTAAAGAGGTGAGAAAAAAAACTTCAGAGAGGTTAAATTAATTGCCCAGATGCATGTAGCTCAGAAGCAGCAAACCTAAGATTTGAAACTAGGTCCCCTGACTCTAAAAATGCTTTCTTTAGAACTTTCTGTTGAGGGTCTTAGTTTCTTCCAATCACTTGCATATAGAAAGAACAAATCAGTTGTTTGAGTCCAGGAGAATTTTTCTCCTGCTCCAACTCCTCCCTTCCTTCTAGAATCACTGGTGTTATTACCCACTGTCTTCTTGAATATTTAATCCAGAAATCCTACTCCCCACCCAGAATCTTCAGCAACCATCTCTCAGATTCCTGTCTTCTCTTCAGATGGAACTTCCTTCTCTGGTTACTAAGGCTGCTAGGGGTTAAGGTTGGCCCTCCAAGTGAATTAGTCAGATGGCCCAGGTGTGATTTACCTCCACAGGGTCCATAAAGCATGTGCCTCCCAAAACAGTGCATGAAATGTACAGCATTTCCATTATGTACCAGTATATGCTAGGTAGTGAGGCCCATAAATCCTGAGCTTAGAGGATGAGACACACAGGAAGTATGAATAAGGAGCTCAAAGTGTGGGGGTGTCAGTGTGAAAGTAATTGAGCCATTGGAGAAGGAACATATGATAAGATAACCAAAGATGGGGGATTCAGTAGCATCAATTAAGTCTGACTCACTCTGTGTGTAAATCAATTGGATATAAGAATAGGGGGTATGGTTTGCTCTAGAACAATTTGCTAATTGTGTGACCTTGAGCAAGTTATTTGTACTTTTCAGGACTTAATTTTCCCCATCTCTAAAATACTTGATACTTGAATTAAGGTCCCTTCCAGTTCCAAATGTTATAATCCTATGTGAATCCTCATATTTCTATACCTTTATATTTATACATGTACATTTGTGTTCCATGCAGTGTTTCTTTTTATTATATTTTATTTGTTTTTTTTTTCTGGTTATAAATGTACATTCATTTTTTAAAAACATATTTCCTTATGAATCTTGTTGGAAGAGAAAAAAAATTAAAAAAAAAAAAGGGAAAACCACAAGAGGGAAAAAAGCAGAAGAAAAAACAAAACAAAACAAGTGAAGTAGCATTTGTTAATTTACATTCAGTCTCCATAGTTCTTTCTCTGGATGCAGATGGTGCTTTCCATCCAAATTTTGTTGGGATTGCCTTAGAACCACTGAGAAAAACTAAGTCTTTTATGGTTGATCTTCGTACAATCTTGCTGTTACTGTGTACCATGTATTACTGATTCTGCTTATTTCACTCAGCAATGCTTTTTGTAAATCTTGCCAGGCCTTTCTAAAGCTTGTTCATCATTTTTATAGAACAATAATATTCCATTGTTCTTCATATACCATAACTTATATAGCCATTCTCCAATTGATGGATATCTACTCATTTTCCAATTCTTTGCCACCACTAGTTTGCTGCTACAAACATTTTTGCACATGTGGCTTCTTTTCCCTTTTTTATTATTTCCTTGGGATATAGACCTAGTAATGGCACCCATGCAGTATTTCTATATATTATTTCTATATATCATATTTAGCCATTAAGAGATGGATGGTACTTTTGAAGAATGCAGGTTTTTTTTAATACAAGTATGTTTCCATATGTATATCAATGTGTGTGATGTAGCACAGCCCCCAGAGAAAAATCACTGATGGGCGCTCAGTGAAATTTTTCGCAGAGGAGGATAAGGCTTCTTACTCTCTCCAGAACCTCAATGAAAGAGAGTGAAGTGTGGGGTGTGTTAGAGATGAAGAGGGTATCTCCCTATCCTAAGTTGGGAGGTAGGAGAAAACATTATCCTGGGTACACATTAGGTCTCTACCTCTCTATCCTATGACCTCCTAGAGAGTGAATGAAGAATGTGGTTCTGAATAGAAGTTTGGATTGGGAGTCAATAAAAACTGCATGTTAATCATGTTTCGGAAATTAGCTGTAATTTGGGCAAATCACTTCAACTTTTGTGCCAATGAACACAGGTAGAGGAAATGTCACAATTTTGTGATTAGGTAGATTATAAATTCATCTCATCCAACCTCAGTTGGGTCTTTACTGCAGCAAGGCAGTCCTTTTATTCTTCCTTAATTGATCTCCACCTCACTTCCTACACTCGTGATTCCAAATCTTCTCTTTCTCCCTTTTCACTTCCTACCTTTCTCTCATCTGAGGTCTTACCTTTTACTCTACAGGGAAAAAAATTAGACCATTCAATGTGAGCTTCAATTTCTCCCATTCTCATCTAAAACCCCTTCACTTTCTCTCCCATTCTTTCCTCTTACATTTCTTGAGGATAAACCCTTGGCCCTCCTCTTCCCCTAATTCCTCTACATGTTTACTTGACCCCATCTCTCCCACTTTCTCCATCAGATTTCATCTCTAATAGTTACCCTTTCTTTCTTCAACCTCTCTCCACTAACTGGATCTTCCTTTTTGCTTTTAGTCATGCTCAAATCTCCCCAAACCTCAAAAAACAAACAAAAAAATCTCTCATTAGATCCTACCATTTCCTTAAGTTATTATCACATCTCCTTTTCTCAGCCAAACTCTTTAAAAAATTGTCTCTATTTTCTCTCTTCTTTCACTCCTAACCACTTATAATCTGCTTTCTTATCTCATGGCTCAACTGAGAATGATTCCTTCAAAGGCACCAAAGATATGTTAATGTCTATACCTGATGTTTTTGTTTTTGTTTTTGTTTTTTTTTGGCCTCAATTCTAATCCTTTTCAATCTATCTCCTGTGTATTTCATACCATGATCACTCTCTGAGATTTTTTGAAACCCTCTCACCTATCATTCTGAAAGTTTCTTCTTTTTTTGGACTCATCATTTGCACCCCACTCACCCCTAATTATGGGTGATTGAAGAGGTTCTGTTCTTGACTTACTTATCGATCTTTTCTAAAATCTCTCCCTTGGTAGTCACCTCAGCAGATCCCATGAGTTTTACCATTATCTTTATTCAAATAATTTCTAGATTTATATACAACCAAGGATGTGCTGAAGCCAGTCCATACTAGTTTTTGAAAATCATATGTAAAATTTTCTTATTTTAATTAAAGCTTTTTCTTTTCTTTTTTTTCTTTTCCTTTTTTTTCCCCCTGAGACTGGGGTTAAATGACTTGCCCAGGGTCACACAGCTAGAAAGTGTTAAGTGTCTGAGTCCAGATTTAAACTCAGGTTCTCCTGTGTTCTCCAGGCTTCTCTGAAATCATCCTGCTGATTGTTTCTTATAGGACAATAATATTCCATAATATTTATGTACCATAATTTATTCAACCATTTTCCAACTGATGGGCATCCACTCAGTTTCCAATTTCTTGCTACTACAAAAAAGACTGCCACAAGCCAAATGTTATATTTTCAGTGTGAGCATTTACACCTTAGAAATTGGCAAATGCTACACATTAGAGCTTGATTTATTATTTTAATTGTCTAGACTTAAGAAAGTGATACAGAAAGTGTTAATAATGTAGCTAAATTTAAAAGATCTCATGTATATATATTTTTTTCCACCAGAGAGCAGCTTATTAAACATTTCCCAACATACTGCTGTATTTACTACTTCAAGTCTCTCTTCTGATCTTCAGTCCCTATCACCAATTGCCAATTGGATGCTGCAAACTGAATGTCCTGAAGACACCTTCAATTCAACTTGATGAAAACTGAATTAATTTTCTTTCTCCCTAAACTAGATTGGGGGGTGGGACTTTTTCTGCCAAGGGCAATTTAGATATTTATAACATCATTCAAAGGCCATACAAAATTATCAACTTATAGAATTCAAACAGGAGATTATTGTACCTAGCTTTCAGCTCATCACTGCCTATGATCGCCTTAGCAAATGATTGGTGCCAAAAGGCACCATCCTTTAGTGTTGACATTGATCTGTATTCCATCTTCTCTCTCAGCCCATATATTCAATCAGTTGACTAAGTTTCTGTTTCTATGTTCTCAATATCTTGAATGCACTTGTCTACTTACAATACAACTATCACCATTGTTTAGGCTTTTGTCTCAATAAGGGCCTCCTCCTTGATCTCTTCTACCTCAAATGTCTCCTCACTGCTGCATGCTATATTCTGCTCCCAAAATAATTTTCCTTAAATACAAATCTGACCATGTGACTATGATACTCAACCAATTCCAGTGGCTTTCTATAGAACCTGAGATAAAAATATAAGCTCTGCTAAGCTTTTTTTCCCAATATATTTCATTTTCCCAAATACATGCAAAGATAGTGTTCAACATTCACCTTTGCAAAATCAAATTCTTCTCCCTGTGTCACCCCCTTCCCCAAGACAGCAGCAAATAATCCCATATAGCTTAAATATGTGCAATTCTTCTAAATATCTGCTTAACTTTAAAAGCCCTTTTCCACCTAGCCCCAACCCTTCTTTCTTATATCATTGGATATTAACTCTCCCTTCCATATTTTTTTCTGGATAAAGCAAATCAGTTTTCTCTCTGTTTTTCACACACAATATTCCACCATCAATCTTCAAATCTTTTCTTGGGTTGTCCAGGCCTGGAAAATAGGGCCTCCTTATCTCAGTGCCCCTGTCCTCTTTTAAATGAAGTAAAAACATTATATTTTGAAGGAATCTTTTCCTGAGCCTTCCAACAGCTAGTGTTTTCCCTCCCAAACGATGTTATATTTAACTATAATACTCTGCATATGTTTGTGTTTTTTAACTTTTTATTTAAGCTATCTACATTTTTTATGTAATTATGGTCTGTCATTATTGGAACATCGGCTCATTGCAGGTGGGAACTGTCATTCTTTACATTAGTAAACTACCATATTGCCAGGCACATTATAATAGGCCCTTAAAGAATACTTGTTCAATATATTTTTACCATGTTTCACATATATTGGATTATATGCCATTTAGGGGAGAGGGAAGGGAGGAAGGGAAAAACTGGAATGCAAGATTTTTAAAGCTCAATATTAAAAAAAATTATCCTTGTACATGTTTTAAAAATAAAAAAACCAATAAAAAAGAATACTTATTCATTGTTTGATTTCTTGACTCTCAATTTTTTCATCAGCGATGAACAAATACTTATTAAATATCTTCTATGTTCTAGGTGCTGTGATTAGCTCTGGAAATATAAAGAAAAAGCCCAGAGTCGTTGTCCTTATGGTATTGAGGAAAATAACAAGGACACACATAAGTAGGGTGCATTTATATTGTGCCTATGACAAGCCAGGCACTGTGCTAAGTACTTTACAGATACATACAAAATAAATGTAAGTAATTTTGGAGGAAGTCAAGAGCAACCAGGGCTGGGGGTGGGGGGGTGGGGGAGTGGGGGTGGGTGATCAAAAGAAGCTCCTGTAGGAAATGAGTATCTAGGGCTATTAAAGTGGAGATGAGGAGAAAGAACATTCCAGGCAGGGGGAAGAGGTGGGGTGGAAAGCCCGAGCAAGGAGACACAGATGCAAGATGGAATGTTTTATGGGAAGGGCAGAAGGGCCCTTCATGGGAAGGCAAGTTTGACTGGATCATAGAGTGCTTAAAGAAAAGTATCAGCCTGGAAAGGTGGGTTGGAGCCCAACTGTGAATTTATAAAGTAAATGAATAATAATCCTTGTTCCTCCTACAGAAAAGTCCCAGAAAAGGGTTTGTAAACTTTAGATTGTTCTTAAAATGTGAGTGACTATTAGGGAATTCTTGGGTTCTTCCTATTCCTTGCTGTTAAAACTCCATCTTTCCTTCCCTCTCTCACCAGTATTCTTCCCTCTGGCTCCCCAGAACAGATCCAGACTTTCCATTCCCCAGGAGTCTAAGGCTAGGGCTGATCAGCTTCCTCATCACAAAATCAGGAATAGAGTGAGTTCAAATCTGGCTCCAGATACTTACTAGCTGTGTGACCGTGGAAAAGTCACTTCACTCTGCCTCAGTTTCCTCATCTGTAAAATGAACTGGACAAACCAACTCCAATACATTGCCGAGAGTCTGCCAGGATCGAAACAACGGAATAATAAAAACCAGGTTAAATGACATCTTTGGTCAGCTCTAACTCTATGCACTTCTGATCCTGTAATACCCTAGGATCCCCTCTCATCTCACCAGTTGATGGTGTCAAAAGCTCTCTACTCCCCTGGAAATTTGGGGATCTGGAGTTTGGTGGAGAAGTGGAAGAAGGATACTCCTTAGGGTGGGGGGGTCAGTTTGGGGATCAGGACCTGCCTATATTGCCATCCTCTTTGAAGGGAGGCCGGATTGGGGGGGGGGGCAAAGTTATGCTCCAAGATTTAGCTTGGAAAAGCAGAGTCCTGAATCTGGTGTCAGGTGTGTTATTTGGACTTTAATTTCCTCATCTGAAAAATAAAAGGGTCAGGTTAGATAATCTCTCCAGTCACTTCTTGCTCTAAATCTTATGACCACTAGCTTTGGTCAGGAATGGAGGGAGGGCAGGTTCCCAGTCATCCCTGGAATGTGCATTTCTGGGCCTTTGAGCTCAGTGGTGTTTACCCAGGGCCTTAGGTCTTGGCACTTTGCCTACCCCTCTTCACAACCTTCCTCTCCCCAGGATCTGCTCACTGGGGCAGGGACAGGACTCCTGAAGGCTCTCTTCTTTCTGACCTATTATTTTCCAGTTTTCTCAGCAATTTTTTTATGAAATAGTGAGTTCTTCCCAGAAGCTGGAGTTTGGGGATTTATCAAAAATTAGATTATTATAATCATTGATTATTGTGTCACGTCTATCTGACCTATTCCACTGATGTACCACTCTATTTCTTAGCCAATACCAAATGATTTTGATGACTGCTGCTTTATAATATAATTTTAGGTCTAGTACTGCTAGGCTACCATCTTTGTATTATTATTATTTTTCATCAATTCCCTTGATATTCTTGCCCTTTTGTTCTTTCAGATGAATAATTTTATTATTTCTTTTCTAGCTCTATAAAATATTTTTTTGACAGTTTGATTGATGTGACGCTGAACAAGTAGATCAATTTAGGTTGAATTGTCATTTTTGTTTTAGCTGGGTCTACCCATGAGAGAAAGCTCTCATCTAATCTTATTTCCTGCTCTGTTGGAAGAGAGATCCTCACAATTTGTGGTCCCACTGGTTCTGATACCTAAATTTAACGAAGGTGGCACTTGGGGAACTGGTGGGAGGTGGGGCTGGGGATCAGGAGCTGGAGTTGGCCTGGGCCAAGAGTAGGGGTGGAGCTGCCTTGGAGTCATCAGTCATTGCTGCTTGGGTGTGGTGAACCCGTTGTCCAGTCTGTCCTTCCTTCCTGGACCCCTCCACCCCTACAATGTGAAAAGGGTGGAGGCATATGGGGGCTGTGATCCTGAGAAGAGATGGACTTCTATTCTTGGATCCCAAGCCAATTATTGTACTATGTAGTCCCAGTCCAGCCATTCTTGACCAGAGTGAATTGTTGGAGTTTTTTAAACCCATGGGAGTTATCTAAAGACTCCTTCACTAAAGAAGTTATTGGTGTTGTGTAGACCCACCCCCTTTCTTCTGAAGATGAATTATTGGTACTTTGTAGAGGTAGTTCTTTCTCTTGCTCCTAAAACAAAATTTTGGTATTGTGCAGACCTAGACTTTCCCTCTCTAGCAAAATATCTATTGGTTCTTTTCCTCCAAAAGTAAGTTACTGGTAACCTGTAGCTCTAGCCCTTTCCCAAAGCAAAGGTAATTACTATAATTACCAGAACTGGGCCCAGGGCTAGGGTACTTTGTCCATTCTTTTAACAATGAAAGGCCCCTGTATTTGGGGCCTTCCACATCAGTTAGTTCTAGGAGAATCTGGCCTCTGACGGAAGGCTGATTTTTCTCATACTCTTTAGCTCATTAAACTTTCACCCCTGAGCTCTGGGGACACATTATTTAATATTAGGGATTGACTCACATTTACTCCCAAAAATAGGAGTAAAAAATATATTTTTTTTAATAATGTAAATCAGGTATGGGACAGGAATTTATTTCCTACACACAAAAGAAACCTTAACAGACATAAAATCTCATAGAGGACATTGACAAAGTAAAGAGAATTCAGTAGCTTACCGTGTAACTACTCTTAGGTTTCCTCAGGAGGCTAATATTTAAACCCTTTCAGTACATAAAGAGGTTCACAAGACTTCTGATTAGAGAATTTGCATTTCACTTTGACTGTATTATCCATATAAATTCCTACATGTATATTCTCCTAAAGTGGGCCAGGTTTGGACTAATCTCTCATAGTGGTCATCATTTCTAAGAGTGCTAGTATAATCCTTTGGGATTCCTTCCCCTATCCAACATTCAGTTCTGACTAAAAAGAGCTGGAACTTGAACTCACAAGATCAACTTAAAGTCTGGACACCTTCATCTCAGGTTAGATACACATTCATCTGAGATCAGGAACCCCCCCCCCCAACACAAAATCCAAAATGACAACTAGGACCTCAGTTCTGTACTAACTGCTACATGAATAAGCCATGGTGTTGAAGATGAAGAAGGGTCAGCTTACTGAAAGATTTGGAATGATAAAATCTCACTTGGCAAATTAAAGAAAAAAAATTGAGCTAGATGCATTCTCTGTTTTTAATTGACTTAGAGGTATCCACCTAAACTTTCTCCTTCCTCTACAATATACCGCTCTTGATCTGCCCACCAATTGTATCTTGTCTTCTGGAACGCTCACTTCATAATTTAACAAGCTTCCTTTCAACTTAAACCTCTTTCTTTCTCATTCCTTTTGTCTTCTAGTTCTCAATGCGACATAGCTCCCTCCTGAGTACATTTTTTCCTTTCATACTATTTCTAGTGTTAGTTATTCTTTCTCTTGAATCCCCTGACTCACTGAGCCTGGTAGAGAAGTCTGAATACTCCTCGTTCCCCATTGCCATTTCTAGACCCTTTCTCTACCATCTTCATTAAAGAACCTCTCTTTCTTTGAGATGCACGCTATCCAAATTTGTCATCCAGTCCAAAGCTAGTTGATATCTAGTGATTCCAATCTAGTCATCTAGTGATTTTTCTTCCTTCCTCAATGGATTCAGTTTATGTAACCAACTTTTTCTTCTGCCCAAGTTCTGCCCTTAAAAATAGTAGGAGACGGGGCAGTTAGGTGGCGCAGTGGATAGAGCACCAGCCTTGAATTCAGGAGGACCCGAGTTCAAATCTGGTCTCAGACACTTAACACTTCCTAGCTGTATGACCCTGGGCAAGTCACTTAACCCCAGCCTCAGGGGGAAAAAAATTACTAGGAGACTCAACTGTGTATAGTGGTACTCCTTCAATTACCCATATCTCCAAGATCCTCAATAAATTCATTTTTCATGGCTTATTCCTCCACTTTACTTCAGTCTCACAGAAATGGTCACGCCTTTGATTTGGCTATCACCCACAAGTGTTCCAAGGAAAAACTCCTTAGCTCATGCCTTTGATCCTATTCCCTCCAGGATTTTCAGCAAATTACCTCTACTAACACACTTAACATTTTTTTCTTTTCAATCTTTCCTATTACTAGCTCTTTTCCTGTTGTTTGCAAACATATTCAAGTTTTCCTCCAGCTTAAAAATATTTATACTAGATCCTATCATCTTTGATACCTAATATTTTATATCTCTCCTACTTTATAGGCAAACTCCTTGAGAAAGCTTAGTGTCTCCTTTTCCCTTCCTCTCATTCTCTTCTAGAATCTCTAAAGTCTGGCTTCTGATCTCATTGTTTAATTAAAATTGTCTTCTCTAAAGTTATCAGTAATCTCTTAATTGCCAAATCTAGTGAATTTTTTCAATTATGACCTTTGAACTGCATGCAATAGTCAACACTTGATTCTCTTCTGTCTACTCTCATCTCTAGATTTTTGTGACACTTTTCTCTCCTATTCTCTTCCAATTTTTGTGAAAAGAAATGGTTTTTCTCAGTACACTTTGGTGACTCCACATCAATGTCCTGCTTCTTAATCATAGATTCCCTCCTGGGTCCACTTCTCTTTTTTATTCTCTACTAATTATCTCACTTCATGATTTCCTCAGCTCCCAGATTCAAGTATCATCTCTATACACGTGATTCTCAGAACTAATCTATCTCCTTAGTCATGCATCTCCAGCTGCCTCTAGGACATTTCAAACTGGAGGTCCCATAGATATTTACAACTCAGTATGTCCGAAACTGAACTCGTTATCTTACTTCTCAAATCTTTGCTTTTCTGAATTTCCCATCACTGCTGAAAGCCTTCTATTACAATCATAGTGTCACCCTCAACTCTTCACTCTCACTCATCCCACATATGCAATTCTGGCTGGCTCAAGATGTCTGATCTTGATCAGATGAAGCTGGATTGAAATGGTTTTCCTCTCTTTAGTTACTTCTCTGTGCTGGACATGTGTTTCATTGCTTTATTTTGTTGTGTTTTTACTTCTTTGGTCTTAGAGAATGGATGTTGCAAAAGGAGAATTTGAAGACTTTTTAATAAAGTCTTCAAGAACATACTTTAGCCACTGACAGAGGTATTGCAGCTGCTTTTGGTGTTGGGAAGTTAAAAGTTTCAAGGATCATTCAGGTCCACAATGAATAAATCAAAGCACAAAGGAAAGTATGATTAAAAATGAAGATGAAAAACAAAGTCAAAAATTGACAGATTTTTCCTTGGTAGTGATTCTAATTAACAATCAGAAAATAAACAAAGATCTTCAAAGGGAACTGACCCCTGGAGAGGTAGTTACTGATTCCTTTGTAATGGAGCACAAGTTTCTTGAAGTTGGAAGTATACTGAGAAGACCAGATTGTTTTTTTTTCTTTATGTCTCCAGAGACTGAATGACTGACTGGCAAAAACCAGATACTAATCATTTCTTGGAAGAAAAAAACTAAATAGTTTTCATGGGTAAGACAATACGAAGATTGGAAAAAGGTAATTTTTGTTGAAAGTTTTTGTCTCTCAAGGATAGGGTTAAAACTGTTGTCAGAAGAAATTCAGGTAAACCTGTAAGTTCTGGGTCTCTTCATCAGATTGTAAAACATCTACCCTAAAACAAATTTGGAGGATTTTTTTTTAAACTTCTAGTGCACCTCAAAGTCCTATCTCTATTGAGGTAGTGATGCATTCTTTAAAAAATACATATATTTCTGGAATTATAGACATTCCCAAGTGGAGACAGGATGCAACATGACTTTTCATCATCTTATAGTTCACAGAGATTAAAAATATCTAAGAGATGAAGAAAAATGTGCTTCATTATCTGTGATTATTTGCCTGATTTAAACATCATTGAAAATCAGTGGGATAGACATAGGAATCAAGATAGCAGTGGTAGAAAGTGAGCTCTTCCACTCTATAGACTTCTAACAGACTTAGAAAATGAACCAGTCTGAATTCTGATAAGGAAATTCAGAAAAAGTCACAATGAGAGCTTTGTCTAGTCTGTCTTGTAAGGATTGACTGAGAGCTCTGAAGATATTAGGAATGGCTATAGCTAGGAACACTCACCATGTGGAGCCCTTCATCCCCCAGGAAAAGACTAGGCTGTGCACCAGGGAAGGAAGATGTCTCAGATCCTGGTGGGGTACCACTATACCCCACCAGGACCAACTGGCATTTTTGTTGTCCACTAGATTCTGGAGTGAGTAGGGCAGTGATATTCCTTAGCAGAGAGGCTCTGGGCAAAGTATGGAGAAGGGAAGAATTTTTAAAAATTATCATTGATTCATTTCCAATATATAGCCCAGCCTTCAGAGAAATAATTAGGGTAGAAATACCAGATCATGGGGGAGTTTCCAATTCCGATGCTCTGAGCCAACAGAATTCTCCTGCTGGAAGGAACACTGGGAAATGAGTGTAAACTGTTTGCATTTTTGTTTTTTTCCCCCGGGTTATTTTTGCCTTCTGAATTCAATTCTTCCTATGCAACAAGATAATTGTTTGGTTCTGCACACATATGTTGTATCTAGGATATACTATAACATATTTAACATGTATAAGACTGCCTTCCATCTAGGGGAAGAGGTGGAGGGACGGAAGGGAAAAATCAGAACAGAAGTGAGTGCAAGGGATAATGTTGTAAAAAATTATCCATGCATATGTACTGTCAATAAAAAGTTATAATAATAAAAAAATTTAAAAAAAAGAGTTTTCCTGTTGACTGATAGGAGTAGAGACCAGAACTAGTCAGTTCTTGCTCATACTCAAACCCAGGTCAGGAACTTGCAGGAAGAAGACTAGAGGGACAGCAATTATATTTGTCTTGGATTACACTGGTTTAGAAGCAATGAAAGCTTGTAGGTACCCAACCCATCCCTAAAATCCTGGAATAACAAACACAATGGCTCATTACCCCCAGAAATCTGCCCAAAGTTTCCCTCCAGAAGTGCCACAGAGTTCAGCCCTAACATCAAGTCTGAAGTTTGCAAATAGGCTAGAAAAAAATGGGTAAAAAAAAAAGGAGCCCCAACATAATAAGTTATTGATTATGGTAGCAGGGACACTTGGAACACAAATTAAGGAGAAGACAACTCAAAAACATTTACAAACTTTGCCCCCAGAGAAAACACAACTTGAACACAAATTCAACTGTAATTCCTAGAACAGATGAAGGAAGAGTTGAAAAAAAGTTTTTAAATAAATGAAAGAAGAGCATGTAAAGAAGAAATTATAAGAGAAATGAAAGCTGTAGAAGAAAGAATGACAAAGAGTATATATAGCTTGTCATGAGAGATATAATCCTTGCCAAAGCAACAAATTCCCCAAAAATTTGAGTGGACCAAATAAAAGCCTACCATCTCTTGTGTGCTAGTGCACCTCCTCATCTTGGAGCTGTCACCCAGAACTGCAACCTGGGTCACAGTGTGGGCAATGCAATAAAGTTCTCCATGTAGTTTATCAGCATAGGGACCCCTGTGATCTTCTGACCAGCTATCTGACCTGCTTACTGTCTGTGGGCTGAGAGCTCTGGAAGCTGCTGCTGATTTACTTACCCCCAAGTCCTGTTGCTGGTTTGCTAGGACCTGGCCTTTGCTGGAACAGTTTGAGTTGAACTACACTCACTCTCACCCAGTGAGACAAACCTTTTCTGCTGATTTTCTAAGTTGCCTTGGGTTGCAAAATTGTTTCATCCCATCCTTTTGTGGGCTTCGTCACTTCAGAATTTATTTTGAGGTATTATTCAAAGTTATTTGGAGGGAAATCTTGGATAGCTCAGGTGAATCCCAGATTTTTCTCCACCATCTTGGACCTGCCCCACAAGACTGAAGAGACTCTATCTTGAAGAAGACTGAAGAGCTCACCTTTTTTTTTTTTTTTTTTCCTTAGAAAAGAACATTTTTTATTTATTTTTATTTATTTAATTTTAATTTTATTTTATAATTATAACTTTTTTTTGACAGTACATATGCATAGGTAATTTTTTACAACATTATCCCTTGCACTTACTTCTGTTTAGATTTTTTTCCCTTCTTCCCCCAACCCCCTCCCCCAGATGGCAGGCAGTCTTATACATGTTAAATATATTACAATATATTCTAGATACAATATATGTGTGTAGAACCAAATTTCTTGTTGCACAGGAAGAATTGGATTCAGAAGGTAAAAAGAACAGTTTACACTCATTTCCCAGTGTTCCTTTTCTGGATGTAGCTGATTCTGTCCATCATTGATCAATTGGAATTGGATTAGCTCTTCCCTATGTTGAAGATATCCACTTCCATCAGAATACATCCTCATACAGCATCATTGTTGAAGTGTATAATGATCTTCTGGTTCTGCTCGTTTCACTCAGCATCAGTTGATTTAAGTCTCTCCAAGCCTCTCAGTATTCCTCCTGCTGGTCATTTCTTACAGAACAATAATATTCCATAACATTCATATACCATAATTTACCCAACCATTCTCCAATTGATGGACATCCATTCATCTTCCAGTTTCTAGCCTCTATGAAAAGGGCTGCCACAAACATTTTGGCACATACAGGTCCCTTTCCCTTCTTTAGTATTTCCTTAGGATATAAGCCCAGTAGTAGTATGGCTGGGTCAAAGGGTATGCACATTTTGATAACTTTTTGGGTATAATTCCAGATTGCTCTCCAGAATGGTTGGATTCTTTCACAACTCCACCAACAATGCATCAGTGTCCGAGTTTTCCCACAGCCCCTCCAACATTCACCATTATTTGTTCCTGTCATCTTAGCCAATCTGACAGGTGTGTAATGATATCTCAGAGTTGTCTTAATTTGCATTTCTCTGATCAATAGTGATTTGGAACACTCTTTCATATGAGTGGAAATAGTTTTAATTTCATCATCTGAAAATTATCTGTTCATATCCTTTGACCATTTATCAATTGGAGAATGGCTTGATTTCTTATAAATTAAAGTCAATTCTCTGTATATTTTGGAGATGAGGCCTTTATCAGAACCTTTAACTGTAAAAATGTTTTCCCAATTTGTTACTTCCCTTCTAATCTTGTTTGCATTAGTTTTGTTTGTGCAGAAACTTTTTAATTTGGTGTAGTCAAAATTTTCTATTTTGTGATCAATAATGGTCTCTAGTTCTCCCTTGGACACAAACTCCTTCCTCCTCCACAAGTCCTAGAGGTAAACCATCCCCTGTTCTTCCAATTTATTTATGATTTCGTTCTTTATGCCTAAATCTTGGACCCATTTTGATCTAATCTTAGTATGTGGTGTTAAATGTGGGTCCATGCCTAGTTTCTGGCATACTAATTTCCATTTTCCCAGCAGTTTTTGTCAAATAATGAATTCTTATCCCAAAATTTGGGATCTTTGGGTTTGTCAAACACTAGATTGCTATTTTTATTCACTATCTTGCCCTGTGAACCTAACCTATGCCACTGATCAACTAGTCTATTTCTTAGCCAATACCAAATGGTTTTGGTGACTGTTGCTTTATAATACAGTTCTAGATCAGGTATAGCTAGACCACCTTCACTTAATTTTTTTTTTCATTACTTCCCTTGAAATTCTCGACCTTTTGTTGTTCCATATGAATTCTGTTGTTATTTTTTCTAGGTTATTAAAATAGTTTCTTGGGAGTCTGATTGGTATAGCACTAAATAAATAGATTAGTTTAGGGAGTATTGTCATCTTTATTATATTCGCTCGGCCTATCCAAGAACACTGAATGTCTTTCCAATTATTTAAATCTGACTTTATTTTTGTGGCAAGTATTTTGTAATTTTGCTCATATAATTCCTGACTCTCTTTTGGTAGATATATTCCCAAATATTTTATACTATTGACCGTTATTTTGAATGGAATTTCTCTTTGTATCTCTTGCTGTTGGATTGTGTTGGAGAGCTCACCTTTCTCTTGCTCTCATGGACTCTGCTTGGTCCCTCATGTGGGATCCAATTATTGATCTCTACCTATGAGGAAAATGTGCCTTAGCAATAGACTTTGGGACTTGGGTCATATTCAACTACATGTGTTTGTAACAGAGCTTTTGTTTTCTTGAGGGAAGAGGAAGGGAAATAGGGAGAAAAGAAGGCTGATCTTTGAAAATAAAATAAAAATTAACTAAAAAACCAAAAACAAAATGTGTATAGTGTAATCAAGGCTAGACTTGGAAAAATGGATTGTTAAATATGATTAATATGGAAATATGTTTTATATGACTATACATGTATAACCTACATATGTATATGTATATGTATATGTATATATATATATATATATGTAATTTGATGATTACTTGCTTTCTCAATGAGGAAAATGGAGAGAGAATTTGGAATTCCAAATTTTATAAATAAATGTTAAAAATTGTATTTGGGGAAAAACAAAATACTAAATAATTTTAAAAAATGATTTGTTAAAGGTATGCTTAATATCTATTGTGGTATGATTTTGTGATAAAAAATTAAAGACTACGTATCAAAATCTAATAAGTTCAATGTCAAATAATGTAAAACAACTGATTGCAGCAAAAGGAGGACTCATTATGTTTTTTTTTTTTTCCCCCTGAGGTTGGGGTTAAGTGACTTGCCCAGGGTCACACAGCTAGGAAGTGTTAAGTGTCTGAGACCAGATTTTGAACTCGGGTCCTCCTGAATTCAGGGCTGGTGCTCTATCCACTGCACCACCTAGCTGCCCTGACTCATTATGTATTAAAAGTTTTTTTTTTTAAATATGCAAAACATTGAAAGTGTCAATGTGGAAATCAATACATTTGCTTTTCTTCCTTCAGATCAGTTAATTTGTATTCTGCTGTAGGATCCTAAGTAGAGCTAGAAGGGAATTCATCTAATCCATCTTCCCATAGATGGGATTATAGATGAGAAAATTGAGGTCTAGAGAAGTCAGCAAGAATTAAATGAATATTTACTAGAGCCAGGCACATGCTAGAGAAGGTAAGAGATTTGTTGCCTGCATCCATACGTACTGTGTCACAGTAGGATTTGAACTCAGGTCTTAATGACAATCTTATCAGAGACAGACTCTGCTCTTCTCCTCATTGCCAAAACTCAGAGCTTCTGCCTCCTAACTTCCTCACCCCCCAATTAATTCTATTGGGGCTGTTTCCCCATTGTGAAGATAGTTCCCTTCCTCCCTCACCACTGAAGGCCATGTGACAACTCTTTTGTGACCAGTTAGTGGGGACACTCATGATGCTGATGTGGTCAGTGATCCTGAATCCTAGATGTAGAGATGAAAAAGGAGCCAGGGGTCAGTTTAATTTAGTTCAATTCAATAGCATTTACTGAGCCCTTAGGTGCTAGATTAGGTTACTTTAGTCAGTCCTGAGGCATAATACTTCCAGTTCCTCCCTTCATCCCCATTTTACAGGTAAGAAAACAGAGACCTAGAGAGGATAAATGACTTGTCCTACGTGATTGGGATGGTAGGTAAACAACAGAACAAGATTCAATGTCAGATGCTCTGACTCCAAATCCAATATTTTCGCCACTGTACTACATAGCTTTGTGATAGGTGCTTATTAGTGAGTTTGTGAGTGTCCCTATACCTGTTCAGGGGTAGCAGAAGGACAATACTTGTATTTATAGACATGTACAAGTTTTGAGAACAATACCTCCATGAGATAAATTGCAAATGGATGCTTTACAAATATTTAATATTTATTTTATTAGTATATAACATAAATAATATATAAATATTATGTAAAATGCTTTATAAATATTATCTTGTTTTATCCTTACAATAATCCTGGAAAGTAAGTGCTATTTCTTCCTACTTTACAATTGAGATCACCGAGGCAGAGATTAAATTTAGGGCTTCTTGACTCCCATTTAGGACCTTATCTACTACACCATTTAGTTGCTTCTATAATCCTGACAGGTAGAAGAATTTTTCTAGTTCTCAAGTCATTTGCATTATTCATAGGACAAAAGTCCTTTCTTCTCTCCCTCTACATGGTGTGACATTGAAGTCTACCTTCTCTAGCTCCTCCTGGAAGGAGGCATCTTATCTCTGAGGATGTCAGTGTGTACACGGGTATTTCAGTGTACACATGTGTGGGTATATGTTGATATGTAAAGAGTTTATTTCCCCATACATCTGTGTCAGGGCTGTGTGGAAAGATCTCCCTTCAGAGGGGCTAGGAAAGGGGAACTCTTCATTCTATGACTGGCCTTTTATGTCTTTACCTTTCCAGATCTACCTCTTTCCAGTTCTCTGGAGGAATACAGGGGACCTTGGACCTAGAAGCCTGTCCCATTTTGGGTAATAGAGACTTGAGGTCATGAAACAGAGAAGGGGAAAAGCTCTTCATCAGGTCATAGAATTTGAGTTTAAAAGGACTTAGCAGATATATCAATTAGGAAGCATTTATTGAGAATGAATAAGGTAATTTAAGGGCTCTTCCAATTCTCACATTCTGTATTCTCAAGGTTTCTTCCATCCAGAGATCAGCCAGGGTTCTCAGTGGAAAATGCTGGGACTGGAGTCAAGTAAGTTCAGACACTTAATAGCTCTGCATTCTACCAGAGTTGGGGTGAGAATAAAATGAGATCATCTTTGTGGAGTACTTTGCACATTTTAAAGTGTTATATAAATGCTTGCAATTATCATTATAAATGTGACACTAATATCAGATGAAAGGCACTTGCTGGTTGGGGGAAGGAAGGAGGATAGATGGATTTGGAGAAAAGATAATGAGTTCCACTTTGTACTTGTTGAGTTTGAGATGTCTATGTGACATCCTGTTCAAGATGTTCAAGAGACAGGTGACAATATAGACAGAAAAAGTCTGATTTCTAGACCTGGGAGTCATGTGCATATGTTGATAATTAAATCAATGGGAGCTGATGAGGTTTCCAAGAGAGGTTATCCCTAAAATGAAGTCATTTAATCCAACAGCTTCATTTTACAAAGGAGGAAACTGAGAGGGAAGGGACAGGAAGGGATCTGCCCAAATCAGGCCACCAGGAAGTGAACAAATGGCATTCCAAACAGTCAATTCAATAGCAACTGTCTACAAATCCAATGCCCTCAGGATGGTGTTTCTCCCTGATTGGGCCTTGTAGAGATGAGCCCTTCCTGTGAAAAGGACGGAAGCTTGGGTGGAGTGGGGAAAGTAGCAAAAAACATCACCCCAATTGACTCCCAAGTCACTATAACTTTTCCCAACAAAACATTAGATTTCATGTTGGCCTTTGGTGTCACCATGTGGTAAATATGGGGTATGACACCTGTTAGGTTAAAAAGAGAATTTTGGTGAGAAGGGAAGGTTTAAAGAGGAAGTACCATAAACTGCTGTGAAAGCACTCCACAAGTACTATCTACTACGACCCTCTGAGACGTAGGTGCTATTATTATTTCTATCTTTCAGGTGAGAAAGATGAGGGAAACAGTAATTAAATGACATGCCCATGTGCCTTAATATACAGATATTAAGTGTCTGAACTTAGGTTTTCCAGAATCCAGACCCAGCATTTTCCACGGAGTCCCCTGGCTGATCTCTGGGTGGAGGAAACCTTGAGAATATAGAATGTGAAAGTCAGAGAGGACTTTACAAGTCAGGATGTGAGAGCCAGAGGGAGTTTAGAACACAGAATGTGAGAACTGGTGGCAACTTTAGAACACAAAATGATAGAATATTCAATAGAAGGGGATCTTAGAACACAGAATATGAGCTGGAGGGGCAGACCTTAGAAGTCAGGATGTGAGAGCTGGAGGGAACCTTAGAACATAGAATGTGAGAGCAGGAGGGAACCTTAGAAGTCGGGATGTGGGAGCTGGAGGGAACCTTAGAACATAGAATGTGAGAGCTGGAGGGAACCTTAGAACATAGAATGTGAGAGCAGGAGGGGACCTTAGAACATAGAATGTGAGAGCTGGAGGGAACCTTAGAACATAGAATGTGAGAGCTGGAGGGAACCTTAGAACATAGAACATAAAATGTCAGAGCGATTCCCTACCTTAGAGGTTCTCTAGCCCTTATTTTATAGATGAGCAAACTTATAGGGTAAATTATTTGTTCAAGATTATAACAGCGGTAACTAGCAGAGTGAGGATTTAAATCTGATTTCTCTGAATCTGAATCTAGTGATATCCCTATTATGGCAAGCTCACTTTGTGCTGACCTGTGAATACTGACTAAATGTTACCAGTTGCTGAAGCCAGCCATTTTTCTGGTATGGGGAAAATGTTTTCTTTCTCTCTTTTAATTAAAATTTTCTTTAAAAAATTAACAAGTATCTATCCCTTCTCCCTCACATCTCCACCTCCCCACTAGGAAAGGAAAAACAAAAACAAAACCTTTGCAACAAATATGCCTAGACAAGCAGAACAAAATTAGTCATGTCCAAATTTGTACATCTCACTCTGCAAACTTATTCTCTCATCCCTATAGGAAAGTGGGAAGAATTCTAAATCATCAGTTTTCTGGAATCATAGTTTATTATTGCATTGATCAGAATTCTTAAATTCGAAATAGTTTGTCTTCACAAAATTTTTGTAATTGTGCAAATAATTCAAGGGCAATTAGGTGGTGCAGTGGATAAAAGTCAGGAACACCTGGATTCAAATTTAGCCTGAGACATTAGCTGCATGATCCTGGACAAGCCACTTAATTCCACTTCTTTCAGCTAGAGCTGAAAATGAGAAGATGGTAAACCACGTCAGTATCTTGATCAAAAAAACTCCAAATGGAATCACAAAGAACCTAACACACCTGAGCAAATGGTTCTCTTTGTTCTGCTATTTTCATTCTGTATCAGTTCAAAGTGAGGTTCATTTATATGGACTTGTGTTTGCATTCTTCCCCACTCCCCATCATGTGAGAAAATAAGTTTCCTCTCTCAGTACATCTTTGCTCATTTGCATCCCTTACTTTCCTTTTTTTCCTTTTAAAATCATTAAAATAGGACAAAAATCATTCCCAGACTCTCCATATTATTTGACCCCCTCTATGAATCCTGCTGACAATTTTGATGGGGGTTGAGGTCCCTTTAAGATTCCTCTCTGACTTGGCTGACCTTGATTCACAAATCCTGGTCAAAAGCACCCTTTTGAATATCCGGGCCCAGCCCCCACTATCAGCTCAGCTTCCCCAGCCCTCACCTGATCTGAGCTAACTGAAAAGCCCGACAAGAACTTAGGGGTACCGCCCATCTCCTCTTAGGTATAAAAAGGGCTACACCGGAGCCCCCTCTTTGCAGGCGCACTCCCACCAACACATGGTATCCTTCCAGCCATGTAGGGGTTCCTGCCCACCCAGCGGCCACTTCTGGCCCTGGCGTCTTTCTAACTGAGCCTTACTTCCAAATTTCTACAATAAAACTTTTATTTATCAATCTAGGTTTTCAGGTCTGTAAATTCATATACAGGGGTCACTGTGCCTCATGGGATCTTTGTGCTGACAAATGGGGTTCCCCCTTTCCTTTCCCTCATTAGTTGGCCCTCACAGGGACCCTGAAAATTGTTACCCCGAAAACTAACCTTAACCTTTTCAGGTCTCTCAGAACCAACCTTCGTCCTCAGTAGTTCAAGCAGCTTCCAGGAAGAATATCTGTGTTCCTACCCTTGTCTCACTCTATCTCTAAAACATAGGGCACCCAGACCAGGTTTGGGCTTCAAGCAAAAGTCTCCCATGGAGACTACTTGCATTTCAGGAAAAAAGCCTTCCTTTTGTCTAACTCTGTCTCTAGAGACAAAAGACCTTCTTTTCCAAGGCATTTCTAATCCCTTTATCTCGCCAGAAAAACCTGCCTTCAGGCAGCAACTCCAGACGCACGGGGAGAGTGTTTCTTCATCCCTCCCCCCACCACGTGGCCATCCCTCTCGTGTCCTAGGCCAGCAGTCTCCTTGATCTCTTCTGGGGGATATATCTGTGTTTGATCCCTCACGAACTCCACCAGAGTGGTCAGGCTGTAGCCATGAGGAGACAGTCAATGGATCGGGCGATCTTGGAGATGTGTCTCTACCCAACTGTGTGAGCCTTCACCTTCACCACCAGAGAAGCACTGGATAAGATAACATCTCTCCCTTCCCCCATCCTCTCTTTTCCAACCTCTCCCAGGTGGCTTGGCAACCCACATTTAAATGCTCCCATCCTGTCCCCTTCTTGGGGTATAATGGGAAGATTTGGGGACTCTTTTCAAGATCTCTAGAAACTCCCTCCCATAGCTTTTATCTGGCTCTTAAAGGAGCCAAAGCTTCCAGTCCTCTCAGAGAACTAGCTTGTCCCATACATTTTAAAAATGGGATTCGGTTTCCTGATTTAGTCATCCTGCATTAGAACATGCTCTCTAGGCTGGATATAGGATTTTCTAAGCCTCAGGGCATACTTACCTGCTCTCTAAAGCCTAGACAGAGAATTTAAACTGCTCAAGCTTTTTCTCTGTCTCAGTAGCTTCTCTTGATTGGCATTCCATGCCCCATATGCCAACAATTAAAAGATGCCCTTTCTAAGTTCTAAGTCCTGGCCAGCCTAGAGCTTCAGAAAGGAGATCTTTGTAATTTTGGCTGGGGAACAAAATTCCGAATCCAGGCAAATTAATTGTTAAGAGAGTGAGAATAGTTTCTTTTAATTTCTCTCTTTTTTTTTTTTTTTTTTTTTTTTTTTTTCACCCCATCCTGACTGCAGGCTGGTAGGGGTGAATTAAAGAGATTGAAACTATTTAAACACTCAACTACTTTTAATTTGGCGCCTCTCTAGAATCTTTTTCTGTTCTGACAATTCTGTTTTATTTGCCTCAGTTTCCTTAAGCTGATCTCTTTCTTCTGGCTTCAGTCCAAGAAGCCAGGGATATAGAATAAGAATAGATTCTCCCTCAAGCTGACTTTTAGAGAATGGCTAAATTAACACCTGAATTCTATGCAGAGTTCCAATCTCTCTTTACTCAACCAACCCCCAACTTTCTTTTCAGGAGTCACTTATCTCCAATTAGGGTCTTTTGTCTTTGACTCAACCACTATTCTCAGCATTAAGTACCTTGTAGCCTGAGGTAAATGCTAGCTGCCTTCCCCTCCCCCTGCCTCTTCTAACAGAGTAGGGAGGGGCTATGAAGGATTTCTCCACACCCACCTTCTGAAGAGAAGGTTCTGAGTGAGATAAGCCAGCTTCCAAATTAATCGATCTATTTTTTTTAAAACTCGTTAAAACTGGGGGACTTGCTAAAACTGTTTGACTATTGTTCTGTTTGAGAAAAACTTTTAATTATTGCTATATAAACCTGTTTAACTATTGCTGCATAAAACTTTGATTGTTGCTGTTTCAGGAAATTTACTAGTTCTGTTATGTATAATCTGATAATTTCTGGTAAACAGGGGAGGAAGGGAAACTGAGATTTCAGCTGGTCAGGATATTGGGAAAAACTGACGTCTTAAGTTCAGGCTGAATTGGAAACTACTTAAAATTTACTAGACTATGATTTGCTGAATTATGTTTTAACTTTGAAATCCCTTATTCAGTCTTTGGGATTATTCTTTAGAAACAACCAAAAATCAGACACCTGTCCAAGGACTGGCAGCCTCTCTGATCTGTTTCTCCACCCCTGTTACCCCAGTTCCTTAATTATTATTTCAGCATTTCAACATCAGGACTCTAATGGTTTGGGGTGACCTGTCTTGTCTAATTGCATAATTTACTCAGAAAATCTGTCAGAGAGAGAGAGAGAGAGAGAGAGAGAGAGAGAGAGAGAGAGAGAGAGAGAGAAGAGAGAGAGAGAGAGAGAGAAGCCCTCAACTTCATTTTTTTTGTCTCTGAGTCCCTGACTTGGGGTGCCCTCTCAGGGCAGCCGGACTACCTTGAGCACTGCTACACAGCAGACGCTGAGTTAAATGCACAAATGACCACAGACCTAAAGACTGTCCATCTCTGGCTGAGATGCCCCCCAACTGCAAAGATTCAAACAGGGAGGCATGTGTCTCTCTGAATAAGGAGTGCTGTTCTATGCTAATAATTTTGGGGTTATTGGGAAGAAACTGGTCCTTGCCACAAGTCCTTGCATTTTCTAGTTTTAGTCTGGTTTATTTGTTTTATTGTCCTGACTCAGTTTCCCTAATTATCCTGACTCAGTCCTGCCTCAGTTTCCCTGCCTCTTCTGCAAAACCTCCCCCTGCCTCTTTATCAGAATACTTGATAAGATCTTATGTTTCAGAATAGCAGAATGTCTCTCCCATCCTAAGCTATCGAAATCTCTTATCAAGATGCTGTCTCCACTGACTATGTCATCTCTCTAGAGACCTACTCCAATATTGCTCTTGCCTCTATTTTAGTCTTCCTGATTTGCTGTTCATGAGATAACACAAACCCCCACACTCTATCAGCCAGGTGGGACAGCTCAATTTCCTGGGACTTGATTGACGCTGTCTGGAGCTCTACACTGGAGCCAAGCATTGCTCATTAAGACGTCATGGCACAATACCCTTTGACCCAGCCATACTACTGGGCTTATACCCCAAGGAACTACTAAAGAAGGGAAAGGGACCTGTATGTGCCAAAATGTTTGTGGCAGCCCTTTTCATAGAGGCTAGAAGCTGGAAGATGAATGGATGTCCATCAATTGGAGAATGGTTGGGTAAACTATGGTATATGAATGTTATGGAATATTATTGTTCTATAAGAAATGACCAACAGGAGAAATACAGAGAGGCTTGGAGAGACTTACATCAACTGATCCTGAGTGAAACGAGCAGAACCAGAAGATCATTATACACTTCAACAATGATACTGTACGAGGATGTATGCTGATGGAAGTGGATTTCTTCAACATAGAGAAGAGCTAATCCAATTCCAATTGATTAATGATGGACAGAACCAGCTACATCCAGAAAAGGATCACTGGGAAATGAATGTAAACTGTTATTTTTACCTTCTGAATCCAATTCTTCCTGTGCAACAAAAAATTCGGTTCTACACACATATATTGTATCTAGAATATACTGTAATATATTTAACATATATAAGACTGCTTGCCATCTGGGGGAGGGGGTTGGGGGAGGAAGGGAAAAAATCTGAATAGAAGTAAGTGCAAGGGATAATGTTGTAAAAAATTACCCATGCATATGTACTGTCAAAAAAATGTTATAATTATAAAATAAAATAAAAATTAAAAAAAAAAATCAAAACACACACACACACACACACACACACACACAAAAAAAAAAAAAAGACGTCTTGGCACAGCTCTGGTGAAATAAAAGTTTTTGTCGTATTTCTCTCTCTCTTAGGGACGCCTAAAGGGAATGAAGGCTATAGAGTTGGGGTCTGGCTACTGCCTCTCAATAAACTCCACTGAACAGATTATCTAACCTTATCTCCACCCACCTTGACAGGGCTTCTACACCCAGTAAAGCTAACTCCTTTGAAGCCAAAAGGTTGGGAAAGAGCAATATTCAAACTTAGCCTGAGTTTCTGTGAATGTCATCCATACTTTGGTAGGATTTATTTCTAAAAGTTCAACTGCTAATTTCTTGAATTCTCTTATGTGGAATTAGACATTCTGTATATGATTGTATTTGCATTGGGTATTTTAAAAGCAAACTGATTTGTATGAATAATGTTCACTTATGAAACATCTACTTGTATATAAACCTATGGGGACAAATTCCTTACTGTTATCAATATAAGGTTATGATAAATATTTGTTAGAATTTATGTTCTTGCATTTTTTTCCTTATGTAACTGGTTTTAAGATCAGAGCAATAGTCAATAGAAATTGTTAATGTAATTCAATTATGTCATACCTTGCTGTTTCTAGCCTGATTATATGTAATCATTGTATCCTAAATGCTTGGCCAAATAAATATTTAGCCTTGTCATCTGTCTGCTACTGGACAACGGATAACTAATAGAGATCTGTAAGACCAAAACTGATTTCTAACACCTGTTGGTTTCCCTTTATCTGGTTAACCTGAGACTTCAGTTCTCTTCTCAGGGCAACTCCTCCTGCCTCCAGACACTCAGAAAGAAGCAGAGATGCCCTTTTAATGCAAATCTTGTCTAGACTTAAGCCTTAGAAGACCCTAGTCTCTGCCCTGAATTTGAGCAAGAGGAACTGCCTTCTCACCACTACAGAACACCATAAGGGTTGACCTGGCCCCCAGCATCCTGCTCCCTGGTAGGAATTTGAGGTCTGGCCCTGTTTCCCTTTTATCTCAGGACAGCCCGAACACCTCAGGGGCCGGTAAACTGGGTAGGCTATGCTGATACTTTTCACCCCTCCCCCATGAAGGGTGGGGAAACTAGGAAGGAAAAGATTCAGGATTTTTGCTTATTGAATAACCAACTCTCTTCAAAAACAGCGCAGTTTTTCCAAAACTGCATTCTTACAATTGGGGATATATCCATCCCTAGATCCTGATTACTAAAGAGCAGTGGTTCATTAAATCTACTAGATATCAAGGCCTCTTGCCTCCCCTGACTTCTGAGTCCACACCCTTTAATCCCAATCCCAGGAGAAATTAGCTTTCCTGGAAATTAAGGGTGAAAGAGCTAGGCTACAAATAATTTTTTCTCAGTATTTTCTCCTATTTCTCTTTGATAATTAGACGGGCCATCAGACAAGCAGCCACAGAAGGGACCTGATGCATTTCTTGCTAAAGGCCGCATTCTCCTGAATGTCACCATCTCCACCCTGGATGACACCCCACTTTTAATCTGTTCCTGAGATCTGTTTTTTCTAGGCTTCATACTTTGGATTCTCAGCTGGACTTTCAGCCTGGAGAACATTGACTGGGGACAAATGACCGGGGACAACTGATCGGGACAGCCCCTAGATGCCCTGCTGTCATCCCCCACACCTCACGCCTCACCTCCTGGCATGAAACCCCAAATTTCTACGACCCTTGTCAGCTCAAAGCAGTTAAGAGGAGATCGACGCCCCTTTTCCCACATGCATCTGGAGGTGATGGTTTGGGGGGGAACAAGACAAGAGGACTGCGCTACTCTGAAGATCTTTGGAGAAAATCTTCAACCTTGCCTTAAATGAAGGACACTGCCCCAAATTTTCTTTTTTTCTTAAATGAATTTAAGTCTCAACTGTTTAAGGGGGGAAATGATGGGGATTGAGGTCCCTTTAAGATTCCTCTCTGACTTGGCTGACCTTGATTCACAAATCCTGGTCAAAAGCACCCTTTTGAATATCCGGGCCCAGCTACCACTATCAGCTCAGCTTCCCCCAGCCCTCACCTGATCTGAGCTAATTGAAAAGCCCGACAAGAACTTAGGGGTACCACCCATCTCCTCTTAAGTATAAAAAGGGCTACACCAGAGCCCCCTCTTTGCAGGAGCACTCCCACCAACACATGGTATCCTTCCAGCCATGTAGGGGTTCCTGCCCACCCAGCAGCCACCTCTGGCCCTGGCGTCTTTCCAACTGAACTTTACTTCCAAATTTCTACAATAAACCTTTTATTTATCAATCTAGGTTTTCGGGTCTGTAAATTCATATACAGGGGTCACTGCACCTCATGGGATCTTTGCGCCAAGAAATGGGGTTTCTTACTATCTATGCACCGACAAATGGGGTTCCCCCTTTCCTTTCCCTACTTAGTTTGATTTTCAGGGGATACTTGTATCTGTCCCTTCTCTCTTCCCCTACAATGGGGAATGCAAACATTTCATTCTTAGGAAGTTTTTTCTGATTGCTTATGCTTATATGACCAAAGAAGAACTAGAGATCATTATTGATCACAAAATAGAACATTTTGATTATATCAAATTGAAAAGTTGTAGCATGCCCTCCTGGCAGTTACAATTACTAGTCTGCCCTAGGCCCAACAGAGTACCTTTGACCACTGACCTTTGCAGTGTCAACTCTACCCAGCTCGCCTCCTCTGAGGCCTTCAAAGGTCTCTGGCCATGATCTCTTGAATCTATAGTTTAATAACTGGTAGCACGCTCAAGAACAGCCACATGTAATCTTAAAATCCTTTATTATACCTACTCACATAATTCCCTGACTTATTGGTTCCTGAGTGAACACCTGGTCAGAAGACCCACGTGTTCACTACCAAAATCCTTACCTCTTTTGGCTACCCATCTCGGCTTGGCCACCCAGGCTAGGGAGCCAGGGTAAAGAGAGCCAGGTTAAAGAGAGCGACTGCTGCCTGCAGTGGGCTTATAATGGGCCTGTGAGGTCACACACACAGCCAATCAGTGAGAGAGTCACCCATTACAAAGCTATCTCAATGTGGCCAAGATCCCACCTACAAGGCAGAGATTTCTTCCTGGGGGACTCAAATCTCCCGATGCGCTGTGGCGCCGCCCATTTAAAGGGCTCTTACAAAAAGTTTTTTTTACAAACAAAACTAATGCAGGCAAGATTAGAAGTAAACATTTTTACAGTCAAAGGTTCTGATAAAGGCCTCACTTCCAAAATATATAAAGAATTGACTCTAATTTATAAGAAATCAAGCCATTCTCCAATTGATAAATGGTCAAAGGATATGAACAGACAATTCTCAGATGAAGAAATTGAAACTATTTCTAGTCATATGAAAAGATGCTCTAAGTCATTATTAATCAAAGAAATGCAAATTAAGACAATTCTGAGATACTACTACATACCTGTCAGATTGGCTAGAATGACAGTGAAAGATAATGATGAATGTTGAAGGGGATGTGGGAAAACTGGGACACTGATACATTGTTGGTGGAATTGTGAATACATCCAGCCATTCTGGAGCAATTTGGAACTATGCTCAAAAAGTTATCAAACTGTGCATACCCTTTGATCCAGCAGTGCTACTACTGGGCTTATATCCCAAAGAGATCTTAAAGAAGGGAAAGGGATAGGCATCTAGTTTATGACCAGTGTCATAAAGGAATTCCCACCGTAACATTCCTAACTAGCAGTCACAAGAACTCTTCTTGAAGAGCTAAAAGGAAGAGGAAAAGAGTACTTCTCAGGCCAGACTATTTCAATTTTGTATAGCTCCAATTTTTAAGAAGTTTTTCCTGATTTCTAATCAAGAACCATCTTCACTTGTGAAATGCTGTTTGACTCCCACACTTCAAGTGTGCTTGGTCCTCCTTAAACTAGCTTGTATTTATTTGGTTGTTTATTTGTTCTATTGCTCAGAAGCATGTAAGTTCCTTATGGGAATTATTTTTAAACTTTATCTCTGCATTTCTATCACCTAAGATATTCCTTTGCATATCTACTTTAAAAAATGTTTGTTGAATTGAATTATTTTTATGGAGAGAGTGAAAATGTTAATTTGAGGAAAAAGAGGGATAGAAGGACAAACCACCATCTTAGTGGCATGGAAAAAGCGTTAGATTTGGAGGAAAGGGACTTGGATTTGAATCTGGGTTCTATTAAAAACTAGAGTTTCCTTATCTATAAAATAGGGGTAATAATAGCATCTATCTCTCAAGATTGTAAGGTCAATTGAAATAATTGTAAAGCATTTAATACAGTAACTGGTATATAGTAAGTACCATGTAAATGTTAGCTATCTATCTAGCTTAGTAGGTATGTGACTTTTATTTTATTTTTGAAATTTTCTTTTTTTTTTCCTTTTTGAAAAAATCTGTAATAATAAAGTCTGATTCCCTTCCCCCTCCAAAAAACCATTTAGTATCTTTCAGACATCTGGAGAATAAATCCTTGAAAACTCTCAAAATTGCCATCTACATCACAGATCTCTTTGTTTAATTAGCCTAATATGACTATTTTATTTTATTTAAAAAAAAAATTTCAAAACATATGAATGGATTTTTCAACATTGACCCTTCCAAATTTTCCCCTCCTTCCCCCCAGCACCTCCCCCAGATGACAAGTAATCCAATATATGCTATACATGTTAAATTATAAGTTAAATCCAACATAATATAACTATTCTAACAATTTATTGCTTATAACTACATTACTAGTGATATTTCTATTTCCTTCATAAAGCATATCAGGAACTGAGACAAACTGGTTAAGTGACTTGTTCAGTCACAGATCTGTACCACCTATCTCCCCTAAGTGTCCAAAGCAGGATTGGACCCCATCTTCTCAGCACACAGCGCTAGTTTTTAGTAGAACCAGGATTCAAACACAAGTCCCTTTCCTCCAAATCCAGTGCTTTTTTCTATGTCACTAAGATGGTTACTTAATCCCTCCTTTTCCCCATAGAAATTTTTGTCAATCATTTCAATTTTTATCTTCCTTATTACCCTCCCTCTATTTTTATCCATAAATATTCCAGGGTTAATTTTTGCTTAATTATGTCTCATACCAAGCTTTTTTCAAATTTATTTTTCCTTTCATTGCTTCTAATTATTTTATGAGGCAACATTACTCAGACTTCTCCATTCTCCTCTAAGATTTTACAAGCAAGTTTATATTCTAGATTGATATTTCTCTTGGCTTCTATCTCTCTTTGCTTGGCAAAAATATCATGAATTTGCTGACTTCGTGTTTTCTAGGCTTTTTGGTTCACCTTATTGATTTAAATTGGTTAACTAGTCTTCTTTAGCAAATGACCCTAAGTCAGTGTTTTACTTTTTTATCTATTTCCCATTAGTCAGTCTCAGCTCATTTAAATAGGGAATGTTGGAATTGCCTCATTTGCTTACCATATTTTCTTGTTACTTCTAATCTAACTTGGAATCATTTTTGATCTTTGTTTTCTACTGGTGTTCCAGCTGCATGTGGACAGTTGATTTAGAAATGACTGCTCTATTGGTAACCAGTGTTTGCTCTCTGTTAAAATGTAATCAGTTTCATCTTGGTGATGTTATTTGTATTCAGGAGAAACTGGTGGAGTTGGTTTTATCTTGAATTCAAAGACAATAAGAATAGTCATACCATGGAATTCTTGGTCATGTCTTATTGCAGTGTTGATCTGCAAAGAGACTACCATGAAAATAATTCTAGCTTATGTGCTATTAGCTGTTACAGAGGATATGAGGAAGAAAAGAAATGTGATAAACTTGATAAGATCCTCTAAGTTAAATAAACCTATACTTTAATACTATGTGAATTTGGTACAAAATAGGCACATGGACTACAATGAAAAATGATGGAAAATTTAGTTCAATAGTAAAAGACCAAAAGAAGCCATAGGCTTAGACCACATATAAGGAAATAACTTATTCACTGTGAAATATAATAGGACTTTAATTTTTAATTTTCCTATAGGTAATTATATTTTAAGCAGGCTTTAAGCCGAGTGAAGAAATGATGGAATTAACATCTTTTTTCAAAATAGAATTCAATGAATATTTATTTAGTATCTATTATTTGTAAGGCATTGGTAGACTCTAAGGATACAAAAACACACATTGTTCCTACCCTTAGAAAGAACTGACCTTCTCTTAAGTGGCTATTAATGACATAGATAAGTAAAAGATAAATTGTGGAGGGAGAAATTGGTTACATCTGGAAAAGTGGTATCTGAACTGAGCTTTGAAAGATGAGGATTCTAAGAGGGTTCGTGGGAATGATGGAAGCCAAACTTGAATCTCAAGTGTAGGACTGTTTCATTTTTCAATTATATTTGACTCTCTGTGATCCCATTTGGCATTTCTTAGCAAAGATACTGGAGAGGTTTGCCATTTCCTTCTCAGTTCATTTTACAGATGAGGAAACTGAGGGAGACAGGATTAAGTAGCTTGGTCTGGGTCACATAGCTAGTAGGTATCTGAGGCCAATTTGAATTTATGAAGATGAGTCTCCCTGATTCCAGGTCCCACTCCTGTGCCACCTAGCTGCCCTCAGGTTGGGATTACATTGAGAGAGTGATTTGACCAAAATCATTAAGTTTGCTTTTTTCACTTTCTTTTGCTGGCCATATGAGCATCCCACAGGGCTATCCTGGGTCCTGTTCTCTTATTTTATTTGGAAATGTCTGCTCCAAAGTATTCAATTATTATCTTTGCCAAAATGATACTCAAAATCTAATCCTATTGCCTCCAGTCTCATCTCTCCAAAGGCCTATTAGACATTTCATTAAAATGTCCAGTAAGATGTCCAAAACTGAACTCATCCTCTTACCCCCCAAATTCTCCCTCCCTCCAAATTTCCCTGTTACTGTCAAGGGTACCAACATTCTCTCTCAGTCATTCGGGTTAGAAATTCAAATATTATCTCAACTTCTCTTACATACATAGATCATCTCTTTATTACATATCCAGGCTGCTGCCAAGACCTGTTAATTTTTTTCCCCTGAGGCAATTGGGGTTAATTAAGTGACTTGCCCAGGGTCACACAGCCAGGAAGTATTAAGTATCTGAGACCAGATTTGAACTCAGGTTCTCCTGACTTTAGGGTTGGTGTTCTACCCACTGCACCAACTAGCTGCCCCAAGACCTGTTAATTTTATTTTTTTAACGTCTAACATCTTTTCCATACCCATCCTTCTTTTCTCTGATATTACCAATGTTGTCATACAAGTCTTCAACTCCTTACTCCTGTACTATTGCCATTGCTTCTGGCTATTTTGCTTACTCCAAGTCTCTCCACACCTCAGTCTGTTTATCTGTTCTACTGAGTGGAGAGTTAGCTTCAAAGTGATTTTCTTAAAACAGAGGTACTATGGTCCCTGATCACTCCACAATCCACATTTTTTTTTTTTTTAGATTTTAGATTACAAAGGAAGGACACGGGTCTTGGAGCAGATGTTGTGCTTCAGGTCAGAACAAACTAAAAATTCTAATGACTGAAGTGCAGTGAAGCAGTCCTGCTGCTTTAAAACAGGGGCTATACATGAATTTAAAAAACAAACCACATCAAACTATTAGTACTGTAGTTTGTAGCATGCCCTTTACTTTTCATAAAATGCTTGACCATAGGAGATTTTAGGAAGAGATTTTTTCAGAATTCATTTCTTTTAAAAAAACTACAAAACTTTTATATGTAGAAGGAATGATGAAACAAACATAAAGCTTTTTATATTTATTTATTTTATTATATATTATATACATAATACATAATATGTTTTATATTATGCTATATACAATATACTTTATATTATATATATTTACATATTATATTAGAAAGCTAGGATTGAGGCAAACTTAATGAAGTAATAATTACCTGAGCTTGAAAGAAAGGAAGGATTCCAAGCAAGTGAATGGAAGAATCTTGTGAGGATTGTTAGCAGAGATATGGGAAAGGATAGGATTCCACCTGGGAACAGTAAACAGTTTTTCAAACTTTTAAGTGGCATATGTGTGTCAGTTATTACTATTATTCAATGAACAAATAATTATCATGCTCTTCCCAAAGAGAGAAGGAGTTATTCGTCTCAATGTTGGGGGTCTTACATCAATTTTGTCTGTATATTTTGGTTAGAATTCAGTGAAATTATTATACACAATTAGTTCACAAGTGACTGAGTATCGACTGGTTTTTGTAATATTTCCAGCACTGAGTATAAATGCTTAGTGAAATGCTTGTTAACTGACTGGCATTTTTGTGCCCTGTTGTCCATTTTATGTCATGGAATCTACTTCCTATAGTGTTTCCTTTTTTTCTTTTTCTTTTCTTTTCTTTTTTTTTTCTCAATAGCATTTTATTTTTCCAAATACATGTCAAGATCTTTCATTTTTATACTTTCATTTTTATACGATTTTGTGTTGTAAATTTTTCTCTCCTCCTTCCCTTCCCTCCCTTCAAGACAGCAAGCAATCTGATATACATTAAATACATACAATCCTTTTTTTAAAAAAAAAAACATTTTCACATTTGTCATATTGTATGAGAAAAATCAGATCAAAAGAAAAAAAAATGAGAAAGAGAAAAAACCTCCAAGAGGTTTGTGATTAGATTTCAGGGGTCATAAACTTCTATTAGGAAAAACCATTTGAATTCCTTTGTGATGCTATGTGTATTATTTTATGCGAAAGGCACTCTACTGAGTTTTGAATCACATTCAGTCTCCACAGTTCCTTCCATGGATGCAGATGGCACTTTCCTCACAAATTCCTTGGAATTTTCTTGAATCACATCATTATTGAAAAGAGCCAAATTCCTCGCAGAATCTTGTTACTGTGTACAGTGCTCCTTTGGTTCTGCTTTCTTCACTTCTTAGTTCATGTAAGTCTTTCCAAGTTTTTCTGAAATCAGTCTGCTCATCATTTCTTATACAATAATAATATTCTAAAACATTTATATGTCTTATTCAGCCATTTCCCAACTGATGGGCATCTGCTCAATTTCTAGTTTCCTATGTTGTTTCAACAATATTCCTGCTTAAAGAAGGGACTCTGAAACTCTGAAATCTTGAAGGAGAAAATCTCCTTCAACTCTGCCTCAATAAGAGACCCTGCCCCAAGTTCTTTTTTTCTCTTAAATTAATTTAAGTTTTAACTGCTTGAGGGGGGAATGAAGCAGGTCGTGGTCCCTTTAAGAAACTACATTTATGATTCCTTTTAGATTGATTTATTCCTTTCTGATTCCCAGCCCCTCCTGGCTGATGCATTATCAGTTCAGGAAGCCTGCACCTTTGATTCACAAAGGTCATCCTGGTCAAAAGCATCCCTTTGAATTCCAATAGGAGATCCGGGCTTGTCCTAGCCCCCATCCGGTCTGAGCTAACTTGGGCCATCCAAACCCCCACCAAGACAAGCAATATAATGAGCTTCCATCAACTAAGGTCTTTGCAGATGGACTTTGGCAGTGCCCTTTACAGTCAGGATCTTTCTGCCCACTGGAATACTCTTTTCCAGTGCCATCTTCTCTTTACCTTCACCTATTTTCTTAACTAGACTTTAAACTTACTTCCAATCCCCATAATAAACCTCTTATCAATGTAGGTTTTGGGTCTGTAAATTCCTTTATAGAAGACTCTGCGCCGCCAGAAGGGAGTCGCCAGAAGGTCTAGTGCTGCCACTAGACCTCATTTAACTCCTTGACCACCAGAAACCCTAATTTCATTTGAGTATCCCAAATCTAAACCTCATCATGCTCACAAGCTTTTTGTTTTTTGTTTGTGTTTTTTTAAAACAAGGTGTATATTCACATGTATTCTCATGATTATCAAGAGTATATAAATGGAAAAAGGACAGAATTCTATCTAGAAAGACTTTCCAGTCTTATCCTCATTCTAGTGAGACTTACTGTTTCTGGACAGTAAGAATCATTTCCATAACTTCTTATTACCAACATGATTTTTGTTGAATGTTATAATCATCCTTATTGTAATATCTTAAATATTTCATAAATATCTGTTGAATTAGTGACAACAGTTACTAGCTCTATTATTCTGGTTGTCATTTCCTTCTTTGGGGGAGGGGGGCTCTCATTTACCTTGATTGTCAAGTGAAAAGTATTAAACTAGACCAGGAGCTCTCAACCTTATAGATCCTTGTAAGGATTCGGTTCTCGCAAAACAAGAGAAGGGAATTGTAAGGGCCCTTTAAATGGGCGGCCACAGCGCAATAGGAGATTGAGTGGTCTGGAAATATTCTCTGTGGATATAGGACTTCCCTGTGGGTGGGATCCTGTCCATATTGAGATATATTTGTAATGGGTGACAGCTCTCTTGCTGGTTGGCTGTGTGTGTGACCTCACAGGCCCTTTATAGGCCCACTGCAGACAGCAGTTGCTCTCTTTAACCTGGCTCCCTAACCTGGGGGTAGCCACACCAAGCTGATGGATAGCCGAGAGAGGTAAGGAGTTTGGTAGAGAACACGGGGTTCTTCAGACCAGGTGTTCACTAGGGAACCAACAAGTCAGGGCATCAAGTCAGGGCATTATGTGAGTAGGTATAATAAAGGCTTTTAAGATTACATGCGGCTGTTCTTGAGTGCGCTACCGGTTATTAAACTACTATTCAAGAGATCATGGCCAGAGAATTTTAAAGGCCTCAGAGGAGGCAAGCCGGTTAGAGTTGACACTGCAAAGGTCAATGGTCAAAGGTACTCTGTTTGCGGGAACCACACATCTCATCAAGCTCAACTTTTAGCACCAGCTGTAGTTCACTTGATCCATGAGATGACAGAGTGTTATGCCCAAGAGGTACAAAGCAGCAGATCAGTAAACAGAAATACGACAATGAGAACTAGGCTCAACAGTGGCCCAAGTGTTCAACCCATTCATTAAAGTCATACTCAAGGAGATAATAAGCCAAAGAGATTGGATGCCAATGAGGTAGGATGTCAACACTGAGGTGGGAAATCAACAAGGTTGATCATCACAATTCTAGTTAACAATTAAATATCAGTGAGGTAGGTTGTCACAATTCTAGTTACATTTATCACAATTCTAGACCAATTCTAGTTTCTTACAATTCTCTATTGCACTTTTCACAATTCTAGAGCAATTCTAGCTTATCACAATTCTCTATTGCACTTTTCACGATTCTAGAGCAATTCTAATTTCACAGGTGCACATAAGCAAAGTCATGTCCAGGAACATTGTCTCAATAACAATGGCAGGTGGGTGTGTTGGTTTTTCACCCACTAATTTAAAAGCATGGTCCTTCAATAGAAAGCATAGGGCAAAGCCTCTCCCCAGGCCACCATATGGCAAGTAGCCACGGGAGGAGCAAGCAGGCCCATTGTCCATTTATAGTCTTTATATTGAATATCATCCAAAACAGTCTATTTCAGCTGCAACACTGGAACTGTGTCTGCTGTCTCTGGTGTCACCGTCAGGAGGGACATTGCTGCCATCAGCATCTGGAGGGCTGCGGACATCTGGCTGGTCCCTCTGGACTGTTGTCTGGTCCTTCTCTTGGATCCCCAGTTCACAAATGTCTCTGGTGGGGATCAACTCTGCTGCTGGATCTGCACCTAGGAAGGAATGTACCCAGGGCCCAACTTGGGCCTTTCCAAATGTCATCCAGGCCTTTCCACATCACAGTGGAAACAAAGTTGTTGTCAAAAAGATGAACAAAAGTCAGACAAAAGTCAGTCTGTCACTTAGTTGTACTTTCTGTGTATGCCTGAAGCGCATTGCTAAGGTAAAATGCAAAGAATTTAAAAATGTAAAACCAAAATAATTTAAAAGTGTAAAACTGAAATAGATTAAAAATGTAAAACCAAAATACTTTAAAAATGTAAAATCAAAATAACTTAGTAATGTAAAATCAAAATACTTTAAAGATGTAAAATTAAAAGTATTAAAAAATGTAAAATCAAAATTTAAAAGTTGCAAGCAATCACATATATATATATATATATATATTGTCACATCTTGTGCATTTCCCAAAATTTCCTTCTCTTGTTTAGAAGGAAAAGAGAAGATCTTGGGGATACAGTCTGTGCAGTAATGACTTTACTAGTAGGATTATAAGAAATGCCAATGGAATGGGCAAAGTCAAATTCAATGCAAAAACACCTAAAGGCAAAATATTTGTAAGCTAATCCATAAACTGTCTTAAATGCATGTGAAATTTCTACAATGGAAAAATGGTTGATCACATGTCTAGCTGCTTCTCCAGATTGGAATGAAGGCATAATGTCCATTGGTCTTAAAACATTAAATTTCAAACCATAAGGGTTTTGTCCTATACGGAGTATAGGAGAGTGAAAAATAGATAAGCTGTGTAGCCTTCTTCCATGCTCTTAGCTTCCTCTTTAGTTATCACAATTTGCAAATATAAGACTCTAACAGTCTGATTGTAAATGATTTGAAGGTCCACTCTGAAAATGGACATATAGGGTATATTTATCTGAGTGCTTTCTCATTCGCTCTCGAAGTTCTTAAAAAAGCTGATAGCTTTTCAGTGGCCTTAACTCATACAGTTAATGAAAAAAAGAACACTTGGCTATATCCCTGAATTCTTTTGCCTAAAAATCAAAGTTTGAGTTTCTGATACCGAATTGTACTTCAGGAGTGTGAATCAATACATCTGATATTACTTTTCCTCCTGGGTCAAAGATCACACACTGTCTATTTATTCTAGTGATTAAAACAGCAATTTTCCAAACCATTCTAAACATAAACACTGTTTTATAAGTACTCGTAGGGGGTTGGGAAATCAAGCCCATCTGTGGAAGTGGAAAATCCACAAGGTAAGAAAAGAGGAGTTCCAACTCTCCAAAGACTATCCTAGCAGTTTTACAAGTATAAAACTCCACTCTCTTTAACTGCAAGGTCTTATCCCTGTAAGATTTCTTAGAAATTAACTGAACTGTATTTTTAAATTTTTTCTGAATATTATAGTCAATATCCTGTCTTTTGAAATGAAGACACAGGAGTTTTGAATGGATTAATGGGCATTGCTGATGATATTATTGCCCTTCCTTTTCCTTCTTCTCCTTCTCCCTTGGCCCACGAAGGTGGGGCTGAGGGAAGAGGAACTGGAATATTCCCCAAAGGGTGATTTAGAATCCAACCTAAGCTTTGCACATAGGAACTAAACTTCTTCTCAATGGAAGAGTAATCAATAAATTCCTTAAAACAATAATGCACAAGGTAAACCAACAAAACGCTAAGAAGAATTTCCCCAACTGAAGTCCATGTATGGTTCGTTTATTTCCCTCCTTAGCTTCAGCCACTGGTTTGTGTAGTAACCTAGCTTTTCTTCTTTCTCTATCTCAACCTGTAGTTTAACCTGCAATTCCAGCAACTCTTTTTTAATTGTTTGTCATTCTATTTTCAACTCAACTTCTAGTTGTCGCATTTTATACTCCATACTGTCATACAAACACATTAACTCTAGGTTGCTCCCTATCCAAGCTATATTTAATGGGTGTGGGGATAGCCTTCTCGGAGCTTGATTACAAGCTTTTTGCTGTTCTTCAGTGGTGATCTTTGTTAAAAGATCTTCCATCTGGCTCTTTAACCTCTTTATATAAGCATTATGTTCAGCTGTATCCTTGAGCCTGATCCCGGGGTTACCTGGATCCATATTGCCTGCCTTCCCTCCTAAGTGGCGTTTCTACCGGATCTTTCAGAATCTTAATTCTGAATATTAAATATTTTCAAAACCTGATAATTCCTGATGCCCCACATTCAGGCGCCATTTGTAACATGCCCTCCTGGCAGTTACAATTACTAGTCTGTCCTAGACCCAACAGAGTACCTTTGACCTTTGCAGTGTCAACTCTACCCGGCTTGCCTCCTCTGAGGCCTTCTAAGGTCTCTGGCTACGATTTCTTGAATCTATAGTTTAATAACCGGTAGCGCACTCAAGGACAGCCACATGTAATCTTAAAAGCCTTTATTATACCTACTCACATAATGCCCTGACTTGATGCCCTGACTTGTTGGTTCCCTAATGAACACCTGGTCTGAAGACCCACGTGTTCACTACCAAACTCTTTACCTCTCGGCTATCCATCAGCTTGGCTTGGCTACCCCAGATTAGGGAGCCAGGTTAAAGAGTGCCAGGTTAAAGAGAGTGACTGCTGTCTGCAGTGGGCTTATAAAGGGCCTGTGAGGTCACACAGAGAGCTGTCACCCATTACAAAGCTATCTCAGTATGGCCAAGATCCCACCCACAGGGCAGTCCTATATCCACAGAAATTACTTCTGGGCCACTCAATCTCCTGTTGCACTGTGGTGCTGCCCATTTAAAGGGCCCTTACAATTCCCTTCTCTTGTTTTGCGGGAACCGCACATCTCATCAAGCTAAACTTTTAGCTCCAGCTATAGTTCACTTGATCCATGAGATGACAGAGTGTTATGTCCAAGGACGTACAGAGCAGCAGATCAGTAAACAGAAGTATGACAATGAAAACTAGGCTCAACAGTGGCCCAAGTGTTCAACCCATTCATTAAAGCTGTATGTGCAAGAATGTTTGTGGCAGCTCTCTTTGTAGTGGCCAGAAACTGGAAATTGCCCATCAATTGGAGAATGGCTGAGTAAATTGTGGTATATAAATATTATGGAATATTATTGTTCTGTAAGAAATGACCAACAGAATGATTTCAGAAAGGCCTGGAGAGACCTACATGAACTGATGCTGAGTGAAATGAGCAGGACCAGGAGATCATTGTATACTTCAACAATACTATATGATGATCAATTCTGATGAACATGGCCATCATCAACAATGAGATGAACCAAATAATTTCCAACAGAGCAGTAATGAATTGAACCAGCTATACACAGCGAAAGAACTCTGGGAGAAGACTATGAACCACTACATAGAATTCCCAATCCCTCTATTTTTGTCTGCCTGCATTTTTGATTTCCTTCACAGGAAGGAATTGTACACTGTTTCAAAGTCTGATTCTTCTTGTACAGCAAAATAACTGTATGGACATGTATACATATATTGTGTTTAACATATACTTTAACATATTTAACATGTATTGGTCTACCTGCCATTTGAGGGAGGAGGGTAGAGGGAAGGAGGGGAAAAATTGGAACAAAAGGTTTTGCAACTATGAATACTGAAAAAATTACCCATGCATGTATCTTGAAAATTAAAAGCAAAAAAAATTAATAAGAGAAATGTACATCAAAACAACCCTGAGCTTTTACCTCACACATCCAAAAAATATTAAAATATATCAATATTGAAAGGACTGTGGAATGATAAATACATATATATTGTTTATAAAGCTATGAAATGGTATCAAACATTATTTTTTACTATTTTTTTATTAAAGCTTTTTACTTTTCAAAACATATGCATGGATAATTTTTCATTAATATTAACCCTTGCAAAACCTTGTATTCCAATTTTCCCCTTCCCTCCCCCACTCCCTTCCCTAGATGGCAAGTAGTCTAATATATGTTAAACATGGTAGAAATATAAAGTACCAACCAGTTTGGAAAGCAATTTGGAATTATACAAATAAAGTTACTAAAATGTCCATCGTCTTTGAATCAGAGACTCTGGGCTTACTTCCACAGGAAGTCATTGATAAGAAGAATTCTCCAAAATATTTATAGCAACAATTTTTGTGATTGTGCTGGAATTGTGGGGAATGATTAAACAAATTGTGTAAAAAGTCCAACAGTAATATGCTTCAATCTGCATTCAGGTTCCATTAGTTCTTTCTCTGAAGGTGGTCCTTCAGAATTGCCTTGGATCTTTGTATTTCTGAGAATAGTTAAGTCATTTACACGTGATCATTGTACAATATAACTGTTATTGGTTCTACTTACTTCACTTTGTATTGGTTCATGTAAGTCTTTCCAGGTTTTTCTGAAAGCATCCAGTTCATCAATTCTTACAGCATAATAGTATTCCATCACATCTTGTTCAGCCATTCCCAAATTGCTGGGCATCCCCTCAATTTCAAATTATTTGTTGTCACAAAAAGAGCTATTATAAATATTTTTGTATGTAGAAGTTATTTTATTTTTTAAAAATCTCTTTGGGATATAGACCTAATAGTAGTATTGTTGGGTCAAAGGGTATGCATTTATTTTATAGTCCTTTGGGCATAGTTCTAAATTGTTCTTCAGAATAGTTGAATTAGTTTACTAGTCCAGTAACAGTGATTTAGTGCATTAGTGTTCCAATTTTACCACATTCCCTCCAGCATTTATCAATTTCCTTTTTCTGTCATATTCGCTAACCTGATTGATGTGAGGTGGTACCTTAGAGTTATTTTAATTTGCATTTTTCTAATCAATAGTGATTTAGAGCATTTTTTATGTGACTATAGATAATTTCGATTTCTTCATCTGAAAACTGCCTGTTCAAATTCTTTTATCATTTATCGATAGTCATCATTAATATATTTGAGAGATGAGGTCTTTAACAGAGAAACTTGCTATACAATTCTCCCCCTCTTCCCAATTTTCTGCTTTCCTTCTAATCTTGGCTGTATTGGTTTTGTTTGTGCAAAAGCTTTTTAATTTAATGTAATCAAAATTACTCATTTTATATTCTGTAATGCTCTCTATCACTTATTTGGTCATAATTCTTCCCTTAACTATAGATTTGGCAGGTAAACTATTCCTTAGTCTCCTAATTTTCTTATGTTAATACCTCTTATGTCTGAATCATACCCATTTTGACCCTATCTTAGTATATTGTGTGAGATGTTGGACTATAACTTGTTTCTGCCAAATTGCTTTCTAGTTTTTCTGGAAATTTGTCATATAGTGAGTTTTTGTCCCCAAAGTTTGGATCTTTGTGTTTCTCAAATACAAGATTACTATGGTTGCTTTGTGTACTAATCTATTACAATGATTCACCACTCTATTTCTTAGCCAGTATCACCTTATTTTTCTGATTACTGCTTTGTAATAATTTGGGATCTGGTGTGACTAGGCTACCTTCCTTTAATTTTTTTTCTTTAATTCCTTTGATATTCTTGATTTTTTGTTCTTTTAGATGGATTGTTATTATTTTTTCTAGTTCTATAAAATTTTTGGTAGTTTGTTATAACACTAAATAAGTGTACTAGTTTAGGTAGAAATATCATTTTATTATATTTGCTCAGTCTACCCATGAATAATTAATATTTTTCTAATTATTTAGATCTGACTTTGTGTGGAAAATGTTTTGTAATTGTATTTATATAATTCCCAGGTTTGTCTCAAAAGAGCAAGTATCACGTATTGGTTACATTTGCTTTCATTGGAATTATTCTTTCTATCTGTTGCTGCCGGACTTTTTTGGAATATATAGAAATGCTGATGATTTATGTGGGTTTATTTTATATCCTGTGGCTTCTGAAGTTGCTAATTATTTCAAAAAACTATCAGAAAAAATTATCTTTGTGACATATTTCTATAATCTCCTTGATAGTACTTTATTTAAATTTTTGAGAAATTGACCTATAGTTTTCTTTCTCTATTTTTGCTCTTCCTGGTTTGGTATCAGCACCCTATTTGTGTCATAAAAAGAATTTAGTAGCATTCCTTCTTTGCCTATTTTTCCAAATAGTTTATATAGTATTGGAATTCATTGTTCTTTTAATGTTTGATAAAATTCACTTATGATTCCATGAGGTCTTGGGGATTTTTTTCTTTTCTTTTTTTTTTTTTTCATTTAAAAAAATTTCATTTAATTTTTAATATATAGAATACAAGTATTTCCATAATGTAATACAATAAGAAGATTATGCATGAAACTGAAAATGTTATTCATAATTTGTTATTCCTTTCAAATAAAATTATCAACTTAAATTTTTTCTTTATTTTTCCCTCCCCTCAGAGATGGATATAATTAGGCATACAGATACACACGCACATAAATACACATATATACATGTAATTATTATATGAATACTTCTATTTATTAGTCCTTTCTTTAGATACAGCTAGCATTTTTCTTATATGTTCTTTATAGTTAATTTGGGTATTTACAAGAGACACAATAACTTATTTGCTCAAAGTTGTTCTTAAGACAATATTGGTATTACTGTATATAATGTTCTCTTGGTCCATTTAACCCTTGGAACCAATCTGAAAAAAAAATCAAAATTCTTGATACATAGAACAGCATAACTGAATTAACAAGTAAGAAATGATATATACACAACTGTCATTTAAGCTGATGATCACATTTGCAATGGCAGATCATATCAACAAAGTAACAAAAAACAGAAATGGGGGAATGAACTATTAACTTTTTAAAGGTTTTGGATTCATTGTGCCATTCTGAAAATATTTTCATAAGGTACCATGTACACATCACAGAAAAATAATACCTGGAAAAACAGGCTATATGTCATTCACCTTTTTTTTTTTTAAATTAAAAAATTATTATTATTATTTTTTATTTTATTATTTTATTAATTTTATAATTATACATTTTTTGACAGTATATATGCATGAGTAAATTTTTTTATAACATTATCCCTTGTATTCATTTTTCCAGATTTTCCCCTTCCTCTCTCTACTCCCTCCCCTAGATGACAGGCAATATCATACATTTTACATGTGTTACAGTATAACGTAGATCTAATATATGTATGTAAATCCAATTTTCTTGGTGCACGTTAAGTATTGGATTCCGAAGGTATAAGTAACCTGGGTAGATAGACAGTAGTGCTAATATTTTACATTCAATTCCCATTGTTCCTTCTCTGGGTGTAGTTGTTTCTGTCCGTCATTGATCAGCTGGAAATGATTTGGATCTTCTTTATGTTGAAGATAGGGGATTTTTTTTTCTTAGGGAGCTTATTGGCAGTTTGTTCAATTTCTTTTTTCTAAAATAACGTTTAGTATTCTATTTCCTCTTATATGAATCTGGGCAATTTATAGTTTTCTAAATGTTCAGAACTTATATTTTTCTAAATGTTCAGCCATTTCACTTAGATTGCAATATTTCTTGGCATATAATTAGGCAAAATAACTCCTAATAATTGCTTTAATTTTCTCTTCATTTGTTCTGGATTCATTCTTTTCATTTTTGACATAATAATTTCTTTTTCTTTTTCTCTAGTTAAACAATAAGTTCTATTTTATTTTTCATAAAATCAGTTCCTGCTTTTAGCTATTAGTTTAACTATTCTATTACTTTAAATTTTATTAATCTGTCCTTTTATTCTTTTTTAGGATTTTAAATTTGGCTTTTAATTGGGAATTAAAAGGTTTTTTTCCCCCAAATTGCATTCTCAATTACTTGATCTGCTTTTTCTTCATTTAAATGATATGTTTAGAGATAAATTTTCCCTTAAGTACTGCTTTGGCTACATATTATAGATTTTGAGATGTTGTCTCATTGTCATCCTCTTTAATGAAATTATTGTTTCTATATTGTTCTTTAACCCATTCATTCTTTAGAATTAGAGTGTTTAGTTTTCAGTTAATTTTGATCTGTGTTTTCATGACCTTTTATTGAATGTGATTTTTATTGCTTTATGATCTGAAAAGGATGCATTTTTGGATTTGATTATGAGGTTTTTTAATGCTATAATACACAGTTAATTTGTGTGTAAGTGCTATATGTTTCTGAAACAAAAATACATTCCTTTTTATTCCCATTCAGAGGTCTAACATATCCAATTTTATAAAATTCTATTCACATCCTTAATTTCTTTCTTGTTTACTTTATTTATTTTTCCACACTTATCTAGTTCTGACAGGGGAAAGTTGAGGTCCCTCATTAGTGATATAGTTATACTATCTATTTTCTTTTATGTAACTCATTCAATGTCTCCTTTAAGAATTTGGATGAACCTCTTGTGTGTGGAGGGGTATTGGAGGCCTCACTATAAATGCCTTTTTCAAATTTAAGAACCTATTCACTGTAGTCTTGCTTCTTTTATGTACCTGTGCACATTTCTGATCTTTGGCTCCTAGCCTCTTGAACAAAAATAAGCAACATGCTACATAGTAGTATAGTAATGGCTTTCAACATTTTGTTCATCTAGTACTTGAAAAAGGCTAGAATTTAGTTACTGTCAGATTTATATAGATAAAGGACTTGACTATAGAAAACAACAGAAAGAGAGATTATTGATCTTTTCCACTGTGTTCCTTGACTGAAAGACTCCTGGTTGCTGTTCTCAATTATGTGTGTTAATGAACCAATCTCTATCAATAACAAGATGCAACTGTTAGTACAAGAATAGATTGATATCTGCATAATGATTGATTTACATTTCTGCCATGACAATGGCATTCTGTAAACGTCATTCTTTTATGTTACTTGTTGATCTACACTAGGTATTTCTATTGCATACAGTAGAAAGAAAACCTGGTAATGATTGCTTAAGTTCTTTTCCATATGATTTTGTGGGAAAATTGTATCCTTATATGAGAACACTTCTATAATGAATTTTTTTTATTTGAGAAAAATGGTTGGATATTATGTGACTATTCATAATAATACTTTAAAGATGTTTTCCCTGATCAAATCAACTTATATTGAATTTTGTCTGTAGTTTACTATATTTACCAACTTTATCAAGTCAGTCTATGTAGTACATATACAGAGAAATTGCTAAGATTGTATGTAAAAGTGTTATAAGAAATACTGTTTTTTAAAGTTTTACAAAAATGAATGTTGAAAAATATCCTTATATGTACTTAGAAAAATAAAATACTATTAAAGATTGCAAAAAAGTATTATTTTCAGATGTCATTACAAAAAACCATGAAATCTTATAGATTTTCTCAGTCAAAGCAAAGAACTACCAATAATATTTACTAGGATATTTCCTTTTGAAATCTGGATGTACATATGCCTTAAGATTTTATTCAAGGGGGCCGCTAGGTGGCGCAGTGGATAGAGCACCAGCCTTGAATTCAGGAGGACCTGAGTTCAAATGTGTTCTCAGACACTTAACACTGCCTAGCTGTGTGACCCTGGGCAAGTCACTTAACCCCAACCTCGGGGGGCGGGGGGTGGGGTGGGAGAAGATTTTATTCCAATACTTGCTACTAAAAAAATAACATTTGAAAGATGAAGTGAAATAATTAGAACAATTATGAAATGATGGTTCCAGTGTTTCATTGATTTCATTCATTTTACATGATTCATTGTATTTAATAATGAAACACTTCTTTTCATTACTAGAAATTCAATTTAAAAAAATAGCTCATTTGATCCATACAAATGATTGATTTTTTGTCATGACTTTCAGGAAGTCCGATAATTCTTTTTCTTTCTTTCTTTTTTCTTCTTTTTTTTTTAAATAGTTTTTATTTACCAGATATTTGCATGGGTAATTTTACAACATTGACCAATTGTCAAACCTTTTTTTCCAATTTTCCCCTCCCCCCCAACATGGTAGGCCGACCAATACATGTTAAATATGTTAGAGTATAAATCAAATACAATATATGTATACATGACCAACCAGTTGTTTTGCTGAACAAAAAGAATCGTAGTCCGATAATTCTTAAATTATCTCTCTTCAATTTGTTTTCCAGGTAACTTGTTTTTCTGATTAGAGTTTACATTTTCTTTTATTTTAAAATTCTTTTGATTTTGTTTTATTTTTTCTTGATTCCTCATAAAATTATTAGCATTCAGTCACTCAATTCTAATTTTTAAGAAATTATTTTCTTCATTTAGCTTTTGTATTTGCTTTTCCACTTGGTCAATTCAACTTTATAAGAAATTATTTTTCTTCAGTGAATTTTTGTAAAATTTTTTCAAATTTTTGTCCTTTACCAAGTTGTTGATTCTTTTTTTTTTTCTCTCACACTTTTTCTTGAATTTCTCTCATTTCTTTTCCCAATTTCCCCCTCTACTGCTTTTTAAAAATTTCCCACACTCTTTGAGCTCATTCAATAAATCTTTTGGGAGACTAAAACCAATTCACTTTTTTTTTTTTTTTTGTTGAGGTTTTGCACGGAACCATTTTGACACATTATTCTCTTTTGAGATTGTGTTTTGATCTTTCCTGTCACTATACTAACTTTCTATAGTCAGGCTCTTTTTTTTTTTTTTTTTTTTTTTGTTGTTGTTGTTGTTGTTGTTGTTGTTGTTGTTGTTGTTGTTGCTTGCTCATTTTTCCAGACTATTTCTTGACTTATAACTTCATGTTAAAGTTAGGTTCTGTTCTCTGGATTAAAAAGACAGTATCTGAAGCTTCAAATTTTTAGTTCTATTGTTTTCTGAGTTCTGGGGATCTAGTGTGCTAATTCTCCCCCTTGTCTTGGGATTGTGCTTGGAATCTTCACATGGGCAATGCCACAGAGTTCTACACTTAGTGTCAACTAAGGGTCCTCTGTAATTTCCTTACTATCAATTATCCAAAATACTTTTAGTATTTGTGAGTTGGGAGCTCCAGAAGTCACTCCTGATGGCTTTTACTACCTGTGGCTGCTGCTGGCTGCCTTGCATGGAATGGGATGGGGGGAGAGTCTTGGGTTTCAAGGAAAGATTGAGGGGCCTTGCGGTTTGCTTGCCAGGCATAACATGCACTGTATTGCATTCCCCTCTTATGCCAACGAGACATATTTTTCCTGACAACTCTCTAAGTTATCTTGGCTTAGAATATTATTTCACCCAGACCTTTTCTGGGTCTTGTTGCTCCAGAATTAATTTTGCGGTATTATTTTTAAATTGTTTGGAGTGGAATTTGGGAGAGGTTGAGTGAGTCCCTGCCTTTACGCTGCCATTTTGGTCTTACTTATTGCTTCTATATCTTGGATACAAAACTCTTGTCAGAGAAATTTAATATGGCTATTTCCCCATTTGATCACTTTCCTTAGACACTTTGATTTTGTCTGTGCAGAAGATTTTCAATTTTAAGTAATTAAAATTATCTATTTTATCTTTGGTAATTCCTTCTTGCTTGTTAGGGATACATTTCCTATCAATAGCTATCATAGATGTGTAATCTGCTTCTCTTCTAATGTATTTATATAGTTTGTTGTACTGATCTATTTTTTAATTAATATTAAAAATTAGTATCAATGTTTTAATGAATATAAATAGTTTGAGATTTGGAAGTGCTATTCCATGTTCATCTTTACTTTTCTTTATCATTTCTCTTGATATTCTAGATTTTTTAAAAAAATGAATTGTATAATTTTATCAACTACAATAAATTGTGTCCTTAGTAATTGTATTGGTATATATTTGAATGTGCAAATTGATTTGGTAGTATTATTATTTTGATTAAATTGACATGGCTTAGGCATGAGCACTGAATATGTAGCTCCAATTATTTAAGTTGATGTTTATTTATTTAAAGATTATTGTGCAATTCAAATCTTTTGTATTTGTGTGCTTTGCTAAATCCATCCCCAGATATTTTATGCATTTTGTAGTTATTTGGAAGATTTCTCCATCTATTATTGGCATTTGGGTTTTATAATGATTATGTAGGAATGTAGTTGATTTTTGAGTCAACTATGAGTTTCCATCCATCTTTCCTTCCCTCCTTGCTTTATTCCTTCCTTCCTTCCTTCTTTTCTTCCTTCCTTCCTTTTTTCTTTTCTTCCTTCCTTCCTTCCTTTTTTCCTTTTTTCCTTCCTTCCTTCCTCCCTCCTTGGCTTCTTACTTCCTTCCTTCTTTCCCCTTCCTCCCTCCTTCCTTCCTTCCTTCTTTCCTTCCTTCCTCCCTCCCTTCCTCTCTCCCTTCCTCTCTCCCTCCTTCCTTCCTTCTTTCCTCTCTCTTTCCCTTCTTTCCTTTCTTCCTCCCTCCCTCTCTTCCTCCCTCTCTCCCTTCCTCCCTTCCCCTTCCTCTCTCCTTTCCTCCCTGCATCCCTCTTTCCCTTCTTTCCTTTCTTCCTTCCTCCCTCCCTCCTTCCCTCTGTCCTTCCTTCATTCCTTCTTTCCTTCCTCCCTCCCTCCCTCCTTTCCTTCCTTCCTTCCTCCCTCCCCCTTCCTCTCTCCTTTCCTCCCTTCCTTCCTCCCTCCTCCTTCCTCTCTCCTTTTCTCCCTGCATCCCTCTTTCCCTTCCTTCCTTTCTTCCTCCCTCCCTCTCTCCCTTCCTTCCTTCCTTCCTTCCTTCCTTCCTTCCTTCCTTCCTTCCTTCCTTCCTTCCTTCCTTCCTTCCTTCCTTCCTTCCTCTGTCTCTAGTCTTTTCCTAGAATATGACACTCAGATACACAAGAATAAAATATCAAAATGTAAAATATAATTAGTAATAGGAAATATTTATGGGAAGCTAAAGGTGTTCTAGGTTTTCAGAACATAGAGGAAAATTCATTCTTGGTCCAAGATACTGCTTATATAAATTAGACAGAGATGGATAGATCAAACAAAGAAAACCCAGTGAGGATATAACTAACTTTCTTCTTCTTCTTCTTTCTTTCCTTCCTTCCTTCCTCCTTTCCTCCCTCCCTCCCTTCCTTCTTTTTTCTTTTTTTCTTTCTTTCCTTCCTTCCTTCTTTCTTTGTTTCCTTCCTTTTTCCTGCACATTCCTAGAGAAATTCCTGTGAATTTATTTTTTCTATACTAGGAAATTGCTAATATAAATCAATAATTCTGCCTTGATGATGAGCTCCCATTCAGCAATCTTTCCTTCCTAGAGCATTCTTAATTGCTGTCCTTTCACTTTTAATAGCACAGAAATTTGAAGCAAACAGATAAATAAAACTTCCAGAGACTTGGGGACTTTCCTATTTCTGAAAGATAACAAGGCTACTTCCTTTTCTAGGAGCAATGGAAAAACAGAATCAAGGGACAGCTGGTGGTACAATGGATAAAGGGCTGGGCCTGGAAATACCTCTTAGCTTTTCCTTTCGTTTTGGGTGTGTGTGTGTGTGTGTGTGTGTGTGTGTGTGTGTGTGTGTGTGACATTCGTCATCTTTCTAAAGCCATCCTGCTCCAGTAAAACCCGCAGAACAAAGTCCCAATCAAATATTAATGCCAAACAAATTGTTAAAAAGTCAAAGGAACACCCCATGTTATAAATCATCTATGAAAAGACTGACTTTTGGATTTCCAGTGATCTTGGGGTTGCTGCTTTCTGACCAGGCTGACTTCATATAGAGTTGGTTCTGTGCCTAAGAGAAAGAGTATATGGGAAACCTTCTTGATATTATTATTTTGCTCTCTTGCCTTACCTTCTGCCTTGGCTTTCTGAAAGGTCCTTTTTACAAAAAAGTTACTTTGATGTATTTGAGCAATCTTGCTCTGAGTCTTTCCCAGAGAGGCCAATGGATAGTGAAGAAAGAATTGGTTTTGGAATTAACAGATCTGTGATTGAATCCTCCATTGTGCTATTTAATCCACATTTGGGATGCATGCTGTCAAGGAAGGGGGAATCTAATAGATCTCTTGTCTTCTTTCATGGTCAGATCCCATGTGGAGGACTACTTTCTCTTTTAAGTCATATTTTATAAGGAGCATGGATAAATTCCCTTTATCAATGCCTAACTTGGTTTCTTCCAGGAGGACCAGGTCAAAAGAAATTATAGACATGGAATAAACTGGAAGTTTGTGTACAGGTAAATATTCCCCAGAGTTCTTCTCTTCTTGGAGCTACATTTCTTTTCTTCCTTCCTTCCTTCCTTCCTTCCTTCCTTCCTTCCTTCCTTCCTTCCTTCCTTCCTTCCTTCCTTCCTTCCTTCCTTCCTTCCTTCCTTCCTTCCTTCCTTCCTTCCTTCCTTCCTTCCTTCCTTCCTTCCTCCTTCCCTCCCTCTCTCTCTCTCTCTCCCTTTCTTTCTTTCTTTCTCTCTCCCTTTCTTTCTTTCTTTCTTTCTTTCTTTCTTTCTTTCTTTCTTTCTTTCTTTCTTTCTTTCTTTCTTTCTTTCTTTCTTTCTTTCTTTCTTTCTTTCTTTCTTTCTTTCTTTCTTTCTTTCTTTCTTTCTTTCTTTCTTTCTTTCTTTCTTTCTTTCTTTCTTTCTTTCTTTCTTTTTCTTTCTTTCTTATTTTCCCCCATTACATTCAAAGCAACTTTTTCTATATATTTGTTTTTAAAATTTTTGAGTTCTAGATTCCTTAGAGCTACATTTAAAAGGAATGTTGTTGTTGTTTCCTTTCCCATGGGCTGAGATAGATAGTGAAGGAAATAAATCCATAGAGGAATTAAGGCTCTTCCTTTATAGGGAATTGGGTAGGCTGGCCATGGCTTCGAGCATGGGAAAGCAAAGGACAAACAGAATGAGGGTGGTGAATAATAGCAAGTAGTTACTATATCACATCATCATCACATGAGAACTGACTGGAAACAGCCCCAGGAAGCAGAGAGCAGCCCAGCCTAGCCATGTGGTCTGGTCTAAATTGAGATGAGACCACAGCTGACACTGGGTGAGAACAAGCAGAATTCTAGGCCAAGGTCCTCCTCTTGCTTCCTCAGATGGCATGGAAGCTCCCACTACTTTTAAGTCTGCTTAATTCTTTTCCTTTTCATTCCCCTCAAACCATCTGGGAGGAAGGGTGGGAAAGAAAGGAAAGCAAAATCAACTCAAGCTTCAACATTGTACCCTGCTATTTGAAGCATTGTTTTGATTGTTTATATGAGTGTTCTTATGTTATCTGAGTATGTTAATAAACCACATGAACATTAAAAGTGAATTGTTCACCAGCTCTGAAGTCAGGAGGACCTAAATTTAAATCTGGCCTCAAATTCTTAAGACTTCCTGGGTGTGTGACCCTGGGCAAGTTGAAACCCCAATTGCCTCAGGAAGAAAAGAAGAAGAAGAAGAAGAAGAAGAAGAAGAAGAAGAAGAAGAAGAAGAAGAAGAAGAAGAAGAAGAAGAAGAAGAAGAAGAAGAAGAAGAAGAAGAAGAAGAAGAAGAAGAAGAAGAAGAAGAAGAAGAAGAAGAAGAAGAAGAAGAAGAAGAAGAAGAAGAAGAAGAAGAAGAAGAAGAAGAAGAAGAAGAAGAAGAAGAAGAAGAAGAAGAAGAAGAAGAAGAAGAAGAAGAAGAAGAAGAAGAAGAAGAAGAAGAAGAAGAAGAAGAAGAAGAAGAAGAAGAAGAAGAAGAAGAAGAAGAAGAAGAAGAAGAAGAAGAAGAAGAAGAAGAAGAAGAAGAAGAAGAAGAAGAAGAAGAGAATTAGTTGGGAGTTGGGATTGAAGAAGTGAAGTCAGAACATTAGAATGAGAGCTCATGTGAGATCGAGGTTTAACATTTTTTTGGAATACTTTTGAGTATATTCCACTGTATACCTTCTAGACTTCTAATGAACCTCGAGGCCAGGCCAGCTGCTGAGTGGCCAAGGAGACTTGAGAAATGAGGGATGAGGAGGAGGGAGCTGTTCAGGGAGAGCTGGCATGTCATCATTGATTAGTCAAACAAAATACTATGAACTTCTTGCGATTTCATAGTTTCTGGTGTCTCAAATATCCTCCTCCTTTACTGTCCCACCCTCTTTCTCATAGACATCAGATTTCTGTACACTTTAGATTCCCACTCCTTTCCTTCCATGGAATCCTAGTCTGAAAAATCAATCTCCAGGTTCCTTTATAAACCAAGATTAACGTTAAGACTTTATCTTTTTTTTTTTTTTTAACCTTTTGCCTTTATCACCTAACATAATCAAGAAACTAGAAAATGAAGAATATAGAGTCTAAACCGAGATGGGAATTTAGAATATCAAATAGTCCAAATATTTTACAAATGAGGGAACTGAGTCACTTTTCTGAAGGGTAACTCCACTCAACTCTTTAAACTGTGGAAAGCTACAAATTATAGTTTAGATAACACTGGAGTTAAAAAATTCAGAATTGAAGGAATCTTGGAGATGGCCTAATCTAAGGGAGTGATGACTATAGGCAATAGATTGAATCTCTTTCAGTTCATCCCTTCCTACCACTGATCAAAGAAGAAACCAACATTGAAGTAGATAGATGAATAAAGGGTTGCTAGGATTTTTCTTGTGCTGTGCTCCAAGGAAGTGAAGGAAGAATAGCTACTATGGATTGAATTTTAGTAGACCAGCTTGGTCTATTCAATTGTATCTTGCCCTACTTTCTTGCCCACTCCATCACACCTCGAGGTGATAGCTTTGCTTGCTTTCCCTGCTTTCTGAGGGCAGTGCCCTCACTCTTTGATGTCTCTTTAGGAGAATTAGGAGACCTAGGAAGTCTCCCCTTCTTCCTTCTCTTCTATCTTGGTTGCATGATTTCTCTGTCTCAATTATGCATCTGGGTGGAAGGAAATTCCTTCTAAAATTAAAAGCCTTGGAAAGTGGAAAAGTGGAAAATACCTACATCATTACCTCCTGGCTCTACCAAACCTCCATTACAGTATCATTAGTGTTAAATTAAACTTACATTAAATAAATTAATTAAATTTATGAGTTTAAGGTATTGTCTGTCTAGTGCGTGAGCAATTTGGTTGTGGAAAAGACAATCAAAACAGTCTACTTGTAAAGAAACACAGTTTCTCACATAAAATCTGAATGAGAAACATGTTTTTAGGATGATTAATTAGAAAACTTCTGTGAGGAATGCAATGAGAAGATTTGTTTGGAAGAAGAAAAATGATTGAGGTTAAAAGGCATTGTGATTTCTTGTTTTATGGCATGTGACTGTTTTTAGAGTTTGGAAGATTATAACTCATAAAGTGTTTAGACAAATAACTATTTGGGGACTATCAGAGGATTAAATAAATACCATTGGTTTTACGCAGGATGGAAAAGTAGAAGGAGAAACATGAGTCATTGACCACCAGTAGATCTGAGGCACTGAGAGAATGGGAGTCCGGAGAAAGCCAATTATGAAAGGTATGATTTAAATAAGATAAAAGTAGAAGTAGCTGATGGGAAGGCTTTAATGGATGTGTTGAGAACTCACAGATTGAAAAAGAGGGCCAGTTTTGCAGAGTAGCCAATGAGAAAAAAATAGAGCAATTGCTGAAAAGTTCTTTAGAAGAGACAGAACTTTGGGGCAGTTTGAGCTATTGCTCTTCTAAGGGACAGATGACTTGAGAGAGGTGACTCTTGGTAGACATTTCTAGTTCCTTTTTATAACCTTTTCTGGTTTGAGAGGGACAAACCCAGGGGAAAAGGAAGGATTCACATCTGCTTCTCCATAAAAAGCTTGGAGCTGATTAGATAAAACAGAACCAGAGAGCCATGTGGTACTTTGCCTTCAGAAAACTGATTGTTACTACAATAACATGACAATTTTTAAATTTTTTTTTGGTAAAGGATGATTGTGCATTAAAGCAATTTGTTGTTACTTCTTCAGCTTGAAAGCAGATGAATGGACTTACCAAGAAGAAGGTGGTGGATACAAGAAGTGGAGAAGTTAGCCGAAAAGAGACCTGGTATGGTCTATCTTGTTCCTAATGGCATCAAAGACATCAAAGCCTACTGTCCAAAGTTGTGAGTTGCAGTTGCCCTGACATTGGTTTTCCCCATTCATATGCCCCACTCATATACATCTGCCCAATTTCCTTTATGAAACATTGTATATTGGTAGAAGAATGTAACTTATGTCTTTGGGTGGATCATAATGTTTTGATGAGTACTGAATTTGTCTTATTTTGAGTACCTCCAGGATAATAATTATTCTTGCATTTTTGAGTTATAGTAGTAATGTGGTGCTTGTTCCACTGGTAACAATGGAAACTCAGATCTTTTAGCATGAGGATAGAATAAGTACGACAGCTCAGAGAATAAAATTGGGTTTTGAGCTACCTGAAAGCAATCTACACATACATAAAGATCATACTTGAATGGTAATATTAGAAAGGAACAATTTAATAAATTTTGGGGCATAGCAATTTGGAGCTGTAACATAGTTCAATTATATCATAATGATTGGACCAATAGTGAACTTGCTTTCCATAGCTCCTTTACCATTTGCCATTTTCTTCTTTTGTCATCTTTGCAGTGTGATATGGAACCTCAAAGTTGTTTTAATTTGCATCCTGTATTCATGATTTAGAATATTTTTTATATGAGTGATTATAGTTTGGATTCCTTACTTTGAAAATGACCTATTCATGTCCTTTGAACATTTTTCTATTGGAGAATGGCTTTTAATGTTATCAGTTTAAATCAGTTCTTTATATATATTGTATATAAGACTGAATGAAATTGGAGCCAATCACAAAAATGAATTGAGTCCACTACCAGTTTATGTTACATAACTTTAATTGGACTCTCACTGCTGCAAGGCAGTTCTTTTGCATCTCCTAAGTTATTCACTATTCTGCTCCTGACAGCAGCATTTCCAAATATTTTCGGCCTTCTTCAAACCTCCTAAAACTCCCCTTTTCCCATACTGATCAGCAGAGAATTTTGCTTCATATTTCACTGAAGAATTAAAACCATTCATAAACAGCTATCCTTTCTTCTCTGTTCCTTATCTCGACACTGAGATATTTTCTTCCATTATTTCCCATTTCACCCATTTCACATGAAGAAGTAACCCTTCTTGCCAATGCAAAACCCTCTGAATGTACAAGGTAACCCTATTCCATCTTATCATTTTAGCAGATTTTTCCCTCTTAACATTCCTCTTAATCTTCACTTACTTCTTGTTTACCTTTTCCTGCTACCTATAAACATAACTATGTCTCTCCTATCCTCAAAAAAATTCTCATTTCTGCCTATTCCTGTTCATAGTTGTCTATATCTTTTTTTTTTCCTTTTTGGGGACTAAGATCCTTGAGAAGACTGTCTACAAATGAGGTCTACATTCTTTTCCTCTAACTCTCTTCTTAATTCTTTGGAGTCTGGCTTCTTACCTCATCATTTAATGAAAATTGTTTTCTGTAAGGTTACCAATGACCTCTTAATTGTCAAATCCAATGACTTTTTCTCAATCCTTATACTTCTTTACCTCCTACAGCTATTAACACTATCAATTATGCTCTTCTTGATACTTTATTTTCTATAGGTTTCATCGGCATTGTTCTATCAAGGTCCTTCTCCCGTCAGTCTAATTGCTTTCTCTATTTCCTTTGTTGGTTTTTCATTCAGGTCATGAAAGCTTTCCCTCTCTATAGATATGAAAAGTAATTTCCTTCTATTTTTAAATGTATCATGGTCTTTTATATCTAAGTTATATATCTTTTTACAGTTTATTTTGGTGTGGGGAATGAAGTGTTGGTCTAAGTCTAATTTCTGCCAGACTAATTTTCAGTTTTCCTAGTAGTTTTTGTCAAATAATGAGTCTTTACTCCAGTAATTGGGCACCTAGATGGCTCACTGGATAGAGTGCTGGGCTTAGAGTCAGGAATATTTATCTTCCTGGGTCCAAGTCTGGCCTCAGATCCTTACTAATGTATGAATCTGGGGAATTCGCTTCACCTTGTTTACTCAGTTTTCTCCTCTGTAAAGTGAGCTGGAGAAGGAAACCTATTATCTCTGACATAAAAATCCCAGATGGGGTCATGTAGAATCAGATATGACTGAAAATGACTGAACAACAAAACAGATAGTTGGGGTCTTTGAATTTATGAGATATTATGTAGCTATGTTTGTTTTTGCAAGTTTAATCTGCTCCACTAATAGATCTCTCTCTCTCTCTCTCTCTCTCTCTCTCTCTCTCTCTCTCTCTCTCTCTCTCTCTGTCTCTGTCTCTCTCTCTGTCTCTCTCTCTGTCTCTCTGTCTCTCTCTCTGTCTCTCTGTGTTTCTCTGTCTCTGTGTCTCTCTATTTCTCTGTCTCTGTGTCTCTCTGTGTCTCTATCTGTCTGTCTCTTTCTCTCTCTCTCTCTCATCCACTCTTGTGGATGTCTCTCAGTAGAGGCAGCTAGGTGGTGCATTGGATAGAGCATCTGTCACACAGAGTCAAGATGGACTTGAATTCAAATTAGACCTCAGATATTTACTAGCTGTGTAACCCTGGGCAAATCATTTAACTCCAATTGTCATACATACATATATACATACATACATAAGTGTGTGTGTGTGTGTGTGTGTGTGTGTGTGTGTGTGTGTGTGTATCTGTATATTACCAATAACCATTTAATAACATCTGGAATAGAAGATGGACCTACTTCTTTGGTTGAATTCTATTTATATATCTAGTAGGTTATTATGATTTCCATTCCCTTGTTTCTTTATTGTTCCAAGAAGAGTGATTTTGTCTATTTAGGTATGTGTGTATGTGTGTATATATATGTATGGTAAAGTACTATTGTACTAGAAGAAATGAGGAAATAGGTGATTTCAAACAGGCATGGAAAAAATTATAGGATCTAATACAGAGTAAAGTTATCAGAATCAAAGTACAATTTATAATATGAGATTAACTATTTTTATAAAAAAGATAAATTTTGAAGGCTTGTATAAACTGATAAAGAATGAAATGGGCTGAACCAGAGAAATGATTTATAGATTAACTATGGAATTGTAAAGGCAAACAGCTTTGAAAGCTAAAAGAGCTATGATCAATACAATAATTATCCATGATTCCATATAGGTGGGTTCTGCTGCTCCAGAATTCATTTTGAGGTGTTAAGGTCATTTGTAGGGTAATTTGGGAAAACTCAGGTTAGTCTCTTTTTCCCCCATATTGACTCTGCCCATTCTCCCCCCTCTCCCCACAGTAATTCTGGTCGTCAAAAGATATAAATAGAAATTTACAAAGGAAGAAATGTAAATTATTAACAATCATTTAAAAAATGTTCCAAATGATTTATTATTAATACCTTCATTCCTATAGCTATCTCCTTCCCTGTTTGGTAATTCCTCCTTAGAACATCCATTTAGGAAGCAGACTGGAAAGCCATCTTCACTTCATACCCTGCTTATCCATGATTCCCTGCATGATGTCTTCACTTGCCCTTATCCTCCACTTTTCAGCCCTTTTATGTGTTGTCTTTCTTCATTAGAATGTAAGCTTCTTGAGGGTAGAGAATGTATTTGTATTTCTAATGCTCAGCACAGTACATAAGAAATGATTAATGAGTATTCTCTTAGAGAATTGCAAATTAAAGTAACTCTGATTTCTACCTCATAGCTATCATATTGGCAAAGATGAGAAACAATGACAATTTCAGGACAAACATTGCAGGAATGATGGTAAAATAGATAGACTTTTGCATTGTTGGAGGAGGTTGGAATTGCTACAGCCAGTCTGGAAAGTCATTTGGAATTATATGTAAATCCTTTGACTCAGTGATACCAAGATTAGGCCTATACTCCACAGAGATGAAAGAAAAAGGAAAAGAAGCTATATTTATATACTTATCTCTATCTACTTATTTGTATCTATATCCATTCATCTATCTATGTATCTATCTATGTATCTATCCATCTATATATTCTTTTTGTGGCAGTAAAAACTGAATCTAACAGAATGTTTTAGGGTGCTAAATTCCTTTTAGGATTTATCTGCCATCTAAGAGCATACTCCAACCTTACAGAGTGTTTCCTTTCTCCTGATTAATGGCAAGTTCCAATAGGGAACTTGTCCTTTCCTCATTATTAAAACCCCTTTTTTTCCAATGTGCTCTCCCAACTCTATTTCATATTTACCATTCTTGGTGTCTATTGTATCTCTTCATTTTGTCTATAACCTCTTCTCCTAAATAAACTACCTTTTGCCCAAGAGATGGCCACTGTGAATTCTTCACATGATGGAACCCCACATTTTGTATGTATGCCAATTTCATCATTTGGCACCTATAAACCACACCATTTAGTACCACAATCAAATCACTTTTGACAAGGCTCATGTGAGAGGTTTTTTTTTTTTGTTTGTTTGTTTTTGCTGGACTTCATATTTATTATGATGGTTTTACTTTTTCCCTTTCAAAAGTTATTCTATTGAGGAGAGCAGTGATAGTGGGAGAGACAAGATAAGAACTTTTCTGAAGGGCTCAGGGAACAAGTTTTTCCTTATTTCCTTTCAAATCACTCAAAAATTAAGTATATTTATTTTGTTTTTCTTAATCCAACCTATTGTATCACTTAGTAGAGATCTTAAAGCACTGTGGTTTGTTTTATATGAAGACCAAGTTAGCTCCCTGGATACCTTAGAATCAGCTGGAGTCAGGATAAGCAAAAGTTCTTGGTTTTTATTCTTGGTCTTAGGGGTAGAAGTGAATTGGATTGAAGCAGGATCTGCAGGACCTCTCCTCTTTTTTTTCTCCTGCCCAAGGTGACTCTGTCTTGTCTTACTCCACCCCCTAATCCTCCCCATGCTGGAACTCTGTCTTCCCAGAAATCAGCCGGAGTCAGGATCACTAAACGTCTTTATTCTTGATCCTTTACGGTCACTCCCCAAAGCCAGGTCACCAGTTGGAGAGAGAGGGTGAGTTCCACCACCCAAGTTTCTCCTCCTCCTCCTCCTCCTCCACCCACACACGTCACTTCCCCCTCTTTGTCCCACCAATCAAGTCAGCACAGAACAGTTGGGGAGGGTCAACCTTCAAACAAGTTAATAGGGAACTGTTCAATTGGCAATTAGTCTCACGTGCTTCATTATCTAAGTGCATTGCTCAGTTCTAGCTCTTTACATCCCCACAATTCTCTGTATACACCAAAAGATTGAACCAGGACAAAATAATGGGAAGGGCCATTTTCCAAGTATTTACTAATAGAGTATTGGCCAATAGATAATTAGCCATAAATGCTTGGTTGTCCGACCTCAATGCATCAACTCAGTTTCAGCCCTTTACAGTTTTATTAACTTACAGTTTCTGACTGATAAAAATTTGTTTTACATTGTTTTCCTATTTTATTCTATAAAATGTTTGTCCTGAAATAATTTGAAAGCTCTGCTTTTCCCTCTCAAAATTTCATTATTTTATATTTTAATAAATCATAAACTCATTTTACTTTGATCTTTTGTAATATAAGTACCCTCTATGAAGTGTGCATGTGTTGTGAATCCTATTGTTTTATTAAGCATAATCAGATCAATCTCCTAGACTCTCTAGTTAGCATTTTTAAAGACAGTCACAACATCCTTTTGGAAACTTTCCAGACTGCATAGAATGTTGAGAAGCTGGAACTCCTCTGGCTTTTTCATTGTTAGTACTTCAACCTTGATGTAACTTTAAGTTTCCCAGATTTGTCTTTGGGACTATCTCAGCATCTCAATATTTCCTAGACACCGCTCCCTTCCATCTTCTCTGAGCTACAAAGATTATGTTTTCCCAAATCAGATTGCTCATTCAGTATGACCGCCTTCTGTGTTGTATCTTCTTGAGCCTGTGAAACTATTTTCATGTAAATAAAGTAAAAATCCTTTGTAACCTGTGATGGATGCTTATGACAGTTTCTTTATGCTGTAAACGGAATCTCTATTATTCTATTTTTATATAATATTCTTTACAACTATTGTTCTCCCAAACCTATTTCCATCTATTTATACTATTCCTGGTATTTAATTCACACGCACTTAATTTATTCATGTATCTTTTTAAAACTTCTTGTTTAATTCTATCTTCAATAATTTTTTTCTTAATTTACTATAGCTTTATTTATACAATTTGAACTTAGTTTCATTAAATAATTAATTTCAACACAAGTTTCACTTTTTAAATTTACTTAAACAATTCATAAAAACCACATGCAGTAGTACATTAAATTTCACTTGCCATTTGATTTTAAAACCAGTTTTCCTTTTCCTGAGTGTTGCTGCTGTCTTTTAAGAGCTCAAAGCATATGAGCCCTTTGATTTTAGAGGTGAGATGAATGAGACTGGAGACTCATAGAGTGTGAAAAGAGCTCCGGTTTATTATGCAGTACAGCCTTGTTATTATACATTTTTGCAAGCATGATCAGTGCGTATACCCAATCACCATTCAGAGAAGCAGCTCTTGGGCTTTGCGTATGCATGGTGTCTGCCAATGGGAGGAGAGCTGATCCAGCAATTCAGCAACTCTATAACAGGTGAGAGGATTTGTCAAGGCATCCCTGCTCATGAGCAACTAGCTATGACCGTTGGACACCTGTTCTCATGATCACAAATCATTGCTCCTTGCTTAACAAGGGCATTTTTGCAATGTGGCAGGAAACATGGTGCAGCAAAGGTTGAGGTGGCCCCAGTACACCCTCTCCAGAGATCCATAATTTAGCATGAAAGCACTTTAAGATTGATTTTTAATCTGGGAGATCTAATCGGGTTTTGCTTGGTGCCATAAGATTGGGTTGGATGTTTTAAAGCAATAAACAACAGAAGGGTTAATAAATTCTTAAAAACAAAAACAAAAACAAAAAACAACCCAAAACCCAAATCACTCTAGCTCTCATTGATTGACCAAAAATTGATCCCAGGTCAAGACTCACTTGACCATTGTTTGGGCTCTGATTAGCTCAGAGTGAATGTAAATAGCAAATATTTTTGTTTTGGCCAGAAACTCTAAGGGATTTCCCCTTCCAGACTGATACATACACACATATGTCCATACATATGTGCATTTTTTTTGACTAGGTAAAAGAGGCCATTCTCTGCCTCATTTCTTACCTAATCTTAATCACTGACTGAGCATTGTCTCAGTCAAACTGAAACATGTTAAAGACCTTAGTTTTAAAAGGTCAAGTTCTCTCACTGTATCCAAAGCCATTTCTAGTCATCTTGATCTATATGTTGCCAGTGGACCCAGATGGCTCTGGGGGAGAAAGTTAGGCTGGTCAATTTGCATAGCCCCTCCTCACTTAAATACAATTTTCTTGCTTGTCATGGCATCACCTCCCTGATATCATGAAAATGAAGGACAAACAAGAACAAGAACAAAATGAACTCCAATTTTGCCCACTTTTAGTTTTTTCTGAAGATGGTTTGAAATTTCCTTATTCTGTCTTTTAATAATAAAAATTCCTTCCTGCAGTAAGTAGAATTTTAAAGTATACTTTTATTCCACACCAAAATTAAAACCAATTTCACAGATGGATATTCCCAAACTTTGATATTCCCCATCTTTAAATTTAGCAAATTTGTTTTCTTTTAAAATTTTGAATTTTGGAATTACTTAATTAGTATAGTATTGATAAGACAATGGTTGTCTAGTTTAGCATAGTGCTTAATAGTTCTCTAGTTCAGTGCATGTACTTAGTACTTGACATAGTTCTACAAGAGTCACACCTGTGGGAAGAGAGAATATAAGCTCAGGCAAACTCAGCTAGATTGAAAGGCAGAGAAGACAAAGCATTGCGGGTGGGAGCTCAAGCTCTCAGAACCAAGGAGAGAGATTCATTCCATTTTCAATCAGGCTCCTGGTGGCTGACCTATCCTCCTGCATTTTCTCCACTAAAACCAAGACTTCGGAAGGCCTTTAAGAAAGCTGCCCAGAGATGAATGGATGTCCATCAGTTGGAGAATGGTTGGGTAAATTATGGTATATGAAGGTTATGGAATATTATTGCTCTGTAAGAAATGACCAGCAGGAGGAATACAGAGAGGCCTGGAGAGACTTACATCAACTGTTGCTGAGTGAAATGAGCAGAACCAGAAGATCGCTGTACACTTCAACAACAATACTGTATGAGGATGTATTCTGATGGAAGTGGAAATCTTCAACATAAAGAAGATCCAACTCACTTCCAGTTGATCAATGATGGACAGAGGTAGCTACACCCAGAGAAGAAACACTGGGAAATGAATGTAAATTGTTAGCACTAATATCTGTCTGCCCAGGTTACATGTACCTTCGGAATCTAATGCTTATTGTGCAACAAGAAAATGGTATTTACACACATGTATTTTATCTAGGTTATATTGTAACACATGTAAAATGTATGGGATTGCCTGTCATCGGGGGGAGGGAGTGGAGGGAGAGGGGGATAATTTGGAAAAATGAATACAAGGGATAATATTATAAAAAAAAAAATTAAAAAAAAAAAAAAAAAGAAAAGAAAGCTGCCCAGCTCCAGGCAAGGAGACAATAAAGGATTGGACTTTCACACCAGGCTAATCTGGTGGTGATTACTTAGCTGAAAGAAGGCTGCTCCCAGAGGCCACCAGAAAACTGGACAGAGAACATTACAGTAAACAAGTAGTGAATGCAAGACCTATTATAGGAATTCTTCTATATGAATTTATTTTATCTAGTCATTTCCTAAATAACATATAAAATGCCAAATTGATTAATACTGATTGGAATAGAGTAGGAGTCCTAAAGAATCATAACTCAAGATTTGTAGCCCCAGAGTTTATAGTACAATGCCTGGTATTTTTAATAAATATTTGTAGATTCTGACTTTGAAAGGGCTAGAGTTCAGTCACTGAACAGATGTCAGGACCCAAGAGTCCTTGGTGTGTACTGGAGTGTCTGCCCTTCCAGGGAAGGAAGATTGGAGGCAACTAGCTTACCCTCAAGGAGAAGGAATCATTCGATCAGTATACATTTAAGAGCCTACAAAGTGCCAGGCGCTGTACTAAGCTCTGGATACAAAAATGAAAAAATAAATATAGCCCCTGGCCTCAAGTTGCTTACAGTCTAAAGGGGGAAAAGAACATAGAAAAGAAAGCTAAAAGGAAGAAAGGGGCTCCTTCTGTAATGAGGGACACAATGGAAGTCAGCCCAGCGGAGGACAGCTGGTGGGAAGTGAAGAGATGGTTGGCTTGGGAGCCTTTTTAAAATGAGGGCTTTGGAAAGAGTTCTTGCTCCGTTTTCCAGCCCTAAAATGGGGGATAGGGGTGGAGTTAGGTTTGGAGTAGACTAAAGATTCTGGCATAGGAGGGCATAAGCTGATTAAAAGGTTCAGCTTCATATTATTTTATCTTAAAAAGATAATCTGGAAAAAATAATCTTTGGTGTGTGATTATGATTAATAATGGGAACAGGATGGGCTTGTTTATTTCAGAGAATAAGCTGGTTTAGAATTCCTGTCATTAATAAACTCCTTTTGCCCTATTTTCTGAGTTTGCTTTAATTGACCAGGACAAGATCCAAACCATTTTTTCTATTATTTGACTAGGCAATTGGGGTTAAGTGACTTGTCCAGAGTCACACAGTAGCAAGTGTTAAATATCTGAGGCTGCATTTGAACTCAGGTCCTCCTGACTCCAAGGCTATTCTCTATTTACTTCATCATCTAGCTGTCTCGCTAATATTTCTTTTAGTAGTCACTTCCCTGTCTATCACTGGATGAGCTCACCATTCAACTCCCCAATGGACACTCAGACTTTTTTCTATTTGTGGATAGAAGAAAACTGACTGCAGTTAATCAGCTGTGAACTGGTTGGAGATTTTAATTTCGTACACTCAGGAAATATATTGAGAAACTTTCCCTGAACCTAAAACCAATTTTCTCATTTGTGCAGGTAGGAAAAAAGTGGTACATACAGAAAAGGTATTGAAAAGAGGCAGTAGCAAACAGATGGTCTTCCCAACATTAAGTGGCCACAAGGCAAAAGGATACTGGTATCTACATGGGGTTGGCACAGACTATACTTCCTGCCTGCTGCTGCTTAGGTCAATTTTTGATTAGAGAAAGCTGCCCATTCAACCAAGAATGTTCAAAACAATCCTAAAAACAAATTTGTCCAGATAAAGATGGGATTCTTAATTATTGTTGTCTGTACATGCAAAAAAAAAAAAAATACTAGACTCGAACACTTATAGCCTTAGGTAAATGAATTATTGGTGTTGTGTGGTAGAAATCTGAAACTGGAACTGCCCCTAATTACCATGAACCATACAAATGTTTCCCCCTTCAGAAACAAAGACCCTAACCCTTAAAAACTACTTTGTAAGGCATAAGCAGTGAAGAAGGGACTTTTAAAAAAAGAGAGAGAGAGAAGGAAAGAATGTGAAGATTTTTGTGAGGTTCCAGGAGGAGGACTATTCAGAAAAATAGAGAAGAGACAAAAGGCTAGGAGGAGAAATTAGGGTGAGAAAAGAGGGCTTCCTAATAGGTCTCTGGGGGGTGGGGAGAGAGAAACCTACTTTATCCAGTCTCATGAAGTAGCTATTGGAAGTTTTGTTAATTTCTAACTCTGCTTCCTCATTAGGCGTGTACCTGTTATGTAAACTGAGACCATTATTCACTGTAATCTTTGAGGATTTAAGTTAGAACACAAAGGTACTGATTTGCTTTTTGGGTTATTTTAAAGGAACATAAAAGGTTTGTAGGACCTTTAGAGTCTGATTTGCCTTCCTTATTTCAAAACCTACCCTTTTTATAGGGACGAAACCTCATAGAAGCAGAGCTCGTGAAGTCAATCAAGCCTGGTTTAGTGAGGGAAGCTTGTATTTGGCAGTCAGTGAAGTAGATTTTGATGGGGATTTCCAATTCAGATGTTCTCTAGGAAGCACAAGATCTTATTTACCTTGGAAAACTTTGAAGGGGAACATCTCATCACCTATAGAAGCTGTTGTGAGGCAGACACGAAGGGAACTTTAAAAAGTGCAGAAGACTAATGAAATCTCTAAAGAGGTCTTCCAGTTTTCAGGAATATGTTAGGAATTTCCTCTCATTATCTTTTGATGAAATTTGATGAGAGATAAGGAAGAAAACTCTCTCTGTCTTTATAATTCCCCTCAGGTTGGAGATTGTAGAAATAAAGACAGATAAAATATTTTCCTTTTTCTGGTTCATAGAAATTTGTGGCATCCTAAACTAATTAGAAACTAAAATGTGCATCTAAAGGTAATATCTATTCTGTAAATATCCAAAGTATGGTTTAAAGATTTTTCTAACCACTAAAACTTCTTTGTGGATTTTTTTTTTTTTTTTTTTTTTTTTTTAGGTTTTCAGCTAGGATGAAGATTAAGTGAAATTAGCACTTGCCTCTCTCCTCTTTCTGGGGGACTATAGAAGTATTTTTCCTAGTAGAAGGTGACAATTTCCTAGAGGATAAAAAGAACTGAAACTAATTTGAAATGATTCAATGGAATTTAATTGTTTAGATAAATTAATAGCAAAGTCACCTAAATTGAAAGAGACTGTGCAACTCCAGTTAATAAGGATAATTGTAGTGAATCAGAACCTAATGCAGAATTCATTTGTTAGCTTAGAAAATTTCTAGATTCGGAAAACTAGAGTTTAAATATGGGCTCAGAACTTTATTTGTTGTGTGACCTTAATAAAGTACTTTGCCTTTGTTTACCTGAGTTTCCATTTATAAAAGGGATGATAATAGCACCTATCTTCCAAGATTATCATAATGAGATCAGCACAGTGCCTAACATATTATAAGCAAAATATAAATGTTAATTTGCATTTAATTTAAAGAATATTAAAGTATCCTAAGATAAAAAAAGTGTCCTGCTCTATACTGGGTTTTGAATGTAACTAAAGTGAAATGTTGAATTGATATAGTGATTTTCTATATGAGAGGAATACATTCAAATGAATGGATATTATTTAACTGAGAAAAAGCCTGTGCTATGGTGTTTTTAAAAATTTTAACATCCTCTTTTATTGTTATATATTTTGAGAATTAGTCCCAAAAGAGACACATTCAGCATAGACATTTTTTGTGTATTCTTGTTTGTATGCTGTTTTAAAATCCATGATGTTGTTTACATTATTTTTAGACTTCTAAATTTTCTTGTATTGTCAATTTTAAGAAATCATTTTATAGGCAATATTATCTTGGAAAATTATAGCTAGTATTGCAATTGTATCATTAAGAAAGTAATTTCCCTTAAATGTGATTATTGTTAGATAATGTAATTGAACTGTTAAAAAATTTGGACACAATGTTTGAAAATTGTTAAGTATTTAATTGGGTATATTGTATTTTAAAATGGATAATATTTTGGGATTTTCTGGTTGGATAGGGTTGTAAGATCTTACCAGCCCTCCTGAGTGCATGTTGTAAAATTCTACAGTAAGGGGTTTGAGAAAATAGAACTATTCCCAGCCAAAATGGGGGTTCAGGGAAGGAGGAGCTGCAAATTTACTTAAAAAGAACATTTTGTCTGATAAATGATTTGGTTATAACTTATAAAATTATAAAATTGTATGGATAATAAATAGTCTATGTTGAAATTATATCTTTGAGCCAACTTAATAACAACAGACTTGTAAAATTGATCTAGGTTTGGAATTTACATTCAATAGGCATAATCTTATAGAAGATGTGTACAAGTTTATTGTTCAGAATCTTGATTTAAATAAGACATAAGAGAAGAGAAAACTTATAGCACAAAAGTAGCACACAATTAACAACAGTGTTTGTTGTATGTATGTTGTAAACAACATGTTGTATATATGTTGTAAACAACACACAACATACATATCACTCCGAGGAAGCACCAATATCTGAATTGCTTGGCTGGGAGGACAGTCACAGTTATTCAGAGTCTCAAGTGGGAGCCATTACCAAATAAGTTTATACCATACTTCCTAGCCCAAATACTCAAAGTCCCTTTCCACTAAAGAATTTTTTTTTTTTTATGCATGAGTAATTTTTTAAATAACATTATCCCTTGTATTCATTTTTCCAAATTTCTCCAAAATTTCCCCTCCCTCCCTCCACTCCCTCCCCTAGATGACAGGCAATTCCATACATTTTACATGTGTTACAGTATAACCTAGATACAATATATGTGTGTAAATCCAATTTTCTTGTTGCACTTTAAGTATTAGATTCTGAAGGTATAAGTAACCTGGGTAGATAGACAATAGTGCTAACAATTTACATTCACTTCCCAGTGTTCCTTCTCTGGGTGTAGTTGTTTCTGTCCATCATTGATCAACTGGAAGTGAGTTGGATCTTCTTTATGTTGAAGATATCCACTTCCATCAGAATACATCTTTATACAGCATTGAAGTGTACAGCGATCTTCTGGTTCTGTTAATTTCACTCAGCATCAGTTGATGTAAGTCTCTCCAAACCTTTCTGAATTCATCCTGCTGGTCATTTCTTTCTTTCTTTTTTTTTTTTTTATGATCTTCATATAAATAGTTCCTTTATTAATAAATACTCTGACCCATCCATACCTTCCCATCACAGGAGACTCTTTTGCATGTCCTCCCATAAGTTCCCTACAGGGGATTCATTCGATATGCCAGAATTTGCCTTAATTTCTTCTTTTTTTTTTTAATTAATTTAATTTTAATTTTATTTTATAATTATAACTTTTTTTTGACAGTACATATGCATGGGTAATTTTTTATAACATTATCCCTTGCACTTACTTCTGTTCAGATTTTTTCCCTTCCTCCCCCAACCCCCTCCCCCAGATGGCAGGCAGTCTTATACATGTTAAATATATTACAGTATATTCTAGATACAATATATGTGTGTAGAACCAAATTTCTTGTTGCACAGGAAGAATTGGATTCAGAAGGTAAAAATAACAGTTTACACTCATTTCCCAGTGTTCCTTTTCTGGATGTAGCTGATTCTGTCCATCATTAATCAATTGGAATTGGATTAGCTCTTCTCTATGTTGAAGATTTCCACTTCCATCAGAATACATCCTCATACAGTATCATTGTTGAAGTGTATAATGATCTTCTGGTTCTGCTCGTTTCACTCAGCATCAGTTGATGTAAGTCTCTCCAAGCCTCTCTGTATTTCTCCTGTTGGTCATTTCTTACAGAACAATAATATTCCATAGCATTCATATACCATAATTTACCCAACCATTCTCCAATTGATGGACATCCATTCATCTTCCAGCTTCTAGCCACTATGAAAAGAGCTGCCACAAACATTTTGGCACATACAGGTCCCTTTCCCTTCTTTAGTATTTCCTTGGGATATAAGCCCAGTAGTAGTATGGCTGGGTCAAAGGGTATGCACATTTTGATAACTTTTTGGGCATAATTCCAGATTGCTCTCCAGAATGGTTGGATTCTTTCACAACTCCACCAGCAATGTATTAGTGTCCCAGTTTTCCCACAGCCCCTCCAACATTCATCATTATTTGTTCCTGTCATCTTAGCCAATCTGACAGGTGTGTAATGATATCTCAGAGTTGTCTTAATTTGCATTTCTCTGATCAATTGTGATTTGGAACACTCTTTCATATGAGTGGAAATAGTTTTAATTTCATCATCTGAAAATTGTCTGTTCATATCCTTTGACCATTTATCAATTGGAGAATGGCTTGATTTCTTTCTTTTTTTTTTATTATATATATATATATATTTTATAATATTATCCCTTGTATTCATTTTTCCAAATTATCCCCCTCCCTCTATTCCCTCCCCCCGATGACAGGCAATCCCATACATTTTACATGTGTTACAATATAGTCTAGTCTAGGTACAGAATGGCTTGATTTCTTATAAATTAACGTCAATTCTCTGTATATTTTGGAGATGAGGCCTTTATCAGAACCTTTAATTGTAAAAATGTTTTCCCAATTTGTTACTTCCCTTCTAATCTTGTTTGCATTAGTTTTGTTTGTGCAGAAACTTTTTAATTTGGTGTAATCAAAATTTTCTATTTTGTGATCAATAATGGTCTCTAGTTCTCCCTTGGACACAAACTCCTTCCTCCTCCACAAGTCTGAGAGGTAAACCATCCCATGTTCCTCCAATTTATTTATGATTTCGTTCTTTATGCCTAAATCTTGGACCCATTTTGATCTAATCTTAGTATGTGGTGTTAAATGTGGGTCCATGCCTAGTTTCTGTCATACTAATTTCCAGTTTTCCCAGCAGTTTTTGTCAAATAATGAATTCTTATCCCAAAATTTGGGATCTTTGGGTTTGTCAAACACTAGATTGCTATTTTTATTCACTATCTTGCCCTGTGAACCTAACCTATGCCACTGATCAACTAGTCTATTTCTTAGTCAATACCAAATGGTTTGGGTGACTGTTGCTTTATAATACAGTTCTAGATCAGGTATAGCTAGACCACCTTCACTTAATTTTTTTTTCATTACTTCCCTTGAAATTCTCGACCTTTTGTTGTTCCATATGAATTCTGTTGTTATTTTTTCTAGGTTATTAAAATAGTTTCTTAGAAGTCTGATTGGTATAGCACTAAATAAATAGATTAGTTTAGGGAGTATTGTCATCTTAATTATATTCGCTCGGCCTATCCAAGAACACTGAATGTCTTTCCAATTATTTAAATCTGACTTTATTTTTGTGGCAAGTGTTTTGTAATTTTGCTCATATAATTCCTGACTCTCCTTTGGTAGATATATTCCCAAATATTTTATACTATCGACCGTTATTTTGAATGGAATTTCTCTTTGTATCTCTTGCTGTTGGATTGTGTTGTTAATGTATAAAAATCCTGAGGATTTATGTGGATTTATTTTGTATCCTGCGACTTTGCTAAAATTATGAATTATTTCTAATAGCCTTTTAGCAGAGTCTTTGGGGTTCTCTAAGTATACCATCATGTCATCTGCGAAAAGTGATAATTTGATTTCCTCATTTCCTACTCTAATTCCTTGAATCTCTTTCTCGGCTCTTATTGCCAAGGCTAGAGTTTCTAGTACTATATTGAATAGTAATGGTGATAGTGGGCAACCTTGTTTCACTCTGCTGGTCATTTCTTACAGAGCAATAATATTCCATAATCTTCATATACCATAATTTACCCAACCATTCTCCAATTGATGGACATCCATTCATCTTCCAGTTTCTAGCCACTACGAAAAGGGCTGCCACAAACATTTTGGCACATACAGGTCCCTTTCCCCTCTTTCCACTAAAGAATTTTTTATAGGCTAAGAACAAAGAAGGCACTATGCTAAATATTCTCATTTGATACATGACCCTTGAGACAGAGTAGCCCTCCTCAGGTACAAGGATGTTTTATCATAAGAGAGCCAACAAAAGAAAATATTTGTTTATTCCTGTAGAGGATTAAATTTACTCCAGAAATTGGAGAGGCTTTCCAAGGTAAACACAGGCCTGCCATAAAGGATATTTATTAAATAAGGCACCAGGAGGACAGTCAATCCTCCTAATTCTTCCTGAGATTCTATGAGATAACTAGGAGAACGTTCCAAAGTTCTCAGCATACAAATTTACACAAAGGCATGTCCAAGACTCACTGAGATGCCTCACTAGGATTCCTTACAATTCAGCCCTAGGATCAGGCATATCCCCAGTCTGGTCAAAGAAAACAATGGGGCTTCAACTGATAATCATTTATACATAGCAAATAAAACAATAGGGCTTCAGTTTATAATCACACATACAGTCACTTATATGTAGTAAAAACTTGTAGTCTAAAAGAAACCATAGTTGGAAGTCCAAAACAGAGAACAAATATATTAAAATGATAAGGTATAGATATGATAAGTGTTTCCATATTGAGTCCCATCCTGATAGCGAGTAAACAATTGCTCTCAGGTCTCATGCATCCAATGTTCAATATCATGAATATTATGTATATTCAATGGCACTTGATTTATTAATGTAAATAAAATGTGAGGTATTTATGATCCTTCTTCTGCAACTTATAAGTAATCTAAGGCTATTTGATAAGGATGACATAAACTAAGTTCCTAGGGATTCTCGGAAGTTCTATAAATCTCAGTCAATTTCATTTGCAAGTTGCTCAATAGCAATGGCTACCTTGGTTAAAACAATTTCATGATTTATATATCCTGTTTATAATATCCTAATGGACACCTTCACTGTCCATTCCTTTTTCTGCTCTTCTATTGCCAACAACAGTTGGAACACTGTTCCTACTTGAGGAAGCATTCTAATCTGTTGACTTTAAATCTTTGGAAATCTTGCCTTGGAGCAACCACTTTTTTGGGACGAGAGGATTACTTTCTTTTTTTAAAATTAATTTTATAATTATAACTTTTTTTTTGACAGTACATATGCATGAGTAATTATCCCTTGAACTCACTTCTATTCTGAATTTTCCCCTCCTTCTCTCCACCTCCTCCCCTCGATGGCAGGCTGTTAGGATTACCAGGTGAGAACTCAGGTTGTATGGATAGTGACAAGGTGAGAACTCAGGTTGACTTGACAGCTCTCTGGCTCAGACCTTTGGTTTGGGGCTTTAAAGGGAATTTACACCTTAGGTATTCTAAGAGAAGCAAGTTCATTGGTGGAAGTATTTCTCCACGCCCCATTGAGTCCTTACACGCCCATTCTCAGGGAGGATAAAAGAAGGGCAGCATTGGGTCTGAGAGAATCGACTCTGGGATAGAGTTTTGATGCCAGGCAGGCTGAAAGGAGACCAGTCTGATTTGAGGAAGGACAAGAGCTGGAGGAGATTCAGAGCTCCCAAGAAACCTGCGCACAGAGGAAAAGATTTTACAGAAAAAAGATCTCCTCCCAGAGAAAGATTATAATTGAGCAGACGACCAGACCCTCACAATTCAAGAACATTACAGCAGGCAGTCCCATACATTTAAATATGTTATAGTATATCCTAGATACAATATATGTGTGCAGAACCGAATTTCTTGTTGCACAGGAAGAATTGGATTCAGAAGGTAAAGATAACCTGGGACGAAAAACAAAAAATGCAAACAGTTTATACTCATTTCCCCATGTTCCTTCTCTGGGTGTAGTTGATTCTGTCCATCATTGATCAATTGGAATTGGATTAGCTCTTCTCTATGTTGAAGATATCCACTTCCATCAGCATACATCCTCATACAGTATCATTGTTGAAGTGTATAATGATCTCCTAGTTCTGCTCGTTTCACTCAGCATCAGTTCATGTAAGTCTCTCCAAGCCTCTCTGTATTCCTCCTGTTGGTCATTTCTTACAGAACAATAATATTCCATAACCTTCATATACCATAATTTACCCAACCATTCTCCAATTGATGGGCATCCATTCATCTTCCAGTTTCTAGCCACTACAAAAAGAGCTGCCACAAATATTTTGGCACATACAGGTCCCTTTCCCTTTTTTAGTATTTCTTTGGGATGTAAGTCCAATAGTAGCACTGCTGGGTCAAAGGGTATGCACAGTTTGATAACTTTTTGGGCATAATTCCAGATTGGAGCAGCCACTTTTGTTGAATAAAAATGCTTACTTTGGAAAGGATAAGTCTATGATCCATCCAGCACTCTGCATCACACATTGCCTTCATCAATCTCACATCCTGTCTGTCTCTTCTTATGATGATGATATACTCTATTAAATGCCAACTTGCTCTGTGACAGTGCATTCACAAAGTTTCATTGCACTTAGGTAAATGGAAGACAGTGCTGATGAGGTCATGAGATACACAAGTCTTCAATAGTAAGAGACCACTTCTGTTACTGTTTCTGATTCAATTCAACTCCATTTCCAAGGACTCTGCCATGTCTTATAGTCTGTGTCTACTCTGGTATTATCCAGAATCCTCTTTGCTTATCCTCTTTTGGTTCATTGATGATGAAGGTCACTAGGTCTGCATAATTTTTTTTCTTTGACCCTCATCAGGATTCATCATGGTGGAAGCATATGCACTGATGATGGTAGCAAGACACTTTTCTGCAAGTGGCAGTCATCTCTTATTCATGCCTTCTGGGAGATATATAAGCCTGTTGACTTGATTAGTTTTTTAAAATGATATAATCATCTTTTATTGAATAATTTTGTGGTTTTCAAGGAACCCAAATAAAACCTATCAACTGATATTATTCTAGCAGTTTAATACTATAATTCTTTTTTATTGCTTTATTATTTTTTCTGGTTATATATGTACATTAATTTTAAAAATTTTATTTTTTGTTACAGCCTTTTATATACAAAACATATGCATGGGTAATTTTTTTTAAGGCACTAACATAGAGCCTATTTATATATTTATTTATTTTTGTTAATTTTATAATTATAATTTTTTTGACAGTACATATGCATGGGTAATTTTTTACAACATTATCCTTTGTACTCACTTATATTCCGAATTTTCCTTTCCTTCCCTCCACCCCCTTCCCTAGATGGCAGACTGTCCCATATATGTTAATAGTATATCCTAGATATAATATATGTGTGCAGAACCGAATTTCTTGTTGCACAAAAAGAACTGGATTCAGAAAGTAAAAATAACCCGGGAAGAAAGACAAAAATGCAAACAATTTACACTCATTTGCATGGGTAATTTTTCAACATTGAACCTTGTAGAACCTTCTGTTCCAACTTTTCCCCTCCTTCCCCCCACCCCCTCCCCTAGATGCAGGTAGTGCCATACATTTTGAATATGTTAAAGTATATATTAAATACATTATAGGTATATATATTTATACAGCTATCTTGTTGAACAGGAAAGATCCGATTTAGAAAGAAGGTAAAAATAACAAGAAGAAAAAAGCAAAAATGCAAGTAAATAGTAACAGACAGAATAGAAATGTTATGTGGTCCATACTCATTTCCCAGTGTTCTTTCTCTGGGTATAGCTGGTTCTGTTCATTACAGATCAATTGGAACTGATTTGGTTCATTTCATTGTTGAAGAGAGTCACATCCATCAGAATTGATCATCGTATAGTATTGTTGTTGAAGTGGATTAATGATCTCCTGGTTCTGCTCATTTCACTCAGCATCAGTTCATCTAAGTCTCTCCAGGCCTTTCTGAAATCATCCTGCTGGTCATTTCTTACAGAACAATAATTCCATAATATTCATATACTACAATTTATTTAGCCATTCTCCAATTGGTGGGCATCCCTTCAATTTCCAGTTTCTAGTCACTAGAAAAAGGACTGCCACAAAATTTTTTGCACATACAGGTCCCTTTCCCTTCTTTAATTTCTCTTTGAGATATAAGCCCAGTAGTAACACAGCTGGATCAAAGGGTATGCACAGTTTGATAACTTTTTGAGTATAGTTCCAAATTACTCTCCAGAATGGTTGGCTCTGTTCACAACTCCACCAATAATGTATCAGTGTCCCAGTTTTCCCACATCCCTCCAACATTCATTATTATCTTTTCCTGTCATCTTAGCCAATATGATAGGTGTGTAATGGTATCTTACAGTTGTCTTAATGTGCATTTCTCTGCTCAACATACATTAATTTTTAAAATATACATTTATGAATTATGTTGGGAGAGAAAAATCACAACAAAGGGAAAAACCATGAGAAAAAAATAGAAGGGTGAAAAATATGAACATAGCATGTGTTGATTTACATTCAATCTCCATAGTTTTCTTTCTGGATGCAGATGGTATTTGCTATTCAAAGTTTATTGGGATTGCCTTGGATCACTGAGCCATTGAGAAGAACCAAGTCTTTCATAGTTGATTGTGCACAAGTTTGCTGTTACTGTGTACAATGTATTCCTGCTTGTTTCACACATCAGTTCATGTAAAACTTTCCAGATCTTTCTGAAATAGGCTTATTTGTAATTTTCTATAGAACAATAATATTCTATTATTTTCATATGGTATAACTTATTCCCCAGTTGATGGATATCTACTCATTTTCCAATCCCTTGCCACCACAAAAAAGCTGCTACAAGCATTTTTGCATTAGTTTTTTTTGAAGCTTTTTATTTTTAAAACATATGCATGGATAATTTTTCAACACTGAGCCTTGCATAGCCTTGTGTTACAGATTTTTCCCTTCTTCCCCCCACCCCACCCCCTAAACGGCAGAGTAGATTAGTTTGGATTGTGAAACCTATGCTAGCTTCCTGGCATTCCCCATCACTATAGCCACTCCAGAAAAATGTGTATCCAGCTTTGACTTTGGTAAGCTTTATTTGCCAGCTTTGTTTTACTCATAGCTGATATTTGGATTGATATCTATTGAGTTCTCTTGCAACAAGAGCTGGTGATCTTTCAGGTCTACTGAAATTTGTATTGTCATAAGCATGTGCACATTCCATGTACCAATGGTGAATGAAATTATCTTTGCAAAAGTTTGTGTGTATGTGTGTGTGTGTGTGTGTGTGTGTGTGTGTATGTGTATGTGTTTTGATTACAGAATAGGATCCTTGCCTGCCACAATAAGCTAGATTTTCTTGGCTTTGTTTGTTATTTCCTTCTCCAACTCATTTTACATATGAGGAAACAGAAAAACAGGATTAAGTGACTCGCTCAACATTGTATGGCTAATAAGTGTCTAAGGTCAGATTCGAACTCAGGAAGATGAACCTTCCTGACTCAGAACCTGGCACTTCATCCAATGTGCCATACAATGCCCAATATCATCTCATCTTCCTTTTGAATCTATCCTCTTCATTTGTTTACATAAAGTTTGATTTAAATATAATATGAAGCATGCTCTTCTAATCTGGTCTCAACAGTCAGTTTTCTATTTAATATACTATATAAGAGACATTTTAAATACAAAGCATGAATGGAGAATCCTCTTTCCTAAGGTGAAGCCAACAATTGTTTTCTACCTCATGCCAGAAGGTGAACACTGTGATTCTTCAAAAAGGCATGACCCAATTGATAAATTATCAAAAGATATGATCTGTGCCCAAAGGACTATCAATTCATGCATATACTTTGACCTAACAATACCACTACAAGGCATGAATACCAAAAGAGATTTTTAAAAAAGGAAAATGACTAATATATACAAAATATCATAGCTCTTTTTTCAAAGCAAAAAAATTGGAAATTGATGGGGATAACCATCAGTTGGGAAATGGCTCAATAAAATGAGGTAGTGTTTGTGATGGGATATAACTTCTATTGGAAATGATAAACAGGATGCTCTCAGAAAAAAAAAAAAATTGGAAAGTCTTCCATGAACTCAGACAAAGTGAAATGTATTACATACAAAGTAATAGCAGCCCTTTTTGTAATAGCAAAAAACTGGAAACTCTGTGAATGCCCATCAATTGGAGAATGGCTGAATAAACTGTGGTATAGGAATATTATGGAATATTATTGTTCTGTAAGAAATGACCAACAGAATGATTTCAGAAAGGCCTGGAGAGACTTACATGAACTGATGGTGAGTGAAATGAGCAGAACCAGGAGATCATTAATACACTTCAACAACAATACTACATAATGATCAATTCTGATGGACGTGGCCATCATCAACAATGGGTCCCTCCAGCACCAAACAATAAGGAAAGAAAACAATCTGGCATCATAGTTCCCATCAGAACTATACATGAGTAACTATTTTCATAGTTATAGATTACTGATTACTTCATTTTAAAACTTCAAATCTTTTGGTCATTTATTATTTGAGGAATGGCTCTCATTTTTGTAAATTTGACTCCGTTTTTTTTTTTTTAATGTTTGAGAAATGAGAACATTGCATACAGAAAAGTTCATTTAGGGGAGTATTAATTTATAGTAATGACATTATAACTGGCATAGGTTTGCCCAAGTCCAGCAAAGATTAGGAACTACACAGATACCACGTTGAGAGAAAGATTTATTGAAGTTTTCAGTCCAATGTCCTATTCTGCATCCTACTGAAGCTACTTTCTTATTGTCTGATTTCTGTTATGTTTTGTGGTAACCATTATTATTAATTCCTATCAATCTCAATAAAGGTCCAGTTTTATTTGAATCCCAAGTTTGGAGGGCATTCCCCTTTCTGCTGAGTGACATCATTAAACTTAAAAACAAATGTCATCTCAACCTTTTGGCCTGGTTTGTGAAACCATTTAAATTTTTTACAAAACTCCAAATGTGTGATTTCAGGGTTCCTCCATTCTCAGAAGCAGGAATTGTTTTTTGTCTTTCTTTTTAGCCCCAGTGCTTAGCCTGGAATTTGGTACAAAGTAAGCAATTAATAAATGCTTCTTGACTAATTGAGTGTTCTCATCTAGTGCATTAAAAATTCCTAATGGACCTTCCTCACTTAGACTGTCTATGAAGCCACTGTTATTTATCCTTCCTTTCTGCTCATGACATCAAGGAGGTGATGCTATGATATGCAAGTGAATTGGATTGAAGTGAGAGAGGGATGTGTACAATACCAGCTTCATTTTCTATTCCAAAACCATCTGGAGATGGCCCTGAATGGCCTTTAAAGCTAAGGTCTTTAACAGGTTGTAGTTTTACAGAGGCAATGCTCAATCCCTGATTAAGTCTAAGTAAGTAAGAAATGAGGCAGAAAATGGATTCTTTTTAAAAAACCTAATTAAGAAAAAAAAAACTCAACCTGGGAGGGGAAGACCCTCAAGGTTTCTGGTCAAAACAGAAACAATTACTATTTATCTTCATTCTGAGCCAATCAGGAACCAATGACCAGTTGGGATCTGATCTAGGACCTATTGTTCAAAGGTAATCAGAGTGATTTGGGTTTAAAGCTTGGTTCTAGACCATAGACCCCAAGATATCTTGCCGAATTTCAGAGATCAAAATTTATTTTCCTTTGGGTAGAGTACTCAAAAGTAAGGGTATGATACCCTATGTGAACAGAGGGAAGGGAAGGGGAAGAAGAAAGAAAAGAATAGAAAACCAGTCAGTTCTAATTGGGTCCCCAGTGGCGCAGTTCCTACTCTTACTCCCAAAGGTTGTTTGTCTTTTGTGCTTGAAAAGCCATTCTGGAGAGCAATTTGGAATTATGCCCCAAAAGTTATCAAACTGTGCATACCCTTTGATCCGGCATTACTGCTATTGGGCTTATATCCCAAAGAAATACTAAAGAGGGGAAAGGGACCTGTATGTGCCAAAATGTTTGTGGCAGCCCTTTTTGTACTGACTAGAAACTGGAAAATGAATGGATGTCCATCAATTGGAGAATGGTTGGGTAAATTATGATATATGAATGTTATGGAATATTATTGCTCTGTAAGAAATGACCAGCAGGAGGAATACAGAGAGGCTTGGAGAGACTTATATCAATTGATGCTGAGTGAAATGAACAGAACCAGAAGATCGCTGTACACTTCAACAACAATGTTGTATGAAGATGTATTCTGATGGAAGTGGATATCTTCAACATAAAGAAGATCCGGCTCACTTCCAGTTGATCAATGATGGACAGAAACAACTACACCCAGAGAAGGAACACTGGGAAGCGAATGTAAATTGTTAGCACTACTGTCTATCTACCCAGGTTACTTATATCTTCGGAAGCTAATACTTAATGTGCAACAAGAAAATGGTATTTACACACATGTATTGTATCTGGGTTATATTGTAACATATGTAAAATGTATGGGATTACCTGCCATCTAGGGGAGGGAGTAGATGGAGGGAGGGGATAATTTGGAAAAATGAATACAAAGGATAATGTTATTAAAAAATTACTCATGCATATATACTGTCAAAAAATTTATAAATAAAATCTTAAAAATAAATAAATAAATAAATTGGGAAAAAAAAAAAAGAAAAGGACCATGATATCAAGGAAATGATGCCATGACTTACAAGTCAATTGGTCCCTTTAACTAGTATTTTATTTTCTCCAATTACACATGAAAATTTTTTAAAAATTATTTATTGGTTTTCAACATTTACTTTTATAATATTTTGATTTCTGTTTTTTCTCCCCCTCTCTCTTCTTCTCTCTATCCCAAGACAGCAAGCAATCTGATATAGGTTATACATGTACAATCATACTAAACATATTTCCACATTGGTCATATTGTAAAAAAAACAAAAACAAAAACAAAGCAAAACAAAACAAAACAAAAAAACAGACAAAAAGAAAACTCAAGAAAAACAGAGAAAGTTTAAAAGGTATGCTTCAATCTTAGACATGATCAATTCTTTCTCTGGATAGTATTTTTTCACCATTTGTCCTTCAGAGTTGTCTTGGATCATTGTATTGATGAGAATATCTAAATCATTCATAGCTGATCGTCTTACAATATTTCTATTGCTTGTACACAGTATATTTAATTTTGTATCAGCTCATTTAAATCTTTCCAAGTTATTCTGAAGCTATCCTGCTCATCATTTCTCACAGCACAATAGTATTCTATCACAACCACATAGAACAATTTGTTTAGGCATTTCCCAGTTGATGGGCATCCTCTTAATTTCTAGTTCTTTGTCACCAGAAGAGCACTGCTATAAATATTTTTGTAAGTATAGGTCCTTTTTCTTTAAAAAAAAAAAATCTCATTTTGGATACAGATCTTGCAGTAGTGATTTAGAATATTTTTTTCCATAATTATAGATAACATGGTCTTCAGACTAAATGAGTAGTTGGAAGTTTGTAGTTTGGAGTCTGGAGGAACAAATCTCTTGAGAAAGTTAAAAGTTGGGTGGCTGTTGTGGCCATCCTTTAAGTGCTCATGGTATATGAGCCCTTTGACCTCAGAGGCAAGATGAATGGGGCTCCAGTTTATTATGCAGCACAGCCTTGTTGATATACATTTTTGCAAGCACAGGGACAGTCAGCAATCCCCAATCACCATTCAGAGAAGCAGCTTGTGGGCTGTGTATGCATAGTATTTGCCAATGGGAGAAGAGCTGATCCAGCCATGTAGCAATCGGCTCACAGGTGAGAGGCCCTGTCCAGGCATCAAGTGGTGTAGGCAGCTAGGTGGCACAGTGCATAGAGCACCAGCCCTGAATTCAGGAGGACCAGAGTTCAAATCTGGTCTCAGACACTTAACACTTCCTAGCTATGGGACCCTGAGCAAGTCACTTAACCCCAGACTCAGAAAAAGAAAAAAAAAAAGTAAATAGTTAATGCTATTTGGGAGTTTTAAAGCTCCACCCTCTGACAGTTAGTGAGACAATTGATTGGAATAAAACTGGGTTAAAGCTATTTTATCCTGTGTGTGCTGAAGGTTGAGTTTTGACTGCTTATGTTATGTTATAGTTATGTTCTTGCAATTTTTCCTCCTGTAACTGATCTCTATGGTCAGAGAATTGTTAAGGCAATTCAATTATGTCATACCTTGCTATTTTCAATCTGATTATATGTAATCATTGTATCCTAAATGCTTAGGCATACAAGTTTTCAGCCTGGTCATCTGTCTGTTATTGGGTATTTGTGTTTTTTTTTTGTTTTTTTTTTAAGATTTTTAAATGATGAGAGGCCAATTAACAGTGGTCTGTGAGACCTAACTGCTGTTAAGACTTGAGACTACAGCTGTTTGACAGTCCTGTATAGCAAACTCATCTCTTCACATAGGAAGCTGCTGACTCTTCATGTTTTGCAGCAGTCTGGTGGACCAGTCATTTTATCTCAGACTGCTCAAACCTTTATTTGTGAGATTTGTGTTAAATCATGGATATTGACTTGCTTCTGGGATCTTGATCAGCTTTGATTGTCAGCATGGCACACCCACCCTCTGCATGGACTGAGAGCCATCGACCATCTTTGCCAGGACGCAGTTTTGACTGAAAGGCTTTGTCCCCTCATACCTGATGGACTGATGTGGAGGACTTTGGGAATAGTTGATGATTGACTGTTAAACTTTGACTGGGTCATCTATTGCTGTGTGTTTAAGATTTGGGATGGGATTTATTAAACCTGTGTAATTATTGACAATGTTGACCTCCGGCCAAGATGGCAGAGAGAATGCATGCACACATCTGCTTAAGCTCCGTGTTTTTGCTCAGAATAATTTATCTCATGACAAGCCTTGGAATTAGATTTTTTTTTTTTTTTTTTTTGTATTTTGAGTATTTTAATGGGAACAAAGAAGATTGGATTCACATCCCAGTGTGAATTTTTTTTAAATTTTTTTATTTAGAATTTTTTTTCCCACAGTATATATGCATGAGTAATTTTTTAAAAATAACATTATCCCTTGTATTCATTTTTCCTAATTATCCCCCCTCCCTTTACTCCCTCCCCCCGATGACAGGCAGTCCCATACATTTTACATGTGTTACAATATAACCTAGATACAATATATGTGTGTAAATACCATTTTCTTGTTGCACATTAATTATTAGCTTCCGAAGGTATAAGTAACCTGGGTAGATAGACAGTAGTGCTAACAATTTACATTCACTTCCCAGTGTTCCTTCTCTGGGTGTAGTTATTTCTGTCCATCATTGATCAACTGGAAGTGAGTTGGATCTTCTTTATGTTGAAGATTTCCACTTCCATCAGAATACATCTTCATACAGCATTGAAGTGTACAGCGATCTTCTGATTCTATTCATTTCACTCAGCATCAGTTGATGTAAGTCTCTCCAAGCCTCTCTGTATTCCTCCTGCTGGTCATTTCTTACAGAGCAAAAATTCAGAATTAGTTCTTTCCTGAAAAACCCACAAATAATTACCAAGAGAAGATATCCTCAAAATTCACCAGAAAAGGGGTAGCTAGGTGACACAGTGGGTAGAGCACCAGCCTTGAATTCAGGAGGACCTGAGTTCAAATCTGGTCTCAGACACTTAACACTTCCTAGCTGTGTGACCCTGGGCAAGTCACTTAACCCCAGCCTCAGAAAGAAAAAAAAAAGAAAAAAAAAAAAGAAATTCACCAGAAAAGATCTGTTTTTGAGGATGGGGACGGTTTTAGATCAGGCACAAACTGAGGGCAAACAGCAGCTGCAGCACAGCAGAGTAAGGCAGGCAGCTCACAGCTCAGCAGACCTGAAGGGGAAGAGGTGTGATCTCAGCCGTTTCTATGAAGAGACCTTTAACACAAGCGATGGCTACTTTGTCCTGGCAGCAAGCCAGTAGACAAGCAGAGAAGCTAAACACAGGGGGTGAAGACTATAATCCCGAAAAGTTAGCGTCTCTTGAGACCTGGCCTCACCCACCCACAGTGACTCAGCACACTCTCAGAGTCTCACAATGCAGACCCAGCACAGCCATTACTGTCCTGCTACCGCCTTGCTGCTGCCCCCTACATAGAGGAAGCTATGTAATACCATCCAGCCCCCCACCCCCCAAAAAAGTAACCATTTGTTTTTCTTGTTAGTTTGTTTTCTTTGATTCTTCTTTGACAAAATGAGCAAAAAATTAAAGTGCACTCTAACCATTGATAGCTTTTATATGAACAGAGCAGACTTTAAACCCTGAGGAGACTAAAAACAGATTATCTCCAGATGAATCCCCAAGGGGGGGAAATCATCTGATCCTCATCGCACAAGACTCTCATAGAAGAAAATAAAAAGGCTCTCACAAGAGAAATAGAAGAAAAATGGGAAAAGGAAAGGGAAGCTTGGCAAGAGAATCTGGATAAGTCATCCTACTCATTTAAAGATAGAGTGCATAAAGAGATCTAATCCCTAAAAATAGAATTACTGGGTTGGAAAAAGAAAATAAGTCTCTAAAAAATAAAATTGGAGAAATGGAAAAAAAACTCCATAGAACAAAATAACTCACTTAAAAACTCATTTGGACAATTAGAAAAAGATATAAAAAGTGAGTGAAGAAAATACTTCATTGAAAATTAGAATTGAGCAAATGGAATTGAATGATTCTAGGAGACACCAAGAATCAGTCAAGGAAAACCAAAAACAATGAAACAATGGGAAAAAAATGTCAAATATCTTCTTGGGAAAACAACAGACCTGGAAAATAGATCTAGGAGAGACAATCTGAAAATTATTGGACTCCCTGAAAAATATGATGGAAAAAAAAAAAAGCCTGGCTACTATTTTCCAGGAAATTAAGAAAGAACTGCCCAGATGTTTTAGGAACAGATGGTAAAATGGACATTGAAAGAATTCATCAATCACCTACTGAAAGGGACTCTAAAATCAAAACGCCAAGAAATATAGTGGCCAAATTCCAGAACCATCAGATGAAGGAAAGAATACTGCAAGCTGCTAGAAAAAATTCAAATATAGAGGAGCCACAATAAGGATAACCCAGGATCTAGCAGCGTCCACATTAAAGGATCGAAGGGCCTGGAATATGATATTCCAAAAGGCTAAGGAATGTGGTATGCAGCCAAAAATAACTTGCCCAGCAAAAATGAGCATCTTTTTCCAGGAAAGAAGATGGACATTGAACAAAATAAGTGAACTTCGTCTATTCTTGATGAAAAAACCAGATCTAAACAAAAAGTTTGATCTACAAATATAGAACTCAAGAGAAACCTAAAAAGGTAAAGAGAAATCTTGGGAACTGTATTTCTGCCATAAAGATATATAAAGAACACATGTATACATTATTCTAGAAACTAGAGGTGGAAAGGAAATTGTACCTAGAAAACGGTAAAGTGGGGTACTACATCTCACAAAGAGGCAAAGGAAACCTATTATATCTGAGAGAAAGAATGGAGGGGGATGAACATAGTGTGTACCGTACTGTCAACAGAACTGGATTAAAGAGAAAAATATTAGAAATATTTGATTTATGGTGAAACTTTTCCCATCTCATTGAAAAGTGGGAGGGGAAAAGTCAAAAAGGAAGGAGTAAGCTAAACTGAAGGGAATATAGAAATTATGGGGAAAAGGGATAAGATAAGGGGAGGAACTCTAAGGTGGGGGGAAGGATATTAAAAAGGGAGGGCTGTGAAAAGCAAGTGGGCTCATAAGTTTAATACTGGGGAGGGGGATAAGGGGAAAAGAAAGGAGAAAAGCATAAGCAGGAGTTAACAAGATGGCAAGTAATACAGAATTGGTCATTTAAACTATAAATGTGAATGGTATAAACTCCCCCATAAAGAAGAAGCAGTTAGCAGACTGGATTAAAAGCCAGTATCCTACAATATGTTGTTTGCAGGAAATACACCTAAAGCAGGGTGATACTTAACAGAGTAAAGGTAAAAGGTTGGAGCAGAATCTACTATACTTCAGGTGAAACCAAAAAAGCAGGAGTAGCCATCCTGATTTCAGATCAAGCAAAAGCAAAAATTGATCTAATTAAAAGAGATAAGGAAGGGCACTATATCTTGCTAAAGGGTAGCATAGATAATGAAGCAATATCAATATTAAGCATATATGCACCAAGTGGCGTAGGCAGCTAGGTGGCGCAGTGCATTGAGCACCAGCTCTGAATTCAGGAGGACCAGAGTTCAAATCTGGTGTCAGACACTTAACACTTCCTAGCTGTGTGACCCTGGGCAAGTCACTTAACCCCAGACTCAGAAAAAGAAAAAAAATAGTAAATTATTAAAAGAGAAATTAAGAGAGCTGCAAGAAGAAATAGACAACAAAACTAGAATAATGGGAGATCTCAACCTTGCACTCTCAGAATTAGATAAATCAAACCACAAAATAAATAAGAAAGAAATCAGAGAGGTAAATAGAATACTAGAAAAGCTGGATATGATAGATCTTTGGAGAAAGCTAAATGGAGACAGAAAGGAGTACACTTTCTTCTCAGCAGTTCATGGAACCTATACAAAAATTGACCATATATTAGGACATAAAAATCTCAAACTCAAATGTAATAAGGCAGAAATAGTAAAAGCATCCTTTTCAGACCATGATGCAATGAAAATTACATTTTAAAAAAAGCCAGGGGAAAATAGACCAAAAAATAATTGGAAACTAAATAACCTCATACTAAAGAATGATTGGGTGAAACAGCAAATCTATGATAATAACTTCACCCAATAAAATGACAATAATGAGACGTCATACCAAAATGTGTGCGATGCAGTGAAAGTAGTAATAAGGGGAAATTTCATATCTCTAGAGGCCTACTTGCATAAAATAGAGAAAGAGAAGATAAATGAATTGGGCTTGCAACTAAAAATGCTAGAAAAATAAATTAAAAACCCCCAGTCAAACACTAAACTTGAAATTCTAAAAATAAAAGGAGAGATCAATAAATTTGAAAGTAAAAAAAAAACTATTAAATTAATTAATAAAAAACTAAGAGTTGGTTCTATGAAAAAACCAACAAAATAGACAAACCCCTAGTAAATCTGATTTAAAAAATGAAAGAGGAATGTTTGAGGGATTTTTAGGACTACTGTACTAGTCTGTTATGTATAGGAATTTTGATTCATTCTTGGGATTTATATGTGGAATGGTCATTTGATGATTCCTTTCTGTGGGAAAAAAAAAAAAAGAGAGAGAGGAAGAGATAGAACATTGGGGAAACTGGTACTTCTGCCCCACCCCCTTTCTCACTAGTTCAGATTGAATTTGGAAGTCTATCAAACAGTCCTTTTTTTTTTTTTTTTTTTTCATTTTTATTATGCTTTGGCGTTGGAACCCCTTATTCTGTTAGAATTGCCCTGGCTGATTCAGTTCTTGGGATTATTTTTTTTAGAAACAACCAGAAATCAGACACCTGTCTTGGGATTGGCAGTCTTTCTGATCTGTTTTTCCAGTTCTGTAACCCCAGTTCATTAATTAGTAAATACTAATCAGCAATCTCAAAGGACCTTGCATATCAGGCATCTAAAAGTTTGGGGTTTGCCTGCCTTGATAATCTGCTCTGCAATCTGATCCTTTCTGCAGCCCTGTCTGTTCCTCTGGGTGGGGATGGGTATAGCTATTTCAAGCCTCACCCATCTTCCCAGGAGAGGGTTGCCCCTCTGAATGGGCCTTGAGCCCTTGAACCCTGCTGCTCTTTAAGCAGAGACTGAGTTAAGTGCACAAATGACTGTAGACCCCCTAACTCACAGTGAACTGTCTATCTCAAACTGGATTCTCTGGCTGAGATGGTGTCCCCACTGCACAGGACCTGACATGCTTGCAACAAGGGAGCCTTTGTACAGCTGTTAACTCTGGGGTTATCAGGGAGAGACTTGTCATTGCATTTTTTCTTTTCTAGTTTTATTTTGATTTATTCAGGAGAGAGAGAGTGTGGAATATTGTGCCACAGTCCTCTTTAATTATCCTGACTCAGTTTCCCTAAATTGTTTTGCCTCAGTTTCCTTAACTGTTCTGCCTAATTGCTAATGTGAGACTCAAGATAAGGGGGAGTTCAGACTTCCTGGCTCCTATCAGAATGTCCAGTGTCTCCCACCATGCTGTCAGAACCAGATTGATAGAATGTTCCCATTCTCAATGTTCTGACCCCTCCCCCCCCCCCCCCCCCCCCCCCGCCTTGGTCTACTCCTGTAGCTGAGTCATGTATGTATATATGTCATTGAGAACTCACATTCACCACTGGATACTTTGAGAATAGAGTCCTACCCAGTCAATCAAACTCTCTAATTAATAGAGCTCTCTGACTCTACCTTGCCTCAATTTCTCCAGCCCTATATTTGCCTTCTTAGCTCCCAGGTACATTAGGACTTTAGAGAGTCTCATCACCCTTTTAGAAAAATCAGTGGACTCCCTAGCGAAGCTTATACAGAACTGCAGTGGGTTAGACTTGCTGTTCATAAAGCAAGGGAGACTGTGTATGGCATTGGGATAATCTTGTTGCTTCTATGCAAATCCGTCAAGGGTCATTAGGGAATCGCTCGCCTTCTTGCATAAGTGGTTGGATGACCAGGAGACCAGTCATAAGGCTTCAATGTCCTGGTATCAATCACCCTATGACTGGTCCCCCTGGCTGATTCCCCCTTGGCCTCAGATGAGTCACAACTATCGACATAAAAAGTGAAGACTGAAATGGACAAAAGACTGGCCCCCTCATCCCTGGGTCCAGGGGCCTCAGGCTTATAGGAAAATGCTGCTTAAATTAAATTAAGGGAAGTGTTATATTCAGACTGGCCTCCATCCCCCGGTTCATCCCGAAAAGTATGTGCCTAACAGAATCAGGACAATATTGCAAAATACATCTACAGATTCCATTGTGTACTCTCTCACATCCAGACACTTCCCCATTGTAAACAAGAAACTGTGTCATTGATTTCCAAAATTTGTAACCACAAGGCTGTATGAGGATGTGGCAAATGTGCTTACAAGTCTGTCTTGCTGGAGGCTTGGGACTGGTCTCTACTAGCCTGTCTAGTGGGGTGAGTCACTGGCCAGCTAATAAATAATGCTTTAAATTAAACAATCTGGTCTGAGCTGTCTATCTTGTGTCTGTCCATTTCAATTCAAAAGCAAAAAGAAATTGTGAATTTTCATGCAAAGGTATACAAAAGAAGGCATCTTTAAGATCTAGAGTGGAAAACCACTTTGTGTCCCCTGGAATCTGAGTATGGATTAAGACTGGGACAGCATGAGTAGCTGCCCTGGGATTCCTTGGTCCCAGACAGAGGAATCTATTTCGTCCCAGATTTCAGAGGGAACATGGGAGGGCTTTGAGAGAAGCACAGAAAGATCACCTGGAGGTCTGAGAAGGGAAAATTGGGTCCCCAATTTCACCATTAAATCATGCCCAATAAGGCAGCAGGAGAGGAGGAAATAATAAGAAAGGAGTGTTTAAATAACAAGTCACCAAACTGTCAAGGCAGAGGAAGGTATCAAAACAATACTTAAGTTTCCCTTCAGTCCCCATTATTCTGGTCTCTGAGACCAGAGTGTTGAAGCAAGACAGAAAGAGAGGCCACTGTATCAAAAAGAAATTCAACGTTCTTATGGCCACATCTGAAGATACCCAGGTTCGGCTGTTGTGATGGAGCAAGGGGGAACCTGACTGAACCCTGGGTCCTGTCACTCCAGGTCTTGAGGATGCTGGAAGGCAAGGCATGGGGTAGTGGCAGCTCTACCCCTCTATGGGTAGTCTCTTGTCCAGTGCCCCTCCTGGTTGCACTCGGGGCAGGGGCCGTGGACGACAATTGTGAACCTGTTCATACCTGAAGCACGAACCCCTATGGTTCCCAAATATGGCAGCAGCTAAAATTTGGGGTTTGATTCTCCAATTGATAAATGGTCAAAAGATAAGAACAGACAATTCTCAGATGAAGAAATTGAAACTATTTCTAGCCATATGAAAAGATGCTCCAAGTCATTATTAATCATAGAAATGCAAATTAAGACAACTCTGAGATACCACTACACCTGTCAGAATGACAGGGAAAGATAATGCAGAATGTTGAAGGGGATATGGGGAAATTGGGACACTGATACATTGTTGGTGGAGTTGTAAAAGAATCCAACCATTCTGGAGAGCAATCTGGAATTATGCCCAAAAAGTTATCAAACTATGCATACCGTTTGATCCAGCAGTGTTTCTACTGGGCTTATATCCCAAAGAGATTTTAAAGAAGGGAAAGGGACCTGTATGTGCAAGAATGTTTGTGGCAGCTCTTTTTGTAGTGGCCAGCAACTGGAAACTGAGTGGATGCCCATCAATGGGAGATTGGCTGAATAAATTGTGGTATATGAATATTATGGAATATTATTGTTCTGTAAGAAATGACCAGCAGGATGAGTTCAGAAAGGCCTGGAGAGACTCACTTGAACTGATGCTGAGTGAAATGAGCAGGACCAAGAGATTGTTGTAATACAGTCAACAACAATTCTGATGGATGTGGCCCTCTCCAACAATGACATGAACCAAATCAGTTCCAATAGAGCAGTAATGAACTAAACCAGCTACACCCAGAGAAAGAACTCTGGGAGTTGACTATGAACCACTACATAGAATTCCCAATCCTTATATTTTTGTCTGCCTACATTTTTTACTTCTTTCACAGGCGAATTGTACACTGTTTCAAAGTCCTATTCTTTTTGTACAGCAAAACAACATGTATACATATATTGTATTTAACTTATACTTTAACATATTTAACATGTATTGGTCAACCTGCCATCTGGGGGAAGGGGTGGGGAGGGGAAGGAGGGGAAAAGTTGAAACAAAAGTTTTTGCAATTGTCAATGATGGAAAATTACCTAAGCATAAAATTTTTGCAAAAATAAATAAATAAATAAATAAATAAAGATTTGAGCTTTGTTCTTTGTTTCTCACTCTGTCTCTGAATCTTCCTCCTCTGCTGCAGTTTGGTCCCTATTATTAAAGACTACAAAGGCTGTTCTGGGAAGTTTGAGGGCCTGAAGCTAACTTCTGCAGATTGTTTAATAAAATGCATGCTGAAGACAATGGTCCCTTCTGGGTCTTGTGATTTCAATTCAATAGAGGTAGAGTTGCACAAAATCTCTCTTCCAGAATCTCTAACTTCCAGTGACAGGATAAAAATCAAGATGACTGGTGATGGCCCTTCTGGACTGGTGGAAATATCAAGCCTATAATTCTGCTTCCAAGATTTCAATGGCTTGAGAGACATGGAAAGAATCCCAATCTGGTACTCTTAAAGACTGAATGTGCATTTACAAATCACATGTTGTGTGCTAGGTACCAAATATTATCTCATTCAATCTTCACAATACTCCTGTGAGGTAGGTGATTAATATTATCCTCATTTTAGTTGAGGAAACTGAAGCAAACAGAGATTAAATACTTTGGGCAAACCTTTGGGGCCAAATTTAAAGTCTGATCTTCCTGACTCCAGACCCCCACTTAATCCATTATACTACCAGCTAAGTACAAGCCAATGTAAGCATAGCAGCTACACAGCCAACGGAAAGAAGTTGCTCCTACTCGTAGGTAGATAAACAGGATCTGTTCCCAGAATCAGGTCCCAGCTATCTCCCACTCTCTCCCTCTTAACCCTTGTCCCCATTCAAAATATTTCCCTCTAGCAAATAAGCAAGAATGCTTTTTGAACACAATCCTTGCCTTCAGGTCTTGTTCGTCCATAGTATTGCCATCACATACTAAGCTTTGGGTTGAGTGGATGGGTAAGGGCAACTTTTTTTTTTTTTTCCTTAGGCCTTATAACCCAGAGAAATAGACTTGGGCTTTTGCTCCTCTTTTTATCTGTGCTTTCCAGTTCTAGACACAGGCAGTAGAGTTCCTGGCCTTGAAAGCTTGAGCCTCAGAGACCTAGGAGTCAGGATTCCAGACTGGATGAAAGCACATCCTGAGAAGCTTGAGTGCTGAGGGAAAAATCCCCAGGGACTTTAAACTTGGAATTGCTGGGACTATCTTATATAAGAATGAAGTGAAGTTGTGAACCTAATTCCTCTCTCCAGAGACCAAGGTGATATAGGGGAAATTATGCTTCCCCTTCCTTAGAGGAGAATATTTTTATGTTTATTTTTGCTATCTCTTTGAAGTAACTATTCCTTTGTAAAACTAATCTATTAAGAGATTAAAGAGAACTGGAGTGTGGAGGATCCTCTATGGGTAGGGGAACATTGTTGGGGGCCTGAACTAATGACATAAACTATTCTTACCCCTTTAACAGTACTGGGATACTGGGAGAGGGGTGAAATGTAACACACTTAGCTCTCAGACATCGGAGGACAGAATAAACAATTATCCTTTATTTGACTTTTTTTTTTTTTTTTTTTTTAATTCACTAGGAAAGTATTTTCACCCTCTTGTTTATTTTGGGGAAGTTTCCTGAGATTCTGGGTTGGAAGGCAAAGGAGGGGGAAAACATTTAGAAAAGAGGTTTACTATTGTTTTTCTAACAGAATTCAGTCAAGATTAGGAGTGTCTCTGATTCCCAAAGTGTCTCATTTGTTATTTGTGATTAAATCCTGGAGCCTTGACAGCAATTTGGGGATAAATTCTAGGATTTAGTCCCTGGGGATGATGAAATTGGCTAGTGTTGGGGAAAGGCAGACATGATTCTAGCATAAGGTCTAGATTAGGTGATCCTACTAGTATGCTGAGGATCCAGCAGCTCTGCAATGACCGCGCCTTACAAAGGCATATAAATATATAGATATAGATATATAGATATATATTCATGATTTAACGGTGCTTCTCTTTCTTTCCCTGTGAAAACAAGAGGTTTCAGTCCATAGAATCCTGATGCCCACTAGAAATCTTTGTCTCCTGTTGGTTTTGGAGAGGCTTGCAATCCCAGTTCAAAGAAACACAAGGAAATTAAGGAATGGTGGCAGGTTTAGAAGATTAGGTGGAGGGGGTAGGGATTTGGTCCAAGGCCAGATTAGGAAATGATTAGATTGATCGAATGACTTCAGAAGGGGAGGAGGAGCCTTGGTGTAGCACTTAAACTCTTAAAAAACCTGGAGGAAGGGATTGGGAATGAAGCGATTCTTTCCTTTCTATTCCTTTATTGTCCGGGGCATAAAGGTGGGACCAGAAGATAGAACCAGTCTGACCATTGGTTTTAGAAATATCTTTTGATAAAAGAGAGCCTTTAATGGCACCTCTAAGTCCTTCCAGCGTGCTGGTGACCGGTAGCAACCGCGGGCTGGGGCTGGAGTTTATCAAGCAATTGCTGCAACTGCCCCAGCCGCCCCAGATGCTGTTTGCTACCTGTAGGAATCCCTCCGGCGCCCAGGTGAGAGGACTTTAACTCTCACCCCTTCTCCCTTCTCCCGGCCCAACCCGGGAGCTGTCCGGAAAGCGAAGTGCTTTCCATTTGCCGGCTTTGAGACCGAGGGATGCCGGGAGGCTCGGGGCTTTGAGTTTCTGCAGGGTGTCTTGGGGAATCCGGGCTTCTTCCTAGAGGCTTCCTAAGGCTGTCAACTGATGCCTTAGTTACTTCCGAGTGCTGGGTCTCTGGGGAGGAACTTTTGCAAAGAGGCAGTCTCTCTCGGGGTCCAGATCTGGGATGGGGGATGACGGGGATGTCATCTCTCGGAGCGTCTAGTGGGAGGAGGGGGTGTCCTTGGGACCTTCGGCTTAAAGCTTGCTCGCGATCCGGGGAGGAGGGACATTGAGCATGTCCCCCAGCCCCTTAACGGGACGGGAGATCTCAAGAGGGCTCATGGGGTCTTCCCTCTCTTGCTACTAAAGGAACTTCAAGAGCTCGCGGCTCAGCACTCCAATGTTCGGATCCTCCCCTTGGGTGAGCCTCCCTACAGGACACAGTCCCATCTTCCTCCCCACCCCACTCATTTCCCAATTGTGGAACCCTGAGAGAAAGAGAGAGAGAGGGAGGGAGGGAGGGAAGGACGGAGAAGGAGAGAGAGAGGGAGAGGGAGAGGGCGAGGGCGAGGGCGAGGGAGAGAGAGAGAGAGAGGGAGAGGGAGAGGAAAAGGGAGGGAGGGGGAGAGGGAGGAATTGGTGCTGGGGACTTAACAGGCAGACAGTTAGATGTTAGTGACATGTCAACAGGTAGGGGGGAGACACTTGGACAGGAACCTAAGACAGTGACACAGAGTTTACCAACTTCCTACTTTGGAGGACCCTTCACTCAGGCCAGCTGTGTTTCCTCAAATGTGCCCTCTTTCTTTTCTTCTCCCACCTTCCCTAATAGAGTTTAGAGCTTTCCTAATCTATCTGCTATGGAACAAATCCTCTCTTCAGTGCCCTTTCTCTTCCTTCTTCTCCTACCTGTCTGAACAATCTTTCTCAGACTCTGCTGGTTCATCACAAATATCTTGTCCTATATGCCCTGTCTTCTCTTTCTATACCCTCTAGTGATCTCACCAGTACACTTTGGTTTAATTATAGTTTATAATTAGCAATAATGTGGTTGTTATTGTCCTTTGCCTTGAAGAGGCATGACTACATCAAGGTTAAAGTACTGTGTGCTAAGCTGTGGCTCAGTACAAGCTTGGGACACAGTGACAGATAGTCCACATGAATCTCCACATGAAGTGGAGATTTCTCTAAATTTGCACAATTATCATCTATTATGAAGGTAACTCACAGATCTATAAATATAGCATCAATTTCTCTTCTGAGATTCATTTTCTCAACCAATTGCCTACTGGACATTTTAAACTGCATATTGGGGTAACATCTCAAAACTTAACATGTCCAAAACAACTCATTATGTTCCCTCAAAACCCACCCTTCTAGTTCTGTTGAACTTCTAAGTTATACATACCCTCAATACTATCCTTAACTCTCTATTATTTTCTGCCTTACATATCCAATCAGTTTCCAAATCTTAATGTTTTTATACCCACATTTCTCACATTCAATCCTTTTTCTCTGTTCACACACAATCTTCAATATCTTGTGCCTGGATTATCACAATCTCCAATTGCTTTACCTTTTATTTCATCCATTCTCCACGCTTTTACCAAAATAAATTTTGCTTAAATGAAGATCTGAGAATATTACTCTCCTGCTCAATAAATTGCACTGATTCCCTATTACCTTTAAAAGAAATCAAAGATGCCTCTGTTTAGTTTCTAAAGCTCTTTACAATTTTGGCCCCAGTCTGTCTTTTCAGTCTAATTTTATATCACTTAATTCTTTGATCCAGTCCAATTGACTTTTTCCCTATTGGTCACAATCCAGCTCTCATTTCCATGGCTGCCTGCCTAGAATTCATTACCTCTGCACTTTCACCTAATAGAATCATTATCCTCCTTTGTGACTCAGTCAGCTCAAGCATTATCTTCTATATGAAGCCTTTTCTGACCTCGCCTAAATGCTAGTGTCTTCCCTTTTTATTTGACTACTTTTTAATAAATACAAAATATTCTCTATATCTTCTCTTTATATTTATTCTGTATATACTTACATATGCACATACATACTTCTATGTGTGGGTACATATACCTATATAAGTATATATATACATATAATTTACATATATAATAGTGTGTTTATACACACAAAACACATACATATATAGATATTTATCTATCTGCCTGCCTATCTATCTAATTTACATACACCCCACCCTCTTATATATATGTGTGTGTGTGTGTCCATCTGGGTCAGCTAGGTACTATTATGGATAGAATATTGGACCTGGAGTCAGGAGGGAAGACACAAGTTCAAATCTGGCCTCAGGAACTTAACTATGTTACTTTAGGCAAACCAGTTACCTCAACTTCCTCATCAGTAAAATGAGCTGGAGAAGGGAATGGCAAACCACTCTAGTTCCTTTGTTAAGAAAACCCCAAATGAGTTCACAAAGAATCAGATAGGAAAAATCAACTAAACAACAACTTCTTTACATATCTATCTCTCCCATAACAATGTTAATTCCTTGATGATAGGAATTGCTTCATTCTTTGTTTTCTACCCCTAGTGTAATGCCTGCCATAAACATTTTTTGATTGATTGAATATTTTGTCTTGACAGATTTGGAGAATATTGCTTCTATACAAGAGGCCTTCCTCTCTGTCACAGACCAACTGAAAGGTTTGGGGCTGAATTTACTCATCAACAATGCTGGAAGGGCTATTTCTGGTTCAATCCTCTCAGAGACTGAAGAAAACATGCACCTTCTGTACCAGATCCATGTCTCTGGTAACCTAAAGATAAGCCAGGTGAGAATCTTCTTTCTGGGATTCTCAAAGAGAGCTTCAATTCCCACCTGGGCATAAGTGACCACCTCTATCCACTATCACAGCATGGGGAGGGGAGAGGGGGAATGGAGAGGAGGAGGGGAAGTTTGTCATTAGCCTTCCTTTCCACTCCCTGCCTCCCTTTCAAGACAATTCTCAATCTGGCTGCTTCCCGAATTTCCAAAGTAATAGATTTTTCACTCCATTTAAAGCAAGTCGTCCTCATGAATTTAAAGGGTTGTTAAGTGGGAGACAGGGGCAGCCTGTTCTGCTTGGGTCTAGAGCAAATAATGTTTAGAAATTACAGGGTGGCGGATTTCAGCTCACTATAGGGAAGAACTCCCTAAGAATTAAATTTTTGGGAAAAGTTAATCCCCTCACCCTTAGTTTCCTCATTCACTTCAACTTAAATGTGAGGGACAGTAGTTTTAGATGTATAGTTGCAGTAGGTTGTCTAGGTGGTACCATAGTGGACAGAATGCTTAGCCTGGTGCCTTAGTGCTCATCTTCTTGAGTTCAAATCTTCCCTAAAATACTTACTATATGTATAGGCCTGGGCAAGGCACTTAACCTTGTTTGTCTCAGCTTCCTCAACTGTAAAATGAGCTGGAGAAGGAAATGGCAAACCCCTCCAGTGTTTCTGCCAAGAAGACCACAACAAAGGAGTTACAAAGATTGGACACAACTGAAAAAACAACCATTCCCCCCATATAGCTCTTTTGAATTTCTGCTTCTGAATACTGCCTGTTCATATCCTTTAGCCATTTATCAATTAGGGAATGGTTTTTATTGTACAAATTTGAACTAATTCCATGTGTGTGTGTATATGTTTGTATACACACACACATACATATATATATATTTCTATCTCAGAAAGGAGACCTTTATCAGAGAAATTTTGTGCAGAGGTTTTCCCCCATTTATCTATTATCCTATAAATTTACTTATATTACTTTTGTTTGTGCAAAGACTTAAAATTTATGTAATCAAATTTGTTTACTTTATAGTCTGTCACCCTCTCTGTAACTTGGTTATGATTCTTCTCCTATCCATAAATTTCAAAGGTAGTTTCTTCTTTGTTCCTCTTAATTTGTTTATGATATCTTCTCTGTCTCAGTCATATACCCATTTGAAGCTTATTTTGATGTATTGTTTTCGATAATGGTCTATACTTAGTTTCTACCAAACTGCTTTCCAGTTTTCCCAACAGTTTCTGTCAAATAGTGAGCTATTATTATCTCTAGATTTATCAAATATTAGGCAACTATTCTCATTTATTTTTGTATATTTTGTACCTAATATATTCTACTGATCAACTTCTCTCTTTTAAATCAGTACCAAATTGCTTTGATAATTATGGCTTTGAGTTTGAGATCTGATACTGCTGGACTTGTATCTGTCCCAATTTTTTCATTAATTCCTTTGAGATTTTTGGCCTTTTGTTCTTCCAACTGAATTTTGTTATTTTTAAAATTAGTTTTGTAGAACAATCTTTTTATAGCTTGATTGGTATGGAACTGAAAAAAGTAAATTAATCTAAGTATCATTGCCATTTTTATTATAGGGGTTCAGGATATTAATAAACAATGAATATTTCTCCAACTATTTAGATCTGTCTGTGCAAAGAATGCTTTATAATTGTATTTATATAGTTCTTCCAAGTGTTTTATGCTATCTGCAGTTATATTTTATTTTTAAACATTTTAAACATTTTTAAACAAATTTTTAAAAATTAGTTCTGTAGAACAATCTTTTTATAGCTTAATTGGTAGGGAACTGAAAAAGTAAATTAATCTAGGTAGCATTGTCATTTTTATTATATGGGTTCAGCATACTAATAAGCAATTAATATTTCTCCAACTATTTAGATCTGTCTTTGAGTGAAGAATGCTTTATAATTGTATTTATATAGTTCTCCCAAATGTTTTATGCTGTCTGTAGTTATATTTCATTTTAAAACATTTATTTATTAAAAGTTTTTTGCAAGACACTTGGGGTTAATAGATTTGTCCAAAGTCACACAACTACTAAGTATTAAATGTCTGAGGCTGAATTTGAACTCAGATCCTCCTGACTTCAGGATCAGTTTTCTATCCACTGAGCAATTCAGCTACCAATGTGGAAGGAAATGTACCATGGTAAAAAGGAAAACTACCATGGAATTTCTCTTTCCATTTTTTCTTGCTGAATTTTGTAAATAATATACAGAAATACTCATGATTTATATGGCTTTATTTTATATCTTGTAACTTTAAATTGCTCATTATTTCATGAGCTTTTCATTTCTCTTTCTAGAATTCTCGAAGTAAGCCATCATATCATCTTCAAAAAGCAATAATTTTCTTTCCTCTTTGCTTATACTTTCCCCTCTAAGTTTCTCTTTCTTGTTATATTGTTAGATTCTGGTTTCTAATCAATTTTTCTTTCTTTCTTTCTTTTTTTTTTTTTCTGCGTTCATCAAGGGAGTTCATTTATTTATTTATTTTTTTCGTGTGTATTCTTTTTTTTTTTTAATTTAATTTTTATTTTATTTTATAATTATAACTTTTTTTTTTGACAGTACATATGCATGGATAATTTTTTATAACATTATCCCTTGCACTTACTTCTGTTCAGATTTTTTCCCTTCCTCCCCCAATCCCCTCCCCCAGATGGCAGGCAGTCTTATACATGTTAAATATATTACAATATATTCTAGATACAATATATGTGTGTAGAACCAAATTTCTTGTTGCACAGGAAGAATTGGATTCAGAAGGTAAAAAGAACAGTTTACACTCATTTCCCAGTGTTCCTTTTCTGGATGTAGCTGATTCTGTCCATCATTAATCAATTGGAATTGGATTAGCTCTTCTCTATGTTGAAGATTTCCACTTCCATCAGAATACATCCTCATACAGTATCATTGTTGAAGTGTATAATGATCTTCTGGTTCTGCTCATTTCACTCAGCATCAGTTGATGTAAGTCTCTCCAAGCCTCTCAGTATTCCTCCTGTTGGTCATTTCTTACAGAACAATAATATTCCATAGCATTCATATACCATAATTTACCCAACCATTCTCCAATTGATGGACATCCATTCATCATCCAGCTTCTAGCCACTGTGAAAAGGGCTGCCACAAACATTTTGGCACATACAGGTCCCTTTCCCTTCTTTAGTATTTCCTTGGGATATAAGCCCAGTAGTAGTATGGCTGGGTTAAAGGGTATGCACATTTTGATAACTTTTTGGGCATAATTCCAGATTGTTCTCCAGAATGGTTGGATTCTTTCACAACTCCACCAACAATGCATCAGTGTCCCAGTTTTCCCACAGCCCCTCCAACATTCATCATTATTTGTTCCTGTCATCTTAGCCAATCTGACAGGTGTGTAATGATATCTCAGAGTTGTCTTAATTTGCATTTCTCTGATCAATAGTGATTTGGAACACTCTTTCATATGAGTGGAAATAGTTTTAATTTCATCATCTGAAAATTGTCTGTTAATATCCTTTGACCATTTATCAATTGGAGAATGGCTTGATTTCTTATAAATTAAAGTCAATTCTCTGTATATTTTGGAGATGAGGCCTTTATCAGAACCTTTAACTGTAAAAATGTTTTCCCAATTTGTTACTTCCCTTCTAATCTTGTTTGCATTAGTTTTGTTTGTGCAGAAACTTTTTAATTTGGTGTCGTCAAAATTTTCTATTTTGTGATCAATAATGGTCTCTAGTTCTCCCTTGGACACAAACTCCTTCCTCCTCCACAAGTCTGAGAGGTAAACCATCCCCTGTTCCTCCAATTTATTTATGATTTCGTTCTTTATGCCTAAATCTTGGACCCATTTTGATCTAATCTTAGTATGTGGTGTTAAATGTGGGTCCATGCCTAGTTTCTGCCATACTAATTTCCAGTTTTCCCAGCAGTTTTTGTCAAATAATGAATTCTTATCCCAAAATTTGGGATCTTTGGGTTTGTCAAACACTAGATTGCTATTTTTATTCACTATCTTGCCCTGTGAACCTAACCTATGCCACTGATCAACTAGTCTATTTCTTAGCCAATACCAAATGGTTTTGGTGACTGTTGCTTTATAATACAGTTCTAGATCAGGTACAGCTAGACCACCTTCACTTAATTTTTTTTTCATTACTTCCTTTGAAATTCTCGACCTTTTGTTGTTCCATATGAATTCTGTTGTTATTTTTTCTAGGTTATTAAAATAGTTTCTTGGAAGTCTGATTGGTATAGCACTAAATAAATAGATCTAATCAATTTTTCTTTCCACTTTCATTTTTTAGTCAGTTTATCCCATTCACAGTTATGATAGTGAATTATGGATTTCCTGAAATCTTATTCTCATACTTTTCCTTCTCTTTATTTTCTACTTCTTTGTTTTTTTTAAAGTTTGCAGAAAAAGAATTATGCTTAGCTTTAATTTTGAAGCAATTTGTTCTCCTACCCCTTTTTTCTTTCTCTAAGAGTCTAGTCATAATTTATTAACCATTGTGTATAGTTACATATAATTTTTTAATATAGTTTCTTAACTTTTTTCCTTTTAAGCCCCCTTTTTAATTAAAGCTTTTTATTTTCAAAACATATGCATGGATAATTTTCAGCATTCCCCCTTGCAAAACCTTGTGTTCCAAGTTTTTTCCCTCCCTTTCTCCTCCCCCCTCCCCTAGATGCAAGTAATCCAATATATATTTACACATGTACAATTCTTCTATACATATTTCCACAATTATCATGCTGCACAAGAAATATCAGATCAAAAAGGAAAAAAATGAGAAAGAAAACAAAATGCAAGCAAACAAGAAAAAGAATGAAAATGCTATGTTGTGATTCATACTCAGTTCCCATAGTCCTCTCTCTGGGTGCAGTTGGCTCTCTTCATCACAAGATTATTGGAACTAGTCTGATTCATCTCATTGTTGAGAAGAGCCACATCCATCAGAATTGATCATCAGATAATTTTGTTGTTGTCATGTATAATGTTCTCCTGGTCCTGCTCACTTCACTTAGCATCAGTTCATGTAAGTCTTCCTAGGCCTTTCTGAAATTTTCCTACTTATTCTTTCTTATAGAACAATAATATTCCATCACATTCATATACCACAATTTATTCAGCCATTCTCCAATTGATGGGCATCCATTCAATTTCTAGTTTCTAGATACTACAAAGAGGGCTGCCACAAACATTCTTGCACAAATCAGTCTCTTTCCCTCCTTTAAGATCACTTTGGGATATAAGCCCAGTAGAAACACTGCTGGGTCAAGGGGTATGCACAGTTTGATAGTCTTTTGATTATGTCCCTTTTTGAGATCCATCCTCCATTAGAGTTTGTGTTGCTTAGAGTTACTCTCTCCTTTAACCTATCCTCCCTCCTGATGACTGTTGAATGGTATGTATTTTTGTAGGATCCAAGAGGGCAGAGACCTTAATAGCTAAACCTTGTGTCTCCTCCAAGGCCATTCACAATGTTGTGCATATTCTGAGTTTCACAAAAAGCTGTTGAATTAAAATGGAAAGAAAATGTAGGCCATGCAGGAGCTCTGTCCTTTTAGATTTCTGATGATTATAAAAGTCTCTTTTCTCATGTCTTTCCCCAACCCTGCCAGACATTCCTACCCTTGTTGAAGAAGGCTGCTCAAACAGGCCCTCAGGATGGTCTCAGCTGTAGCCGGGCTGCTATCATCAACATTTCTAGTACTGCAGGCTCCATGACAGAACTTTTAGCCTGGGAATTTGGTCATTGTGTGTCCTATCGCTGCAGTAAGGTATGGAAGTTGGGTCCTGGCTGGGGGGGTAGAGGGGAGGAAGTTGGATTCTGGGTGGGGGGAAGGAAGAAGAGTCAGGGTGAGTGGTGCTATAGGGCTTCCTTGGTATGGCGTAGGTATGGCCTTCTCTCTCTACCCTATTCCCTTCTATCAGGCTGCCCTGAACATGCTCTCCCGGTGCCTGGGACTGGCCCTTAAAGAAGAAGGCATTCTGTGTGCTGCTATTCACCCTGGCTGGGTTCAGACTGATATGGGAGGTTACTATAAAGTGAGTATACCTCCTGCTTGCATCTCCCTCAGTATAGGCCCATTTGGGACAGAAAATAAGCAGTTGGCTGATTTTTATAGGGAAGACATTATAGGATAAGGAAGTTAGGGAAGCAGCTTCTTGGGAGGAAGGCACAGGGAGTCAGCGTAAATCTGATCTCCATGAGTTAGAAGAAAGTAAAACTAACTTGTACCAGGATCATATTTAATTCCTTTTTCTTGCCTCTTCTTTCCATCTCTATCTATATGGCTTTGATCTGTGTCATGTACCAGAGAGCATTGATTCACTGGCAACCTTTACAAGGTCCCTGAGCCTTTAGGAACTTCCTCCCTTCTTTCTCAGATTGTTATTTCCTCACTACATCCAAGAGTTATCTTAGGAAGTTCACTCTGCTCCTGGTCCTTCTAAACCTGTTGTGTGCTCCACAGAGTCAATTGAAGAAAGAAGAATCAGTGAAAGGCATGCTGAAGATCTTTTCTACACTTTCAGAGGAGAATGCAGGGGGTTTCTACAGTTGGGAGGGAAAGGCATTGTCTTGGTGAAATGACAGCAAGTTGGGAGTTGGCGATAGACATCTGACTCCTATTATCTTCCATGCCTTTCCGACAGCAGCTCAGCAATGACCACCTCATCTTCATTGACCACTTCCCTGAACTCTAGTTTCCTACAAAACTTGTTTAACCACGTTATCAAACTGTTCTTGTTTTTCCTTGTTATAATTAGGAGTAGTGTGGGTGATCTAGACTTAAGAAAGTGATGGAGGAAATATTAAAAATGCAGATTAAATTTTAAAATGTGCCATGATATATCTTCTCTCTGGAAAACCACTTGTTAAATATTTATTGGCAACCTCTTCTTTGTAGCTTAAAGCTATTATTTATTTAATTACTTTCTTTTTAAGAAAGAATACTTCAATCTGTATTTGGACACAATTTATTCCTTCTGTGGGTAGGGATAGGATTTTTTATCATAAGTCCTTCAGAGTAGTCATGAATCATTGTACCACTGAAAATAGCAGTCATTCATAGCTGGCCATCCCAGAATATTGCTATTAGTTTGTACATAGTATGTTGTACTTTGCTTGAGTTCATGGAGGACTTTCCAGGCTTTTTTTTTTTTTTTTTTCCTGCATAGCTTAAAATTATGAAGGAAAACTAACATTGATACCTTGAGGAAATACTTCCCAGTGGGAAAGGGATGTATAATCATGGTCATTCTTGACTTTTTATGTTTTTTATAAGTTTCCTATGACTTTTACCTACATAACTTCTAGCATACACATACAGTCACAAATCTATGATTGGAAGAACTACAATCAATCAAATCAATCAATATTTATAAAGTATCTATTATGCTCATATACATATTATATAAACTTTAAAAACAAATAGCTTATATAAATGCCCTTTTTGATTATTACAGTAAGCAGAATTGTAATAAATTAAATGTTGATCTTCATAATAAGACAGAATGAAAAAATATTTGCTTTAAGTACACAAATTTTTTTTAAAAAGGAAGATTAATACCTATGGTATGAAGGTTTGCTGAGCCCTTTTCAGGGCTGGTCATAGTTTTAGCATAAAAAACTAAAACTAAAACTTTAGTATAAAAAAACTAAAAGTGACTAAAGTCACTTTTACCTATGACTCTAAGAAATTGTACTGTGTACAATCACTACACCTCCAGAAACTGTTCTGGCAGTTGGTTAAACCAGGTTGAAGGAAACTGAAGGGCCTCCGGCAGCTGGTGAGCTAGGAGCATGTGTTCTCCAAACACTATTTGTTTGTTGTTCTTTATGCTCAAAGAGGACCAAAATGAAATAATTATGTCAAGGTACAGTGTGTATGATTATGACTATGATTGATCAGACCAGTATGAGCTTAGAAGGCTCTCCTGAAGGTCGAGCACAAATAGTCCTTTGGCAAAGATCATGAAGTGGTTTGTTATTTCTTTCTCCTGTGGATTAAGGTTAAACAGATTAATTGACTTACATTGCATCATAAAGCTAATAAGTGTCTGAAGTTGGATTTGAATTCAGGCCTTTCTGACTCTAGGCCCAATACTGTATTCACTGAACTCTCTAGCTTCTTCATATTGCTATATACAGATGAGTAAAATAAGTTGCAAGAAAGTGCTGATTAATCAAGTACAGGTACTCAGTATCAGAGGTGGAAGAAGAAACAGTCCTCTGAATCCAAAGCCAAATGCACTAGGCCAGACAGAGTAAGTTTCCTTTTCCCTTATATGCATTAAACTAGATCTTTTCCTAAAAGCCAGGGGAGCTGTTCCCAAACTTGATTGATCCAGGGGACTAAGATTCAAGCTTCCCAGTTGTTCATTTAGCTGCCTAGTAGCTTCAAACCATATTAGCATGGTTCTATGGCAGAAAAAACAAAAGCAAAAAACTAGCCTTTATTGAGGTTAGGCAATGTTCTTAGATATCAAATAGCTATCCCATGAGTCGCCTTGACTTGTGCTATTGTTCTGATGCAACTATCCAGTCTGAGTGTTGAATGGTTTTTATGTACTGTGGCAAAGGAACTTGTTGTTCCTTTTTGTTACCTGTTGAACTATCTATGAGCACCTCATTTCATTCCAATATTAAACTTAAACTACAAGGCAATTTCCTCAATCAGATCTGGTTTGACACACTTTTGCACCTCATTGTCTCTCCAGGGAAGGTACTGTCACTGCTGAAGCTGTGATGGATCTTGCGATGTCATTGGTTCATCCTTTGCAGGATGTGCCTTAAGACCTCTAGCAGTTCACAAATCTGTACATTGCAAAGAACTCTTCCTTAAGGACACAAGACACAGGGGAAGACAAGACAGCAAAAGGAAAGCTATTACCTTTGCCCAGTCTCCCCAGAGACACACCATTTTGCACATAGCAGTCTCACTTGACTCTCTTATTTGTGACACTGTCAACTTAATTAGCTGTGCAATCTAAGGACCAAGTTAGGAAAAGTGGGACAGGAATCCGAAGCTAATTGTTCTCAAAAACACCTACCCTCACAAAGGGAAGAGAGGTTGGTTTTCTCTTCAGGGTTCCAGGCAACAGCAGCTCTTCCTTGTTACCCAAGCAATTGGCCTGCCTTCCTAACTCAGCTACAATTTCTTTGTCTTGATCAGTCCCAACTTTGGTTATAGGGAATAAGGAGTAATGGAGGTGGAAGAGAGGGAAGAGAGGGCTTCCTTGAGAAACAGTTGAAGAGTGTCAGTTGATTAAGCCAGAAATTTCTTCAGAAAATTGAAGAAAATAAAAGAATGGGAAGATGGTTTGTGTATATTGTGTTGAGCAATTCTATGTGGATGAGGATGTTAGCACGTATCATATGCCCTATCTGAATTCAAGCCATGCAGAAGCTTTATGAGGAAAAATTAGGTGCTGGGGTGAACTACAAGTTTGATATGAGGCAACAACGTGATGGCGAAATAAAAAAAAACAACCAACAAATGAGTTAAGAGAGACATAGCATCCTCAAGTCCAGGGAAGCAATATTCCCATTATACTCATCTGTGGCCAGTATATTTTAGGAAAGACATTATGAACTGAATAGTGCCCAGAAGAAGGTAACCAGGATGATAAGGAACCTCTGGTATAAAGATGAGAGTTCCTGAGTTCAAATCTGGCTTGAGAGATTATATTGTGACTGGGCAAGTCACTTAACCCTGTTTGACTCAGTTTCCGCATATGTAATATGAGCTTGAAAAGGAAATGGCAAACCACTACAGTATCTTTTCTAAGAAAACTCTGTTAGGAGGAAAATTCAACAAAGGAAGATTAAGGCAAGTTTTTATGATTAAGATAACATTTTATTTATAGGGTCAAAGCCACCAACAGAATAGGTCTTTGACTGCTTCAATTTCTAAATTAAAGACACAAAGAAGACTTAATTTTTTTTTTTTTGGTTAGAACAAAGAACAGAACAGGTTAGGAGAAATCATGGGGTTGAGGATATATAGAAAATCACTCATTTTATCAACTATAGCATTTTCTATCAATCACATGTAAAACCCAATATAATTATCCAGTACAGAATAATTGCATTCAACCAAACAAATAACAACAATGAACAAATACACATCTTCCTGGTCTTGTGTTGAGCACTTTGCAGATATTATGCCATTTTTGATTTTTACAACAAACCCTGGGAGATAGGGAGGTATTTTTAAAATTTCTTGTAGAGATTGATAAACTGAAGGAAATAGCTTGCCTAAAATCACTGTTATCAACATTACTGAAAACAGATTTTTAACTCATGCTTCAGAGCCAAGATCTTTCAGTATTTTTTTTTTTATTATTGTTTTTTATTGACAAAACATATGCATGGATAATTTTTCAATGTTGACCCTTGCAAAAACTTCTGTTCTAACTTTTCCCCTCCTTCCCTCCATCCCCTCACCTAGATGGCAGGTAATCCCATACATATTAAATATGTTAAAGTATATGTTAAATACAATAAATGCATACATATTTATATAGTTGTCTTGCTACACAGGAATAATTGGATTTAGAAAGAAGGTAAAAATAATCTGGGAAGAAAAACAAAAATGCAAGCAAACAATAACAGAAAGAGTGTAAATGCTATATTGTGGTCCACACTCATTTCCCAATGTTCTTTCTTTGGATGTAGCTGGTTCTGCTCATTACTGATCAGTTGGAACTGATTTGGATCATCTCATAGTTGAAGATAGCTACTTTTATCAGAATTGGAGATCTTTCATTATTTTGCCTTAATGCAAAATAGCATTATAATTTAAAGTTTTGTCCTAAACTTGATCCTAGCAAATTTGGATTTATTATCACAAAATCAAAATCCCAACTTTCCCAAAAGCCATGTATTCCCAGAACTTCACATTACAAGGTTCACTAGTCTTAGATACTCTATTGCCAAAGATTTTCTTATATTCTTATATTCTCATCCACTTCTTTAGGGTTCAAGAAAATTTTCTATTCCTTACATAACTAAAATATACTTTTCAAATGTTTCTAATGTTCTAAAGTGAAGAAAATAAAATAATGGGAAGATAGTTTGTATATAGGATTGAACAATTCTATGTGGGTGATGTTAACCTTAATTCATATGCCCTATCTGGATCCAAGCCCTGAGGAAGCTGTACAAGGAGGAATTAGATGTTGGGATGGATAACAGGTTTGATATGAAGAAACAATGGGATGGTTAAATAAACTTGTTTAGAGAGACATCATCCACAAGTCTAGGCAAGTAATAGTCCCATCGTACTCAATTCTGGCCATTGTATTTTAGGAAGGGCATTATAAACTGGGTAGTATATAGAAGATGGTAACCAGGATGATAAAGAGCTTCTGGCTCATGTCATATGAAAATTATTTGAAGGAGCTATGGAACAAGATCAGAAGTTTAGTATGCTACCTCCTTATAATTTCATGTTGCAAATATAGTACTGTAGTCCCCACATCATAAAGAACAACCTCATAAAGTTTCTCATATCCTTTGTATTTTAATGAGGTCAATAACTTCTCTCAAACCTTTCATTTTAACATATTTAAACTAAGATCTCTCTCTCCCTCCCTTTCTCTCTCTCTCTCTCTTTCTCTCTCCCTCTCTCCCTCTCCCTCTCCCTTTCTCCCTTTCTTCCCCCTCCCCCTCCCCCCTCCCTCCCTCCCTCTCTCTCTCTCTGTCTCTCTCTCTTTATGTCTCTCTTTCTCTCTCTGTCTCTGTCTCTCTATCTCTCTCTCTTTCTCTTGTGATTACAAAATCACACCTTGCTTATATCTTTTATATTCTTCTCCCAAACTTTCTTTTATTTGCTCAATTCATAAATTCTGTATGCTCCAATTGTATGCCAGATTATTTGCAACACTAATCTTTACTTCACTGAATTGTTCTTTTATAATTTTAGCATACATTGTTGTTTTTCCTTTTTTCTTTAACATTTTATTTTTTCTAGTTATATGAAAAACAATTAAAAAAAATTTGTTTTTAAAACGTTGAGTTCCAGATTATGTCCCTTTCCCACCCATTTTCATTGAGAAGGGACATGTAAGTTAGCATACATCATTGAGTTTTTTAAAAAATTAATTAATTTTTACAAAAATTTTATGTATAGGTAATTTTCCAGCATTGACAACTGCAAAACCTTTTGTTCAATTTTCCCCTCCTTCCCCCCATCCCTTCCCCCAGATGGCAGGTTGACCAATACATGTTAAATATGTGAAAGGAATACATCGTTATACAGAACCAATGACTCACCAAAGACTTTTAAGTTATATGTTAATTTCAACTCATTACTTTGCCATAAATTTATCTATAACTTTGTTGAATTATTGCTAATTAATTACAATTGTTTTTCTCTAAAAAATGAAAGCACCTAAAATCCATTAAGATATTCTTAGCAATTATAAAAAATCTTCAACAGCTTGCAAAAACCTGTTCTATTCAAATAACAATTAAGTTCTGCTATATTATTCATAAAGCAACATAAAAGTGTTTGGTTTTTTTTCTGGAGCCAATTGAAGTTAAGTGATTTGTCTAAAGTTTCATGATTGATGTTTGAGGCTGAATTTGAACTCAGACCTTTCTGACTCCAGGGCTGGTACTCTATCCACCATACCATCTACCTGTCCCCTAAGCATTTTTCTAAATAAATTTAATTTTCATCCAAGTTTATCTCTTACATAAGCTTTTCTTTTTATAGAGAGAAAGCAAAATAGTTTTAAAACTTCAAATTTCAAATATGCTTTAAAATCAGCTCAAAGTGACTTCCCTATGTAAATTGTCTTGTACTTAACTTTAATTTAAAAAACTCCCAAATATCTAGTTAGATGTTCCAAGAAAACTTATCTACTTTTTGGTTGTTCTCTGATTTATATGACTTTATCATTTTTTTTCATGAACCAGAAGGATTAATAATAGATAAATAGTTTAAAGCTCTAGATCTATTTAAACTGTGCTGCAGGGTTTTTTGTTTTTTTTTTTGCTTTAAAACTTCACTGATACAATTTCTAAACCATCTTATTTCTAATTGGCAAAAAAAATCTTTTTCTTAGCTGTAAAACAATTAAATTGTCAATCATTAGTCAAAGAGTGATAAGAGAACTGAATATTGTTTTCCCTGTAACTTTTGTTTGTGCTCTCAATTTCCTCAAAACAAATTCCAAAGATGTTAACCTGAAATTCACCAAAATATTTCAGCATTTATGAAAAGCATTCAAATCACATTTTGGATAACTTACATATTAGTCACAGACTCAGTTTCTAATTAGCTTACAATGTCACAGCGTAGTGAGTCTCTCTTCTTATCTGTCTTTCTCTCTGCTCCCCAAACTTGGCCATAGTTTCTGAAGACTTAGAGATCATCAATAACAAAAATTAGGTCACAAAACTAGGTGAGAGAGATTTTTCTTTCTAAGCTCTGCATGCACAATTTTCTAAAAAACAATCTTGAAAAAATGTCATAACTGCTAAATAAGGGAAAGGACTCATCCCTCTTATGGTATAGACATATCTATCTATCTATCTATTTATCTATCTATACACACATATAAATAGATAGATAGATACAGACACAGAAAAATAAACAAAAACAGGTAAGATAGTGCTATAATGTTGCCTTACTGTGATACTGTGAAGTCTGTCTAAACCAATTAAAGAGACATTGATATCCAATAATACCAGAGACTAAAACACCTAAGAGTATTATTATTCTTAATTTGATCACTAGATGTCACCAGAGACCATACTATCTTATATACCCCAAGTTTTGGGAGAGAAAAGTAAAAAAAAAAAAACAAAAATCATTCAATTAGAAGGGAATTTGATCCACATATATATATTTTTCTAGGACTCTAACAGAGGAACCAGGTAACAATATTTAACTAGGATCCTTAATCCTATAAGCAAGAAAAGCCCACAGCCTCAAAGCTACTTAGTATCTGCTTTATAATAAGACAATTGTATATCATCTGTCTTTCAAATTAGATCATGATTTTTTGGAGGTCTTCTTTGAAGGCAAAGCCAATAACAATTAAGTTTGAAGTATATTATTCATTTACTTTACAAAAGAGCTAAACATCTCATAGCATGAGACCCATTATCTTTGCCAAAGATTCAAGAGTGGTCTCTTGTTAAGGTCTAATTACACACACACACACACACACACACACACACACACACACACACACACACACACACTCTCTCTCTCTCTCTCTCACACACACACACACACACACACACACACACACACACACACACACACTCACACACACTCCTTCAAGGGACATCTCCTATTCCTATTTGGAGAAATCTTCTTTAAGGAAATAAAGTCCCTATAAAGGACAGTCTAGGAAATATACCTGGGTTTAAACATTGCCAATTCTTTTTTCAAATAAATAAATTGCAACCATTAGTACAAATAAGACACTCAACATAAAGTAAAACAAAAATATACAAATGTATTCTCAAATTATCCCACTGAACACAAAATAGCACTTTAATCAGACACAGACAGACAAAAAGCTGCAGCTTTTCCAAAAAAAGGGAGCTTATCTCAAATTTGGAGTCAAAATTGGAATTTGAGACTGAGGTGAGAGCCAAATCTCTTCCTTCAGTAGAGAAGCAGAGTTGTAGTTCAGGAGAAGCTCTTTTCCAGGTAGAAAAAAAATCTTACCAGGGTGCTCTCAAGAAAGGGGTGATTCCCCAGGGGACCTAAGGAGGATCAATTTCTTTCCCCCACTCTCACAACTACCACTAAACTGTCTCAAGTAAAATTCATCAAAGGCAAACTGAGGCAAATTTCTTTGAGCAAGATAATTTTTTTTTTTTTATTAGTAGGGCACTAGTTTACTAACAAAATAGGTCATTAACTGCCTCAGTTTCTAAGTCAAAGACCATGAAATGAAGATGAACAGACCTGAATAGAAGACATTATAGGGTTGAGGACAATATGACTGGCTACATAGCTGAGGTGTAGGGAATAATATGATTGGTTGGAAATTAGGAATAATGGCTAGCAACAATTTCCTCCTTCCCTTTTTGTAACTAAGAATGAACTAAGTTCATTGTTTGAGTACACCAGAAAGGTCAAAAGATATTGGACCAAACTTGATTGTGAATCCCACTATCCAACTCATCTTTCCTCTTGTTAATTCACATAATAAATAATATAACTTTGTAATCTGTGATGGATATCTTGCTTGGTTGTTCCATGTTGTGAACTGAGTCTCTATTATGATATTTTTGCATAATCTTTTTTTTTCAATTTATTGTTCTCCCAAATCTATTTCTATGTACCCCTTCTGGTGCCTAGTATACCTTCAATATTGTTTATATGCGTCATTATTTTGAAATTGTGACAGTTATTACTTTGTGTATGGTTGATGCTTTCCTATCCACAGATGCTAGCGCAACTTGGCTTGGCCACTGCCAAAGGGTCTGGGGCACAAAAAGGTTGACAATCTTTGATTTTGTCTAATGATAAGATGTGAAAAATGAGACCTAGAAGGAAAATGTGACTTCTTCAGGGTCACACAGATAATAAATGAGGAAAAAAAATCAAGGTCCTCTAGTTCCAAATTTAGCTTTTAAATTATTGGCATATTTTGTTTTGGCAAGAGAATTGTTTCCTGACAAATAAGCAGATTTCCTTAAAAAGTATATTACATAAAATGTTAATCACTTATTGAATATAAAATCATGAAATTGTAGATCTAGACTGAGAAGGAGCTTCAAGAGGGCATCTAGTCCAACTTCTTTATTTCACAGATGAGAGAATCGAGGCCATACTTGCCCAAGTTCTGACAGGTAGTAAGTAACAGGCAGAGCCAGAACTCCCCTTATGTCTTGTTATTGAAGATGCAGCCATCCCAGACCAGTCTGCTTCTTTTAACTTTAATTAGTGGACGTTGATATTGGCATTGATCAGAGTTTTGCTGCCCATGGTTAAAATCTCCAGGAGAAAGAGAAGGAATCAACTCATTTAAGTCCATTCCAGCCTTCACAATTTGTCCCATCTAGGCCCTTGAAATATAGGGGAAAGAGAGAGAGAGGGAGGGGGGGGGAAAGAGAGAGAGAGAGAGAGAGAGAGAGAGAGAGAGAGAGAGAGAGAGAGAGAGAGAGAGAGAGAGAGAGAGAGAACGATGATGATGATGAAGATGACAGAGACAGAGACAGACAGAAACAGAAACAAAGAGAGAGAGCCAGAGAAGAGACAAAGAATGACAGAAACAGAGATAATAATAGATAAAAAGAAAAAAGAAACAGAAATGGAGAAAGACAGAAGAGACAGAGACAGAGACAAAGAGATAGAGACAGAGAGAAATATAGCGACAGAGACAGAGAAAGATAGAAACAGATTCATATAAAATAGAAACTGATATAGAAATAGATATAGAGATAGAGACACAGAGAGAAACAGAACAACAATTCATTCAATAATTATAACATTGTGAAGACAAACAGGTTTGAAAGACAAGAACTCTGATAAGTGCAGTGACCCATCACAATTTCAGAAGACTAATCATGAGTCATGCTATCCATCTTTTGACAGAGAGGTGATTGATTCAAGATGTAGAATGAGACATAGGTTTTAAAATTTAGCTAATATAAAATTTAAGTGGAATCTATTTCAACATCCTGACATCCCAGAGTACAGGTTTATAGACAGCTCAGCAATGGTTCTTTAAAAAAACACACACACAAAATAATTTTATTTAAAGTTCCAAGTTCCAAATTCTATCCTTCCCTCTTTACCTCCATCCTACCCCCTTCCCTGATATAGTAACCAATCAAATATAGTTTATATACGTGTAATTATGTAAAACATTTCCCTATTAGCCATCATATACAAGAAGACTGAAATAAAAGAATGAAAAAAAAAAGAAGGCGAAAAATAGCATGTTTCAGAATGTATTCAATCAATATCAGTTCTTTCTCTGCAGGTGGATAGTATGCTTCATCATTAGTCTTTTAGGACTATCTTGGATCATTGCATTGCTAAGAATAACTAAGTTATTCACAATTCTTTATCACACAATGTTGCTGTTACTGTTTACAGTGTTCTCCTGGTTCTGTTCACTTCACTATACATAAATTCATGTAAATCTTTCCAGGTCTTTCTGAAATCATCTTGCTTGTGATTTCTTACAGCATAATAATATTCCATTATGATCATATACCACAGCTTGTTTAGTCATTCCCCAATTGATGGGCATCTGCTGGATTTCCAATTCTTAACCACCATGAAAAGAACTGCTGCAATTTTTTGATGTTTTTGGGATATAGATCTAGCAGTGGTAAGTAATAGTGCTTAAAAAAAAAAAAAAAAAAAAAGCAAGGACTGACTTTTGGGACTAAAATGTGAAATCCTAGCCCAATAGCAGATGACACAAAGGCTCATTGGCTGTGATATTGACTGTGGACATGAACTTGGTGGGACCAAGTTCCCATATAGGCACTAAACTATTTTTATTAGAGACTGAGGTGGTATAGGGAAGAGTGTGCCCCCAAAACATGGGGGAGGAAAAATAATTATATTTTGCTCTTGCTATATCTTAGAAGGAAATAGCTCCTTTTAAAAACTACCCAATGTTAAGTGGTTAAGTAGAAGTGGAGTCAGTCACAGACCTCTTAAATTTGGAAGAGAGGGACAATAAGTGGGAGTTTGAGCTAATGTTAATAGCAAAGAGACATCTAAAACATAACAGAGTTCAGCAAATAATAGGCACTTAGTGAATATTTATTGTTGACATCCTCACAAATCCCTTAGATGATCATAGAATTCTGCAGGGCAATACAGCAGATTTGACCTTGACAGAGTGGGCCAGGGCATTTATGCTACACATTTGTAATTTCGGAATTAGGGAAAAAGTTGAAGTCCATGCTGTGAAAAAAAAAAAAAAAAAAAGTTGATAAAATAAGAAGTTGCTCCTTGGGATCTTATGGGATGACTTGTGTTGAATTTTTATTTGTGGTTTTGTTTTGTTTTTGTGGAGATGTTTACCTTTCTTTTATTTTTCCTATTTTCCATTCCAAAATAAAGGAGGGGCAAGATGGAAAGGAGGAAGTTATTTATTTCAGTGTAAATAACCATAAAATACGGGCAGAATAGCTGGAACAAGCCATGCAAACCAGAGCCTTCTGATTGGCCCAGAGTAAATTTGGGATTATGAAATTCAGCTTAATACATTCATTAAAAGCTTTCTATATGAAATACTCTGCCACTAAGTGCTGGGATTAGGAAGACAAAAAACTCCTCAAAAGTTTCTCCTCAAAAGAGATTACATTCTATTTGAAGAAGTGGTAAACATGTACATAAGAAATTATAATACAAGGCTACTTAAAGAGAACACTGTGAGTTGGGGGGTTAAAGGAGGTTTAATGGAGGAGGCTGACCCCTGAAGCGAACCTGGAAGGATTCTGAGAAGCAAAGATGCAGAGGCAAGATATTGCAGTTTCAATGGAACTACAAATATCAACATGATTCAGAGATTGAGGAAGAGTCCCGGTAGCTTCCCTTAGATGGTTCAGGGAACATCCTTGATTAACTTGAGTAATACTGTCAAACTGCTCTGTGAAAAATCTCAGGGTATTGGAAGAAATTAGGGGACATTTTGGAGTGTTGTTGGGGTGTTGGGCTTCCAGACCCATGGGAAGCATTTATATCGGCAGGAGACATACATTGTCCCAGGTTTGGGAGATGAACTTGATCCTTTTAAAGGTTGTATAAACTCCTTTTCATATGTAAACTCCTCCTCAGAAGTTCAAAGGGGGTAAACTCCCCTTAAAGGCCAGACCCTAAGGTGTGAACTAGAGAATTGTTAACTACTTAACACTTAGTAAGAACCTAACATAAAAATGCCTTGGATTTTTTTTTTCCTATGGGAAATTGTTTATTTTATATCCTTTGATCATAAATCAATTGGGTAATGACTCTTATTCTTTTTTCTTTTTCTTTTTTTTTTTTTTTTTTGAGGCTGGGGTTAAGTGACTTGTCCAGGGTCACACAGCTGAGCCCATATTTGAACTCCGGTCCTCCTGAATTCAAGGCTGGTGCTCTATCCACTGCGCCACCTAGGTGCCCCTAATGACTCTTATTCTTAAGAATTTGAGTCATTTTCTTATACAACCTAGAAATCATACCTTTATCAGAGGAACTTGTCTCAAAGATCCTCCTACCCTTACCCCTTCTAATTAATTCTTCCATTTAACCTATATTCTTTTTTAAACAATTTTGTTTTTTCAATGAATGAAAATCCATCTTTTCTCCCTTCTAGTACTCCCCTCAAACTCTACATACCCATCACTGAAAAAGAAAGAAAAATGCCCAAAGGACTATAAAACCATGTATACCTTTGACCTAGCAATATCTCTACCAAGTCTGTATCCCAAAAGAGATTTAAAGAAAGGAAAAGGACCTATATGTATAAAAATATTTATAGCAGCTCTTTTCTGGAGGCAAAAGATTGAAAATTGAGAGGATGTCCATCAATTGGGGAATAGTTGAAAAAATGGGGCATGTGGTTATGATAGAATGATGAACAGGATGCTTTCAGAAAATCCTGGAAAGCCTTCCATGAGTTAGTGCAAAGTGAATTGTACTGTGTACAAAACAATAACAATATTCTAAGATGATCAGCTATGAATAATACAACTATTCTCAGGCATACAATAATCCAAGATATCTCTGAAGGAGTTATGATGAAAAATACTATCCATACTCAGAGAAGGGACCGATGGTGTCTGAATGAAAATTGAAGCATACTTTTTTAAAAAAAAAACTTTATTATTATTATTATTTTTTGGACGGAGGAAGGCTATTTTTTCTCTTACAGCATGACTATTATGGAAATATTTTTCATATAACCTACACTGAATTGCTTGCATTCTCAATTGGGGGAAGGGTATGAGGAGTGAGGAAAGGAGGTAATCTGGAACTCAAAATTTTTAAAAACGAATATTAAAAATTGCTTTTACATGTAACTGGGGAAAAACAAAATATTTTTTTAAAAGAAAGAAAAGTAAAACCTGTTGCAAGCAGTTGTCTCCAGACGCTGCCAGATCGCTCTCTGGGAAGAGATCTGCTGTGTCTACTCAAATCTCTCAGACAGATTCTTCTTCCTGTAGTGAACCGTTGTCTCCAGGCAGTTGCTGTTAACTCTTGCCCAGAGAAGTGACTTCCCTTCCTGCAGAGAGCCCCGTCAGGCCTGATGTAATGCAGAGACTTCTCCTATCTCTTTTATCCTCCCAGAGAATGGGCGTGGGATACTGCAAGGGCTTCTGGGAAGAACCACTTCAACCAATGAGCTTGCTCCTTCTAGGATTCCTAAGGTGTAAACTCCCTTTACAGATCTGAGCCAGAGAACTGTCAAGTCAACCTGAGTTCTCACCTTGTAATTGTCCAGACAACCTGAGTTCTCACCTAGTAATCCTAACATCTCCCCCTTTCTTTTGATTTAGAACATAGGATAGTCATGACCTTGAAACATAAATCCATCAATATGGGAGGCATTACACATAATTACATAGATTACATAAGCACATAGTAACATAGTAACATAATACATGCTAGAAGTATATAACAAATAACATGATCAAATAATCATAAATTGAGAATTTATAAATGTCCATAAGTCCATTGTCCATTAGTCTCATCTTGTGTTAGGAAGTCCAATGATTCCTGCTGGTTTTTAAAGTTCTTTAACAGTCTTCTTATTATCCATGCTCTTTCAGTGTCAGATGTTTCTTAGATTTTCTCCTTTATTTTGAGGTCTTTCTCTTTTTCTGTCTCTCTCTGATGGACAAGGCGAATACGGCTTGTTGGCACCCATCTGATTCCTTCTCCTGCTGAAGAAATACAAGCAAACCCTCTCCCCCAGGCAGTTAACCTATCTGGTCCCTTCCATTCACCACTTTCTGGATCTCTCCACATCACATGGCGATTATCTAAGGACAGTGGAGCTGCTCGCACTGGACACTGCCCTTCTGGTGGGTTATAAAACCTGTCTGCTGGAGCCAGTGCATCTTTGTCAAAAATTAGAAAATTAGTGGTATAGAGAACTAAATTTAGAAGTTCTCTAGGGTTACCTGTGGCTCCCCCTTTCTTTTGTTTTTGGAGGAATGTCTTAATATCTCTGTTTCTTCTCTCTACTATTGCCTGCCCTTGAGGATTAAAGGGTATGCCCAGGGTATGTAAAATCTTATACTGTGCACAAAAGTGTGTAAAATGTTTGGACGTATATGCAGGTCCATTGTCTGTTTTTATTGCTTGTGGCACACCCATAATTGCAAATGCTTGTATAAGGAATTCAGTGACCACTTGGGCTGTCTCTTTTGCTGCTGGCATTGCAAATGTGAATCCTGAAAAGGTGTCTACCACGACATGAATAAAAGATAGACGACCAAAAGATTTATAATGGGTCACATCCATTTGCCAGATTTCATTGGGTCTCAAACCACGAGGATTCTTCCCTGGAGGGAGTGTAGGAGCATGGAAAGGAAGACAAGCTGTACAGCTTTTTACTATGCTCCTAGCTTCCTCTCTTGTGATTCCAAATTGTAAACGTAAAGCTCGAGCAGCCTGATGATATTTAGAATGAGATTCTTGTGCTTCCTGAAATAAAGGACTACTGGCTAACATGGTTAAAAGGCTATCTGCCTTTGAATTTCCATCAAAAATAGGACCTGGAAGTCCACTATGTGAGTGGACATGCAAGATATAAATCTTGCCTGGATGTTTTCTCACTTGCTCTTGAAGTTCCTTAAAGAGCTGATAAATATTAGAGGCTGCAAATTTTATTTGGGCTGTGGCAATTCTTTGTACTACACCTACTGAATAGGCTGAATCAGTAATTATATTTACGTCTCCTGGGTAATAAGTAAGAGCTAGCATGATAGCAAATAATTCATTCTGTTGAGTGGATTGAAAAGGAGTCCTTATTACTCTCATTATGGTTAAATCGTGAGAGTATACAGCACAAATATTTTCTTTGGAGGCGTCTGTAAAGATTGTTGGTCCTTTAAGAGGAACCTTAGAAACCTTTTCTTCAAAGATTCATCGCCAATTATGTAGTAGCCGGGTTATCTTTAATGGAAATCCATGTGCAAAATTTGGAGTGGTGGCCAATAAAATTTGCCATTCTGGGATGGCCTCACAGCATACATTAATTTGTGCGTTAGTATAGAATGTGAATATTTTTTCAGGACTTATTCCAGATAATTGTGTTACTCTCTTAATAGCCTTTAATAAAATCCTAGCCACAAGCACTGGGTAAGGTGTAAGGCTTTGTTCTGGTTGTGCTGGGAGATTCACCCACTCAATCACTCTGTCTCCTTGATGAAGGACTGCTGTGGGTGCCTCTTTTGTAGCAAAAACTGATATTTCCAAGGGTTTTTGAGTGACTCTTTCAACCACATTGGATAAAGCCAGTTCAACTTCTCTCAAAGCCTTTTGTGCTTCTTTTGTAAGCTGGCGTGGTGAATTTAAAGCACTGTCTCCCCTTAAAATGTCATATAAAGGTTGTAGTTGATTGGTAGTTAAACCTAACACTGGACGCATCCATTGGATATCTCCTATTAATTTTTGAAAGTCATTTAAGGTGTTCAACTTCTCTGTTCTTAAAGAAAGCTTTTGTACTGTGAGTGTCTTAGGATATACTTCATATCCTAAATATTGAAAAGGAGCATGTCTTTGAACTTTTTCTGTAGCTATATGCAGTTTGTAGTACTTTAATGTTTCCATGGTCTTTTGTAGACATGCTTCTAACATTTGTTCCTCAGGTGCACATCCCAAAATATCATCCATATAATGCAACAATATTACTTTTGGAAAGGCTTTTCTTACTGGAGCAAGAGCAGCAGCAACATACATTTGGCACATAGTAGGGCTGTTTTTCATTCCCTGTGGCAAAACTGTCCATTCATATCTTTTATAAGGCTCAGCCAAATTAACACTAGGCACTGAAAAAGCAAATCTTTTCTTATCCTCCTTATCTAGAGGGATAGAATAGAAACAATCCTTAATGTCTATAACCCATAGAGGCCATTCTCTTGGTAACTGAGTAGGAGATGGAAGTCCAGGCTGAAGAGTTCCCATAGTTTCCATCTGTTCATTTACTCTTCTTAGATCAGTTAACATCCTCCATTTTCCAGATTTCTTTTTCACCACAAATACTGGGGAATTCCAAGGACTTAGAGAAGGCCGCAAGTGTCTTTGGTCAAGTTGTTCTTGCACTATGTCTAATAAGGCCTGAATTTTATCACTTCTTAAGGGCCACTGTTCTACCCACACTGGTGAATCAGTCTTCCACTGAATAGGAACTGGTGAAAGTGCAGGTAGGCCTTCAACAGCAGCCCTGCCTAAAAAGCCGAAGTGCTTATTTGTAATCCTATCTGCTGTAAAATGTCTCTTCCCCACAGATTGATGGGGATTTTTTCAACCACAAAAGGAGTAAAAGCTCCTGTTTCTCCTTCAAATACCCATCTCAAAGGCCGAGCACTAACTTCTGCTGCTATTGATCCTCCCACCCCAGACATGTAGGTGTCTGCTTTAATCTTTGGCCAGTGACTGGGCCAATTGGCACCTCTAATAACTGTACTATCTGCACCCGTGTCTACCAATCCTTCAAATGGTATTCCGTTTATATAAATAGTAAGCATAGGTCAGTCAGCTGTCACAGCTGCTGTCCAATATATTCCTGGATTTTGTTCATTGGAGTCAAAATCTAGGCGACTATCATGAGGTTGCTTATTAGGGGTACGTAACAATAAGCCTGATGCTACTACTTCTCCTGGTTGATATATCACATGTTGTCTGCCTATGTTAGTGACTGGGATATTAGATACACGTTCTCCAGTTTCCCACATCAGTGTATGGATGGACACTGTTTTGTAGGCACTCTCAGAAGGTGAAATGGTCAAGCCTACTGTGCCTGGAGGCAAAGGATCCATAGGCTCAACAGGAACAGATTTCACTTCTCCAGGGAGTATCTCAGGAGTCTCTACTGCACACAACTCTATTTTTCCTAATTTCAATCCCTTTCTTCCATCTGATTGCCTTTTGGCTGATTGATCATGTCTTAAAATTCTCTGGATGTAACCTCGGCTGCCATCATGCCCCACTTGGGGGGCTGAAGCTGGGCTCCACCTGTCATTTCCCTGGGTCAATCTACATTCAGAGGCCCAGTGGAGGCCCTTGTGACATTTTGGACATGGGGTTTTAGGTCTTCTTTCACCCTGTCTTCTCACTGTATCTCCATACCTACACTAAGCTCTTAGATGTCCAATTTTTCCACATTGAAAACATCGCCGAGTTTCTCTAGAAGTCCCTTGCCAGGAGGGACCCTGTCTTTCCACTTTCATCATTGTTCGGGTGTAAAAAGCATTTGTTCCCACTATAGCACAGTGTCTTATGATCTCCTCTAAAGGAGCATCTTTGTCTAATCCCCATATAATTCTTTTGCAAATCTCATTGGCATTTTCCTTAGCCAGATGTCTGGTCATTATTTCTGTAGCTGCATTTTCTCCAATAGTTCTTTTGACAGCAGTTTGCAAACGTCCCACAAAATCTGCAAAAGGCTCATTGGGACCTTGCTGTATTTTAGTGAAAGCCTCTCCGCGATCTTTCTGTCCAGGGAGGACACCCCAAGCTTTTATTGCAGCCTTAGCAATTTGTTCATATATTGTCATGGTATAATTAGTCTGTTCTGAATTCTCTCCATACCGACCTTCACCAGCCAAGTGCTCAAAAGTGAATTGTGTGTTAACTCCTATTTCCAAATTGCATCTAACTTGAATTTTACATAATTCATGAAATTCCACAAGCCATAATAAATTTTCTCCAGGTTCCAGGCATATCCTTGCTATGGATTTCCAATCATTTGGGGTTAGGACTTCATAAGACAAACCATCTAGTAACATTTTAACATAAGCTGATGTAGCCCCATAAAGGGTACAACCTTTTTTCAAATCTTTAATTTTATTCAAATCTAAAGGTGCATATCTTCTCCTTTTTTGGCCTACAGAATCAATATTTTCAATCACAGGATATGCATGTATAAAATCACTTATATCCTGTCCTTCTCTCTTAGCTTTAACCAATGCTTTTTCTAATCTTGTCATAGGCTTAGGCTGCTTCACAGGCAATTCTGTTTGTGTTTCTGCCTCTTCCCCTCCTTCTTCTTCCTCCACCTCTGAAGGTGGAGTTGATGTGGCCCTGTCAATAATCTGCTCTCTAGGTAGGGTTGAAGCTTCTTCAAGAGAATCATACCCTAATTCCTCATTTAAATCCTCTTGCTCTAGGGCAAAATCTTGATCTCTCCTTTTTTCTTCACACTTCCTCCTCTGTTCATTTTTAAAACTTTTCCTTCTCCTACAACTTGCTTGATAGTTTAAGGCTAATTGAACTATGTTGTAGATATAAAATACCTCTGCAGAAATTGAATGAGGCCCATTTTTTGCATGAAATTCTTTCATTTCAAATCCCACTAGCTTCCATTTATCTACACCTATCTTTTCTTCCTCTAAGAACCAAGGGGATGTGTGTCTTAATGCAGCCAAGAGTTTAGCAATCTGTACCCAGGTTACAAGTAAACTCTGCTCCTCAATTATCTTGATTATACTCTCTATAGTACCACTCCTGAATGGGGGTGGAGCTGAGGTTGCTTGTGGGGCTGGGGTTGAGTCGGCTGAGGTCCAGGGATTGAATTTAGCTAACATCTGCCCCATTTCAGCTATAAGAGATTGCTGGTTTAGCCCTTAACAAGTTAAGTTCCTTATTTATCTATTAGCACACTCACTTAATCTTTAACAAAGTTTCCTTGTTACTCACGGTTCTGGGTCAGAGAGACTGAGATCTGGATCAGAAGCTTTTCCACTGGAATCAGGATTGTGTCAGTCCCTGTTCGGGCGCCAAATTGCTATGGTCCAGTCTAGCTCCTCTGAAGGGCTCAGAATAAGTCCTTGTCAGAATAAGGAAAGGTCCTGGCCCCACATGTGGACGCCAAATGTTGCGAGCAGTTGTCTCCAGACGCTGCCAGATCGCTCTCTGGGAAGAGATCTGCTGTGTCTACTCAAATCTCTCAGACAGATTCTTCTTCCTGTAGTGAACCGTTGTCTCCAGGCAGTTGCTGTTAACTCTTGTCCAGAGAAGTGACTTCCCATCCTGCAGAGAGCCCCGTCAGGCCTGATGTAATGCAAAGACTTCTCCTATCTCTGGAGTGGTGTCCTCTTTTATCCTCCCAGAGAATGGGTGTGGGATAATGCAAGGGCTTCTGGGAAGAACCACTTCAACCAATGAGCTTGCTCCTTCTAGGATTCCTAAGGTGTAAACTCCCTTTACAGGTCTGAGCCAGAGAACTGTCAAGTCAACCTGAGTTCTCACCTTGTAATTGTCCAGACAACCTGAGTTCTCATCTAGTAATCCTAACAAAAACCTTGTTGACAAATATTCATAATCAAGCAAAACAGATTCCTGCATTGATCATGTCCATAAAAGATGCCTTAATCTGCCCCCCCCTCCACTCCTAGTCCATCACCTTTCTGTTAAGAGGTGAGCAGAGTCTTGGTTAGTTATTTCATTGATCAGTTTCCCACCTCCTCTTTATAAAGAAGATGGTGATGAGAGAGAAAAGGACTACTGCTTAGCTTTATTGTTAGCAGTTTCTGCCTTTTCTCTCTCTCCTATTTTCTCTCTTCTCTCTCCCTGGCTCAGAGCCCAGATCTGAAATCTTTCTTTCTGTCCTTTTAAATTCCTCTTCAATAGCTATTCTCTGTGGTTAGTTTGTTTTGCTTAGGACTCATCCTTCTCTTATTAGCATTCTTCCTTGTCCTGTTTCCTTCCTGTTTCCCTGTGGAGTGAAATGTATATTTGCACACAACGGTGGATTTGTGGGGATTCTTTCTTCCTCTGACCAGTTCATGAAGTTCAAGTTTAGCCTGCTCCTCTGACGTCTTCTTCCTTCTCAGTGGAGTATTTGTACTTGATACACTGATTTTTGAGATATTTCCCCCATTTTTCATCTCACTTTCCCCTTAATGTATTCTTCCCCCCCTTTCCTTTTTTTTTTTTTTTTTTTAAAGATTAAAAACAAACAAACAAACCAAAAAACTCAACCCAAACATTCTATGCTTTGTGTCTTATTAGACTTCCTCTATAACAATAAAAACTGGTGATGATAGGGAAACATGTCTCATTTTCCCATATCAGGAAGTATGCATTTCATTCTTAATTGGTAGCTTGCTCACTCATGCATATGATTGCTCACTCATATTTAACTTTTTCTATTTCTCTTGAATCCTTTGTATTTCAAAATATCTAAACAGCTTGTCTCTCATAAAAACTTAGATGTCATTTATTTGATAAAAGGTCTCATATTCTCTCTTTTTTGCTGGATATGCTATTTTTGGTTGTAAACTTACATCTTTTGCCTTATGGAATATCATATCCCAAGCTTTTGTGTTCTTTATAGTTGTATCAGATAAATATTGCACTTGATTGTGGTTTCTTGATACTTGGATTCTTTCTTTTTGGGATATTTGTTGTAATTTTAAAATTTAACCTAGGATCTCCGGATTTTGACTATAATATTGTTGAAAGTTTTTATTTTAGGATTTCTTTCCAGAAGTGACCAATTAATTCTTTTTATTATCACTTTGCAGTCTGGTTCTAAGACATCTGGGCACCTGGACAGATTTTTGTTTTTAGGATGTCTTTAAGTATAGTCATGGCTTTCAAGTATTCTGATAATTCTTAAATTATCTCTCTTTGATCTGTTTTCCAGATTAGTTTTTTTTTCTTTTTAAATGAGACAATTTACATTTTCTTCTATTTTTTCAATTCTTTGACTTTGTTTTTAATATTTCTTGTTGTCTCATTGGCTTCCATTTTAATCCAATCTCCTATTCAGGGCAGGTAGGTGGAGAGAATGCTGGTCCTGGAGTTAGGAAGACTTATTTTCACTAATCTGTTCTAATCTGTCTTCAAATACTAGCTGTGTAAACTTGGGCAAATCACTTAATCCTATTTGCCTCAATGTCCTCATCTGTTAAATGAGCAGGAGAAGGAAATGACAAACTACCTGGATGTCTTGTGTTAGGATCAGGTTCTGTGGAGGATTACATGATTGCTCCTATTTTGTGTTTTCTTAGGTCCTGCTTTTTTGGGGGTATACATTACATTAAATGCATTCCATTGATTCATATATAAGTTCAGGTGAGTACTTACAAGTAGTCAATATTCTGATGCAGAGCAAAATCTGACTTCTACCCTCCTGATTTGGATTCTGGACATTCCTGATTTGAATTTAGGTCTAAACAAGACAAATAGGTAGTTAAGTGGTGCAGTGAATCGACTACCTGGCTTTGAGCTAGGAAGACTTATAACTTGAGTTCAATTCTGGTCCCAGACTTAACTTCTTTCTTGTTTATTTTTGTTATATTTATCTCCTTCTGAAAGATATACATTAAGCTTCCCCTACTATTCTATGCTTACTGTATATTTCTGCCTATGACTCATTTAACTTTCTGTAAATACTGAGATGGCACGCCATTTAATGGATATATGGAAAGCATTGAAATTAATTCATTGTCATTTCCCTGTTTTATCTTTTCTTTGAATCTATTGTTATAGTTGTCAAGTCTGTGATTATAATTATTCCTACTGTTGTGAGTTCAACTGAAGCATCATAGATTTGGCTCCAACATAGCATCAAATATCACAATAAGAATTATTAATTAATATCCAGAAAATCACCTCAGAACCCAACATGATTCATAAAGCAATGTATATTAAAAATAAATAAATTTACTAGAAAAAAAGATAAAAATGAATTACATACCACAATAACATGCATAAAATAAAAGCAAATAAGCATAGAAATAACAAGGATGGACCTTCTAAACAGCAATAATACACGAAAAGACATAGCACTATGCTTTGGCAGTTTGCTTCTATTTCATACCATAAGCAAAGAATTGGAAAATGAGTAGATGCCCATCAATTGGGGAATAGCTGAATAAGTTGTGATATATGAAGCTAATGGAATATTATTGTTGTATAAAAAATGATGAACAAGCTGATTTTAGAAAGGCCTGGAAAGATTTATTTGAACTGATGCTGAACAAAACAAGCAGAACATTATACACAATAATATCAAGAATGTGCGATGATCAGCTTGATGCTTCTCAGTGGTTCAGTGATCCAAAGCAATCCCAATAGACTTGGGACAGAAAATGCCACCTGCATCCAGAAACAGAATTAAGGAGACTGAATGTAAATCAACACATGCAATGTTCACTTCTGTTTTCTGGTATTTTTTGGTTGTTGTTGAGGCAATTGGGGTTAAGAGACTTGCCCAGGGTCATACAGCCAGGAAGTGTTAAGTGTCTGAGGCCAGATTTGAACTCAGGTTCTCCTGACTTCAGGGCTGGTGCTCCACTGCAATATCTAACTGCCCCTGGCTTTTTTTTTTTTTTTTTTGGGGGGGGGGATCTCTCCCATGGTTTTTCCCTTTTGCTCTGATTTTTCTCTCCCAACCTTATTCATAAAGCAATGTATATTGAAAATAAATAAGTTTACTAGAAAAAAAGATAAAAATGAATTACATGCCACAATAACATGCATAAAATCAAATCAAATAAGCATAGAAATAACAAGGGTGGACCTTCTAAACAGCATGATGACCATAACAAATTAAACAAGATTAATAAACAATGGAGTTGCAAAATGTACATCATGCAAATACAAAGCAAAAACCATGACACGGAAATCTAATAAGCATGTTAAAAAACAACCACATGCATCTATGAGTGTATGCAACCACATTTGAGGCATATGATACAAGAACTGGTATTATTATTGCATAAACCTGCTGTTTGTTCTGCCTGCTGCAAGACTCTCCCCACTCTGGTCCATCTTCCACTCCACTATCCAACTGACCTTTCTAAAGAAGAGATATGATGTCACTATCCTGACATTCCCTTCCCCCACCATTCAATCTACTATAGTGGCTTCTAATTGCTTTATTGGAGGCAGCTCTAATCAGCTCATGAGAACTAATAGTAGAATGTTCAGGATGAGTATTGGAAATCAGAAAATACTACAATATAGGGCTTGGTCATTGTGGTTTTGATTGCCCAGACTTGCCAAAATGATGGAAAAATGGCTAAGAATTACAGAATAACCTTCAAAATATGTCCTAGAAATTTTTTTTAAACAACCTGGAGAGGTTGTTATATATTTATCAGGATACCCCCCTGGCTCCCTCCCTCTTCAAATCACCTGCTTCTTTCTATCTCCCCTTGATGACATGGGGAAGATCTTGCTTCTGGATCTGTATTTCTAACACAGCACAATGATTTGCACTATCAAATGTTTGTGGAAATGAGCTGAATGAAAGAAGCAGTGGTTTAACTGAAAAAGAACTGCATTTTTGGAGTTAGAGGCCTGAGTTCAACTTCTGCCCAAGGCACTCCTGTGACTTTTGGCAATTAGTTTAACTTCTCCATGCCTCGGTTTCCATATCTGTAAAATGAGGAAGTTGAACAAGATCTAATATTTTATCTGTCTTTAAATCAAAGATAGAAACTATAAGAAACTGAGAACTGGAGAATTTAGTTATTTGTCCAAAGATCACTTAGCTAATATTAAGAGTAGAACTAGGGTAGAGCTGTTATGCAGAAGAGGCCAGTGGTCATCATCATCATCATCATCATAATCATAGTTAACATTTATCTAGCACTTACTATGTGGTTACATCATGGTAAGCACTTTAAAATTATTACTTCATTTGATCCTCATGACACCTCTAGGGGGCTATATGCTATTATTATTTCCATTTTACAGATGAGGAAACTGAGACAAACAGAAGTTAGTAAGTGTCTGAAGCTGGATATTTTCTAGTATTCACATGGCCACCTTTCCCTTCTCTCAGCCCCCAGGCAAGACTGAATCCCAAGGCAGAGGGAATTGAGATGATCGCTGTGATGACAGAGTGGAGATGTCCTGGAAAGAAGCCAAAAGTATTAACTCTGTGCTACATGTCCACTCCAACCATCTCCCAAAATTCTGAAGGAAGATGATGTGAGCAGGAAGGAATGTTTCTGGCTCTACTAGGACAAGCTGCATCCCAACACATCCTCAAAGGCCAATGATTCCCTGAACTCGATGAAGGCATCTGGCATTAGCTCAGAGTTCCATGGGGCCAGGATCTGGGAGGATTCTAAGAAGCAAGGCTTCCTACTTTCCCAGAATTACAACAAAAACAATAAACATTTATTACTAGGCTCTTCCTGTGGGGCAGGGTGTAGTTAGTTCTTTGTAAATTTAGGCATAACTCGAAATTCCAGGAATCTAAGAAAGTTAGAACTGGAAGAGACCTCAACCCTCTCATTTTATAGATGATGAAACTGAGCCCTAGAGAGCCAAGCTGATTTGTCCCAAGAAAATTAAAAGCAAGACTAGAACCCAGATCTTCTGTCTTTTGTCCAATTATTATTTCTACTTCAATGCACTACTCCAGTGAGAGAAGCACTGCAGAAATCCTCTATTCTCCAAGGAATTGGTTTAATACTAAAAGTGACAGGAAATACTGACTCAGTCAACTCTTCCCACTCGGAATTCACAGCAGGACTATTTCAGGCTCTGCCTGGAGGGTGCCTCTCACCCCCTTAGCTTGAGGACTCTTCTCACATAGTAACTTGGTTAGGGAGACTTAAGGAAGGGAACTCAAGCCCCCCACCTCTGGAGGATTATTTGGCTTTGTTTTTGACTAGTTGACTAGTCAGCAGTTCTAAAATGGATACTTCCAAACTTGGAAGTGACCTTCTGAGTCTGAGAAGTCAGAGGTCACAGGATCATCTTTGGCCTAAGGGATTGGCAGCAAGGAGAGTTTCTGCATTGGAGAATGGCCAACATAGGAAAGGGGACAGGAAAGGGGATTAGATTCCAACATGGCCCAAAGACAATTTAAAAACGTTTTTAATAGTATTTAATTTTTCCAAATACGTGCATTCACCTTTGCAAAACCTTGTGTTCCAAACTTTTCTCCCTCCCTCTCCACAGCCCCCCCCCCCCAACTCTCCAGACAGCAAGTAATCCGATATAAACTAAACATGTGCAATTCTTCTAAATGTATTTCCATATCCATCAAAGATGTGGATTTTGAGGGGAGGTTGTGTAGAGTGTTCAAGTGATAACCTTGCAGTGGTTATTATTACTTGTTGCTTGTTGTGGCAAAGTTTAAAAAGTCTGAGACATGTTGGGTACGTAGTCATCTTGCTAATAATTTTTACCAAGAGTTTTAATGAAAGAGATCAATGACAGTTCTGAATGCCAAAAACCCCTTGTAGCAGCAGGCTCAAGGCTTATATGCCTTGAAAAAGAGGTGTTCTGAAGGTGGCAATAAACTCTCATTGATTAACAATTAATGATTGTTTTTGTAATTATTGTACCCAGGAATTTGTAATATATACAATAAATTATTGTAATTATCATTACAATTAATTAATAATTATAATAAGCAATTATTTTAATGAGGGGCTGTATTAATTCTAATGAACTTTGGTTTTGTCATTTACTTCTAAATTACTTATTTCTGGGTGATCTATTCAGAGAGTTCATCCTCACCCAAACCTGCATAGAAGATTGAGTGGAGTCTAATCAGATTTAAAGAGAATTAATTCAGTCTCATCAGTAATGTCCTTTGAGATTGAATAAGTGAGGATTATTGGCCACAGCAAACATGTGTGTCTTATTCTGCATATTAGTACACATACCTCTTTGTCAACAAGTAGGTAGTTACTATTTACTTATTTAGAATTGTGGTTGGTCACTGTCTCTTAACAACCTTAAGTTTTTCAAAGTGATTTGTTTTTATAATGTTGTTATTAAATAATTTTTTTCTCCTGGTTCTTCTCAATTTACTGCCAGTTCATATAATTCTTCCCAGGTTTCTCTAAAACTGTCCCTTTCATAATTTCTTACACTACAATAGTGTCCCATTAGATTCATATACCATAATTTATTTCCCAATTGATTGGTATTTCCTTAGATTCCAGTTCTTTGTCCCTAAAAAAGAATTGCTATAGGTATTTTTGTACAAATAGGACTTTTACCTCTTTCTTTAATCTCTTTGAGGTATAGAGGAAGTAGTGAGGTTGCAGGGTCAAAAAGTATTGAAGTATACTTCCAAATTACTTTCCAGAATAGTTGAAACAACTCACAGTTCTACAACCAATGTATCAGCACTACTGAAAACCCTTCCAACACGTGTGCTTTTCCTTTTTTGTCAATTTAGTCAATCTGGTGTATATGATGTAGAACTTCAGAGTTTCTTTAGTTAGTAGTTCTTTAATTAATGATTTTTGGATCCTTTTTTCTTATGGTTAAAAATAAAAAGAGAGAGCTTGGATTTCTTCCCTGATTGTTCATATCCTTTGACCATTAATCAATTGAGAAGGGGCTCTTATTCTTATAAATGTGTAACAGTTTCTTATGTCTTAGAAATGAGACCTTTATCAAAGGAACTTAATGCAAAGATTATTTTCCCCTTCCATTTGCCTGTTTCTCTTTTAATCTGTTTCATTGGCTATGTTTGTGCAAAAACCTTTAAATTTTATATACTCCAAGTTAGCCACATATTTTCTGTGATCTTCTTCATCTTTTATTTGGTCATGGACTCTTCCCTTACTTCCTTACTGAAAGATAATTTCTTCTTTGTTTTTCTAATTTGTTTATGGAGTAATTTAAAATATTTAATCATGCATTCCTTTGGAGGTTATCTTGATATATGGAATAAAATATTGATATTAACCTTGTTTATTTTGTTCTTAATTCTAGAAAAGGACCAGGCCACCAGGATTGTGAATTGTATTTAAGTGAGGAAGGGTTCACTTTGTCCTTCATAGTCATCTTTTCCAGTGACAAGATAGATAAAAAGATGACTGGAGATGGCCTCTGATCTAAACCTACTTTCTGCCATATGGATGCTATCCAATTTTCCCAGAAGTTTTTGTCAAGTAATGAATCCTTCCCCTCAGTAACTGTCATATTTGGATTTATTGAGCATTAGGCTACCAAACAGGTTTGATTTGCATTATTGTAAACCTAATTTGTTTCAAGATCAACATGTCTATTTTTTAATCACTAGTAAATGGTTTGATGATTATTACTTCATAGTATAGTTTGAGATTGATTATTTCTAGACATTTTAAAAAAAAGCATTGTGATTCTTGACCTTTGGTTTCTCCAGATGAATTTCGTTATTTTTTATAGTTCTATAATATTATCCATTGGTAGTTTGATTGGTATGTCACTGAATAAATCAGTTAATTTATTAATTACTATCATTTAAAAATCATATTACATGAGGAATTAATGTTTCTCCTTTTACTTTTAGGTTTGTTTATATGTTTGTAAATAGTGTTTTGGAGTTGTATTCAGAGAGTTCCTGCTTGTAATTTGGTCGGTAGTCTACCAGATATTTTATACATTCTTTAGTTATTATAAATTAAACTTCTCTTTCTAGCTCTTCTTACTACTGGGCTTTCTTGGTAATATATAGAAATAGGTGAGAAGATTGTGGTGTGCAGAAGATGACAATTCTTCCACAAACGTTTCCCTTAGACTTAGAGATGCACTTCTCTACTAAAAGACTGACTCCTTTCTAGATTCTTCCACCCAAACCAGGAATCCATGTAGGGGTTTCTACGGGCCATATTTGGCCCACTGAGGATGTTTATGTGGCCCACCGGCCTATGGTTATGGCAAATGGTCTGAGAGGCGGAGACAGAGTGTGAGGTTTTGTTTTTACTCTAGTCTGGCCCTCCCACAGTCTGAGGGACAGTGGACTGGCCCCCTATTTAAAAAGTTTGAGGACCACTGCGAGAGACCACCTCCCTCCCCCCAGCCTTCAGAATCCTGCAGCAATCCTAGAAGAACTAACCAGGAGAAGATTGAGGGCTAAGTACAGAGGGCAGATGAGCAAGTCCAGCATTCCCCCTCTGAATTTGGCAGTGCTGGTGTCCAGCTCAACACAAACCTTCCCCCAAACATGATTAGAGCTGCAAAAGATTGGCTGAGTCTGTTATATAGCACCAAACCTGAACTTTTCCCAAGCCCTGAACCTAATTCCAGAAAGAACAACTACTATGCTATTTGGTTTGAAACAAGGCACTCCTCTTGTTGAGGGCGGTAGCCCCTTTGGTATTCTTTGTTTGATCTCCAACTTCCTTTGGGACTTGGACCTTTGATACAAGATCTGGTCAAACTAGTTTGGGCTATCTGAGGTGGCCAGGGTTTTACAGCCCCCATTCTAATCTACTCAGATAGACCAAATGGCATCAGGAAATTCCTTTTTGGGAAGAGACTTCTGTCTGTCCCCAAAAGATAACAAGAGAATCCTTATATTAATTTACATCACTCTCAGGAACCTCCTTACATCACTGCATAAAAGAGAAGGGGGATCTTCTCTTTGCAAATGGCCTTGTACCATGCAGCCATTTTGCCCACCGGCTCTCCGGTGTTTCCATTCTAATCAATAAAGACTATGTTTCCATACAGCATTAAGTAGCAAATTCCTTTGCTGCCAAACCCTCCATTGGTTACTTTGGGGAAGGAAGGAGAGAGAGAAAGGAACTGACACATCTTTGTTTAGACCACAATTTACTCCTCCTCAATTTACTACTCATCACTCTGAGTCTGAATCAAATAGAACCCGAAGCCAGCTCATTTTCCAAAGCACCCAAACTCAGTCTAATCTGGCAAAGAGAACAGTTTTCTGTAGATCCAGACCGAGTTCAGAATGGGACAGGTGAGCTGAGTGAGAAGACCCCCAGCAAGATCTAGCCTGAGCTGTCCCTGAAGACTGTGGCAGGAGCCCAACAAGGAGAAAGGGGAAGACCAGGCAAATACTACTAAGGAAGGTCCTGGAGCCCTGGGATGTAGGAAAGCCCCTGGTAGAGCCCCACACTAAAGCAGCCTCTGAGTTCTTTGAAGAAAGGAACTATTCTGGCTTGCCATACTTAGAACCAAGCAGGACTCATTCTACTCTCTCATAGATAAGACATAAGCAGGAAAATCATATTATATTTAAAGGCATATTAGCTAAGAAATCAATATGATTTTAATTGTGGAGTGTGAATCTAGTGCAGACACTTCCATGAACAAACTGAAAAAAATTCTGAATCTTATAAGGAAATACCTTGATAGAGACACCTGGAGGTAAAGCCTGAAGAGGATAGTAATTCTACAAAAAAGCTTCAGAGAAAAAAAAATGTCTTGGCCACAGTAGTACCTAGAGGTAATGAAATAAGAAATACAGAATGGAAAAGTTAGGGAGAAAAAAATGGCAAGGCTAATTGATACTATAGAACAGATAGTAGAAAAATCTCACTGAAGAACTGAATGTCCTGAAAATGAAAATGGACCAAAATGAATATAATTACTCGATAAACCCAAAAGAAATATCAAAAACTCAACAGATGATCTAAGATGCATCAAAAACCACTGACCTGGAAAACAGATCAAAGAGAGACAATCTAAGAATTAATGGATAGTATATAAATTGGGAACAGAAAAAAAGTTTGGATATCATATTTTACAATATTATAAATGGAAGCTTCGCAGTAGTGGTAGAACCAAAGAGAAAAGTGAAAATAGAAAAAATATATACATGTTTCTTCTGGGAAGAAGGAATGAAAATGACCAATAACAGCATATCCCAAATCTAGAGGTGGTAGATCAAAGAAAAAAATTGTGCAAATGACCAAAAAGGAATTTAAATTACTATGGAGCCACAATAAGGATTACATAAGACTTAGAAGTTAACACCATAAAAGAAAGGAGAGCTTAAAAATGTGATATTCTAAAAGGCAAGAGATGAAGTTTTATAACAAAGAATAATCTATACATTTATAAAATGAAATATAATCCTAAAAGGAAAAACAAGTGTTTTTTTTTTTTTAAACAAGATAAAGAATTTCCAAGAATTCCTGATGAAAAGTTCAGGCTGAGGAGATATTTTGAAATGAAAATGCAAGTGCCAAGAGAAACATAGAAAGGGTACATTTGTTTGATTGTCAGAGAATATGTGGGGATGAACTGTTTATGTTAGTATGGGGATAAAAAATGTGTCCTTTCAGAACACTGATATTTTTAAGTGTTATAGAGAAAGGTTAAAAGGAGAGAGGGAGATTTTGGTTTGTTTTAATGGTCTTCAGAGAAGATAAAAATTGGGGAGTATATTGTGGAGGAAATAAGGAAGAAGAGGAGAGAAATTACTATTGCATAATAGTGGTATAGGAGATGAAGAATATATATAGTCACAGAGAAAGGAGGGAGAGAAACAGAAACAGAAACTTTCATTTGAATCAGCTAAAAAATTTGAGCACAACACAGAGAGAGGACTGTGGGGACTGAGTGTGGATCATAACATAGTATTTTCACTTTTTTTGTTATTGCTTGCTTGCATTTAATTTTCTTTCTCCTTTTTTCCCTTTTTGATCTGATTATTCTTGTGCAACATAATTGTGGAAATATGTATAAAAGAATTGCACATGTTTAACATACATTGGATTACTTGCCATCTAAGGGAGGGGATGGGGTGAATGGAGGAAAACATTTGGAAAACAAGGTTTTGCAAGGGTGAATGTTGAAAATTATCTATGCATATGTTTTAAAAATAAAAAAAACTTTAATAAAATTTTTTAAAGGTTGAGCATAATTGCACACACAGATTTCAGTATAGAAGTATATTAAACTCAAAAGGAAAAGAGAAAGGGAGATAGAAAAAGAAGATGTAGAAAAGGGTCTAAGAAGGATGGCAGAATAGAACAAGTAGTCATAAACAAAACAAATTCCAATGTTGAAGGAGAATCATAAAGAAAGAAATAAAGTAAAAACCTTGGACCAAGCATGGGAAAAGGAGGAAAGAAAAGCTACAATAGAGAGAGGAAAGAGGTTATTTCACTTATATGAATATAAGATTTGGGAAAATTCATTCCCTTTTATCACTTGATGATTTATAAAGAAAGTAAAATACAAGAGGACAAGATGGAGACAAATACCCAGTTAACAATCATAAATATGAGGAATAGAATGAACTTATTCCTGAAATGGAAATAGATAACAGAATGAATTAGAAAGAATAATCTGACAGTATGGTGTTTTGTTTTGCTTTTACAAGAAAAACACAAAGATTCACACAGAGTTAAAATGAAAATTTAGGGCAAAATTTATTATGTTTTAGCTGAACTCAAAAAAGCAAAACTAACAATCATGATTTTTAGATAAATGCAGATATGATAAAGAAATAAGTAGAAAAATCACATTATGTTGTAAGGCATAATAACTAAGAAATCAATATGAAAATTTAATTCATATGCACCTAGTAATATGCATTTAAATATTTAAATAAAAAGTTAAGTCAAATCAATAAACATTTATTACTCATCTACTGTGTGCTAGTCAATGTGCTAAATGTTAAGGATACAAAGAAAAGGCAAAAACAGTTCCATTCTGCAACAGTTAACAGTCTAACAAGAGACAGCATGTCAACAGTAATATAAATGTATATATATGTGTATGTTTTTTGTGTACATATATACATATATAACTTTGTGGGTGTACATACATAGAGGATAAATTGGAGGTAATATTAAGAAAAGGGCACTGACATTAAGAGACATCAAGAAAGACTTCAGCAAATGAGATTTTATCTGAGAATGAAATAAGAAAGAAATAGCAAAACTTTAATAGAAATTGACCTTGATGTATGCCTTTGAAATTTACATTAATTCAAACAAAAGATGAAAAAGAAAGCTGTTAGGGACATGACTAGAACTCTAGGAAAATTAGAGCTGATAGCTCTGTGGTGGATATTAAATCATAACTATAGATGACATTTTCTTAAAAGTTGACTATGGGAATCTTCATAAATAGCTGATTTAAAAAAATGGAAAAAAAGTTGAAATACTCAAGGCATTGTTTACTGACCATAATGCAATAAAATTAGAATCAATAAAAGGTCTTTAAAGAGAAGATGAAAAATAATTGAAAACTCAACAACATAATACTCTTTTCTCTTTTTCCCCCAATAACATAATTCTAAAGAAATATTGGGCCAAAAAAACAATTATAGAGAAAGCATCAGTCAGAATGACAATGAGACAATATTCTAAAAGTTATGAGATACAACTAAAACAGTTTTGGGAGGAAATTAAATATTTCTAAACACTTTCATCAATAGAAGAGAGAGAAAAAAAGAAATAAATTGGATATGTAATTAAAAAAAACTTCAACCGCAAATCAAAATTCTCCAACTAAAGAATAAAGTAGAAATTATGAAAATTAAAGAAGAAATTAATAAAATTAAAAGCAGGAACATTATTGAAATTAAACATCATTAAAATTAAAACCAGGAACTGTTTTGTTGAAAAAAAAAAACTAATAAGATTTACAAACATTTAGCTAATCCAATTTTTTAAAAAGAGGGAGGAAAACCAAATTATTTATTTAAAAAATTTAAAAGGAGTACTTAGCAACAGTTGGAGAAAAGTAAAGGAAATTATAAAAAAACTATTTTGCTCAATTATGTGCAAAGAAAACAGATAATTTAGATGAAACAGATGAATACAATAAAAATGTAAAATATTCCACTTACCAAAGAAGAAATAGACATTTAAGTAATCTAGTATCAGAATAAAAAAATTTGAAGTCATAAATAAAATCATAGTAAAAAAGCTATAGTTACAGATGGAATCAGTAATGAATTATATTAAACATTCAAAAAATAGTTAATTCCAATACTACATAAATTGGTTGTAATAAAAAAAGAATCAGAAGAAGAAGACACTTTTCTAATCTTTTTATGATATAACTATGGCTTAAATCTAAAGGCAGACAAAAAAAACCCCCACTATTGACCAATATTCCTAATGAACAATGATATAAAAATTTTAATAAAAAATTAGCAAGTGGACTACAAGATGTATCAGAAAGATTATACACTATGACTAGGTTAGGTTTAAACTTGGAATACCAGATTGGTTTAGCATAAGAAAGCCCATAAATTTAATGAGCTATGTTAATAACATAAATAACAATAAAAAGCATATCAATAGATTATGAAAAAACTTTTAAACAAAAATTTAAAATCCTTTTTTATTAAAAACTCTACATATTGTAAATAATATCTAACTAAATCCAAGAGCAAATAGTATTATATAATGGATGCCCATTATCACCACTACTGTTTGATGTAGTTCTATAAATGCTAGCTCTAACAATAAGATAAGAAAAAGAAACTGTGGGAATAAACATAAGCAAAGAGGAAATAAAAGCTTATTTTTGACAGTTAATAAATAGCATGTGTACTTGGAGAAATGTAGAGTCAACTAAAAATAAATTGAAATGACTAAAAATTTCAGGAGAGAGAGGGAGAGAGAGAGAGAGAGAGAGAGAGAGAGAGAGAGAGAGAGAGAGAGAGAGAGAGAGAGAGAGAGAGAGAGAGAGAGAGAGAGAGAGAGAAATTAGGTATAAAATATTCAGGAGCAGAAAACCCAAAGATCTCAGTAAGGAGTCACTATTTGGCAAAAACTGTTGAGAAAACTTAACAGCAGCCTGGTATAATTTAGATTTACAATACCTCACATGATATGGCAATTCCAAATGAATCTCTGACAAAGACTCCCTCAGTCAGGAAGATATCACCAATCTGGTGATAGTGCATAGATCTGAAAAGTAATTCCTACTTTCCTTTGATTTGTTTCTAATGTGACTACTATCTCTTAGTTTCCTTTCTTCTAGTATGATAGCTTCTTCTTAGTATCCTTTGCTGAATATTTATCCAGGTAGCATTCACTAACTTTAGGTTTTTCCCAAGGACTTCTCATTTCTCTCTATGCTACTTCTCCCAGTGATCTCTTACTCATGACTAAACATGTTAGAATCATACAAGTAATTTTCATTTATTTTATTTTTTAAATGCAAAACATTTCCACAAGTCATGTTGTGAAAGAAAACAAAGATCTCTCAACTTAATTTAAAAAACCCTCAAGAAAAATAAAGTTAAAAAAGAGAGAAAGAGAGAATGCTTCAGTCTTTATTTAGACACATTTGTTTCTTCTCTGGGAATAGATAGGGTTTTCCATCATAAGTCCTTCATAATAGTCATGGATCATTGTAGTGCTGAGAAGAGCAAAGTCATTTATAGCTGCTCATCCCAGAACATTACTATTTGTATACAGTACATTTCCCTTTGCTTGAGTTCATGGAGGACTTTCAAGGTATTTTTTTTTTCTGAGACCATACTGTTCATCATTTTCCAATGAACAATAATATTCTGTGACAATCACATACCACAATTTATTCAGTTATCCCCAATTTATGGGCATCCCCGCAAGTTCCAATTTTTTTTTTTTTTTGTGCTGAGAAGAGAGCTACTACAAATATTTTTGTACATATAGGATCTTTTCCTTTTTAAAACAAATCTCTTTTGGTATTCATGCCTAGAGTGGTAGTGGTAGGTCAAAGGATAACAATTTTGATTTTTTTTTTTTTAACATTTAAAGCTTTTTGCACAATGTTAACATTAAAAAGTTTTTAAAGGAAGCAGGTAAGTAGGAAAGAAATCTTTGCAGCAAGTTTTTTTTTTTTAATTACTATTTCATTTACAAGATATATAAGGAAGTGATTCAAATTTATAAAACTAATAGCCATTCTCCAACAGATAAATGATCAAAGGATATAAATAGGTACTTTTCAATAGAAGAAATCCAAGCTAGCAACAATTATGTGAAAAATATTCTTAATCATTAAAAATTAGAGAAATGCAAATTCAAACAATTTTGGTTCCACCGTATATTTTTCAGACTGGCAAAGATGACAAAGAAGAAAATGACAAATGTTGGAGGGGCCAGCTGTGAATTGATCCACCTATATCACCAATTCTGGAAATCAATTTGGAACTCTGCACAGAAAGTTGCCAAATTGCAAAGCCATTATTCCAAGTTGACCATGGCTAAGCCTATATTCCCAAAGAAATTAAAAGGGAAAAGGACTTAAATGTATAAAAATATTTATATCAACTCTTTTCTTGGTAGCCAAAAATTTGAAATTTAGAACAAGTGTCCTCCTATTGGGGAGTGGCTAAAAATTGTGGGTATATTAATGCAATAGAATATTATTATGCCACAAGAAATTATGAAATGGACAATATCAGAAGAAACCAAGAAGACCTTTGTGAACTGATGCAAAGTGAAGTAAGTAGAAATAGGAGATTAATTTATGTACCAGTAGCTACTTTGGCCCTCACTGATTGAAAGTCAGGTGAGTTAGATTTTTTTTTCAGTTCCTCAGGGTTCTCTGGTACTAATCTTTTGCAGTCTTATGTAAAAAGTCCATCTAGTTCCCATTGATAACTTTATCTCACACATAAAAGGAGGCCAAATTCCTGGGGCAGTTTTATCTAGTCAGGAGTCTAAGGCTTGCTCAACTCACAAAATCCTGAAGATAAAGGACTTTTTTTCCCTGACCAGGTGCACTGGAAACATTCTTGTCCTACAAAAAACCTTTGGGACCAAAGCACCTCCATTATTTTGTATTAGCATAGCTCGCTTCCTGGTATCCTATCATACAACTGCTGATATAGACAAAATGTGCACATGAGTTTGTTCTTAACTAGAACCCTTTTTTATTCCTCCTTAATTTTCTAGACCCTGTCCTTATTTTTCAACTCTGACTTTAAATGGCCCCCTTAACTCACAGCCCACAGCTTAATCATTTCGATAAACCCTTTCTTTTTAGGACTATGTAGCTATGTGGCTTGTGACACCATCTTTGTGAGTTTTACTCATTCTGAACCACTCTCCCAGAACCTGGTGCCTTTAATCAGGACTTTTAAGGGAATCTAGGCTGTGTTTAGTTTTCTGTAAATAGTTCCGAACTTTATTAACTCCCTCAAATATATTTGGGGAGTAGGGTTCTCTGCATCCCAGTTCTATTTGGCCACTAACAGTCAGTTTAACTTTTACAAGGGTGTCTTAATTTTGAAGAATATAATAGCAAACAAACAAATTTTTTCCCCAACATATGGGAATTTCAAAGCCTCTCCATATGCATCTTGTACTAGTGGGAAAGAGAAAAGTATTAGTTTCAGAGTTCAGTTCAGTTCCTATAGCATACAAGCCCAGTTCCCAGTCCTGCATTCTGCAAGCTAGAGTCTTAGGACCCCCAGCTTTTTCAAGACTTCCCTGACTACACCATCTGACCTAGAGTTCTGGCTCCAAGGTTGCCAAGCTCTGACTCCTGGATCCAGTGAGGGATGGTTGCTGTTACCTGTAAGTGAGGACAAGCAACACAGCCCCATTTTTGGAACCGGGGTAAAAGACTGTTATATTTGAATTCAGATCTTTCCAGACTCAGCACTCCATTCACTGTGTCACCTAACTGCCTTAGATTAATTAATGGCATTAAACTGAAGTATCTTTTATGGATCTTTTATGGAACAGTTAGTCAATTCTGAACCAAACATTTGAATGTAGAAAACAGTTTTATCCAAATCCCTGAGGGAAAATCACTTGGAAAAGGGGGCAAAATTGTCTCAGCCTCTATCTATCTTATTCCTCTACCTTGACTGCAGAAGGACCTTAGGAACTTCAGAGGACTGAATGCACATAGGTATATTAAAAGCATCCTCAGAACAGCTATAATCGTGTGTGTAGGTGTATGTGTGTGTGTGTATGTGTAAAATATTTTAAAAATAAAGTCAGTCTAACACAAAATTAATTTTCAGAAGCCAAATTTCAATAGTTTGAAATGTCAAAAATTTAAACACATGGGACTAAGTAATCTGACAAGTGAACCATAAGATGCCTTTCATTTCAAACCTTGGTTTTAGATGGGCTGACAATTATAAGTGATCAACTTAATATCCAAAGAAATAAAGCACTCAAAACAGGAGGAAACTGTGGTTAACTTCACTTACAAAAAGGCAACTATTATGGAAGGGCCATCAAAGAAATGCTTCTTTCATTTGCTTTTGGTGTCAAACTGAGACCCTTACCTTAAAAAGGCCAAGGTCCCCTACTATATCTGGGGCCATCTCTAGTTGTCCTGATACATATTTTACCCCTGGTCCCAGATGCCTCTGGAGGAGAAAGTAAGGCTGGTGACTTTGCACAGCTCTCCCTTAAAATCCAATTCACTTGCATGACATGGCATCATCTCCCTGTTATTATGTCCTTTCTGAGAACGAATAACAATAATCTCTGGGATGTGAGGCCCCTAAAACCTTGAGTTTGGGAAAGTGGCAGGTGGTTCTCAGCCCCAGCAGGATGTTTAAAGGGCTCATTGCTTCAGAGGGCACAGCTGAACAAACAGCTTTTATGAAAGGAAGTGTTGCTTGCTCCCTGATAAAATAAGGGAGGAAATAAGAAGCATACCCTCTTAGTTTACCCAGATACCTGAAATATTGAGACCAAAGAGATGTTTGATTCTTGTCCTGGAAAAGGTGACCTAAAAGTCAGCTATTTTGTCAAAGTGAAAACAAAAACCTTCAAAGAAATTCATTAAAACCTTTAGGCTTTTGGTATTCTCAGTGACTCCTTTCAGGTGGGATACTACTAACATGTACCTTAGGGAGCTATTACAGTGCCCTCCAGGAAATAATAGCTCTTATTGTGAGTCTGTTTTTATTATTGTCCACTGAAAGCTCTCATATGAGACGTCTAAAAGTCAGTGGCTGGAGGTATCAGTGCCAAGTGGTGGAAAGAGGAACTGAATAGTAAAGGCAGCCAATTTCATTTCCCTTCTAATTTCAACCACACTAGATTTGCTTGCGTGAAAACTTTTAATTTTACCTACTCAAAATGTTTCAATTTATCTTATGTGAACCCCTCTATCTCTTGTTTAGTCATATACTCTTTCTCAATTCTTAAATCCTAAAAGTAATTACTTCATTCTTTAATTTTTGATGAAGCAACCTGTTATGTTTAGGTCATGTATTTATTTATTGGATGTTTATCTTGGAGTGTGTTTGAATTGATCTAAACTTAATCTCTGCAATCTGCAGAACCGTCCAAAGGTCCCGTCAATGTCAAGGAGTGATTTATTTTCTTCGATAAATAAGTTCTTTGGGTTTATCAAACACTGTTTCCATGTATGTTGTGTACCTAACTCTGTCCCACTCACCCACCAGTAGCAAATAGTTTTAATGCTTGCTGATTTGTTTCAGAATTAGTACTGATAAACTCTTTTCCTTCCAGGATAAGTTCATCATTTCTAAACTCAATATCTTGCGGCTAACTTGATTGCCACCATTTCCCTCAGCTTCCTCTCCCCTCTCATTGGAAGGATGGAAGTTGAAGAACTCTACTCCTCCTGATATCTTCCTTTCAAGAGGACAGAAACTGGACTTTCAGTTCTTTCTACTTTGCATCTGCTGCCCTGTGTAGTTAACTTGATGACAGGAAAGGAGAGAGTGTAAAAGCTGACTTGGAGCTTAATACCAAAAACAAAACGAAACAAACAAACCAAAACCCTAAGTTTTGGGCAACTGATTCTATCCCTTCTTAACAGATAGAGAAGAAATGGAAACAGTGTCAGATTTTATATTCTTGGACTTAGAGATCATTGAAGATAGTGGCTATAGCCACAAAATTAAAAGACACTTGCCCCTTGGAAGAAAAGCTATGGCAAATCTGAACAACATACTAAAAAACAGATTGTCACTTTGCCACTGTCAACTGGATCAGAGCCAGCCTCTAATTTGTGAATAGCCAGAGCCAAACAGAACAGTCTAGAGACAGGAGAGTCAGGAATCAAATAGAAAATTAATTAATTTCAGAATGAGGAAAAATGCTTGCAAATGGAACCCCACCTCACCCCACTGCCCTGAGAAAAAGGACTTAACCCACTAGGGCAAAACCACAAATGGCTGGACCAAGACACAATTATTCTGAGATCTTGAGTAGAAGCTCCCACAGCAGGCTCATATATGCACATTGCAGGCATTCCTGGATCCTGTGGTACCCAGTCTATTTTAAGTCTTAGGGGTCATTGAACTTTATGATTTTTTGGTGGGGTACAAAATCAGAGTTAGCACAGTGGGAACTGGAATGTAAGTATCTGATTTGGTTCATTTGGCAGAAATAGTGAGCATGTAAAATCGTAAATTCCCCAGTGAATACCTGGTGCTGGTCAAAGCAATCAACTTTGCCAGGTGAGATCTTCCAGGGTGCAAAGATTGTTATAATGCTGAGCTCAGGGCATAGCCTAATGGTTACTCCTTAGCTCTGGGAAACAGACTATCTCCAAATATCTGGAAATTTCCCTCTTTGGTCAAAGGGAGAAGATCTGAAAGAATTCCTTCTCAAACGCCAAATTAAGAAAAGACAGATATAATCCAAAGGGCCAGTTGGGTTAGGATGAGATGTTGCTCAGGGGGCTAATTCCTTGGGGGGAATCTATCCTAGATATCATGACTTGCTATTCTTTGTTTGTAAAAAGAAAAGAAGAAGAGTGAAGAATGCAGAGAGAGAAAATGTCAACACTTAATCAGGGCCTTGGTGAATGGGCACATAACTACACACCCACAAGTTTGGCAGCTGGGGGAGTAATGAGAAGAACCTGGTAGAGGCTCTTAAAAACAGTAATTGATCGATCAGTATGGAGCCAGTTTTAAGTATGACATTTGGGTTGGTAGGGATGTATAAATGTGAAAAAACTCCTTTCATCAAGTTTTGGATCTGAGTTTCTGGTTTGCATACTGTCCTTAAATAGCACATAAGGATGGTCCATTTTCCCATCCACATAGGGCTAAATTCAAGCAGTGTAACAAAGTTGGTTATTTTATGCAGTTCTGATAGTTCAAATTGCATTGTCAGGTATCCAACAAAAACTATACAGAGGGCTCACAATGAACTTGTTCTAAGGAGGAACCAAGGTCACCAAGGTAAACAAAAAAAAAATTAAGCATTAACATCAAGTCCCATCTAACAGAAGCACAGAAGCACAGAGCTAACTGAAAATTCTTTTAGCCTGCAGGGATGGAAGTGGGGTAAGGGTGGGGTAAGGGTGCCAAAACCAAAACATAGGCTGAAAGGGAACCTTCTGGCCTGGGGAAACTGAACCTAAAGAAAACAAGTGGGAATAATTGATTAGGGGAATAGAGAATGAAGAAAGCCTAGTCCCATATCTCACATAGTTATCTGGTGCCAAAGTATCTTTTCTTGGGCAATAGGTTTTATTCTCAGGCAGCTCTAAAAGGGGTTTCTCTGGTTCTAAATCTAGAGGTTCCTAAATAATTCTTGCTCTCCAATTTTGAAACCAGAGAATTTCAGTTTACATGTATTTTCTGCTTATCTCCTTAGCTAAATCTTGTACTTAATATAAGAAACTTTTAAAAGTTTATGAGAATTCAAGTGTAAAATGAAATTTTCTGCCTTTTAAAATGATCAACTACTTTAAAAATGGGAAAATAATTCCACATTATTTACTATTTTCAGTACAAATTAAACCAAATTAATTCTTAATTATTAAAATCTTAAAACTTATTACCAAAAAATATGTTAAGCCTGAATTTCCAATAAATTTGGAAGTCAATCAAATACAAGTATAAATAGTTCTTAGAGCAAATGATCTAGCTCTGTTGCTTTTTTCAAAATTTACTATTCTATTTAATTAGAAAAAGTTTATATTTGTGTCTTATTACCTTATCTAATCATTTCCCCCTTAGGAGAATATCATTCCTAAATTATAATTTAATCAGAAATACAGGTTGAAATTGTACCATGTTCATGCTTACAACACATTAAAGTAACTCAGAGATGTTTCAGTTTCAATCTATTTTTTTAATAGATTTAGTGTTGTACTTACAAAAATTTTTGATAATAGAAATTAGCTATAAAAGGCAAAAAAGGGACATGGTTATAACAATGTTATGTACCATAAGAGGGGGAAAAAACTCCATTACCTTTGCTTGGTTCCAGGTATGAGTCATATCTGACAGTTAGGCATGTAGTCATAAAGTGTTAAAAGCAAGAATCAGAATTAACCAGGTGGGAATTTTCCTTTTCAGAACAGAAATAACACAATGAGGAAATAGAGTCAGGAGGATCCTACCTAGGCCATGTCTGAGGTCATTCCCAAAACTTTTCCCAGGCACAGGCATCCACTTTGATCACCAACTAGATCAAAGTACATTTTCTACTATTGGCCTGATGACAATCCAGACTTAAAACAATAGTAAGTTACATTCCTGGGAATTTTACCTTAAATAGCAAAATTTCACTAGCCACAACTTAGAGCTTGAATATCTTTCCTGATGTGCCCCTAACAGTAAACATTTTTGTCAATTCTTTACTTATATATTAAAACTACTTATATACTGGGGCTTCAGACATAATAACAAATATCTGAAAGTTGATTCATCATTAATATATTGATGCTCTGTCTTTAAACTACCTGATACATTTTCATAATAGCTAAGATTTTCAAATGAAAATTTATTATGGTAAATATTATTAGTGGTATTATTATTACCTGATTTATAACAGAATATAACTCATTATTTAATATACTTCAATATTTAACAGTTTTCAAATATCCAATTTTCAATCACATACTTTTAAAAGCCCAGTTCAAAATATAATTTAGAAATATAATAACACAAATGATAAACTTCAGATGATATCAATTGCATTTCCAAATTATCACATATAAAAATCATTGATCTTATTATCTTTGGTATTTAAAAACCATTCTAGCATTATCAAGTATGGAACAACTAAATTCAATTAAAGAATAATGTAATGCTCAGCATATGATAATCATTTGTTAAGCACTTTACAATCATGTCATTTTGATCTCACAACAAGCCGGGGAGATGGGTGCCATTATTTTTCTCTTTACAGATCAGAAAATTGGGGCTAGCAGACAGAAGATAACTTGCCTTAAATGTTACAGCTAATAAATTCTTGCAATGAACAGAAAAAGATGGGCTCACCATGGGTAGAGACTGGCTGGCTCCTCTGACTCCATATTGTCATGCAAGGTACTGTCAGGGACAGCCAGACTGTCCCAGGAAGCTGCTGGATAGGAATGTGCTGCATCTGGGTGATGTTCCTGGGCTTGCCTTGAGGGTAGATTGCAGGATGGAGCACAGGACCACTGGGACCATTGGCAGTATGGGGATCCTCTCCGGGTGCTGCCCCACCTTCCACCTGGTGGAACAGAATGTAATTCAAGTTTTCCTACAATTCTCCAGCATTCTCTTTTCTTAATCTGATCTGAGATGAGAGGAGCTAACAGAGAGACATGGGCTATAATGGTTTTGTTATCAATGCCCACAGCTGAGATACCAACACAGAGAAAATGACAAGATACCTCCAAATAGAAGATGAAGCCTGAAAATCTGATTTTACCCCATTAACTTGAAGCACACAGAAGGACCAATTAATCAGAGTTGTGCAGAAAAAAATAACAACCTAGAGACTACAGCAGCAATACAGAGGTGCATAGGATACCCTTACCAGAGGAAGGTTAAACTCAATCAAAGGGTGAGCCCAGGAAACTGGAGCAGAACAAAGGGGAGAACACTCCCCAGTGGGGGGTTGTGACTTCAGAGAAATCTCTAGTGGTGTCTAACCCACTCCTACTGGGACCAGAAAGTCCACATGGTCCCTTTCCATCCAATCCCATTTCTGACACCAATTAATGTCAATCAGCCAAGACAGGTCTCTAAACTCTGAATGACCAGAGCCAAAGAGAATAGGCTACAGACAGGAGAGTCAGGGATCAAACAAAAGATTAATTAATTTCAGAATGAGGAAAATGGTTTCAAATGGAAACCCTACCTCCTAAGAAGGAGAGCTTCACATGCTGGGGCAAAGGCAGAGCTTACATGCATGAAAAACCACAAGTGGGCTGGACCAAGACACAATCATTCTTAGGTCTTGAGTAGCAGTTCCCACAGAAGATTTATGCACAGATAATGGATCCTATGTGATCATTTCAAATCTTAAGAGTCATTGAGCTTTATGATCAATCAGTGGAGTACAGAACCAGAGTTAGCATGGGAGGAACAAATTGCAAAACCTGGCTTGGTTTACTTGGCAGGAAGTGTGAATGTGCAAAATCATAAATCCCCCAGTGAACATCTAGTGCTGGCCACACTTTGCCAAAGGGTGAGATTATCTAGAGCACAAAGGATGTTCTGTTTCAAGCTCAGAGCACAGACTGCTTGCTGGACTTTAGCTCTGGGGAACAGGATGTCTCCAAATATCTTGACACCAACTAAGATCCACATAGTCAAAGCCATGGTTTTTCCAGTAGCAATATATAGCTGTGAAAGTTGAACTGCATGAAAAGCTGAGCACTGCCGAATTTCACAGAAGCTTTCAAATTGTGGTGCTGAAGAAGTCTTTTGACAGTTCCTTGGGCAGCAAGAAGATCAAATCCAGATTATTCATCGGAAGGATAATTACTGAAACTGAAGCTTAAAGTTTTGGCCACATAATGTAAAAACAGGATTCTTTGGAAAAGACCCTCATGTTGGGAAAGATTGAAGGCAAAAGGAAAAGGTGGATGGCAGAGGATAAGATAGGTAGATAGTGTTGTGGAGCTTGGATAGGAGATAGTGGAGAATTAAAAGACCTGGCCTGTTATGGTCCATGAGGTCACAGAGAGTTACATAGGACTGAATGACTGAAACAACAACTACTTTAAACTCCACAGAACAAGATACTCCCAGGGCTGGGTACCCCTTGGAGTCCCATCTCTTATCCCCCAGCCCTTTCCTGGCTACTTTTGTATGTTGTTTTTCCAATCAGACCATTAGTGCCTTGAGGGAAAATAATTGTCTTTCTTTTTATCTATTTTATTTTGTGCTTACTATGGTATCTGATATACTATATCTTAATATTGATATGGTATTGATATACCATAGCTTAATATTAAACTATATTGGATACTATTAGATATTCTTTTTATTTCTTTTTAGAATGGTGGATTTCTAAGTCTCACTGGGGTGTTTGGGAGTTGGGTTGAACAAGATCAGGATTCCTCTATCTGAAATACCCTGTCTTCCTACAACTCCTGTATAAAAAAATGTAAATCCATTTGGATTTCATCAAGCAGTTGAAACTTAAAGTATTTGATACAAAGCATTCACCCCACCAAATTCACTTTCTGAAACCTGGGGTTACTGAACACAGACACAGCTGGTGTCTGAAGCTAATTTGAATTCAGATTTTCCTGATTGCTGGCCTGGTGTACTATTCACTGTAACACCTAAGTGAAAGAATGCAAAAAATAGAAGTTTCTTCTCTTCATCTTTTCAGGTTTTTTTCCAGATGTAACCTGAGAATTCCCAGCTTTATTTTAGCCTAATCGTCAAATGGAATAACTAGCCACTAACCTGATTTTATTTGCTAAAAAGGATCAAGCCTTGGGAAGTCTCATACCTACCTAGAAATTAGGCATTTCATTTCACTGAGAATCAGCGCTAAAGAAATACTATGATTTAAACATTTTTTTATTGTAGCTTTTTATTTACAAGACATATATATGAGTAATTTTTCAGCATTGACGCTTGCAAAATGTTCTGTTCCAACTTTTCCCTTCCTTTCCCCCACCCCCTTCCCCAGATGGCAGGTAGAACAATACATGTTAAATATATTAAAGTATATGTTAAACACAATATATGTATACACGTCCATACAGTTATTTTGCTGCACAAGAAAATTCGGACTTAGAAATAAGGTAAAAATAACCTGAGAAGGAAATAAAAAATACAAGCGGACAAAAACAGGAGTGAAAATGCAATATTTGGTTCAAACTCATTTCCCATAATTCTTTCACTGGGTGTAGTTGGTTCTCTTCATTACTGATCAATTGGAACTGATTTGGTTCATCTCATTGCAGAAGATATTCCATCAGAATACATCCTCATACAGTATTGTTGTTGAAGTGTATAATTGATGGGGGCGATAGCCCCTTTAAGATTCCTTGTCTGATTTACAACTTCCTTTGGGACTGACCTTTGACTTACAAGATCTGGTCAAAACCACACTTTTGTTTTCCATGGGGAGAGATCCGTATCTGAGCCGGTTTGGGCTGTACCCAGCCCCCACCAGATCTGAGCTGGCTTGGATTTTCTCAACCCCCAACTATCTGCTCAGGTTTCCCCAAAACAGTTTCTTCCTTATCTGAAAATCCCGCCAAGAATTTGCCCAATGCCCTAGGCTCCTTGAAGCAAATAAAAGAGCCAAGGTGAAATCATCCCTTGGCGGAGAGTTGAAAGATGCCAGCATCATGGACTCTCCATCCCGCTGCTTTGGTGTATTTCTTCCTCTATCTAATACCTTTTACTAACTAGACTTTAAACTTGCTTCCAAACCCTGCAATAAACCTCTTTTTATCAATCTAGGTTTTTAGGCCTGTAAATTCATTTACAGGGGACTCTCACCGCTGCTAGGCCTCATTTAACTTTGTATCCTTGCACCAAATCCAAAAGGGGTTGCAGGGGAGTTCCATTTGACTCCCTGTACCCTAATCCTGCCACTAGACCTCAATTTTAATCCTAATTTTAATGAGGTATAAACTTCATCATTGGGTATATACCTCATCATAATGATTTCCTGGTTCTGCTCATTTCACTCAGCCTCAGTTCCTGTAAGTCTCTCCAGACCTTTCTGAAGTCATCTTTCTGGTCATTTCTTACAGAACAATAATATTCCATAATATTCATATACCACAACTTATTCAGACATTCTCCAGTTGATGGGCATCCATCCCAATTTCCAGTTTCTAGTCACTACAAAAAGGGTTGCCACAAACCTTTCCCTTCTTTAAGATTTCTTTGGGATAAAAACCCAGTAGTAACACTGCTGGATCAAAGGGTATGCACAGTTTGATAACTTTTTATTTTTATTTTTTTATTTTTTAATTATAAAATTTTTTTGACAGTATATATGCATGAGTAATTTTTTTATATAACATTATCCCTTATATTCATTTTTCCAAATTATCCCCTCCCTCCCTCTACTCCCTCCCCTAGATGACAGGCAATCCCATACATTTTACATGTGTTACAATATAACCTAGATACAATATATGTGTGTAAATCCCATTTTCTTGTTGCACATTAAGTATTAGATTCCGAAGGTATAAGTAACCTGGGTAGATAGACAGTAGTGCTAACAATTTACATTCAATTCCCCGTATTCCTTCTCTGGGTGTAGTTGTTTCTGTCCATCATTGATCAACTGGAAGTGAGTTGGATCTTCTTTATGTTGAAGATATCCACTTCCATCAGAATACATCTTCATACAACATTGAAGTGTACAGTGATCTTCTGGTTCTATTCATTTCACTCAGCAAGTTTGATAACTTTTTGAGCATAGTTCCAAATTGCTCTCCAGAATGGTTGGATGCATTCACAATTCCACCAACAATGTATCAGTGTCCCAGTTTTCCCACATCCCCTCCAACATTCAGTGAAATGCTATGTGTTTTATAGTTCTCATAGAGCAAGTGACCTTTTGTCCTGTTGCTGTGGTTGTCCCTGGATAACAGTACCATCCTGTTAGTTTAAGAAGTGTTTTTAGTGTTGATTTACCCAAATAAAATTAACTTTGAACCTCCACCTTCCAAAATCCCGCCATCTTCCCCACATTTTATATATTTCATTCATGCCCAAGCATGTAATCTCAGTAGAATAGACTCATTCTCCCTTTCATTCCCCTTAAGGAAATAGACAGTCATGCTTGGATATTGTATTCAGTATTTAACTTTTTTCTATAGAATTAAGAAAAGAAATAAATAATACATAACAGAATACCTACAGCATAGCTATGAATCCATAGTTATGAACTCTACCAATAGGGTAAATACAGACAGCTGTCTCATAGATCAGAGGACTGAACAACACAATCTGAGGTCTGCTAGAGTTCTGTAAGTAGATGCAAAACTCATGGGTGATTCTGTGTATGCAGATCCAACTGGCCTACAATCAGAGAACAGTGCAAGTCCTAAGCTTGGGATCACGAGCTTTAGGTCTGGGACCCATAAATAGGTCATGGTGTGAATTTTGGACAAAATGAATATCCTCTTAGGGCCATTTCCTAAGTAGAGGGTGGAGAGGTTAGACAGCAAGGTCTCTTCTAGTTCTACTCTGTACTAAGCATAGTGAAATATGTTGATAAAAGAAACTGAATGTCTTACGAAAAGGAATCAGGAATGATTCCCATAGAGATTAGTTGTTGAAGGACATGAATAAGTGGTTTTCAAAAGAAGAAATGAAAGCTATCAACAACCATATGAAAAAAATGCTCCACATCACTAATAATAAGAAATGTAAATTAAAACCACATTTAAGTTTTACATCACACCCCTTGGATTGGAAAAGATGACAAAAGAACAAATATGGGAGAATAAGTACTCAAGAGAATTATTGATAGGGCTGTGAATTAATTCAAGCATTCTGGAAAACAATTTGGAACTATATCCAAGGAGTCACTAAATTTTGAATGTCCTATGACCTATAAAAACCATGATTGGAAAAATAACCCAAAGGGTTCAGAAATAGGGGAATTAGGGATCAATGTGTATATTTGTAGCAGGTTTTTTTTTATTATAGAAAGAAACTGGAAACAATACGTGTGTCTAGAAATTAGGGAATGACTAAACAAATTATGAATGTAATCAAATTTTTTGTTTGTTTTTGCCATAAGACATTAAAAATATGAATGGAAAGGGCTTATCCTGTACATGCCCAAATAGCCTAATGTGGAAGCACATTTTACTACCACATGAATGGGGATAGTCTCCTTTAATTGGTTTTATAGCTAGAACAGACTGTATTTTAAAACTGGTCAGAATAGGACAGACAGGTTTTATCTTTATTCCAAACTTTGCAAAGTGTACTTTACAACAAGTTTTCCAGAGGGTGATGATCAGAATTCATCCCTAATGAAGGCATTATGAATAGAAACAATGAGAGAAGGATTTCCTTCTCCTTCTCTTTGCCTGGGATCTTTTCTTCAGTCAACCTAAGGGACCTTAGAACATAGAATGTCAGAGCTGGGTGGAATTCTGATTGCAGCTCTACTTGCCCCCTGTATCTCTTATTTGCTTTCCAACAAGATCCAACTAGGACCAATTTCCTGGGACAAAGACTAAGGAAATACAACTATTTCTTTGTCAGCCGAGTTTGGTTGCTGCTGTCTTTCCTGTATTGTATGTCTTTTTAATGTTTATTAGGTACTTGCTACTTGGGGAAGTTAGATGGTGGAGTGGATAGAGTAATAGTGCTCAAGTTAGGAACTCTCATCTTCCCGAGTTCAAATCTAGCCCCATACAACTTATTAGTTGTATGATCCTGGCAAGTCATTTAACCCTACTTAATTTACTTTCCTTAATCTGCAAAATGAGGTGGAAAAGGAAGTGGCAGATCACTAATGTGCTGATATTGATTTCTGAAAAGAAAGACCCTAATGGGGTCATGAAGAGTTGGACAAGACCAAAAACATTGAATAACAACAATTGGGGTCAGATGTGAGCAGGTGGAGAATGAATACTTTTAGGAGAGAAATAATCAACTTCAGATATTCTTAGGGCATGTCTGGATTGGAAACAAACATGAATTATGTACTTTATTTTCATGTGGACCTCTGAAAGTTGAATTTTATCTGTTCAGAAGAGAAATGTGTATGGCCTATACAAGTTCTTTAGTATGTTCTAAGGTCCCTCACAGCTCTGACATTCTATGTTCTAAGGTCTCTCCCAGCTTTGATTATAGTTTTGTTGAGGTTATGTAAAAAACAAAGCTTTTTAAACTGTGGGTGGCAACCATAACTGAGTGTGGGGGTCATGGAATTATAATTTATTCTCAGTAAATGTTTGACTTGCATGCCTATTTTCTATACCCACATACCTGAGGGGTCTCAAGTGAAAAAATTTAAGAAGCTCTGCTGAGAAAGCTCGGTCTTAAAGCATCATAAACATAAGCATAAACATATGAGTCTGATCCTAGGGGGAGAGGGGGCTGAAATTGGAGCCAAGAAGGGGACTAGCAGGGTTGTTACCCTGGGTTTCATGAATTTTTTTTATTTGATTACTGTGTTTTAATAAGATTTCTTTCCTGTGTAATCCTTTGTTTCTTATTTTATGTATTGAATAACATTGTTCTGAGAAGGAATCCTTAGGACACAAGAAGGGTTTAGAACCTCTTCCTGGAGAGCAGACAATGAGAGATACAGCTTGTGCATCTCTCTCTCTCTCTTTTTTAAATAATAGCTTTTTTTTAAACTTTTCAAAATATATGCAGTTTTCAACATTCATCTTTTCAAAACCTTGTGTTCCATATTTTTCTCCTCACTTCCCATGTTCCTCTTTCCCTAGACAGCAAGCAATCCAGTATAGGCTAAACATATGCAGTTCTTCTAAATGTATTTCCACATTTATCATACTGGCATGCATATCTCTGTATTACTCTCTAGGGGAACCCTCTGCCCCAGAAACAGCAATAGTGGTCAGGGTTAGTACTGATTGGCTGCAGTAGAGCAGCAAGCATTCCTGGACTAAGTCTTGAAAGGAAGCAGGATAAACCAGAAAATATTGAAGAGAATCTGGGTTCAAATTCTAGCTTTGCCACTTACTACTTAGGTGACCCTAGATGTCAGTCATTCAATTTTCCCAATCTCTTCTAGCCTAAAATCTATGATACTATGACTGGGAGCCTAGAAGAGGGAATTTCTAATCTGCCCCTGTGGTAGAGCTGTGGGTTCTGCCAGAAGATCTGAATTTCCTGGCCAGGTCAGGAAGGGGAACCCAAAGTCTCTACTGATAATATCTAAGCTGTTCAGGGCAGCTAGAGAGGACTGGGATAGTCAGGAGAAGAGACAGAAGACCTCAATAGAAGTCAGCATAGTATCCAAGACAGATAGAAGAGTAATTAGAGAGCTGCTGCCCAGGGGTAGGGGAAGATAATCTCTCCAGATAATGATGAAAACTTTCAATTCCACTGGGGAAGTGTCTTTTTTTTTTTTTTTTTTTTTTAAATTGGATACCAAAGTTTATTTATTTATTTATTTATTATTATTATTTTTATAATTATAACTTTTTTTTTTTGACAGTACATATGCATGGGTAATTTTTTACAACATTATCCCTTGCACTTACTTCTGTTCAGATTTTTTTCCCTTCCTCCCCCAACCCCCTCCCCCAGATGGCAGGCAGTCTTATACATGTTAAATATATTACAATATATTCTAGATACAATATATGTGTGTAGAACCAAATTTCTTGTTGCACAGGAAGAATTGGATTCAGAAGGTAAAAATAACAGTTTATACTCATTTCCCAGTGTTCCTTTTCTGGATGTAGCTGATTCTGTCCATCATTGATCAATTGGAATTGGATTAGCTCTTCTCTATGTTGAAGATATCCACTTCCATCAGAATACATCTTCATACAGTATCATTGTTGAAGTGTATAATGATCTTCTGGTTCTGCTCGTTTCACTCAGCATCAGTTAATGTAAGTCTCTCCAAGCCTCTCTGTATTTCTCCTGTTGGTCATTTCTTACAGAACAATAATATTCCATAACGTTCATATACCATAATTTACCCAACCATTCTCCAATTGATGGACATCCATTCATCTTCCAGCTTCTAGCCTCTATGAAAAGGGCTGCCACAAACATTTTGGCACATATATGTCTCTTTCCGCTCTTTAGTATTTCCTTGGGATATAAGCCCAGTAGTAGTATGGCTGGGTTAAAGGGTATGCACATTTTGATAACTTTTTGGGCATAATTCCAGATTGCTCTCCAGAATGGTTGGATTCTTTCACAACTCCACCAACAATGCATCAGTGTCCCAGTTTTCCCACAGCCCCTCCAACATTCATCATTATTTGTTCCTGTCATCTTAGCCAATCTGACAGGTGTGTAGTGGTATCTCAGAGTTGTCTTAATTTGCATTTCTCTGATCAGTAGTGATTTGGAACACTCTTTCACATGAGTGGAAATAGTTTTAATTTCATCATCTGAAAATTGTCTGTTCATATCCTTTGACCATTTATCAATTGGAGAATGGCTTGATTTCTTATAAATTAAAGTCAATTCTCTGTATATTTTGGAGATGAGGCCTTTATCAGAACCTTTAACTGTAAAAATGTTTTCCCAATTTGTTACTTCCCTTCTAATCTTGTTTGCATTAGTTTTGTTTGTGCAGAAACTTTTTAATTTGGTGTAGTCAAAATTTTCTATTTTGTGATCAATAATGGTCTCTAGTTCTCCCTTGGACACAAACTCCTTCCTCCTCCACAAGTCTGAGAGGTAAACCATCCCCTGTTCCTCCAATTTATTTATGATTTCGTTCTTTATGCCTAAATCTTGGACCCATTTTGATCTAATCTTAGTATGTGGTGTTAAATGTGGGTCTATGCCTAGTTTCTGCCATACTAATTTCCAGTTTTCCCAGCAGTTTTTGTCAAATAATGAATTCTTATCCCCAAATTTGGGATCTTTGGGTTTGACAAACACTAGATTGCTATTTTTATTCACTATCTTGCCCTGTGAACCTAACCTATGCCACTGATCAACTAGTCTATTTCTTAGCCAATACCAAATGGTTTTGGTGACTGTTGCTTTATAATACAGTTCTAGATCAGGTATAGCTAGACCACCTTCACTTAATTTTTTTTTCATTACTTCCCTTGAAATTCTCGACCTTTTGTTGTTCCATATGAATTCTGTTATTTTTTCTAGGTTATTAAAATAGTTTCTTGGAAGTCTGATTGGTATTGCACTAAATAAATAGATTAGTTTAGGGAGTATTGTCATCTTAATTATATTCGCTTGGCCTATCCAAGAGCACTGAATGTCTTTCCAATTATTTAAATCTGACTTTATTTTTGTGGCAAGTGTTTTGTAATTTTGCTCATATAATTCCTGACTCTCCTTTGGTAGATATATTCCCAAATATTTTATACTATTGACCGTTATTTTGAATGGAATTTCTCTTTGTATCTCTTGCTGTTGGATTGTGTTGGTAATGTATAAAAATGCTGAGGATTTATGTGGATTTATTTTGTATCCTGCAACTTTGCTAAAATTCTGAATTATTTCTAATAGCTTTTTAGCAGAGTCTTTGGGGTTCTCTAAGTATACCATCATGTCATCTGCGAAAAGTGATAATTTGATTTCCTCATTTCCTACTCTGGAGTGTGTCTTGAAACAGAAACTGGGAGAAGCTGTAGAGAAGGAAGAGGAGGAGTCAGCTCTAGCACCTATCCCAGAGAGGAGATTTCTTTCCACTTCCAAGTCTCCAAGACATCCACAGGCTACCCTCCTCCAAGGAGACCCTCTCTTCTTGCCATGGGACCACTTAACATGGCATGTGGAGAATGGCTCTTCAGCCACTCAGTTTTAAAGATCATTTGGCCAACTCCTTAGATAATGGGACCAACTTCACAGATACTTTGGTGGCAGAACTGGTTAGACTGAACCAGTAGTTCTGGTGCCTGCCCATTTGTTCCGGGTTGAGATTCTCAAAAATGGGCTGGCAAGTTTAGGGGAAGGGTAGGGCAAGAAAGTAAGAAGAAAAATTCAGAATAAAAAGTTTTGCAAGGGTGAATATTGAAAATTATCTATGTATATCTTTTGAAAATAAAAACTTTAATAATTTAAAAAGAAAATACTAATAAAACCCAAAAAAGATGGTTCATATTGCCAGACCATTTCTTTTTGCATTAAAGTTTTCTATTTTTAAAACATATGCATAGATAATTTTCAACATTCACCCTTATAAAACCTTGTGTTCCAAGTTTTTTTCCCTTCCCTTCCTCCAACACCTTCCCTTAGATGGCAAGTAATCCAATGTATGTTAAACGTGTAATTCTTCTATACAAATTTAATATGGACCATCTTGATGAAGATCCACCACCATTCTGTCACCCTCTTGCTCATCTTGAACCTTGATGGTGGCCAGTTTCCCTGCCCTGTTCACCTTGTCTTTCCTCATCCATTCAGTAGCTGAAACATCTGCAAGTTTTTCATCTATGTCATCTATTTCACCATGTATACAAACATCAACATTTTATTTTAATATTGCATAATTTTTCCAATAACCTGTAAGTATGGCTTTCAACATTCATTTTTGTAATATTTTGAGTTCCAATTCTCTCTCTCTCTCTACCTCCACCCTTTCCCAAGAGATCAAGCAATATGATATAGGTTACATGTGTAGATTCATTTTTAACATATTTCCATATGTGTCATGTTGGGAAAGAGAAATCAGAACAAAAAATAAAAACCACAAGAAAGAAAAAAAACCATGAAAATAGTATGCTTTGAATCATACTCAGTCTCCATGGTTTTCTGTCTGGATGCAAATGGCATATTACAAATTTTGGAATTGTCTTGGATTGTGGAATTGCTGAGAAGAGCTAAGTCTGACAAAGTTAATCAACATACAACCTTGCCATTGCTATGTACAGTATTTCCATAGTTCTGCTTGCTTTACTCAGCAGCAGTTCATATAAATCTTTCCAGGCTTTTCTGAAATAAGCTTGTTCATCATTTCTTATAGAAACATGAAACGTTAATGCTGGAAAGAACCTCAAAGGTTACCTAGTTTTTTACTTTACAGATGGAGAAGCTGAGGCCCAGAGAAGGAAAGTGATTGCCCAGAGTCCCATAGGTGGCAAGTAAGAGATCCATCATTGCTCCTTAATCCTCCTCAGTACCTCTTTCCATTAACTTTAACTAGCTTTCCATTAACTAACTTTCCATTATCAAGTAAAGGGGAGGAAATAAATTTGATTCAATTTTGAGACTGTGATTGGGGAATATGAAGTGCAAAGTGGCTGAGTGTTTGTCCTGGCTCACAAGAGTACTTAGGGCCTCCTGTACCCCTTCTAACTGCAAAGTCTAGGGCTCCTTTGGTCAATAGCATAGCTGCCTCCTGTCCAGTATGACATTTGACCTTTTATTCTGGACTCTCTTTCCTGCTTGAGATCTTTTTGGTGGCTAGGAGTAGAGAAGATACCTCTTTGGTGCCCTCTGCCATCCATCAGGGGAACTTGCAGAAATAGTTGTCAGATGGGGAAAACTGCTGAAGCAGAGCCAGACTGCCTTTGTTAGGAGCATAAATGTGTAGCCAGAAGGAGCTTTAGAGTTAGGAGATGGAGCATTTTGTGCAATGAACAGCAAAGAGTCCATGGTCACTAAAAATAGATTTCACAAAGGGGAGAAAGATATAAGAAAACAGGAAAGGGATGATGGAGACTTTTAAAAGTCAAAAAGGAGGATTTTATATTTGATCCCAGAGTAATAGGAAGCTATTGAAGTTTATGGAAGAAGGGACATGTTGCTCATACCTGCATTTTAGGAAGAACTCTTTGCTACCAAAGGGAGTGAGGAGACCAGCCTCCATGCTATGGCAGAATGAGAGGATGAGGACCTCCTCCTGCACCAACATGGTGACAAAGTCAGAGGAGTGAAGTGGATAAAGACAAAATTTGAAGGCAGAATTGATAGGACTTGGGAGCAGAGTAGATATGAGGCATGGGGCTGAGGATGAGACTGAAGTTGCAAATCTGGGTGATTGGGAAGATGGTAGGGTCCTCAGCAGTAATAGGGAAATTAGGAAGAGGAAAAGGATTGGCAGAAAGGAATGACATCAATTTTGGATGTGTTCATTTAAGATGTCTAAGTACAACAGCTCTGCTTGGTAGATGTATTTTTTATTTTTTGCTGAGGCAATTGGGATTAAGTGACTTGCCCAGGGTCACTCAGCTAGACAGTGTTAAGTGTCTGAGGCCACATTTGAATTCAGGTCCTCCTGACTTCAAGGCTGGTGCTTTATACACTGCGCCACCTAAAAGCCCCAGTATATCCATTTTTGAGGAAACTGTGTCAAACGGATGGATACTAAGTTACTCATGCAGCTAGTAAGTGTCTGAGGCTGGGTTTCAGTTCTCCCTGATCCCAAGCCCAGAGCTCTGTCCCCGGATTCATTCAGTAAAAGAGACTGAATGAACATCATTACAGGGCAGGAGAACTCAACCCAGAGGCAAATTTTTCCTTGCTCAAAACCACTACAAAGACTCCAAGGGACAGATTCAACTCACAGAACTTGAACATCCATGGCAGGGCTGCAAGCCTGCTACAGACACACACGTCTATAATGATCCTGATGGTAGCCCAGGTATAGGAACTGAGAGAACAACCAATGGCAGGAGAACTAGACCTGTTACAGGTAGGCAACAATACTCGAGACTGACCGTGTGAAATGTACCATGTAATACCTTATCTTTACTGCGTGGGTGAGTGCCCATGTGGGCCGCTAGGGGGAGCCATAATGCACAGAGTGCTGGGCTTAGAGTTTGGAAGCCTCCTCTCCTGGCGTTCAAATCTGGCTTCAGACACTTAGCAGTTGTGTGACTTTAGGCAAGTCACAAATCCTGTTTGCCTCAGTTTTCTCATCTGTAAAATGAATTGAGGAAGAAAATAGCAAACCATTCCAGTATCTTTGCCAAGAAAACCCCAAGTCAGAAAGGACTAAAAAACCAATTGAACAACTATCTTTATTTCTTACTTCCCTGTTATGTTCATTTGACTCTTTTGTGTCATGTTCATGCTATAGCAATGTCTATTTATTTGTCTTATGTGTTTGCTCATGTTTATAATTAAGTTGTATCTTATGTACGTCCTATTGATAGAATTATCAATGTAGCTAGGGAGTTTTGCTTGGTAATCCATGTTTATTGATGGCTGGGGACTAGATGAGCATGTGTTATCTAACCTGTGGGCAGTTAGGTGCACTCTCAGGGTACCATCATCCCCTGTGACACTCTACATACTGCCATAGTCTACTGCATGTAGACCTTTTGTTTTATTTCCATTTCAATGATACCCAAGGTGAATTACCTCCAATACCAGGACAGTCATCCCTGTTGTATTATAGATGATACTTGTGTTTTAAACTGTATCTTTACAGGTTTTGAATTTGCATCCTTTGATCTTTGCAAAGGACCTCACAGAGCTTCAGTCCAAGGAAAGAATGTCATCTGAGCCCCAAAGTTTGCTTTGGGCTGCTAGCTTCAAAAGAAAGTTGGAGGAAAAGATGGCCAAGGTCAGCCCTACTGAAGATTACTGAACAAAAATACTCTTGGAAGTTGTGGAAAGAGCAGACAGTCCCCATCATGTCCCTATGCCCAACTTACTACACTGGAGATCTAGGAAACTTTTCTGTGGGTGAGATCTGGGACTATTTCTCTTGGCTGAGCTGAGTTACCTCAGACCCAGTAAAAGAACTCCTTCATCCTTCATTGCACCGTCTGCTTTATATTCTCCTGTGCATACTTTCTCTGATTCCTGTATTGTATTGATTTGAGTAAATGAGTTTCTTTGTTATGTCTGCTCATTGTGGACCTGGTATTGATGGGAAGGGAGTTAAGCTTTGGATATAAAACTGGGATCCTGCTGCTTCTCCCATTAAGAATCAGGGATCAGAAAATATCTTGATCCTGAAAATCACATCTCATAGATGAATAATATTCAAGAAATAGAGAGCTACAGTTCTAACCCAGTACCTTTTCTCTTTAAGGATAACAGTGACCAAGCTTCTGGCCCCAAGCACCTGCTTCCTCTCCTGGAAGAAAATGGACTCTGTTACAGAAGGTGGTGGGGGATGGGAAAGAAGCCAGAGATAGATGTTTATTCTTCCCTCCCTACCATATATGGCGGACAGTCTTTGATATAAATATGGGGAGAGAGAACATTTTAGGCAAAGGGGACAACCACTGAAAATGTTCTGAGTTAGGAGATGGAATGTCTCATTAGATGAATATACAAGGTTCTCTAAGTAGTGATCATCACATATTAAAGGCTTAGAGGCCCCTTTGATAACCACTGCTGAATATTATGGTGGTTGGGACTCAAGCTGGGCTCCCATTGGTTGGTTTTCCTTAGACTGTGGTGTTTGTGGGCACCTTTTGCTTTTCTCTCAGGAGTGGAGTGGAAAGGTGTTCTGCTCTGGCAGGGGATAGAGGGTATACTTCTTTCTCTGTCTCTGTCTTTCTCTCTTGTCTCTCTGTCTGTCTGTTTTTCTCTATGTTTCTCTCTCTATCTCTTCTTTCTCCCCTCCTGTCCCTTCTCTCTCTCCATCTCTCTTTCTCTGTCTCTCTCTTTCTCTCTCTTCCTTTGCCTCTTGAGTTTCCTTACTTTCTTCAAGTCCCAATTAAAACCTTTTCTTCTATAGAAAGTCTTTCTCAATTCTGCTTTAATTCTTGTGCCTTTCTTCTGTTGATTATTCCTTATCTATCTTTTATATATAGCAATAAGGTGGCACAATTGATAGGGCACCATTCTTGGAATCAAGAGGACTTCAAATACAGTCTCAGATATGTAGTAACTGTGTGACCCTGGGCAAATTACTTAACCCTGTTTGCCTCAGTTTCCTAATCTGTAAAATAAACTAGAGAAGTTACTTAAATAACTTTGCCCAGAAAATTTCCAATGGTGTCATGAAGAGTCAGGAACAATTGGAAAAACTAAACAACAATTATTTGAATATTGTCTCCCCCATTAGGTTGTGAACTTCTTGAATACAAGTCCATTGGCCAAGGTTTTTGGATTTTATTCATATCCCTCCCACTTAGTGCAATACTAGACATACAGTAGGTGCTTAATTAATGTTCATTGACTTACTGACTCTGGGGCAGCACATGCCTGTAATTCCTATTTCTAGAGAGGTTGAGACTGATGGGTCAATTGAGTGCCCACTCTCTGACAGTAGCTGGGTGAGCCCAGGACTGAAGAGGGAGTTGAGATTGAGTAGCTCAGGTCAGAAATGGAGCTAATCAAAACTCCCAAGAACATCTGTGGCGGTTTTCACAGATCATTGATCTTCTAGTCTATGTGAGATGGAGTCCTTATCTCCAAAAAATAAAAATGCTCAAGGAAAATTTGAGGAGAAAAAAAATACTGTCTGGAGTGGGAGAGATGGGGATTTTAGGATACTTTACAGACAAGGTGACATTTAAGTTGAGCCTAGAAGAAAGATGATGATTTTTAGAGGTAGACCTTAAGGTAGAATTAATTGTTCTAAAAATGAGGGGTGACTTATGGGAATGCATAGGACAATGGGGTGTCATGTTAAATTTGGAGAGCAGCTAATAGACTGATTTGGTTAATACAGAGAGTGTATGAATAATAGAAAAGAAAATATGCTGAAGAGGCAGCCTGCAGCCAAAATGGGGGATTAAGGACTGAATTTCTTATCCTAAAAGCAATGAAGTTTTTTAAGGGGAGGTTGATTTTTTATGCTTAAAAACATTTTAAAAATGTTTTAAACATTTTTCTGGTTATACATATACATTAACTTTTTAAATACATATTTATTTGTGAATCAAGTTGCAAGAGAAAAATCCAAACAAAAGGGAAAAAGCCATAGGAGAGGAAAAAAAAGAGAAAAAAGCAATGAACATAGCATGTATTGATTTATATTCAATCTCCATGGTTCTCTTTCTGGATGCAGATGGTGCTTTTTATCCAAAGTTCTTTGAGATCGCTTTGGATTATTGAATCACTGACAACAACCAAGCTTTTCATAGTTGATTATCATACAATCTTGCTGTTACTATATATAATATGTTTCTGGTTCTGCTTGTTTCACTTAGCATCAAATCTTTCCAGGCCTTTCTAAAATCAGCTTCTTCATCATTTTTAATGGAACAATAATATTCCATTACCTTCATATACTATAACTTATCCAACCATTCTCCAATTGATAGGCATCTATTAATTTTCCAATTCTTTGCCACCACAAAACGAGCTGCTACAAACATTTTTGCACATGTGGGTCCTTTCCCCTACTTTATAATTTCCTTGGGATACAGACCCAGTATTGGCACTGCTGAGTCAAAGGGTAGGCAGTTTTATAGCCCTTGGGGCATAATTCCAAATTATTTCCCAGAATGGTTGGATCATGTCACAATTCCACCAACAATGCATTAGTGTCCCAGTTTTCCCACATCTCCTCCAAAATTTATTATTATCTTTTCCTGTCATCTTGGCCAATCTGAAGGTGTGAGGTGGCACCTCAGCATTGTTTTGATTTACATTTCTCTAATCAAGTGATTTAGGGGCAGTTAGGTGGCACAGTGGATAGAGCACCAGCCCTGAATTCAGGAGGACCCGAGTTCAAATCTGGTCTCAGACATGTAACACTTTCTAGCTGTGTGACCTTGGGCAAGTCACTTAACCCCAGCCTAAGGAGGGGGAAGAGTGATTTAGAGCAATTTTTCATATGACTATATATAGATGGCTTTAATTTTATCATCTAAAAATTTTCATATCTTTTGACCACTTTGGGGGTCAAAATTTTGACCAATTGAGGAATGATTTGTATTCTTATAAATTTAATACAGTTCTTTATATATTTTAGAAATAAGACTTTTATTAGAAACACTGTCTGTAAAAAAATGTCTTCTAGCTTTGTACTTCCCTTTTAATCTTGTTTCTTTTGCTTTTGTTTATGCAAAACATTTTAAATTTAATGTAATCAAAGTTGTTCATTTTACATTTCGTAATGTTCTCTAGTTCTTCTTTGGTATAAGGTCTCTAAGGAGAAGTTTTAAAAGTGGATTCTTCAATATCAATCTTAGGAAGTAAATGGGGCAAGTTTTATTATCTCCATTTTACTGATGAGAAAACTGAAGCTCAGGGAGACAAAGGGATTTGATCCAAGTTCAAATTTGGTTCAAAAAGGATAGAGTCAAGATTTGAACAAAAGTGTTCTAACTTCAAACTTGGTCCTCTTTCTCCTGCACCAGGCTTTGGAGAAGGAACCCATAGGGAGGTGATAGCAAAGTGACTCTGGCTTCCCCCAGACCATACTTCAGTGCTCTTGTCAGATGGACCCAAGCTGGGTGTGGGGGCCAGAAAGTCGTCCTTGATCAGGCAACAGGCATTAACTGCCAGGGTACAGGGGAGTGTGGGAATTTAAAGATAATAAAGTGACAGTGGTCAGCCTACTAGGTCAAGAGTCAAATCAGAGAGATGAGAGAGACAGTGGAAATGAAGTTGGTTGGAGAGACAGCTAAGTGGCTTAGTGGATAAAACAGGGTTTACTCGAGTTCAAATCCTACCTCAGACCAAGCTGTGGACCAGGCCTTAACCTCTCTTAACCCTGGTTTCTTCATCTGTAAAAGGAAGGGGTTGAACTAAATGACCTTGAAAATTCCTTCTGGTTCCAAATCTATGATCTTATGTGTGGGTAGCTGGGATGAGTCCAGGACCAAAAACATGGCATTAGATTGAGCCAAGGGGACAGGAAACCCGAGGAAAATTAAATCAAGCTGTGAACAAAACTACCAACTATTGAAGGACAATTTGTCTCTTTCAGAGCATGTTCCATCTTGTTGTGACAGAAAAGTGCTGGGTCCAAATCAGAGTTATTTAGTTCAGATCTTGTGTCTGGAAATCTTCCTGAGCCCCTCCTAATTCCAGTGCCTTCCTTCTGTTAATTATCTCCTTGTTGTTCACTCATTTCAGTCACGGCTGACTTCATAACCCCATTTCGTGTTTTCTTAGCAAAGATACAGGAATGGTTTGTCATTTCCAACTCCAGATTATTTTACAGATGAGGAAACCAAGGGAACAAGGTTAAATGAATTATCTCCTACTTTTCCTGTACATAGCATGTTTTATCTATGTTTGTATGCATGTTGTCTCCCCCATTAGATAAAAGCTTCTTGAGGTCAAGAGATTGTCTTTTGTTTCTTTTTGTATCTGTAGCACTTAGTGCAATGTCTGTCACATAGTAGGTGTTTAATAAATGCTTATTTAACAAATGTGTATTATGTTATTTATTTTAAAATAAATTGTTATGTTTAGTTAAAAAAATGTTGCTTAACTTTACCGGACACTTCATCTGTAAAATAAAGGTAGATCAGCATTTCTTTAACTTTTTCCACTCATGACCCCTTTTTGCCTGAGAAACTTTTTTACAACCCTGGGCATATGGATATATAAAATAAATATAAAAATCAAACATTTATTGAAAGTAAATCTCAATTTTGTGATCCCCACATTTGGTTCCCCACAATTTAAGAAGCTTTGAGCTAGATAACTTCTAAAGTATGATCCAGCTCAAAATCTTGAATTCATTTATTAAAAATTATCCCCTTGATGTGGGAAAATTGGGACACTGATACATTGTTGGTGGATCTGTGAATGAGCAATTTGGAACTGTGCTCAAAAAGTTATCAAACTCTGCATACCTTTTGATCCAGCTGTGTTTCTATTGGGCCTGTAGACTAAAAAGATCTTAAAGGAGGGAAAGGGACCCACATGTACAAAAATATTTGTGGTCAGAAACTGGAAACTGAGTGGATGCCCATCAGTTGGAGAATGGCTGAATCAGTTATGGTATATGAAGGTTATGGAATATTATTGTTCTGTAAGAAATGATCAGGAGGATGATTTCAGAAAGGCCTGGAGAGATTTACATGAAGTGATGCTGAGTGAAATGAGCAGAACCAGGAAATCACTGTACAGAGCAACAACAAAATTATATGAAGATCAAATCTGATGAATGTGACCCTTTCCAACAATGAGATGATTCAGGCCTGTTTCCAATGATCTTGTGATGAAGAGAGCCATCTACATCCAGAAAGAGGTCTGTGGCAACTGAAGGTGGATCACAACAGAGCATTTTCACTCTTTTTGATTTTGTTTGCTTTCATTTTGTTTTCTTACTCATTTTCTTTCCTTTTTGATCTGATTTCTTTGTGCAACAAGAGAATTGTATAAATGTGTTTATACATATTGGATTTAACATATATTTGAACATGTATAACATCTATTATATTGCTTGCCATTCTAGGGGAGGCAGTGGGGGGAAGGAGGGGAAAATCTGAAACACAAGGCTATGTGAGGGTCAATGTTGAAAAATTATCCGTGCACATATTTTAAAAATAAGAAGCTCTAAAAATAAATAAATAAACAAACAAATAGATTTGTGATTCAGTCATAAAAAAACAAAAAACAAAAACAAACAAACAAAAAAAGTCGTCCCTTTCAACGCCATAAAGAGCAGAAATTGGGCTTCTGTATTCTTGGAGGTCGGTGAGGGTCTGCCTTGCTCTTGTGCTAAGCCTGGGGATCCCTGCTTGGCTTTGAGCCACCCATAATTAGAACCCCAAGTTGCAGCCCTCAGGAAGTGAAAATCTTCTAAAAACAAATGACAAAATCATTCCACCCCTTTCTGTCCAGTCCCACAAAGGGGAAGAAACAAACAGCTCTCACCTACCTCCTTGCTGGCCATTGAGAGCTGGCTCTTCTGTCATTAGGCCACCATTTCCTTTGTGTCTTTCTGTTTGGTAAAGCCAACTATTCCAGACCAGCTTGGGAACTTTTTCCATCTCTGGCTGGTTCAAATACCTCGTCTCTCCCTTTGCTCTTTTGGATGCTCTTTTCCCTCTACTTGGATATCTTTCCCTTCTAGGCTTGAACATTACCAGTTTATACAATTTTACTCTGATTCAAATACCTCTCTCTACTGAGGCAAGAAAATTATTCTGAATCAATTGCATAGGAAAGATCTAGGTTATGATAACTTTATTGCCCTCGATGTGATGGTCCAGCAGAGAGTTCTGCCTGTTTAGCCATCCTTTAGCTGGCACACATCCTTCCTCATCACCAAGCTATTTCCCATTGAGAGTCCTTAGAAATGCAGTAGTGATCTAGGCCACCTCAACACTACCCAGTCTTATTTTCTCTCTATCCTATATATAATTATAGACAGAAATAGAGATAATCAATACTATGCAATCTTACTTTCTCTCTATCCTATATATAATTATAGACAGAAATAGAGATAATCAATACTACGCAATCTTACTTTCTCTCTATCCTATATATAATTATAGAAACAAAAATAGAGATAATCAATACTACACAATCTTAATTTCTTTCTATCCTATATATAATTATAGAGACAGAGATAGAAATAATCAGCACTACTCAATCTTACTTTCTATCCTATATATAATTATAGAGACAGAAATAGAGATACTTAACTCTATTCAATCTAAATTTCTCTCTATCCTATATATAATTATAGAGACAGAGGTAGAGATAATCAACATTACTCAACCTTACCTTCTTTCTATCCTATATATATATATATGAACTTATCCATATCCATATATAAACATATACCTTATTTGTTCACAGCTTTTACATATTGTCTCCCCCATTAATTAGCTGTGAGCTCCTTGAGAGCAGAAACAACCTTTTTCCTTTTTTTGTATTCTCATCACTCAGCACAGAGCCTGGCACACAGGTAGGTACTTAATAAGGTATATTGAATTTAACTCATTCATTTCTTATCTGTCCCTTTCTGCACATGGCTGTGCTAATAATCTAGACTTGCTTGAACAAGGATGGCTTCCTATGCTGGGCACTTAGGGTGCTTCTTTGCCAGGTCCTTCCCATCTGATCTGCCTTACCATGAGAGTATTCCTTCATCACTTGCAGCATCTGCTGCATTTTGGATACTCTGAGACCTTGATTCCCTCAACATTAGCTAGCTAGAAAATGGACAAAATGGTGGGGCCAGGACATGGGCACGGAATACTGGGAACCATGTAGATCCTGAAGGGTTGGGTCTCCTTTTTACCCGTCTTCCTTTCTTTTGTAGATCAGTATGGCAGCCTCCAATGCCTCACACAGATAAAAAAGTCCCAGAACAATGGTTGATTATCAGTGTGGCTGAGGCGCTACTGGATGTCACCATCCTGCTTCATACACTCATTTGGGTCATGCACAAGGCCTGCTGGCCAAGAATTCTGATGAAAACAAGCTTCTTGAGGCTGGTTCCTGTGGTCATTGTTCCCTTTTCCACTTGCTGGTTTCTTTGCCAGATCTTCAGCCTCTTGGTCATCTCTCTGCTGCTGCAGCAACTCTTAGCACTCAGACTGACTCTGGTTCTTCAGAAAAGGGTAGCTGCCCATGAGCCCTGGCCATGGCTAGGCATCTGAGCTCTCTTCTCTAGGCTTTCTTTGGCTGGTGCTTCTAAAGGGTTTAAGAATGGCATAGTTGGACAGACTCATGACAATGGAGGAGAATGGGAATTCTAGATGCACAGAATCAGCTTTCTGTCCTAAATGCTTGCTCTTTTCTGGAATCTGGATGGGTCTTGGATACAGGTATAAGAGACTAGATCAAGTAGGAAGACTGGAGGAATAATGTCAGATTATTCTACCTGTATATGGTCCCACCCATCCTCCTGCCTTCTCATTAGGATCCCATTTGGGTTCTGAGACTGGAGACAACCCTATTTGTGTAAGGTCAAGCACGATGTGGGTCTATAGTGTAGGCAATGGGAAAGAACTCATTAGGAGGTAAGAATCTTAGTTCTGCTACAAACTATGTGACTTTGAATTATCTCTTTGGTCTCCAACATCTCCCTCTATAAAATGGGAAGAAATCACCTTCAACAGCCTTCAACAAACAGAAGAAGAAACAAATTCGTACTCTTAGTACTATCCTTCAAACCTAAACCATTGCTAACAATAGATTTCCCTAGACCATAAGGCATGAAAGGGCAAGAATATGCCTCCTTTCCTTCTCCTGCCCATTTGGGCTTACATCTAGCTATTTGAGCAAATATCTTCTTCTCTCCAGCTCTCTGAATCTCCTCTTCCCTTCCTCTTGCTGGACTTTGAATCTCAACTATCTCCTTTCCCTGGATCATTGCTTTGGAAACTCTGAAGCATAATATCAATGTGAGCTGCTAGTATTCATCTTGGAGTTGTCTACTCCCTTCCCATTTGTTTTAGACTCAAAGCCTTTCCCCTCTGCTCTCACTGCTATTTCTCTTCCCACTCCCTAAACTTCTGCTGGCAAAGAGATGGACAATATCTGACTGTTGGCTGCTCTCTTAAGAATGTGATTTACAAACTAAGGCACTGGATGAATAAACACAGCAGCTGGCTGCCTGCCACAGGACAATAAGGACAACTCACATTTTTATGTCTTGCTTTAAGGCTGTCAAAGAGTTTTCTTCACAAGAACCCTCTGTGAACAGAGAGCACTAGGAGCATCATTCCTTTTTTATAGATGAAGGATAGAGAGGAGAAATAACTCCCCTGAGAACAAGCAGCTGGTCAGTGTCAGTCAGGACTTAAACCCAGGTTTTTGAAGGCAAGTAAAAAATATCTATTTTTTCAATCATATATATCAATTTTCAAAGATATGGCTGATCATTCCTTGTACCACCTGAAGGTTTATGACCTTTTCTTTGTGACTATTATTCCAGGCCCTAGGAGGAATTTAGTTAGATAAGAATCATCTCATCTGAATAGGATGGAGAAATCACCCAAAGGGATTCCTTTCTCAGATTCTAATTCCTGATGTTCTTCCTAAGAAAGGTCAAATATTCTGCTGGCCCTCAGGTAGCCATTACTATACAAGCTACAAGTGACTTCAGGATTCTCTGAATGAATGAAATAATTCATAAAATATTTTTTTCACTCTAAGAAAGGAGGAATAAGAAAAATTACAGAAAAGCCTGGGAAGACTTAAATGAACTGATTCAAGGTGAAGTAAACAATACCAGGAAAATTATATATACAATACTTACAACAACGAAAATGGAAAAAATAACAATAATAACCAAAAAAGATCTTCAATTGAATGCTGTAGAATAAAAATGAAAATATATCTTCCTTTTTCATTTATTCAGGAGCCATAGAATCACAGCACTTGTGCTGAGGACTATGGTGGTGCAACATTGCATATACCAACAGATTCAGTTGATTTGTCAATTATTTTTGCTGAACTGCTCTCCCCCTCCCCCTTTATTCTCTCATTTATAAAAAGGATAATTGTACTGAGAGGCAACTCTGTTATCTTGGGTAAAGAACTGACTTCAAAGTCAAGAATCCCTCCTCTGATATATACTGGCTATCTGACCCCAGGTAAGTCACATCATCTCTCAAAGTTTTAGGCAACTAGGTGGCACAGTGGATGGAGCACTAGCCTTGAAGTCTGAAGAACCTGAGTTCAAATGTGACCTCAGACACTTAACACTGGGGAAAGGAAAGGAGTCATGAACTTATTAATCAGAGCAGTCCGTCAGTAAACTAGCAAGTAATGGGAAGAGATTGTAGATAGAGATGAATGCATCTTCAGCTTTCTGCCTCAGCAAGTTTCAATTGCACTAAAAGAATTTTCTTACCAGGAGCTCAATACGTGGATGAAATCATAGATTGTTATGATATTGCATGCCTTCCGAGGAACTTACCTTCATCCCTCCCTTGTATTATTCTCCATGACACTATATGCCATTTTATTTTTTTTAATAATAGCTTTTGATTTTCAAGATACACGCAAAGATAATTTTCAACATCCTCTCTTGCAAAATCTTGTGTTCCAAATTTTTCTCTCTCCCTTCCCCTCACCCCCTTCAGCAATCCAATATATGTTAAACATGTGCAATTCTTCCATACTTATTTCTATAATTATCATGCTGCTCAAGAAAATCAGATCAAAAAGGAAAAAATGAGAAAGAAAAAAAGAAGAAAACAACAAAAAGGTAAAAATACTCTGTTATGATCCACACTCAGTCCCACAATTCAGTCTCTGAGTGCAGATGGCTCTCTCCATCTGTATACCATTTTATTAGCACAATTCCCTCCTCACCCCCTTTCTTCCTGTTCTCTCAGTGTTGATGTCTTTGCTCCCATAACTCCCCTTGCTTGGCATGAACTGCTGTTCAACTCCATCTTGAATTTCCCCAAGATCCCACTGAGGTGCCAATTCTTCCATGAAGTCTTCTTTTACCCCAGAACAATAATTAGCCTGAGTCAGGAGGCACTTTGACTTAGAAGGTTGGTATGTAGGTGACCCCATTTTCTCTCTAAGATGACAATTATCCTTGCACCTCACCTCAGGGTCTCTGGAATTGTGGGATACAACCATCTCAGTGAGACTCTTTTGGTAATGGCCACCACTTCTCCCCATCTTCTAATGGAGCTTCCTTGTCCAATTGTCTGCTCTGTCTGTCTCTGTCTGTCCTTTCTACATGCTCTCTCCATTCTCATAGGACTATGTCTCTTCACCTCAAATGAACTTGCCTACTTAGCTCTTCCTGATCCCTAGTATCAGGCCACCACTCCTGCCCTTATTCTCCAGCAAAAAACCATCTTTCCCCCCTTAAATTTTTCCTAACACTTTATTGGACCTCTCCTTTGCAATTATCTCATTTTCCCATATATCAAAATTTTTGTGACTTTTGTGGGATTTTTTTTAATATCCCCAGTGCCTAATAACTATGTATTGAATAAATTAATAAAGGGATAAACAATAATTACATCTGGCATTTACTTTGTGCTTTAAGATTTATAGAGAACTTTAAATACAGTATCTTGTTTGTTCCTCACAAGAACATTATGAAGTAATTATGACAAGGCAAGAATCAGTATCCTCATTTTACAGATGAAGAAATTGAATTATAAGGAGTGTGATGACATGTTCAGTGTCACACAGCTGAAAAGGGACAATCTAGGATCTGAACTCAGGTTCACCCAATTTTTCATCCAAGGTTCTTTCCAGGAACTGTAGCAGGATATTTTCAGACCTGCTTTGGGCAATTGACTAAGACCTTTAGCTGTTTTTTCGGACTCTTTCATCCAGATCATCTTTTATTGCTTTGCTATTTATTTGCTTTTATTGCTTTGCTAAGGTCAGCTCAGCCTTGAGTTTGGGTCAGGACGACTTATTGTCTTTCTTCCAAAAATCTGTTCCTCTTTTGTTGATTAATTTTGTCTGTATTCTTCCTGCTGAGTCCTTACTTATTTGCAACAATACCCAATTTAGGAAAGAATTATGTTTCAAAGCCCATTTTTTGTAATTTGAACTTTTAAACATAATTGTTTAGGCTTTGGAGGGCATTTGCTTGGAAAGAAAGAAGAAGTGGGGAGGGAAAACAGAGACAAAGGAGAATGAGAGAGAGATGCCTGAGAGAAAAAGGGAGAATGGGAGAAACACAGAGATGAGAGAGAGAGAGAGAGAGAGAGAGAGAGAGAGAGAGAGAGAGAGAGAGAGAGAGAGAGAGAATAGAGGAAGAGGAGGAGAGACAGACAGAAAGAAAGAAGATTCTAAGAGAGCATGAGAAAGACACAGAGGGAGGAGAGAGGGAGAGGAAGAGAGGAAGAGAGAGATAAAGACACACACACAGAAACAATCAGAGACAGAGAGAGGAAGAGAGGAAGAGAGGAAAGGAGGGTGAAAAAGATAGACAGACTGAAAGACAGAGGGAGGAGAGAGACAGAGAGAGGGAAAGGATAGAAGGAGGAGAGAGAAACATGCACAGAGAGAGCACACAGAAAGAGAAAGAGATAGAGAGAAAGAGACAGAGACTGAAAGAGGGAGGAGAGAGACAGAGAGAGGCAGAGAGAAAGGAGAGCATATGTATTAAGCACTTACTTTGTGCCAGGTACTGTGCTTAGGGCTGGTAATACAAATACAAATGATGTTGTTTTTGTTGTTTGTTCTTTTTTTCTGGAAGAGGACCATGACATCAGGGAAGTGATACCATAATATGCAAGTGAATGTATGAAAAGCAGAAAGTCGCTGCACTCAAAGAACTTATTTTCTAAAGAGGAAAATAACACTTAAAAGGGAGCAGAGGAGAGTTGGGAGAGTGTGCAGAAATCCAGAGCTGAACAGAGAGAGGAGTGAACTTGGGAGCCATGGGCATTTTCTCAAATGAAGTGTCCAGGGAGGAATTCATCTATTATATTTGTTATATGGGATGGCTGGGGACAGGATTAGGGATGGGGGGAATAGAGATACAAAGAGAAATTTAGGTGATGTAAATATAGAAAGAGAACAATAACATTTTTAATTGCTAGTATAGCTTAACTATATATCTCTACCTCTATCTCTATAAACTGCACTATAGAAATGTGGGGAGATTCAGGCACTTTTCCTGTTTTAGTCCATCTGCTGAGATGATTTTATCAGGGTATAGATACTGCTTCTTAAAACCACAGGTGAGAATTGGGTGGACACCAAAGGTGAATGAATAGCTCTGCAAAGAGCTTGGCAGCCTTCACACCAGAGACTCTAATTCCCCCCCCCCTTAACAATTCTATATGGTGTTTGAGTGAGTTATATTTCCCTCTTTATCTGGGCCATTGGATCTCAGAAAATAAGAAAACTGAAATCCCGGAGAAAAATATTATTTTTGCCAAGGACACAGAGGTAACAAGTAGAAGTTCCAGGATCTAAACCAGTTTCTCCTTTATATCTCCTTGAATTGTTATTTGCCTTTTCATGCTTATGTGTCCAAATTCCTAAACTAGACTGTGAGCAACTTGTTTGGACATATCCAGTAGCTAATATAGAACCTACGTGCTAGGTCACCCCTTGGGAGGCAGGAAACATGAGAGAGCCTGAGCAACAAGGCCCAAGAAGGAAAGCCCTGGATATTTTGTCAGCAGAAGCCCTTAAAGTCTTTTTGGCAAAATTGGGTAATGGGAAGCAAAGAGCTTAGGCAGCATTTCATTAAAGAAAGTCTGTGAGAGAATGCTAGCCATGATGGGGATGGAGGAGAGGGGGTAGATAAGATGTTTCCCCAGACACAGAACATAGATATAGGTGGGAAAGGGAAAAGAAGAAGGGAGTGTTTCTACTTAAACTAGTGGAATCGTGGTCCAGGCAAGAATTATAGGGGTCAGGGAAGAAGGAGTCACCATTTCCAATAACTTTAGAGTAAGGATTTATTAGAGATTTTGTGTTATCCTAGAAAAAATATTGAATTTGGAATCAGAAGACCTGGGTTTGGGTTTAAGTTGGCAGGAACCTCAGAAACCATCTAAAACAACCACTCATAAATCATCCACTCCGCATTGCTCACTCCATATCTGAGTCTGCTTAAGGTTTGCCCAGGAGAGTATGATCTATTGTTGCTCAAGAATGATACTTTTCCATACGTTAAAAAAAAAAAAAAGGCTCCAACACCCTGCTGAGAGATGTTTTATATCAAATGTTCTTATTATACTAGTAAATATATCTTTCTAAAAGTTGTTTAAATATCAATAGGTAATTGTTGGGGCAAAAGCATCTGAATAAGGGCTTGTGAGCTACTGCACTAGAAAAGTCACTCTACTAGAGTACCTCTAGAACCAGGAGGGGAGATATACTGTGGGGATCCACTCTGCTAGTAAAGGGAGTGGTTGGGAGAGTAACTCCAAAGCATGCGCTAAGAAAAGTAGAAGAAAAGAAAGAAAAAAGAACCATTGAAAACTTTTTTTAATGTAAATAAGACAACAGAAGGAATCATAAACAAGCAGAACATCTTTAAAAGTTTATTACATGTTGAATTCATTGTATACTTTATTTTTAATGTATTTACTTATTTAAAACAAATACAAAATAGAAAAAAAAACTTGTCATATGCTCAGCAGAATATCAGAGGATTCAAAACATGTAACAATAAATTTTCATTTCAGGAAAGCACATATAATAATAAAAATATTGTATTCATAATTGCCCATCTTTTCTTTGCTTCTTTGTGAGTTTTCTTTTGCTCTCTGCTATGCGCTTTTTACTTTATTCTTTTTTTCCTTTTTCTCTCCTCCTTCCATATTCCTCAAGCAGGCTACAGTTAAGCATAGCTATATTTATGCATGCATTTATTTATTGTTTACTTTAAATGAAAAACAAACTTTACCTAATAGATATTCACAGTTTCATGTATAATGCTCTTTTTCTATTCTTCTACATATAGGAAACGGTTCTATTATTTTATGTCTGTTAAGTTTAGAATAAAAAATTCATACACTCAGAAAGGAAAGTTGAACTTTGAAGAATGGAGATGTTTCAATCCCAGACTCCCTTCTGGGCCACTGGGGGATTTCCTGACCTCCAGTTTTATTTCTATTCTCCTGTTCCACAGCCTACATTCAATGTAAAGAGGTTTCACTTCTATCCAGAATGTCCTGACCATACATCTTTCTTTTCTGAGAAAGGGGTCACTCTTCCTCTATCCCTTATTTCTCTCTTAGGCACAAGCTGGGAGGTACCAGAAGAGTAGAGGGCCTTGGGGATCTAGAAAATCCATCAAAGGCCTCCTCCTGTCTTCATTCATTCTTTTCTCATGGATGACTTCTATTAGTCACTGTCCATGGGACTCTCCCTTTGCATGCACTGATCACCCTTCTAACAGAGCACTTCTGTTGCAAACAGCCTCTCCTCTATTAGTCATTTTCCTCTGTGTTAACACACCACTTTGGTTACTCTTCCCTCTCCCATTGTTCATTCCTCTCCCTTTGACTACCTTCCTCATAAGCCCTTTCCCTCCCACCACCACACAAATCACACCTCTTTTCAGTGAAAGAAGAGCTGGTGGGGGCTGTGCTTTGGTCCACCAGAGGTCAATCATCCAACAAAGTTTTGATGGCTTTTAAAAAATACTTGAAGAGATATCATTCTTGATGCTTCAGCAAGAAGAGAACATATTTTCCTGGGGTAACCTTAGGAGATAATATTATCAGTGTTGGAATGGGTAACTCATGAAGAGAGATATTGAATATATTGAATATTCATGGGCAGGAGGAAAGGGAGAATTCTAACTCATCAGTTCAGGAACTCAAGTTTGACCAGTTCTTTGACTTCCCTGAGTTGGACTCTCCTGTTTTAGAAAAATCATTTCAACCTCCATACATTCTCTACCTGAATAAGATGTCAGTTGGTGTGCCAGTTAGCCAATTGACAAACATTTAGTAAGTGCTTACTATGTGCTTGGCATGGTATTAAGCACTGGTGATACAAAGAAAGGCAAAAGATAATTCCTACTCTCAAGGAACTCATTCTAATGGGGGAGACAACTATGTACAAATAAGCTATAAAGAGGATAAACTAGAGACAGCCTATAGAAGGGAAGTCTAGGATAAAGGAAGATTGGAAGAGACTCCCTGTAAAAAGTTAAATTTTAGTTGGGACTAGAGGAGGCAGAGAATTTCAGGCAATGTGGACAGGCAGAGATGCCTAAAGTTTAAAGAGGGAGTATCTTATGTGAGTAACAGCAAGGAGGTGAGTGTCACTAGATTAAAGAGTATGGAGAAGAGGAGGAAGAGATGGTGTGAGGTATACAAAGGCTGGTAGGAACTATAGCATGTACTATTAGATGTGATTTGTTATAATCACCATATTGGGCTTACTGAATTGTTTTTTTCTCTCTTGTTCATACATTTTATGAGTAACCGTAAGTCTTTGGAGCTGTAGTACAGGATCTTTGTCTCTAGAAGGAGACAGAAAAATGTAAGAGTGAGCCTCTGAACCCCAGAAAAACGTGGGACCTGGCCAAGCCTATCCAGCTCCAGAAGTCAGTCAGCAGCACTGGCCCCAAGACCTAAAGAGGCTGTTGCCTGTAGAGGAAACTTGGGATAACCTCCCCTTTGCCCAAAGAGCAGACCTCAGCCTTTAAAAAAATAAGCAAAAAAGCAAAAAGAACTGTAACCATAGATAGCTTTTATGGAGAAAGAGAAGAACATATCTCAAACCTTGAGGATCCTAAAGGCAAATCATCTCCTGATGAAGTCTCAAAGGGTGATATGAGTTGCTTCCTCCATCTCACAAAGCTCTCTTGGAAGAATTCAAAAAGGATCTTAAAAGAAAGTTAGAAGAAAAATGGGGGGAATGAGAACTTTGCAAGAGAATTTAGAAAAGGAAACACAGAAATTATCTGAAGAAATCTCCATAAAAATAGATTTGATAAAATGGAAAAAAAAACTCTTTACAAAATAGATATGAAAAAGAAACCAATTAATTGAAAAACAGAATTTGTGAAATGGAAAAAAATGCAATAAACAAAAGGCCTCATTTAAAAGTTCAATTGGCCCAATACAAAAGGAGATAAAAAAGCTAATTGAAGAAAATACTTCACTAAAAATTATAATTGAACAAATGGAAGTAAGTGACTCAATGAGACTTTAAGAATCAATCAAACAAAATCACCCTCCCCAAATGGAAGAAAATATAAACTGCCTCATTAGAAAAATAATTGACCTGGAAAAGAATAGATACAAGAATTCTTGGACTTCCTGAAATCAGATAAAAAAAGAGCCTAGACATCATCTTTCAGAAAATCAAGGAAAACTTCTCTAATGTCTAGAATCAGAAAGTAAAATAGCTATTGAAAGAATTCACTGATTACCTCCTGAAAGAAACCCCAAAATGAAAACTCCAAGAAACATTGTAGCTAAATTTCAGAATTATCAAATCAAGGAGAAAATATTACAAGCAGCCAGAAGGAAACAATTCAAATATTGAGAAGTCACAATCAGGATTACCCAGGGCCTAGCAGCTTCCACTTTAAAGGATTGAAGGGCATGAAATCTGATATTCCAAAAGGCAAAGGAACTTGAATTGCATCCAAGAATTAACTATCCAGCAAAACTGAGCATTATCTTTCAGGGAAAAAGATAGACATTCAATGAAATAGATAAATTTAATTTATTTCTGATAAAAAGACCAGAGGTAAATTAAAAAAAAAAAAAAAAAAGATCTTCAAATACAGTACTCAAGAGAACCATAAAATGGTAAAAAGGGGAAAAAAACCTTTCTTTTAAAAGTTAAAAAGCTGATATCCCTATATGGGAAGATATGTTTAACTCTTGAGATCTGTATCTCTGTTATGTGTATACTTAAAGAGTACAGGTATAGTTTGATTTTATTATGGTGATATAAAAAAAACTAGAGAAGGAAAAATGATTCTACTGGAAGAAGAGGAGGGAAAGGGGGAAAGGAAAGAAAAATTTACTGGGGGAAAACAAGATGTCAGGAAATACAGACTTAGTAATTTTAGGTGTGAATGTGAATGGGATGAACTCTCCCATAAAACAGAAGCAGATAGCAGACTGAATTAAAAACCAGAATCCTAAAATTTGTTGTTTACAAGAAACACATTTAAAGCAGAGTGATACATTCAGAGTAAAAGTAAAAGATTGGAGCAGAATCTATTACGCCTTAACTAAAGTAAAAAAAAAAAAAAAAAAGCAGGGGTAGTGATCCTGATCTAAAATCAAACAAAAGCAAAAATAGATCTAATTAAAAGAGATAAGGAAGAAAACTACATCCTACTAAAAGGTACCATAGATGATGAGATAGTATCAATACTAAACATATATGTACCAAGTGATATAGTATCCAAATTCCTAGAGGAGAAATTAAGAGAGCCTCAAGAAGAATTAGACAGCAAAACTATACTAGTGGGGGAATCTCAACCTTGCTCTCTCAGAACTAGATAAATCAAACCACAAAATAAATAAGAAAGAAGTTAAGGAGGTAAATAGAATTCTAGAAAAGTGTTAGGTTCTTACTAAGTGCTAATGAGATAATGAGACATTAGGTTCTTACTAAGTGCTAAGTCGGTACTTAACAATTTTCTGA